>NC_087450.1:49413714-50038714 GCF_036321535.1 Camelus dromedarius
CTCTTCAGTGTTCGTTTCTTTAGCAATCCTCAAAAGAAACATAAAATGTGACCCATACTTCCTCAGCCAAAACTAAATATAAAATCCGCCACCCTGTGCAGAGTAGCCCTTATGCTAACTCTTGGAAAGAAATAGCCCATTTCCTCTCAATTCCATCTGGATCTTTCTATTCAGCGGAGATTAGTGGATTCAGATAATGAGTCACCCTGTCAGCGTCTAGTTATTCAACAGCAGCAGAGTCAAAAAACAAAAAACAAAACCTTCCACCTCTCCTTATAACAATTAAATTCCTTAGCTGAAGAACAAATTCAAGAGGCAGATATAAAGTTACAAAAAATAGATTTTTGTCCTTCCATTTAATAGTAGGGATATTTTATGAGGTGTTATTCCAAAATGGCCACATTTGGATGGGCTCAGAGACAACAGGGTGTCTACAAATCGGATTGGGCGTTTACTACAGCAGTTGAATGAGATATTATGACCCGTCCTTTATGTACTTGGCTGCCCAATGCATTGCATATGTGATTAATGTGTGTGAGTTGTGTAGGGATATGTTTGTTTACTAACTCTACCCATTTCCTTTTTTTTTTGGTACATAATGAGTGATGACAGTAAGATGATTGCTTATGGACTACAAGAAATCAGAGCCCCTAAAAATACAGGAATCCCAAATGTATGCCCTGCTTTTTTTTTTCCCCCCCTATAATTTATTCCCTGAAGAATTAGATTCAAAAGGAGAAAAAAGAAGAACCAGGGCATTTTTGAGTGCCTATGATTTACAGGAATAGCTCTCTTACATTGGCTGTAATAATGTCATTCCAAGTGATGGACCAGCGAGAAAGGAAGAAGGGGCAGGATCAGAAGAGCCACAAATGACATTTCAGGGTAGGTGTACTGGGGAGTCCAAGTGATGGCCCAGAAATAAGAGTATCTAGAAGGAAAAGATCACAATGAAGCGTTGAGACAATCTGGAGACAAAGTGTCTGCAGATAAGAGAAAGTTTTATCTTTTTAAGCCTCGGGAACCTGGAAAAAATATCTCAGTGTACAGCCCATGAGAATGCCTGATATAAAAAGATGGGAGCCTAGCACGTTAGTCTGCAGCACTTGCAAGAACCCTCAAGGCTCAAAGTCTCAGCAATTTTAATAACTGTTACATGTGCTAGGCTAAGAAGTTCAGAGTCAGTTTTTGGAAAGCTGAATGGTTAAAAAGTAGTACTCATCTCCTAAGAAAAGAGCACACAGGATGAGCCTGGGATGCTGACACCAGAGGAATGGCTGAACCCATCCATCTTTGGATGTGGTCCTGGAAAGACTATTTCCAACAAAAGAAGCACATTTCCGAAGAACTGGGTCGGCTCCAAGACACTGATGGGGAAAGAAAGAGACCATGAGAGTTGTTTCCCACAGCCTTGGAAATGAAGAAAAGCCTTGGGGGTCTCATACTTCAAGGGTCTTCTCTGGTGTGGGAAGTTCAGTGGATAACCTAAAAACATGATGTTTGTTTATAGAAGCCTCATATCAGGAAAAGTGTAATTGTATAGACATGGTTTCAGGATATTTAAAAAAGGAGAATATTTATCTACTCAGTCAGAGTTGAATGACCCATTGGTCATGATGTATTGTTCATTTTATATATGGTTGAATTCAGTATGCTAATACTTTGTTTAAAATATTTTCACCTTTGTCATGAAGAATATTGGTCTGCAGTTTTATTTTCTTATAATATCTTTGTTCCTTTTACTGGGATAACACTGGCCGCAAAACATGAGTTGAGAAGTATTTCCTTCTTCAATTTTTCTGAAGACTTTTGTAAAATTGGCTGTATTTCTTCCTTAAATGGCCAGTAGAATTCACCGATGAATCTGGGTATAGAATTTTCTGTGCAGGAAGATTTTTACTAGAAGTCACATGACTGGGAGGTTTACATAAAGCTGTTATATGTCTTTTTAAATTAGGTTTTCTAGTTTGAGTCATTGAAGGAATGTGCCCATCTCTTCTAAGTTGCAGAAATCACTGGCATGAAGTTGTTCCAAATATTATCTTATCAACATTTTAATATGGGTAGAGTCAGTGCCAATGTCCCCTCTCTCAGCTCCAAAATTGACAGTTTCCTATTCTTTCTTTTACTTTTCTGATTAGTCTGGCTAAAGATTTGTCAATTTAAAAAATTATCTTTGACGACAAGGAAAAATCATTTTGTTTCAATGCCTTTCTCTAATTTTTTTCTATCTTCAGTATACTGATACCTGCTTTAATATGAATTCCCTCCTTTCTCTTACTCTGCATTTCATTTGCTGTTAGTTTCTTAAGGTTGAAGCTGAGGACATTGGCTCGATACATTTCTCTGTTTTCCAACATACACATTAATATTATAAGTTCCCTTCTAACTATTGCTTAAGCTTTACATATTTAGTTATTTATATAAATTTTGATATGTTGTGCTTCCATTTGCTTTCAGATCAAAATGTTTTATAATTTCTCTTTTGCTTCTTTTCTGACATGGGTTATGTAAAAGCATGGTATCCAATTTCCAAATATTTGGAGGTTTTTCCAGAGGTCTTTCTATTTTTGAATACTAATTTAGTTTCCTTGTGGTCAGAAGCCATATTTTGTATGACTTAAATATTTTAAATTAATTAGATCTATTTTAAAACCGGAATATGTATTTTTCCTGGTAAATGTCCCATGTGCACCTGAAAAGAATGAGGATTCTGCTCTTGTTAGGTGGAGTGTTCTATAACGTTCAGATTGGTTGATTGTTGTCATGGGTTAATTTTATGCATCAACTTGACAGGGCTAAGGAATGTCTAGATAACTGGTAAAACATAATGCATTTCTGGATATATCTGTGACAGTGTTTCAGAAAACTTTTAAATCAGTAGACTGAGTAAAGAAGACAGCCTTTACCAATGCAGGTGAGCATCGTCCTATCCACTGAGGTCTTAAATAGAACAAAAAGGTGAAGAAAGGACTAATGTGCTCTTTGTCTGAGCCAGGACATCCACTTACTCCTGTCCTTGGACATCAGAACTTCTGGTTCTTGGTGCTTTGGACTCAGAGTAGGACTTAAACCATTAGTTCCCCTGGTTCTCATGCCTTCGGGTTCAAACTGGGCTTTCCTGGGCCTCCATCTTAAAGACGGCAGATAACAAAACTTCCCCCTAACTGTGTAAGCCAGTCACTCACAATAAATCTCAAATATATATATAAAATATCTGTTATTTTCTCTGGAGAATCCTGACTAATACAATTGCATTATTGAAGTATTTTATATACATAATGATTTTATTTTTACTTTTTTAGCTACTGTTGAGGAAGGAATATTGAAATAATGTAATTCTAGCTTATCTATTCCTTCTTTCAGTTCTATCAAGTTTGCGTATGTACTTTGAAGCTCTATGTCTTTGGAACATAAACATTTGGGATTGTTATGACCTCTCAGTGAAATGATCCATCTACCATTATGAAATAACCATCTGTTTCCCCGATAATCTTTCCTTTCTCTGCAGTCAACTTCATGTGATATTAACATAGCCACAATAGCTTTATTTTGATTGATGTTATCATGATATTCCTTTTTCTATTCTTTTATTTTTAACTTAGGTCATTATATTTAAAGTGCATCTCTTTTGGGTCTTGCTTCTATATTCAAACTGATCATCTCTGCCTTTTAATTGGTATTCTTAAATCATTTACATTCCTAAAGTCCAATGCTTTGTGAAAATTGTTTCATACACTTTATCTGCCTCTTGAATATGTGGAGGATACATTTGTTTTCTTTTTACTCCATCTGGACCAGATGTGGAAGTTGTTTTACTGGATTTTAATTACTTGTTACATTTCTATCTCAAACTCTAAGTCATTGCTTTATTAAGAACAGAAAAAGCCTTATTAATCTTTCTTGCACTTTTAACATTATTGGTACTTCAAAACTAGAATCTAAAAAATGGCTATAATTGTGTGGCAAGTAGTGGAATGAATGCATCAATTCATTCTTTTTTTCACCTGGGAGTATCAGTTGCAAATAAGTGCTTTATCCTGAGGTTAACTTCTCATTACAAGACCATAAACGTCACCTGGGTTTGAAAGTGTGCTCCTATTTGATGGTCTGAGACTCTATTTTTAACTTTAAAGCCACATGGGAGTGAGGGAGATGGGTCAGGGCGAGACTTGGAATTGATCTGATGTCTTATTAAAGCAGATGTTTTATCGAACGTACCATAGGAATTCCAGTGGGAGTGGGAGTGCATCACGTGCATATTTCATCAGGAGGTAAGAGAGAAAACTAGCGTCTGTAACTTGTCCAATTACTTCTCTTATAGAATAAAGATGCTTCTTTAAGCTGCATAAATGCTACTGATTCAATGCTGGAGAGAGAAAAAAAGGAATGTTTGACATGCACAGTTACTGCATTGGATTCTGAAATATGGTCTTCAACTTTTCCAAATCCTAAATGCAGCAAAGTCTAGAATCCGATGAGCAACTTGGCCTCTCTCGATTAGTCAGGATTTTAAAAACAGTAACATCAATTTTGAAACTCCCTTCAAAGAATCAAAAAGCAATTGATTCAAATTAAGTTAAAATTGCTTCTAATTTCTGAATTCAGGTATTAAAATTAATTGAACTGGATCGATATTAATGCAGTAAACATGCTTTCAATTTTTTTAATTAACAAATGTTTGTGTTCATTGTGGTATAACCAAATATAAGATGCTTGGGCTTATTCATTAAGCCTCAAGTCAAACTTTGCTGTAAATTTGGTACTAACTAGAAATTTTAAGGAGAAAAAAAGTAAACATTTCATATTTTGAAGAAGTTGTGGAAAAGACATTCTTAAAGAATCCTTTTTTTCTGAAAGAATAAAAAAGTGACTTTCCCTCCTTTAAAAAGTTTAAGAGTTTGAGTGAAAGATGAAAAATGATTCTTCCTCTATCCACAGAAACCACAGGTGAAACAGAATAGTTTTGCCATCTTCGGAGCTGTAGAGTGAAACATGAGTTTCTAGAAGTAGATAATTCTATTCTGGTTGTTCAGTTAAAACAACTTAAGGGAAACATTTATAGATGGATAGATAAGAATACAGAGATACATGTGCATGTATATGCTTGAAGTATTAGGAACTGGCTAGCAGATAGTTAAGCTGGTATAAGTCAAAGTACGTGAAAAGTAAAATTATAATTGGACATCTTTTATCGCAAATGACTTAAAAGTAAGATTGGGTTCTGCAGAATACGAATCATCTGCGTACTTACATATTCTGTTACATCAACTTGGTGAGCGACTGCCACTGCTGCTCTAGCATGTAATTTATTAATAGTAATATTAAGCAATATTCCCTTGATTTCCATAACTGTAGTTTCTCGGGAGAGTGTGATGCCATGAATAAGCTAGGATAATGGTGCTTGTCATTTGTATTCATCACTTTGGAAGCTGTTCTCAAAATAGAACTCCTGGAAATAGTTACCATGTCTGATTTTGTGTTTGAGAAGTTGTTATGAGTTTAAGAAATTCCTGCCCTCTTATGAACTGCAGTCTGTTGGTCTCTTACCAGCAACTCTGAAGTTTACCTGAACCAGGTTTTTAAGGGACTCTTCCCAAAGTCTTGAAATGACCCAAAGGCACACAGTGACTTCCCTGGGGTGACGTTGCACTGCAAGAAACAGTCTCCCACCCAGCCGTACAGACTGGCTGTAGAGTTTACACGCAAGAATCTCTCCAAGATTCTTCCCCTGAGGGATGTTTTTCAGGTTTTGCTTTAAGCACATCATACTGTTCCCTTCCATTTAAAGGCCATGGCCTCCCACCATGGTATGATAGCACATCACAGGGGAGAGAAGTGACATTCAGAGTGCAGCTCTTGAATGAGGAGGACCGGCAGAACAGTTGCAGGAAGGGTAGTTTACAAATGTCGAAGATAATTATTCCCCAGGCCATAAAATCCAGGTAAATAGAGAGCATAAATCTTGTCTTTCTAGCACTGAAAGTTTTATTGTGTTTCCCCCTAGTTATTGCAAATCAAATTTTCATTGGAATCCCGTCGGGAGTGTGGCTCTCGCTAATTTTTGAGCTTGAGAATTATCAGGGAACAAAATCATTGTATTGCTTTTGGACTCAAATGCAAATAGAGTATGAATATGGAAGAGGCATTTCAGTACAATGAGAAAGTATGTTTCTTTTCAGCTTGAAAAACAATCTACAAGAAGACATATTTCTCCCCAAACATTAAGAAACAACTGAGCTAAGTTGCAAAATACCTTCTCTACTTAGGTTGCCAGAACATGAAAAATTGCAGAGCTTCCAGGCCCTGAGCCAACCTTATTCAAGACTCAGAAAAAAAATTAAAAAAAACAAAAAAAACAGTCTGGGTAAGTTCTCAGTGTAAACTCCCATGGGAGCCTGTTATCGTGCACCTCTGACGAGAGCATGCCTCGGAACCCTCGTCTCCCCTTGCTGTCATTCCATCCTCAGCAAAACGCACTCCAAGTTTAAAATGCCACCTCCAGCTTCCCTTCATTCAGCTCCCTCAGGTCATCTTTAAAGACTGCATCTACACACTGTGTAGACACCCATTTCCTCAACAGGCTCGAATCAAGTGGTGTGTTTTATCAATTAAAAGAAAACAAATTAGACCTCAGATGCATCGTATGATCGAATTGACGAGGTCTGAATCAACCAACGATTTTGCAACAACGCTGGCTTTCTCTCTGTGCTTTGTCTCAGATACTTTTCATCTGTTGAAAAGCCAGTATATTAACATGAACAAACCAGAAGGCTCTGGCTGAAATGCTGGTGGAGATTGTTAAGCCGGACCTCCTCCCACCCCCACCAAAGAGCTTCCCTTCTGATCAATATTGCTATAAAATTGAAACTTCTCTAAAAAAAAGTCTATTAAAAAACAAACTGCTCCTAAAATAATAGAAATATTTGGAATACAGAATAAAATAAATTTTTTCAAATAACCTTTTCTCTGTAAATACTGTTCTGATTTTTAACATTTTCCATTGTTTTAAATTGTGGTAAAATATACATAACAAAATTTACCATTTTAACCATTTTTAAGTGTGCAGTTCTGTGGAATTAAGTACATTCATATTGTTGTGCAACCATTATCATACCCATCTCCAGAAGTTTTTAATCTTCCCCAAATGAAACTGTACCCACTAAGCACTAACTGTCCATTCATCGTCCCCCAGCCTCGGGCAACCACCTTCTACTTTCTGTCCTTATGAATCTGACCACATCCGAGCCATAAAACACACTTTAATAAAAATAGAGAGAGAGAAAAGAGATAAAAAGAAAAAAAGAAGTAACCGTATTTTGCCAGCATGAAAAGACTTAGTTATCCATTCAAAAATCAAAGTAGAGGAGATATGACTTAAAGATTCTAGGAAGTTATTATGTGACTATTGTAAATGTAATGGAGCTTTATACAATGTCTGTATTCTAATAATGGACGATATTATGCCCACATTTTTCACCTTTCTCCTCTCTAAATTCTCGTCTTGCTTTTATTCCTGTACCTCACTGCCCTCTCCCCCCATGTATTTCTCAAATATCTCAGAGCGTATCTCTTGCAAAAAGCCTGGCACAGGTACAATTATCTGCCTACCCTGATTTGCCTTCTTTATTCTACAAACACGCATTGATGACTACACATGACAAGGTGCTGTGTAAGTAATCAGGGTTAAGAGCTATGACTTGTTTGACATACATTGAGAAACACGATTTCTCATATGCATATCCACACTAATGGTTTAATGTGTGTTAATCCTTTTTGGTCTCCTCTGCAACGTCTCACATAAGACTGGGGACTGAGTTAGTGTTCAGTGCATCCTTACTGATGGTTAATAGTATGTTTGCTCAGCATATGTGCACACGCCACCTCTCTAGTAAACAGACAGCACACTGCTGTCAACTGTGTAGAAAACCTAGTGGGTTAACGTATGTGATATGAACAGAATGGTTTAGCTCTGAGGAACCATATTCATTACCAGACTAAGCACAAACTTACGCATCTTATTCCAAAACTCCTCGAAAGAGTCAGACGGCATATCGTGGTGACTTGCAGCAGGACCTGCGTCTTTAGCTGCTTTGGTCAGAGCTTGAATGACAGACAAGGACGCTCAAACCTGGTGCCCTCTGTGATGGCCACGATCTTTACTGCCCAACAGCAACCCCAACCAGCTAAGAGCAAATAACTCAGCACTAGTACTCCTCTTCACAGAGATGGCTGGGTGCGTCCTGAACCCAACAGCTGGGTATGATGGAACGGGATAAAGGCATGAATATCTAAAATTCTACTCACATTTACTCACACACACACCTTCTGGAGAATCTGCAGGTGTCTGCCCGTCTCTCTTAGGCTCCTCTGCAGGGGATCCCCGGGGGGCACGTGTGCCTCTAGAAGTCAGAACAACTGGGCTGCCTTCACGTCTGCCACACTCAAGCTGTCTGAGTTTAGCTGCTATTCTCTGCCAGTCTGAGAATTTGTTTCCTCTTGAAAACGGGTTCAGTAAGCCTTTCTCATCTTTTTTGAGGTCGTGCAAAATTAAACGTGATAATGGATGTAAATCTTCTTGGTGACCTGTGCAGGTCTGTATGCACACAAGAGAAGTTGTTCCGCGTGTTGTCTATGAGGCAAAGACTTATAGCACGGGAATAATGGGTGTAAGATACTACAGATTTTAAATAGTTTCCATTCTACCAACATTTGATCTCCTAGACTTGTCTGAACAGTTCCCTCTCCAAAAAAAGCCCACATCACGAGGAGGGTTAGAGGAGTAGGTCATGGCAGGAAGCCCACGAGAACCCTAGAGATTTGAAGCGTAGGTGCATCTTGATAATAACCTGTGCAAAGATTCAGACACAGCTCTGTGCATACGTGTAACTGGTGTGCAATAGTAGAGGGTGTTTATTGAGCACGTACAAGTGCTGGATGCTGTAAAGATGGCAAATGTTTACTAGGCTCTCGTTGGTATCAGGCACTATTCTAATCACTTTATACACAGTGATTCATTTAAATATAATGGCAATTCTAAGTCACTGACGTCAATATTCAATTTGGTACACGGACACCAAAGCACAGAGAAGTTGAGAAACTTGTCCGAGTTCCCTCAGCTACAATGTGGCAGAGCCAGAATTCCAGACCAGGCACTTGCATTTCAGAAACTATCCTAAGCATTTTTCTGTTCCCAAGATAACAGCGAAGCAAAGCAGAAGCCTGGCTGAGTGAGCAACGGCTAGAAGGATCTGTAAAGCAGCAGCTGTGTGCATTTCCATCTTCTGCTCTAAACCCTCAGAGTAGGTAGTTACAGCCAAGAGAGAGAAATTCTTAGAAAAGTACCAGGATTTTCCTGAAGAGAAGGGAAGATTGGTAGTGACACAGCAAACGGGGATGTCAAGGGCGTCCAACACCAAATTTACAAGAGGGAGCAGAAGCCCTTTTGCCCTGGTAAACAGGACTAGCTAAGGTAAAGGAGCTTAAAGAGATAAATAAGAAGTCATCTGAGTACAAGCTTGAAAACAGAATGACAACACACATAATATGCTATAATTCAGAAAAAATACAGAGGTCAACATTTAAAAAACAAATATAATAAACATCTAAAGAACCAGGATAGGATACAGTGATGACATTAACAGTAGGCCGTTACCTAGAAGAAACAGATAGAGTTACTGGATATAATAACATAAATATATTTTTAAAAACACAAGAGATAGATAATTAACAGAACTGATAGAGCCACAAATTAAATTAGTGAACAGGAAGATGAGATCCAGGAACTTACTTAGGAGGCATTAGAAAGTCATTAACTAATGGAAAACATTAAAGAGAAGTTAATAAACACAGATAATAAAAATCACAGCGCCATCAACCATTTGTAACAGTACCAGAAAGAAAGAATATTTTCTTCTCGATAAGCGAAGAGGTAGAAAGATGTAAAATAATAATTCACCAGAATTTCCCAGGATTTGAAAATATTAACACCTAAGATAAAGGACCTTAGAATATACAAAACAGTACAGATAAAGGAAGCCCCACACATACGTGCATTATAGGAAAATTTAAGAAAATATTGTAAACAGTTCCAGGGAGTGAAGTTACATTAAAGAAAAAAGATACAGATTGCTAGCAACTTTTTCAATATCAACACTAGAAGCAAGATGACAGAAGGCGAACATTTCGAAAATGTTGAAGGACAAGTACTTCAACTCTATCTCTACCTTTAGAAAGAAAAAAAAAATTAGAGTGCAAATGATTCTTGAGTAATAAAGCAAGAAAGCCCTTTTCTGAAAAGAATTCTATTTTAAGAAATGAATTCTAGAAGGTGCTATGTGAAATTTGCAAAATAAATGTAATCAAATACCTTAGTAAGTTTAATATTTTCTAAAAATGAAGAATATGATGAAACCTTACAGGATGTGATGATGAAACAGATGGGAGTTTACTAATCGTGTGGGGACGTCTACGCCATCTCGCCATCTTTCTCAAAACTTCCCAGCTAGCAAGTAACAATCCATAAGCAATAGCCTCCTCCCAATGCTTCTGTCCTGCAACCATTAAAAGGCAAAATCTGTCCAGAAGTGCTGCCAGGCGGTATGGGAGCCAAGAGGAGTCCCCAGCAGAGGATGGAGGATACACTAGTATTTATAATCAATTGCTATAAACTTAGAGGCTTACAGCAGTATACATTCATTACTTCCCAGTTTCTGTCAGTCAGCGGGGTAGACACAGCTTAACTGGGTCCTCTGCTTTAAATTCTCATCAGGTGGCAATCCGGGCTTAACTAGGACTGCAGTCTCATCAGTGACTTGACTGGGGAAATAAATGCTTCCAAGCTCCCTCGGGTTTTGGCAGGATTCATCTCCTGGAGCTGGAGGTCTGAGGCTCCCATTTTCTTGATGGCTGTCTGTGGGCTGATATTCACTCCTAGAGGCCACCTGTGATTCCTTGTCATGTGGCCTCTTCCACAGGTAAGTCACAACATGTCTGCTTGCTTCTTCAAGACCCTCCAGTCTGCAAAGATGAAGTCATCTATCACAAAACATGGGCATGGGGACGTAGCCTGTCACCTTTGCCGTGGTTTAACGCTTGGAAGCAAGTCACAGGTTCTGCTGGCCCTGAGGAGGCGGGGATTATAAAAGACCATGACTTACCATAGACGACCTAAAGGCGTATCCACCACCAGCACTTAGGGTTTTCAGCTCAGGGTTTGTTTTCTCCCTCACTAGACTGCCAAGGTAGGTCCTACTTGAGTCTGTCCATTAGCACAAGAGATAACTAACAGTCAGGAAGATATGAACTGACGTGCCAAATTTTCACATACCTGAAAAGTATAATCTTTGTACAAGAAAGACTACAAACCAAACAACATATGCTACGTGAAGTGGAATTATTGGAACAGATGATCTACAAATACAAAATAACATAAATATTCTCAAAGGTAGAAGGAAGTGTGCTATTAATACAAAATAGAAGACAGAAGTCATTAAAAAGTTAGAAATATTAAGTGCACAGAATACAGCAGCTAAAAACTTTTCAATGGTCTACATGGGATGAGTAGAAGTGAGAGGTCAGATTGAAGAATTCTCTTAGAAGACACCAAAAAGGGACAAAGAAATGGATGACATAAGAGAAAAGTTGGGGAGTACAAAGGCTAGAAATAGAAGTGCCAATATCTGCAATAGTTTTAAAAGAACAACAACAACAATAAAAATAAACAAGAGAAAGGAGATATTTGCAAAAAGAACAGACACAAATATCCTAGAATTAAAAGCAAGATGGGAGACCTCAGAATGAAAGGGTCCAAAGAGTGTCAGATGGGACAGGTGAGAACACATCTGCCCCTAAATCTGTTAGAAACACCCAACGTGCAGAGACTTTATCCAGAAAGAATGTAGGTTGCCTTTAGTGAAATCAAATGAAATTGCCATCAGACCCTAGAATTCTTTGTTTAGCAGAATTGCCATTAAAATACGAGGGTGAAAAAAATATCCTCAGGCGTGTCAGGCTTAGAAGATTTGCCATACAAACATTCACTTAGAAAATACTTTAAGAAGAAGCATTCAAATAAGAAGAAAAATACATCCTGGGGATGCAGTAACCCTTTCTGAGAAGTAAGGATGATTCACTCTTTTAGCACAGATTCTAGTTACCCCTTGAAACAAGGCTAAAAGAGCAAAATAGTATCCTGTATTGTACAGTAAACCTGGAATTAAAATCCAATAAGGATAAACTGGCAGAAAAGACAAAAACACCCTGATAATATTCAAAATTTTCTAATTTGTTAGGAGAAAGATGAGATACTAATGAATTTAATAAATCAATATGGATATAAATATGAGAGGAATTCTTTATTTAAGGATGACTAATATAAAAACAAAAGCAGAATGAGAAATTTTGAAGTCAAGACAAAAAAAACTAACATGACCAATGTTTACCCAAGTAAACAAAAAGAAAAGACATTAAAGGAAAAATATTAAGTAAGATAACCATAAAAAGCCTAAAATAATTATAATAATGTAACTGGATTAAACTCACCAATGAAAGAGAATAACTCAGACTGAAAACAAAATAATTCCAACAGTGTATCGTCTGTAATACATGAAGATAAAATAAGAGTTGAAAATAAAAGGTGGAAAAAATAATAGGCCATGAAAATATTAAACAAAAGAAATCTAGGTAAGTACTTTTAATATCTAGAAATATATAATTTGAGAGAAAAAAATCACAAGAGATAAAAGGGGATCATTATATTGGTAAAAAGTACAATTGAACAAGAAAATTAACCATCATACGCAGCTGTCACCATAACAGTAAAATCACAAAATGTATAAAGCCAAAGTGGGAAAGACTAAAGAGAGTCTTTGTATTTATATTTATATTAGATAAAAGTATCAATTATTGCTGGAGACTTTATCAAACTCCTCTGAGAGAATGGATAGATCTAGAAGGCAGAATAAATAGAAATCTGAAAAATCTAGATAG
Source organism: Camelus dromedarius (assembly GCF_036321535.1). Taxonomy (NCBI): domain Eukaryota; kingdom Metazoa; phylum Chordata; class Mammalia; order Artiodactyla; family Camelidae; genus Camelus; species Camelus dromedarius. Next base: position 49,426,705 of record NC_087450.1, read on the forward strand.
CACAATACATAAATTCAACTAATCTATGGGGTAATTCAGAGCTCTGCATCCAACAAACGTAATTTTTTGAGTATAGATACATTGAAAAATTATGTGTTAAAAGAAAAGTAGAAAAAATTTCTTAAAATAAATAAGTAGATAAAGAAAGGAAGAAATGAAGAGAGAGAAGAATGAAGGAAGAGGGAGAGAGAGAGAACAAAATTTTTTAAAAAGGAAAAAGCAACATCATACATGCTAACTAGAGTGTATACCCAAAATTCAAGGAAAAATTATTAACAAAAATGGCTTTAAAAATTCCATGTATTTGGAAATAAAACATCATACTAGTAAAAAGCTGCATATTTATAAAGATTATTATGAAAAAAAAAAAAAGAACTGGACAGTGAAAACTAAATGGATTTTAGGGCCCAACTTAAGTGTCAAATTTAATTACAATTATCATAAGAGAGATGTTTTAGACATGAGCTAACATTAAAGTTCAAGAAGTTGGACGAAAGAGTGATAAAGTCAAATAAGTCAGAAGAAAGAAATGGAAGGGCAAACTTCAATGAAATAGTATGTTTAGAAACACAGAAAAGTTCAATAATATTTCAAACTGTTTTCTTTAAAACATTAACAATGCACAATTCTAGTATGATAACTCAAGAAAAAAGAGAGAATTTAAATTTAAAAAAATGTATGTTGAAAATAGCAACTCACTAAAGACACAGACAACAATATATCTAAAAACTTACTACAGTAGTTAAAAAAATAAACCCTAAATGAAATAAATTCTTTGAATAAATGTCAGAATTAGGGAAAAAAATGAAAACCTTCAATATAACATAAACATTTAAAAAATTAAATAGTAGTTAAAGACCATCCTCCCCCAAACTTCCAGCCCAAATAGTTTTATACATGAACTCTACCGAACTTCTATGAAAGAGTTCATCCCTATTTTAAACAAATTGTTCCACAAAATAGAAAATGTCTCCAAATTAAGCAACAAACACAAAAGCAATTCTATTAAAATGTTTAGGGAGAATTTTTGATGAATTTGTCAAACTCATTAAAAAAAAGTTACGGAAGAATAAAGTTCCATGAATTGCTATTTCAGTTTTATAAAATTAAAATAAAAAGAGAACATTAATTCTACCAGTTATTAAGACTTGCTAAATTAATAAAAAATCATCTGATATTGGCTCAGAAAGACACAAATAAATCAATAGAATTAAAACCAGACACTGACAAACAGCATCTTCAACTGATAAACAGTAAAACTGAAAACATGCCGGTTAGAGAAGTGATGCGATGGAAACTTGCGTAAGGAGAAACAAAGTCATGTCCCCTGACTCACATGACATATAACGATGGAGTCAGGTAAGTTAAAAATCTAAATGTGAGATATTAAAAGTTTACACATACACACACAGACACACAGACACACACACACACACACACACACATAGGGTAATTACATGAGGTGATGATGGATCAGTTAACTAACTGTTTTAATCATTTTGCAATATGTACGTATATCATATCACAACATTGTACATCTTAAATTCGTGCCATGTTATATGTCAGTTATACCTCAAATAAAGCTGGAAAAATAAATAAAACTAATTTAGTCTAATGAAAAAAAGATCTGAATGCAGGATGGAGATCAAAGCAGGTAATAGGAAACAGACTGAAAAATAATTGTGATACCTAGAAGTGGGGGAAAATGTATTTTAAGAGACAGTAAAAGCATACGTGGAGCAAATCTGGAGATATTAATGGCCGTGGTTACACAGGAATTAAGAACCTCAGTTCCTTGAGGGGCACCATTGGCACAAATATGAGAGAGAAATACGACAGCAGGGGGAGGAGAGGTGTCATGCTGAAAACCTTTAAGACAATGTCTGTGGAGTCAGGAACCCCGATAGAAATGTGAGCAAAGATATTAATAGGCAGTAGAAGAGGACACGATGACTAATAGGTGTGAGAAGAAGCTGTCAAACTCACTAGCAAGCAGAGAAATGCAAATGAAAATAATGAGATACTATTTTATATCCATAAGAAAGGCCAAAAACTAAACTTTTAATGACCATGACACATTAGAAGAGAAGTGCGTACTTTGCACGGCGACCTGGGCTGGCACTCGCGCCGGTATCTAACGAGGCACGGTCTCAGGCAGGAGACATGCCAGCAGAAGTACTGTCAGCACATGGTTCTCAAAATCCGTTCGTCCCAGGCGGTGTGGGCTGGCGTTCAGACTGTGCTTTACTCTAAATGTAGAAAAGACATGGACAATAAAGAGAGAGAAGATGCAAGTCCCACTCGCTGCGCGAGAGAGGTTGGGGCAGGCCTCCCTTAGTTCACGGCCATGGCTGTCCCAGACTCGCACAGTATCCTCAGGGGCGCAGAGTCTGTTCCCTGGGAGTCCCTGCTCTCCCAAGCTGCCCAGTGATGCCCCAGCGGTGCGTGGCTTAGTCTCCTACCTTATCTTCTGGGAGGAGAGTAAACCCTGAATATGGTGGTTTCTCGCCTCTTAAGCAGCAAACACCTGGCTCAAGATAGCCCACATCCATCATATAACTGGATATAAAATATCAACCAGAGTCATCTCTTACTACGAATTAATTGCTAATTAAACACAATGTAATAATTATGATCTGTTAGCAGTTACCAATTACCTGATTGGCTAAGTGCTAACATATCATAATGATTAGTCAAACCTGATTCTTAAAAACAACTTCAGCAGGTACCTCCCCATCTAGTGCTCTTCCAACTCAGTAATAGTCAGTCAGCAGTTTCCCCATATTCATTAGTCTTGTCTGGGGACCTTCATACAGAAACACATCCTTTTGCAACATGTTCATGACACTTAGTGATCAGTGTTGCCAGATAAAATAAAACACACAGTTAAATCTGAATTTCAGATAAGGAATTTTTTTTAGTGTAAGTACATCCCAAATATTGCATGAGATATACTAAATCTGACAATTCTGCTTCGTTCACTTGCCTTAAACATCATGGCCGTTTATATTTAGCATTCTCTTCTTTCTACTCACATTTGCCAAAACTGTCTCATTCTTCTGTTAACTTTTCATTGCCCACAGACCCAAATCTGCTTCCAAGAAAAAAGAAGGGAACATGCATTCCTTTCTTAATTCTTGTAAAATTATGATGTAGGAATTTTCATCCCCAAATTACAGAGAAGAAAACTGAGGTTTAAAACTGCACCTGGGATCACACAGCTAGCAATGGGAAAGTCAGTCCTAGAATTCAGGGTGGTCTAACAAGTCATTCCCTTTCACTTACCCACACTGCCCATGAGGAAGGATAAGGAGAAATTCAAAGACTCGGCAATGCACTGGACTGGGGGAGTGGAGCAGTATTTGTGCGTTGACTGGGGAGTCTGTTCTCCAAGATCTCCCGATAATGATCTTGGGATCCTGGGCTGCCCTAGAGCAATGATGCCCGTACCTCTGTCAGTTGCAAACTGGACTCACCATGCTGCCTCTTACAGGTCATCTCCTGGGATCCCCACGCAGAAGACCCACCTTAGACAGGCAGGTGCAGGGGGAAGAAAAATGCAGAGTCATAATTTGAAACCCCACTTACTTTTCTCTGTGGCCAGAGCCCAGAATAAGTCATCTTACATCATCTTGCTTTTGTCACCACGTACAGAAAACAACAAAGCCCAAATTCTTAATCAAAAGGATCTATTTACAAAACTCAGTGACCTTTCCTCCACCTGTCTTCCTTCATTGAGAAGACATAAGCTTCCTCCCTTTAGGAAAATCTCCCAAATTATATGAGCTAATTATCCATGTTGTTTCTCCCTTGTTTCTTGTGGGTTTTTTCTCCCCCCCTCCTAAATTATGGCCACCTTTAAGAGAATCCAATTGCTTTTTTAAACAGAAGATTGAACCACCTATTAGAATGTAAAAGAACGTGCTAATTGGAGTTCAAATCAAATAATAGGACACAGTTTAAATTTATATTTATAAAATGGACTATCCTTATTACCTTTACACCCCTAACTCCACAGGCTCTAAACAGCAGAATGACCCAAAGTCACCTTGAATCTATCCACCCTTACAACCTGACAATGATTGCTTTTTTTGTTTTGTTTTTAGTCTCTTTCAACCAGAAGTAACTGCACTTAACTGGGAGATTATGCAGCTCTGTTTGGAAAGCTTTTGTGAGTCCCTGTAGTATAATGATTTTCCTTTAGAGAGCATGTAATTTTAGGTTCTTGCATAACAGCACAGATTTTTATGGTATTACTAAACTTTGTAATTTTATTTCCCTCTGACAATTAAGTGCACACTGATGTTATGGAATTTTTTTCTTCCTTCCATCACAGTTGGATGAAATTGGAAAGGCAGACTGTGCTGTGTGGGGAGTGCTCATGTCTAGAAGTGTAAACGTTTTGTGATTCCCTTGTTGAAGATCCATTTCACACACAGGCAAATCCATCACACCGCTACTGTTTGCTTTCAGTTACAAACAAGCTGCAACCCAAAACACACAATGTACCAACCGAAAGCAATCAACATGCCATTTATGCACTCCCTTTGTTTAGGAAATAGTTTAACAGTTTACAGTACAATAACTCAGATGTCGAGGCTAACCTTTCTGTAGAAAGTGAGCATCATCCAAGTAGATCCACTTTTGTCCTGGAATTCATCATTTCTCATCACTAGCCATATCTCTTTCTTGTCTATTGCACTCAGGCCTGGGCAGGAACTCCAGCCTTCTACAGAGACCCTCACTACTTCCCACCGCTGTGCAAATGAGACACACCACTTGTTCTAATCCAGGCAGGCAGCTGAATGCAGACAAATGTGTCGCCTATGAACTGGGTAACCCCGTTTGGACATTCATGATTCACTCTGTCCCTCGGTGGCAAGGTGAAAGCTTCCCTCCCACAAAGATGAGTGTTTAGTACCCATTAGGCATATGATTATCAGTCCCTGAATCCCTCTAAACTGTATTTCTGTAATTTATCCAAGAATTTGTAAGAACGATAATGTTCTCTTTTAATCTTCACGTGTTGGCTTTAATCTATTCCCTGATGATTAGAATTTTGCAGACTTGCTAGGACTTAATGATGCTTCTCCAAAAAGGTTTACATGATCAGTGAGACAAGATCCCAAGACAGAGTGGGTAGAAACTCTGACATCCAGTCCAGCACAGCCTCTTCTCTGCGGACAGGTGCAGCATTTCCCACAGCAAATCACTTCCCGTCGTCAGCAGATCTCGTGTCCTATTCTCTGTCACTCAGATTTGTGAAACTGCAGCACTCGATGAACATCTATGATCCTCACTCTGCGGAATACCTTTACCTTAAAAATCCACCGGCAGCTAAACACTTCGACACACTCTATTAGGGACTGTTTCTGCCCCACCCACCCCAAATCACATGTTGAAGCCTCAACTCTGAGTGTGGCCATATTTGGAGATGGGGCCTCTAAAGAAGTAATTAGGGTCACCGTTTTGTGTGTGTGGCAAGAGCACTTGAAATCTACTCTCTTAGCAAGTTTCCAGTATATAACACAGTATCGTTAACAACAATATGGTACACCAAAAACGTCATGTTGTACTCCTTTAACGAATGCAATTGTTATTTTAATTTTTTAAACTCTAAAATATTTTAATTGGAAAAAAAGAAGTAATTAAGGTTAAATGAGGCATAAGGGTGGCCTGATCCCAAAGGAGCTGCATCCTTATGAGAAAACACACCAGAGAACTCCCTCTCCCTGCACACATGCACAGAAGAAAGACCGTGTGGGACACGGTGAAGACGGGGCCTTCTGCAGACAGGGAGAAGAGCTCTCGGCAGAAGCCCACTGTGGTGGCGTCCCGATCTCAAAGTCTCTGCCTCCGCAACTGAGAGGAAAGAAACTTATATTACAGGAGCCATCCAGTCTGTGATATTTTGTTATGGTCGCCTGAGCAAACAGACTAATACACACTCTTATGTATAAGTCATCTTAAAAACCATCTTAATCTTAAGGTTTTCACCAACGGAGCTGCAGGTGAATCTGGACTTATTTCCACACACAAAACACCATCTTCAAAATTACACAATCAAGAAATGAATACATGTAGACGTGTGGCCTTAGACCAAGCAGCCTCGGGCGAACGCTCATGGCTGCCTTCACGCTACACTTTGAAGACTGTTTCTTTGAACTATCCTGAATAAACATAAATTAGCCAAAAAGGAAAGGGAAAAAAATCTTCTCCCAGCCAGGAGTCTGTCCACTATATCCAGAGGCAATATCACAGAGCCCACAAGATTTTGGCAAGGTGAGGCTATGATATCTGTTTGTTAATTCTTGACACCCTACATAGTCACTTTTAACACTGGTCAAATCCACCAATTCCCTACTGCTTTTTCTAACAAAAGCTCTTCCCAATTCCCAGACCTCAATTGTTAGGCAGAACAGTCTATAGAATTTAGTGAGTGTGCTTTCCCAGGAAGAGTGAACTCCCAGAACAGAGCAGAGCCGCAGACACTGCTGTGTGAGCATGAGCCTTTGGTGGACACTCTGCCCACATTTATTCAAGAAACTCTCCAGCAAAACTGACCCATGTTGGCTCCATAAACAATTCCATTCAGTTCAGGAAGATAACTGGAAAACGTTGCCTAATATATTAACATAAATGCAGGATAAATAGCTGCATCTTTTTTAGGTGTGTGTGTGGGGGGGTGGGTGGGTGTTTCATGTGGTCTAGGATGCTTTCACTGGACTCATTATTTTTGAGTCACGCAGGAAACATCCTGTATTCTGAAAGCCCAGAAGAGTCAAAGCCTGGAAACAGAGTTAAGGGAGCCACCCACACTTCAGGATCTCAGGCAGCAGTAGACTTCTTCCTTCTCATAGGCATCTCCTTCCAGTTGGTCCCCCTACCCCTCACTCCTCTTTCCCTCCCAGATTCAGTGCTTTCAACTGAATGTCTGGAATACCCCCTGAACTGTGAGTATGTCAATCAAGAATACCTAAGTATAAAGAAATGTGGAGGAGGGGTGAATGTAGCCTCCTCTTGGCCTGAGGCACCTGCCCAGTGAAGTTTTATCCAGTAAGAACTCTGATGCTGGTGCTCAGAAGGGAAAAGATTTTCACCCTCTGACGTGCATGTCTTCCACTTAGTGACTACGGATGACGACTAATGCCTCTCTCCCCACTCATCTGGTCCAGATTCCCTCCACTTCCTCCCCTGGGCTCGTGGGGAGACTGGGCCTGCACTGCTCTTCCCTAAACTCCATCTTCCATTCCTGGGGTGAGCCTGCAGCTTCCAGTTGGACAGGGCCCAGAGGGCAGCCTGTGTATAAGCTGGCCAAATTTAAAGCAGGATTTATGAATCTTCAGCGGGATTTTCATGCTGTCTATACCACCGTGAAATTATCTGCTGATTCCTTTTAGTAAACAAGGCAGCAGGTTGAAGCCGGCCATTCCCAAGCCCAGCCGAGAGACTGTGGCCGCAATGCTGATGTGCTAACGCAGGGACCAATACAGGAACCTCTGTGGGGCTGGCGGGCTCGTCCACCCCAGAACTGCCCTTCTAATGCCGAAACGGGAGGCGATTCGGGAGAGGCAAGTTTGTGCACTGTTCCTCCACTCATGACTCATGCACAGTATCTATTATTTAAAATAAGCAATTATCCCAAAGTAAGCAAAACTGTTTGCACTTCCCAGGAGAGAATTTGCGCCTTGGAGGAAGCTAGTCAGGCAGAGAACAAGAAACCACGGACTAGAACGGAAATAGTTCCATAACCTCTTTGCAGGACAAATTCTCCGTGCTTCAGCCTGGCACGCCCATCCTTCTATACAAGGCCCTGACTTCATTCACTTCACGGATGCCCAAGATGCCCCTTGCTCTTCAGCTTGACTTAATTCTTATTCAAAAAGAGACCAATGTTGTAAGCGCCAATGTTTAAAAATTATGAATGGAAGAGCATTAAAATGAAAAAAAAAGCAATTGTTAATTCCATTTCTTTTTCCGTAAATTATAAATTGCTTCCATTATTTACTTGTTTTAATGAAATATATAGAGAGTGAGGCCTCATGGTATGAAGATGATTCTCCTGCATAAGTTGTTCTTAAGCACTCCACACACAGTGGTTTTTACCTGAATTTTTAGAGCAGTGATTTTCGAATTTTCACAAGTAATCAGAATTCCCTGGGAGTCTTATCAAAACATGGATTGCTGGGCCCCACCTCCAAAGTTTCTTATTCAGTGGACCTAGGTTGAGCACTAGTAATCTGTATTTATGAAACATTCGCAAGTGATTCTGATGCTGCTTGTCCAGGAACCAAATTTGACCACCATTGTTCTAAAATTGTGCTGTTCAATAAGGTAGCCACCAACCACATGTGGCTATTGAGTATGGGAAATGTGGCTGGTCTGAATTGAGATGTACCATAAACATAATGTACACTTTGGATTTCTAAGACTTTGTACAGAAATATAATGTAAAATACCGTATTATTTTGTATATGATTATAGGATGAAATGCTAATACTTTTGGATATTTTAGGTTAAATATAACACATTACTAAAATTAATTAGTAATTATTTCTTTTCACTTTTCAATATAATTACTAGAAAGTTTAAAGTTACATTCTACTTCTGTCTGGCAGCACTGTCCCAGGGAATCACAGACTGGCTAAGGATGGGATATGGTCAATATGAAATCGAAGGGCAAAGATAGATTCAAAGCATAAAACCAAATTTGACTCCCTGAGTATCGACTGACTGTTGTAGGCTCTTAGGAAAGCACATATCAGACCATATCGGGCCCTGAACATGTTCTTTTGGTGGGGTGACCAGCAAGTCCAAGGTAGCTCCTGAGGAGTGTCTGGTAGGCCCCACAGCAGGGGCCCTGTTTCCAGCAACTCCCTTTCAAATACCCTGCAAGGTGCTTGAAAAGGACTCTAGGAATATGCATTATTTTTCATAAAACCTATACAGTTACCTTTGGGCAAAAAGGATTTGGGCCTTTTCATCAGAGCCGAGGCTAAAGTAATTCTGAAGGCAAATATTTAAAGTAAAAGTATGTTGTTTGCCTTAGTCCCAAATCACAAACAACCATCGTTCTCTCTTCTAAATTGATCTGAGATTCTCTATGACAGCATTTTTACTCTGGCTGAACTTTATCCCCCAAACTCCAGTTTGCCCTGGAGTTGATTGAGCAAGACTGAATTACGATCTTTTTTTTTTTTTCCTGAACACTGTCTAAGGTTGTATTGTTTGGCTCTGTGTACGCACACCATGCAGCTACACTCCTCAGGGAGGGACTACGGAATTTCTCTGTTTTATTATTCTGCACTGTTATTCCCCAAGACTAAGCATAGAGTTTTCTCTGCTGATGCGGAACCAGAATGTACTGTTCTTACAAAGTCATTTGGCAAAGATATGCTTCAATAGGAGGGTCAAGAAACTGTTCTTATCATATTCTTGTGTTGGGGAATCCAGCTCAAGCTGAATCACTTTTCCTTAATTTCATAAATATTCATCTCATCGGAAGGAATTTATCCAAGTCAAACTACGTTACACTCTCGTAAGTGACACAGGACAGGGGATAAGCAGGGCTGGCCTCCTCAAATCCCAAGGTTCCTACCCTGTCAAGCGATGGTGTGACACTTCACTGATGTCGTGTCTTCCTTTCTGCTTGGCTGTTTGGTGGGGAAGCTAAGAGGAACCGATTCACTTAACATAAAATATTAGCACTCGTCAGAGGTTTTATTTTTATTTTTTTCCACTCTGTGCGATTAAATCACCGTGAAAACAAATGGAGTTCCTCAAATGAGGTGTGACTATGCCAGCCCCAAGAAAAACCCTAGGCGTGGTAATGAAGGAGGAAAAAAGGCCAAGTAGACATGGAAAATCTCTCATTACTTTACTGTAAGAATCTTAATTAGTCCCGAAGGTTTTTCTCACCCATTTTAAAGCAAACTCAGGTAGATCAGGCAGTGAAATATCTGTCAATCAGTCTCCGCAAGAGTCGGCCACCTGACTTAGACGACTTGACCCTCTATCCTCGGAATTGTGAGTTGGCTAGGATTTTGCTCCATTCAAAAGAACAGGCAGGTGAGTGGAATTGTGCCAATAACTGAGCCTTCCTAATTGAGCTCATCCTTGTAAATTAATAAAAATTCCTGCCAATCAAACATGTGCATGTTTGCAGGAATATTACCAGTAGGTAATGGAGATAATTAATACTTCATGACATCAAGGTCTGAAATTAAAATCAAATCTGAGACTTAACTGCGATTATTAAATCTGAGGAAAATTATCTTTCAGATGACAAGTGTCACAACCTTCAACACCTGAATTAATAACGGGGAGCGAGCCTCCAAAGACACAGTGCACTTCTTTTTTCCTGCCTTGCAATAATTACCACTTCATGACATCAAGGACCTGTAACTGGCTCGAGATCATGCTGCGGATCGGTGAAGTCTTATCGCAGCAGAAAACACAGATTCCAGGCAACTTACTTATATAATTGAAAGAATACAGGACTGGGAGGTGAGACACACTGAGACTTGGGTTCTAGCCCACAGTCTTACTGATGTGTAGCAAATCGTTTCACCTACCTGGGTCTTAGTTCATTCATCATGTGAAGCGAGTTTCTGCTCTGTTGAAAAGATTCACATAAAGATCGCATAGAACATTTTTAAAAATTATTTATTATGTGTTTTATTCTATTCACTCACTCTCATATGTATTGCATGCCAGCCATTACGTGGGATGTTTAAAAAACAGAGATTAGAAGACACAGTCCCTGATCTCAAAGGGCTTCACAACCTAACAAAAAATTGTCTACATAAAGAGTATGGAGACCAGTTAACATTCGGAGTCCACAGGAGGTGTGTCTCACGTGGCTGAAGTGGGAAGGATGAGCTGTTCTCAGGGAGACTACCAAAGGAGATAATGTTGGGACTGAATCTTGGAAGACACACATCTTTTAACAGATAGATGAGCATTCAAGGGACAAGGTTCAAAAATTATTTTTTTTCCCACCTTAACTAGATTGGAGTGGTTGATTTCCAGGGAATAGTTACTAATGTTTGACTATCTTAAGTACATGCTGAAAACAAAAAAACTGTTTCCCAAATCACAGCTGTATTCTGGAAGTGACGTGGTACGGTTTATAAAAAGAAAAAAACAAAAAAACCCAGAGAAACAGTAACTTGCCTGAGGATAGCCAACTAGAAAGGACTGGAGCTAGGATTTCAACCACGTGGTTTAATCAGTGTAAGTACGACCTCGTTTTGTTTTGTTAAGATCAGAGAATTGCTGAGGGGAGGCCAAGAAGGGCCCTTTCTCATAGGGTCAGGACCCCAGTAAAGCAGCTGGATTGGGAACAGATTCCGGGCTCAGAGAGGAAGGTCACCGCCCTGCAGGGAGTGAAGTCATGGAGACCAGGCTGGTTTGCAGGGGTGAGAAGAGGGATGGGGCTGACCGGAAGCCCACTGGACCCCACACTGAGGGCTGAAGAACACAGCGACTTCCTCTGTACTTATTTCCTGGCACGACCTTAGGGTCTCTGAGCTGGCTTTGGCCCTCGAACTGACCCCGGGAACACCACAGCTTCTTGTAACTGAGGAAAGAAAGGAAAGAGGCAGGTCCTAACAACATCCAGGGGGGACAGTGGGGGGAGAGAAGAGAAGAGCTGTGTTCATCTGAATCAGCCGAAGCGCTGCCTGCTGAGGGCCTGAGGGAAGAGCCACAACTGTCCCCGCGGCTCCTTTGAGCTTCGCCTTCTGAAATATAGCCCCTGAGGCTTCCCTTCTCTACAAGCTGGACTGAAGCTCAGGAGATGTTCACCCACACGGGTGGTGAAAGTATGCGAAATCTTTCCTCCCGGTGTGCAAAGAACCACTGTCCAAGCTCTCTACCTGCCTGCCACCTCACTTCCTCCTTCAGGATCTTGCAGACTTTCCCTCAGGGGACCCTCAGGGCTTCTCTCCAACACTAGGGCCAGTGTCATCCTGTGGCCTGGCCCTTTGCATACACGCTGTTAAATATTTTGAACATCACCACTTGGTGCAAGAAAAATGGTAATCCCTGTGCCCTGGGGGACCCAGCTTCCCCTGCCCCTGGTCTCACTTGCTGCTTATATGTGAAGTCTCCTCTCAGCTCAGACATGACTGACCGGAAACTGCTGGGAAACTGACTGCACAGAAGCACAGAGACCAAGTCTAAAATCTGGGTCTCCGGAGAGCCTGCAGAATAGGGGATTTGGAATGGATTTATAAAGAGACAAACGAATGCTGCAGTTGAAAGGTAGCGAAATTTCCAAGCCAGATCTAGTCTCCTGGGAATCTGGTGTATATTAGCATAACTAGAGAAATCATTTTTTGAGTAACCGCCCAACCGCCAGAGTTGCAGTGGACTCCGTATTTGCTCAGGAAGCCCTGGTGGGCTGCGTGTCCTCTGTGCATGCCGCAGGGAGAGAAATCTGCAGAAGCCTACCCCGCTCTCTTGGAACAATGTTTATTCCCTGCCTCATCCTTCAAGAGAAGGCATATGTTTCTTCGATTTGTTGTTTGCAGCAAGGTGCAGCTTAGAGGGGAGAGTGGACGCGTCTGTGTTTGCCATGAAATTAAATAAGAGCAATGATACGTAGCCAATGTGCACCCATAAATTTCAGGAAGGAAAATTCCAATGTGGCAGGAGGATAGAAGTAGCTGATATATTAGAAGGGAGCGACACTGAATCTTGTGCAAAACGAGAGAAATATAATTTCCCTGCATTATCTCGTCCCTTTCTTAATTGCCTACCAGGATGCATTCATCAACTAGTTTCCCTAGGCCCGAGCTTTCGACTTGCAAGCATTTTTATATAAAACCAGCTTGTGTTTTAAGTATAAAACGCACTGCTTGTGCTATCACACCAGACACAGCAAATGGATAAAAATCTTCACTTGTCAGTTTCTAGATATAACACACTTTGCATTTCAAGACTGGGAAATAGGCTGCAAACACCAAGCACTGACAATAAATACGGGAGTTATGCACGTCAGCTGGGCCATATTTACTGCTGAGCAGGCTCACACAACCACCCAATTTGTGGAATTGGGGTTGACAGGGAGAAAGGATGGCTGGCCATCCAGGCAACTCCCACCCCAGTGGCAGACTCAGCGCCCCAACTCCAGGCTTGGAATCAGTTGCTGAGAGGAGAGATGCACTCAAGCTCCTTTCAACCCTAAAGACCTACAAGGAAGGCACATTTGGAGAATGTGGGATAACTGGCAAGTCAGGAGAAGAGAACATGGAGACCACACAAAGTTGGTGCATATAAAAACCGTAACAACAACTCCGACATTTTGAGGGTCTATACCCCCAAAACGGTGGGATATAGAAGCTGATGATGATCCCCAAACCAGAGTGCCAGCAGGAAGAAGGATGCTAACCACTCTTCAGTCCAGCGATCCCCGAAGTGGCAGAAGGCACACTTCCATCTGCTCCTGCTTGAAAAGGGCCCTGTTCCATCTCCTGCCAGACTGCCTCACTGCACAAACGGGTTGCAGTAAGAACTTGGTGCATAAAGCCGAAAACATACAGAAGCAATTCCTAGATCTGACACCAACTGTGTGATTTTGATTTTGGGCTGATTATAATCTCTTTTAGCCTCAGTTTCTTAATTTGTAATTTGGGGATAATAATACCAACCTCATAAAGTTACTGTGATTATTGGATTAGACATTGCATGTTAACAGCTTAGCATAGCGCCTGCCGTATAGTAAGTAACCATAAACCTTAAGTATCATTATCTGCTTTTACTGATGGTGCACAAAAGCAGTGCATATGCATCAAATTTCAGGGAATTATGTTTAATAGTTTAGGTTTTTGACACCAAGGAAGTCAGTGACTTCACCCAGAGCCACACAACTGGTCAAAACGTATATTCTTTGATTTCTTTCATCATTGTTTTGTGTGTTTTCAGCATACAGATCTTGCACATTATTTCATTTATTTTGGTGCTGTTGTAAATGGTATACTTAAAAATTTTTCCAAGTTCCAATTGTTCATTGTTGGTATATAAAAATACAGTTGATTTTATATGCTATTTGTATGCTGTGACCTTGGAAAACTCATGCATTCGTTCTAGGAAGTTTCCTTGAAATTTTCTATGAAGACAGTTGTGTCTTCTATGAATAGATACAGTGTTATTTCTTCTTTTCTTATGTGTATGCCTTTTATTTTTCTTTCTTTATTGCACTGGCTAGGTCTTCCAGTACAATCTTGAAAGGATTAGTGCAAAAGGAAATTCTTGCCTTAATCCTGATATTAGGGGGAAAGCATTCACTCTTTCATATTATATATGATGTTAGCTGTAGGTTTTTGTTAGATGCCTTTTTATGAAGTCAAGAAATTCCCCTTCTATTTTTGGCATGCTCAAAATTTTTATTATGGATGGGGATGTTGAACTTTTTCAAATGCTTTTTCTTTTCTCCCATCTATTGAGGTGATTTTTCTCCTTTTTTTGATACCATAAATTACAGACTGTTTTTCATATTTTTTAAATAAAATTGGAAGAATCATAACTCTAATGAAATGATTTATATTTTCCAAGGACATTCTGATTTAGAGAACTTTAGCAGGGAAACTGGGGAATAGATATTTACATCAGTGGTAAATTTAATCAATGGCTATCTCTTGTGGGTCCAAAAAGTAGGACTCCTACTTCTGAGCTCAGAGAGTGCTTGTGGATTTGTCTAGGGTGTTCCATGTGAAACTGGTCTATGCCATTCCTTTATAAAATAAACTCATTTTAACATGTGATTCTTTCCCAAAGCTTAAAATTAAGTGCTATAGAATTCAGTGGAAAAGGACCATATAGACACCAGCCAGCTCTGTCACAACTGAGGGCTGGGTAAGCTACAGAGATGGCTGAGCCAGTGTGCACAGGGCATAGGAGATACCATAACACGTGCTCTAAGGGGCTCAAGCCAGAGAAGATAAAAGATGGGTAAACTGAGTACATACACAGCCACCACTCCCAGAGTTTTCCAGCCTCCAGTGAAAATTAGATGTGTGGGAGCTTGGATGGGGGCATTAGGAAAGTAGTGATTAATCTGAGTCCTGATTTTTATAACAGTCATTGTTACTGTCTAAATGACGTCCCTTCCTAACTTACATTTTGCTTTCATCATTCAAGCTCGATCTGTCTTAGACTTTAATGACTCCTTTCCGTGCTCTTTCCCGGTCCCTTTGCCCACCCTCCTCTTTGTCTCACATCCCTCCAGCAATAGCTATTCTATGAAATGAGATTCCAAAAAGAAGAAGAAGAAAAAAAGCAATACTTAAACCGCTTTCACAAATAAAAATAACTGAAACTTCTTTCACTATTTAATTCCTTCCCCTGCAGTCTGGTGGGGAGAAGAACCCTCACAGCCCAGGTCTCTAGCAGATATTCTGGTTCGCATGTTCCATACGAAGGAAGCCATGTATTAAATTGGCATGAGCCCTTGCATTTCGTCTCAGAAAGTGAGTGCTGGCTTGAAATGGAGGATCAGCTCATGTGGGTATGAGATGGTGGCTGGGATCATAAACTGCTGCTCCTGGGCAGAGGACCGAATTATTAAAACTGTTGTTTATAGCCCTTATCATTTACAAACAGGTGAACACAGAAAAAAGACTTTCAATTTGCCTAAATTAATTTTCAGTCGAAGGTTCTCTTGTGTTAAAAAGATAAGAAACTTGTATAGAATCACAGTAGAAGAAGTTCGCAGCAGTGTAAAGGACCTGCAGGTCTAGGGTTATCTGGCAAATGTGGGTGAAATGACATTTGTCAGAATGACTCTTACTCTTTATGACACATTTGAGAAATGAAATTGAAATGGCTCTGAGACCACTAATGCCCTAACTTGTGATCCCATTACCTGTGAACAACTACCCGGGCAAGATCAGTAAAATTGGCTCTAAGATATTAATTGTTGGCAAAAGAGATGGTCAGAACACTGATGCACGGGAAGGCCAAGTCTGCTGTGTTACTGTAGTTTAATATCAAGGGATCCTTCCCCCAAGCCAGCGCCACCTGCTTGACGAAGGACTCCTCGGCATTTCAATGTGAAGAGGCGTCATCTTTCTTTCTCCTCTCCTGGCTGGTACTGCTACCACGGTGCAATGAATTACCACCCCCGCCCCCGTCTACACATACTCCTTTCCATAATATTCTACTCATATACGTCTCTCTCCAACCTTATATACCCACTCCCTAATGTATATACACTTACAAACCTTTTGCATCTGTATAATAGCAATGATCATTTATAATAGTAATAACTTATATTTATTTGGTGCTTACAATGTCCAAGCAACTTGTCAAGCATTTTATATACATTAACTCATTTCCAAAAACCCTACTTGCTAGAACTACAGTAACTACACCCATTCTACTCATGAGAAAGTTGAATATTAGAAGTCAGGTAACCTGCTCGAGTTCAAGAGTTCAACAGCTCTTACAGAGTAACCATGTGTCAAGTACCACAGTGTATGCTTTTTAAATGTCTGCACCCCAAAGTATGTTTCTTATAAAAATTCTCCTGGTTCTTGCCTTTTTAATGTAAGGGAGCATTTTCTTCTTATCCACTGTTCCATCTATTCACCCATTTTGCCATGACAAATTATTGAGAAATTGGAATCTCACCTCCGTGTTATGTTTCTCTTCACCACCTCAACCTACAGAAATCCCTCCCACATTCGAGATTTTGCTATTTCACTTAGCATTCATCAATTCCAATCATGTCTTTTTGTTCATTCTGGGTTATAATACTGGAATTATTTTAATGTCCTTCTGGAGCCCAGAACTGGGCACCCAGTTCAAGTTTGGTGATTCCTATTGAATAATCTCATAATTGAACAAGTAACCCAAAGTTGCACACTCAGAGCAGCCATGTTAACAATTGCAAATAAAGTAACAATTTTTAAAAGCAAGTTTTGATGCCTTTTGGGAAAATGGTACCACATTATCAAAGCCAAAGGAATGATTCCTGTAAGAATAGACGGAATCAAAAAAGGGCCAAGTCAGGAATTCCATTTCTACACTAGGAAAAAATCCTCTAACTGGGGGCTGTAGCTTAATCTCAGAAAAAAGCCACTTAGTCTTTTACACAAAGTGAAGTGAAACAGCGATGCTTCATGTCCGCTACCTTCTCTGGGCTCATGAAAGTCTGTAGTGTGACCCAGAGATCACAAGTCACTCTTTAATTCTTAAAGACCAGATGCCCCCACAAGAGTGTGAAGACAGACCTGTCTGGATCAGATATTCAGGATTCTTCTGAGCAGGACACAGGATTGACATTCATTAAATACTTTCCTTCAAACATTTTACTCTCATTATGTACAACAAGGGCTTAGGTTAGCAAGGATTACAGAATGAATTATTCTAAAGCAAGAAGCTTTAGCCTCAAGACATAAAAATAGAGAGAAACTGGCTTAAAGGAAAAAAAAAAACAATGTAGGATTAGACTATGAACTTGTTCACTGAACAGTTACATAGCAATTTGCTAAGGTAATTATTACCATTAAT
Source organism: Camelus dromedarius (assembly GCF_036321535.1). Taxonomy (NCBI): domain Eukaryota; kingdom Metazoa; phylum Chordata; class Mammalia; order Artiodactyla; family Camelidae; genus Camelus; species Camelus dromedarius. The sequence goes on from NC_087450.1 coordinate 49,444,222, forward strand.
TTGATATCCAATAATTATCATAGCAGTCCTACCATTTCATCTCTCATTTATTCTGAAATCCTAGAAGCAGGGTTTTTTTTCTTTTTTGTTGTTGCTGTTTTGTTGGTTTTTTTTTTGTTTTTTCAGATACCTGGCTTGCCTGACTGGTCCAAAACCCTCTGTTCTAATGACTTTTACAATCTTAAGCATTGTTTGGTGGGAATCACAAATTTCCCAGATAGCCTTCTTACGTTAGTGAAGCAATGCACTGAAATCCGAGAGGTAATTCATCTTGGTCACCCTTCCTTCTGCAGAGCACTCCAGCCTGAAGGTTAATAGAAAAGAAGGCAGCGGCTGCCATCTTGGATCTCATTCCATTTCAATTTTCTGGTCACAAACATCATGATTTTTCTAGCCAAGAGAGGTGAACAGGAGCATATAACTCTCCCCGTGATGCCTTTCCCTCAGGCCCTTCGGTCTTTGGAGTGCAGGACTTGGTGCTGGTTTAATTGAACCGCTGTGCTTGGCTTCTCCCCTGAAAGAGAGAGATATATAGTCCCTCTGGTGACTTGTTGCAACAGATTTCAAACTCAGCTGGATTTAACTCTGGGAATTAAAAATACTGCCTGAGATCATGAGCCCAGCGAAAAGAGCAACTCCAGACACTGGCATGTGAGCAAGCACTTTACAAAGGGAGTGCAAAAGCTCTGGCTTTTCTCCCACTTGGCCACCACAGACTTGCGCTGCTCAATTCTCTTTTTTAAACCATAATAATGGCTGGTTTGGGGCATGGGTGACCATGTTGTATCTTGGTGGAACATCTAATAAATCTGTACTTGAGGCAATAAAATACCAATGTCCTTGGCTTAGAGAAGATACATGCTTCATAACCTTGAAAGAAGACAATTATCGGCCCTAGCTCATTTTCTCATATGGGTTAAAATGAGCTCATGTAAATCCAAATAACCTAATGAAGTGCACTGATGGTTTTAGAAGAAGAGCTAGAATCAAAGGCTTACAGAATCTGGAACTAGAGAGTATCAAATGGACAATCTAATGCAACTAATTGAAAAAAAATTTTTTTTTTAAACTGAGGCCCAGAGAGTTGGCTTGTTCAATTGCTCAGCCAGTTGGGGGAAGGATAAAGTCAATATTAAAAAATGTTTAGGTGTTCCAGGTCCAAAGACTTTCTCTCTCCTCTACACAACACTGCTTCAAAGCACTCGGGGAAGCTCTGAAGCCAGCTTCCTAATTATACTACATAAGAGAAGGATGAGGTTGGCAGGGCTTTGTAAAGACCCAGGAAGACAGTATGCTTGACCAGACTAGAAATGCCTAAAAGCAGCCAAACAAACACCCACATGTTCCTTTCCAAATTTGTCCTCAGAAGTCAACTTTCCCCAGTGTTACCCTCGGACTGGGCTCAGGATGGAACCAGCTAGATAAGGATGGCTGTTGGAACCAAAGTTTCCATGGGGTCTGCATGTGGGACTCTCATGACCGGAGAAAATCTTTCAACAGGCAAAGAGGTAAGGAGGCTCTCCGGGACATAGGGAAATCAAGCATCAGGAAATAGATACGAATCTAGGTGGGCACTGTTATTAGCTGGGGCTGTTGGGCTTTTAATCCAGTATTACTCCTCCAGACCCAGACCTGAAGGACTAGCACAGAAGGCATTGCAAGGCAGAGCCTTAATCCAACACGAATCCTTTCACTCTAGCTCAAGGTAATGAAATCCAACCACTTATTAAATCTCCTAAAGTCTGCCATGCTTCTTGCTCATGATAGATGTACAGAGATGAATGGGTCACACTCACTGCCCGCAAGAAAGAGACAGACGTGTACTTCTGTCTTTCTGAAGTGAGGACTTCAGAACAACGTGGTGCCATGACAGAAGTAGCATGTGGTCCGAGGAAGCAGCTGAGAGCAACTCAGTATGGGAGAACCAGACAGAGATCTCTTTCCTACTGCAATCAAACCTCCCAGGTGAGGGAACGAAGTGATCCCAGAGCCTTTGTGCAGGAAAAGTCTGTGCCCAAGGATGAGTGAATATGGCTGAGGATGCGTCATTGCTATTACAGAAGATCAAGTGGCCTTTCCTTCAAAGACACCAGTAGAACAATAGGAGGGCATTCTCCGGCCATGATCACCTCCAGTATGCATTGAGTTTGGGGTCCAGGAACTAGCTGCAGGGCAACATAGTTCTGCCACCCCAAAATCTTTGCTATTAGAAAAGCTGCAATGTGGCATAGGATACCAAGGTCCTCCTCTTTAGAGGAACCAAAACGACACAGGACCCTGGGGTGCCGGGAGCAATATAACTGTCACTTACAAGTGGGCATCAAACAATGTGCTGCATTGTTGGTGTTTTTCAGTCCCTGTTTAAGAATAGGCATGGCACCTTCAAAGAGAGACAGCTCAGTTTTATAGACACCTGCTTCTACTGTGAGCTGCTACTCTGCTTTTACCTGGGCCCTCTCTTGGCCAGGCACCCCCATGTCGCACAGATAGAGCCCCTCTGTGAACTGTATGGTGAACCACTGGGAGTCAAGACCCTTTGGGGCTGAAGCAGTTGAAGACAATAAATGATCCTGACTGTGCCTTTTGGACCTGGGCAAAGACTCTTTCCCTGGGCCTTAGTTCCTCCCTGAGATCCCTAAGGACATGGCAGATGGAGGAAGAGCCCTTCCAAGGAAGCGGTAAAGAAATACTGATTCAATGACAGCATCCAACTTTTGTGATTATAAAACGTAGGGAGGCAGCCCAGCGCCAGGGCTGCGTGGGAATGGGAAGGAAGGGAAGAGAGGTGGTAAACATCAGTGTGTCCTGAAGCTGTCGCCTGTCCTCGGCGCAGTCAAGCAGAGAAAACAGAGGAGAGAAGTGCTTCCCCGTGTGCCTGGGGCTCCACAGGGAGCGTAAGATCCTCCTCATTATCCTGCTCCACCTCAGTGAAGACGAGGCCCCGGAACAGAAGGGATAAGTGACATTAGAAGCCGTCGCTCTCCTGCTCAGGGAGTTCTGTGTCTCATAACGCATCTCCCTGATGAATGTCTGCTGTCTGGAGATTCAGGACCCACACAATTACTGGCCTGGCATCGCAGCTAGACTGGCTGCCTGGCTGGGTCCAAAATGGCTACGGGACAGATTATTCAGAGGCATTCTTCTCCAGGGAAATCCCTCTGGCAATATCCACACCCTGAAGTCATAATGACGTGGTCCTTGCTGGCACCTTTCTGAGACACAATAGAGACTTGACTTAATGCAAGCCCAGAGACACTGACGGCACTACCAGCCCAATGCCGGTGGGAAGACCTCCGGACAGTGTCATTCCTAGTGCCTCTGCCGCTGTTTCCTTAACGTGCGTCCCAGGAAGTGCGATCTGCGACTTGACTTTTCGCATGGTGCTGTCCACGTGCACTCTAATACACACGGGGCTCCAGACGTTGAACGCTGACTCAGCATTTTTCTCCTTGACCTTCACTCATCACAACCATTTCCCCAACATCTGCCCTTCCCAACTTCCCTGCCTTACTCCCCTCCACTCTCTTTCCCCCACCTTCTGTGAACACTCACTCCTGGACACTCACCACCCTCTCCCAGCTCCTCTCAGGGCCAATGCTTTGCCTCCTCTTAACCTGCCCAGAAAAATTGTTTCCTTTTTGAGACCTCTCCAATACTACCAGATGAAATGTGATTTCTCTTACTCCCTCAAACTCCGGAGCTCTGGTTGTGTGCTGGAGGTTGTGAGTACCTGTTTCCAGTTTCAGGTTCAGGCCAGTCAAGGGTGAGAGTTTGGATCGTCCTTGGTGGTGAGAGTACTGTAGTTACACCATGGGAACTGCTAAGCGCTACAAATCAGAGCTTCCTGCTGACCCCAACACCAGCCCGTTTATGAAGAGCACATAGCACAGGAGATTACATACAGGTGGTACTCAGTAAATTATTACTGAATGGGTTTTCACATACTAAAGACATTGCTTTTCTGGTCTCCACTATGGATGATTTTTTTTTTTTTTTTTTTTTTTGGTCTGCTTGTTTTTTGAAGGGTAAAATATTTAACCATTATGAGTGGAAGAACTTGATAAAATAATCAAGAGCATGATTTGTAAGAATGTTGCTTTGTTTACAAACAGAACACCTGGATTTCAACAGGGTCCAAAGCATCACTGCCCCCCTGCAAAGCCAGCAGGCTTCATGTTCGCCTCCAGCAGACAGGTTTGCTCATCTGAGGATAAAAGTCTCTCCTGCCAAGAACAGACTTTTGAAAACAATTGTTGGAGCCCCAAAATAACCGTGGCTCTTTATCTTTCCTTTATTTTTTTTCCCCCAGAACAAGAATAGCCTTAAAAGAAGTTTTTGATCTGAGATACCCATTTTCTTGGACCGCAATCTTAACCCACGTGCCACCTAGCTATGAACTTCTTTTTGATGAGAAAAACTGAAAAGGGTGAGAAATGGTCCAGATCCAGTCTAGGAGGCAGAGGGTATGTGGCTCAAAAATAGTCACAATACTTCAGTCTTCAGGGAGTGAAAGTGGCAGCTGTGTGCCGTAAAATTCTGGTTCTAGATATCCCCTGGCCTCCGATTTTTGAAGCAAGCCGTATTAGTAAGTGCATGCAGGCACACAGAAGCTGGCTCATTTAAGCAACCAAGGGTGTGAGGTAGCTCATAGAATCAACAGAAGTCTTGTGAACCAGGTTCAGGAAACAGGCTGGAATCAGAAAACAAGGTGGCAGGACACAGCCTAGGTCATGCCCTTGGCAACTCACGTGCTAGAATCTCCACGCTTCTCTTACTTGTGGATGATTTCTCAACTGCATCCAGGTATTTGCATTTCTTAGTCCAGATGTGAAGCCCTGGGCAGGAGTCTTAGCGTAGCTGAAGCCCAGATCACATGTCCCCATGTTAGCTAAATGGTTGACCTCTCTAAGCTTCTGTAAGGGGAAGCAGGCACCGCCCCCCATAAGAATTCCACTCTAGGGGATGACTTCAGATAAAGAGGGCGTACAGATCCTGTGGAGCTGAAGCACAAAATGAGAACTACACATTCAAGTACAAAAAGAATGAAGACAGGGAAGAACAAAAGAAGACCACCTCTGATGTGCTTGTGCATCCATCTTCCCAGGTAAAAAGATATCCTGAAAGCAATTCACAGTTAAAATTGCCATTAAGGTATACCTTGAATATATCTGGACAGTGAAATACTACTTAACTCATTTTTAAATAATTTCTTCCATTCACCTGTCTATTAAGCCAGGTAAAGTGCTGTTTGGTCCAGCATTTGTGTATAAAGTGGGGGGAAAAAACACATTTGGAAAAGAGAAGCCTGACTTACTCCTGAAAAACCTAAACCAACCCTTGTTTGGCTTATGCACTAAAAACAATGAATTAACTGTAACTCCATTTTCCCATTATGTCATCAAAGAATAATGACTCCTATTTTAAAGTTGTAGAAAGTCGTTTTGATAATCAGAAATCCACTAGAGTCATCACTTTTGGTTGCCTGCCCCATATGCTTGTATACTTTTGGTCCTGACAGAAAGCTCATTTGCTTTATACATCCATCCTTACTTCATACAGCATATGCCTCAGATGCACAACCAGACTGGTCTATACTAATTATTGTCCTCTCTTTCCCCTGCCATGGATTGGCTTAGGAGGGCATGTGAGCTGACTCTGGTCGATGAGATTCAAAAGAAAGCCTATGGAGTTCTTCTTGGAAGACACAGAAAGAGACATGCCCACCCTTTCACCCCCTGGACATTGTCAGGACAAGATTCGATGCCTGAAATTGCTCTAATCACCGTGCTGCCCCAGCGTGAGGCTATTGCTTGGGAAAATAACCAAGTGAAACAGATATTGGGAGCCAGATACATGACTTGCACAGAACCTGCCCTTCCCCTGGATTTCTTGTTATTTGAGACCATGGTTTTCCTCGTTGTAAAAATGAATTTAAGGTGGGATATCTTGTTATTTGCTACCAAATATGTCCTGATGTAGCTAGTTAGAAAAATCTGTTCTTTTTTTCTTAAGAAACTGAAAGGCTTCTCTGTTCACAGCTGCTATTGAGAGGCAAAGCAAAACAGGGGCAGAGAGACCAGTGAATTGTTTTGCTTTTAGGAAAGAGGTGGCAGCATATCTTTACAAAAAGATCATCCTGACTCTTTAAAGTTAACGTAGCCTGAAGAGCCAACCTGCGTGCTCTTCCTGCTTTTTCACAAAAAAAGGTCCATATTAGAGTCTTATGATCACATACACTTTTAGGGGCAGAAAAATTCTCCCTTCTTCCCTTCTAGGTTCTTTGGATGGTCTAATAATTAAACTAACATAACACAGATTAATGGGAAAAAAATACGTTACATCTCAGATAGGGAGCTCCATAAAAATCTGAGATGTAAAGGCAGTCAGGCACTTGAAGTTTATATGCCATCCTGAGCTAAAGAATGGGATGGGGGCTGGGACCTCAAAGGGAAGAGGCAAATCCACAGGAAGGTAAGAGCAGATGTTTGATAATCAGCTGTTGGCCCTGCCATGCATGTAAGACTTTCAAATAAAAAACATAAATAAAATTATCTCCGGTTATAGCTCCCTTTCTGGGCCAGATGCCCTATCTAAATTCTTTTAGGTAGTTAAGGAAGAGGTGAAAGATTTTTTGGGTTTTTTTTTTTTGGTTTTGGTTTTGGTTTTGGTTTTTTTACCTGAGTTTGCCAGGTCTTGATTGCCTTCAGCTCAAAATAATCCACATGCTGGATTATTCAATCAAAATAATCCAAAGTGGCACATTTTGGGGTGACATATTCTGATCCCCTCACACTAAATGTGACTTTCACAGTAGAGCTGTTTTTCAATCTTGTGACACTTACTGTATTTGTCGTATATATTGTAATACAAACGTGTGCAATCTTAATTTCTTGGTAATGAGAGCTGGGAAAGGCCATTCTATTAAGGAAGGGGTGTTTTAGAGAAAGAATAAGTGAACTCAATTAGTTGGTTTGATAGGAAGCAGGTCCACTGAGGAAGGGTTAATACCATACACTCACCATCCATAGCCTGCTAACTATATGTCTTATGTGATTCCTAATGTAGCAGAATCTTGTAATCTTTAAACAACCCCACGACTTAGGTTGTATTAAACTCATTTCCCTGGGAAAGAAACTATGTTTTGAAAAGGTTAAGAAAATTGTCCAAGATCCCACGCCTAGTAATTAACAGCATTAGAACACGAGCCCAGCACCTCTCACTTAAGGTACTCATCTTTTTCTGCATCTTGTTTCCTGGACGAATAAGCCGAGAGGCGAGAATGCTTGAGAGAGGCTTCTCTGGGTCTTCTTTTCTTTCTTTTTCTTCATTTTCTTTATTTTTCTTTCCTCTTCTCATCTTTTTTTTTCTTTCAATTTTTCTCCATTCTTCATAACATATTTAAAGCAACCATGAAGGACACAAAGCTGACTCAGAACAGATCCTCCTCTTTCTGTCTCCAAAAGAAGCTCATCCACACACTCAATCACCTATAACCCAAAGTGGAAACTGATCAACATTGTAAGAGAGATGAAGGAAGGTGGATGGGAATTGAGGGAGAAATGATTGACTTCATAACAACAAAACGTTTGTATGAGGGGGGAAGTTATAGCTCAGTGGTAGAGCATGTGCTTAGCATGCATGAGGTCCTAGGTTCAGTCCTCAGTACCGCCAATAACAAATATATAAACCTAGTTTCCTCCCCCAAAAATAAAAAAATTTTTTAAAAGTTTTTATAAGAGGAATGCAGGAGATTAGTTCTCCATAAAGGCAAGTAATAATGATGTATTAACAAGGTACTTAGTCAGCAATGAAATCTCGACTTTTCAAGATGACAGAATCTTGGGAAGATAACACAAGGAGATGGAAATGTCTAAGGTTCTGAGAAGAGTCAATGGTCCCAGTGTATCTGAGAGTATCCTAAATGCATCTTCAATCACCCCAAAATGTACCAAGCTGGAGTCACGTGAGTGGACTGAATAGAGGAGTGGCCTCTTCCTTCATTACACTGGGTGCATCTTCCATCATCAAGAATTCATGATCCTCAATTGAACGTTCAACAGTTTGTCCGCAGCTATAGGCAGGCAATGGCTTGCCACTGAACAGGCATAAGGGTCTTGCAAGGTTCCTTCTATCTCTATTCTTATAGGAGAACATATTTCACATAAACTTTTTCTCCCCTTGGGAAGAATATGCAGTGTGTGAGAGTGAAATATTTGTTAGCTTTTAGTGTGTTAGGGAGCTAGAGGGGGTGAGTGATATTACATCCATGCTAATAATTCTGGGGGCAGGAAGGTAATTTATTATACTCCATAGCTGAGATTGGGAGATAGGGGGAAAAAGGCTTAAACATTTCAATCGAGATAACCTTCCCTTACCCCTGAAAAGTAAGTCACCATTTGTCTTCCTTCTACCCAGACAGCTGTGTCTAAGCACTATTATACGAATGAAGGGTGTAGTAGATTTAAAATAGGAGGGGAAATATCATACCTAACATGGTTATGTATCATCTGTGCTTTTGTAAAGCTCCTACAACAACTATTTGTTCATTCAAAATCATGTTTGAAAACACCTTCTTCCTGGTTTCCTTTTTTCTTGTCACGTGGTGCCAACCAACATAGGTAATTCCTGAGCTTTAGACACGTAAGGGTTCCGTAAAGTGATGGTTTCCATACTTACTCAGGACTGTCATAAAGCATAGACGTAGACCCATTGGGATAATTTTATAATCTCTACTTAAAGCAGAGGAACAGGTTATCAACTTTGAAATCTAAAAATCTAATAAATAACTTAAGCAACAACAACAACAAAAAAAATGCCAGAGTCTCTAACTCGGTTCAACTGAAAATACATGTAGCACAGCTTAGTTACAGGCATTCTAGGGGAGGAGAGGCAGAGAGGAACAGAACGTGGTTCCTCGGGGAAGTTATGGTCGGTCTCCTGTGGAGGATAGGGCCACAGTTGAATGACTGGCTCCAGGCCGGGCGTGGTTATGACACAGATAAGCGCCATGTGATTAAGAAGAGGTGGAGAATCAGGAAAAGCTTCAAAAACAGTTGATGTTTCATCTGTCTCCAGGATAAATGGATAGAAAGAACTTCAGCACATGAAGGCAGAGAGAAAGCATTTAGAAAGAGTAAAAGGAAGGCTGTGGATAGGCTCAGTCGGTCTGTGTGGAGACAACACAGCTGAGAAAAGATCAAGAATTGGCATCAGACACAAATGTACTCACACCGGGGCTCTCCGGCTACCTAACCATGTGACTAAATAAAGCTTACTTAATTCCTTTAGCCCTCATTTTTCTTCCTATGTGAAATGAGAATTTTTGCATAATAAAACTAACCTTCATTGGTTTGTTCTGAATATTAAATGGAGTGATATATGCAAACATTTAGCATAGAGTCTGACCAATGGAAAGCCCTATTTCTTCTTCTGTAGTCTCCTCCACTTACCTCTGCTTAACAAACTCCACTCTGCCACCTCTAGGAAGACACAGGCCTGTGTTCAGTCATTCATTCCACAAAGATTTACTGAGCACCTTCTTAATCATTCGCATTCTTCTCCTAACGCTACTGCACTTAAATAGACAAGGCAGCAATTACTGTGCTCACAGAGAGGTGTTCATGCTTTCTGTCTTGCCTAGTTCTGAGTTCGGGGTTAGGACTAGTTGGCAACATGGGAGAGGGAGGTGCAAATGACTGTCACGTGTGAACAAGAGGACCCAGGCCGGAGGGCCTCCCTGGGAAGAATGGCAACTCTCTGTCCCTCTTCAACCCAGTGGGGCTAGATGATTCCTGACTTAGCCAGCTCTGAGCTACTGCGGACAACAAACCCTGGCTGCAGGACTTAATTTCCCATTTTTATTTGTCACTTGAAAATACTGGCGTAATCCAGCTCTGGTTCCAGGAAGAACACACCTTGGCACAGTGTGAGAGTGTCCTCAGGTGTTCGCAGCCCAGTAAGGCCATTTGGAACAGAAGGGAGAATATAAATAAAAGAAACCAAGTGCATTAGCGACTCATTTTTCTCCAAATGTTTACATAATTGCAGCTTCCCCTCTTTCCCACGTGGCCTTCAGACTCTCTAAAATGCACCTTCTCACTGTTGTTGTTTTTCTTTTTATTCTTTTCTTTCTTTCTTTTTTTTCTTTCAGAATATGCTGCAAAGAAAGGAGAAGGTAAACAGAAAGGAGAAAGGAAGACAGTTGAAGAGTCAAGGAGTCAGCTAAAGTGTCGGATAAACAGAGCCACTGCCGAGAGGTCCCTGAGAGAATGAATCCTTTGCCCTGCGTGCGAAGTGGGCAGGTCCTGCGCCCTTCCCACTGGTTCAGCTTCCTTGGAACGAAACCTTGAAATCCATGCATGGAGATCATCCTAAATATAGTCTTACAGTTTTATGGTCACCACTGTTTTTTGCTTTTACATTGTTATCCTCTCTCTCCTCCATGACTCCCCCCAATTCTATATTTTATAGTTTCTCTGAGACAAGGAGAGAAAAAAAACATAAATCCCAACTTTCACAGAATTAGTGATGAGAAGCCAATTAATATACACTATGGAAAGAACAATGAAGACTTTACCACCTGTTCGCTGTGTTTGCCCACCAGCTTCTAGAGAGGTTCCCCCCAAAAGCTAACGAATGCCCACGGTCTTATTCAAAGAAGCACTGATGACTGTTAAATGGGAATTGATACGTCAAGCAGAACTACCTTCTCCCTAGTGTTTCTTCCTCCCAGGATTATCCCATTGAGGCACTTAGCTGATGAAATTAACCTCAAACTTATTTCTTTGTCTCGCCTTTAATATCTCCTAAACTCATCCACTGCAGATTCATAAGGTATTATAACACACTTTCTTTAAAAGTCCAGATAATATTGAAGAAATAAGAACAGTCAGTGTGTGAGTTTAAATCAGGAGACTGCTTTTCTCCTAACTCTTAGAAAAAGCACCATGCAGACAAAGGTTACGAATGGCTGGAGGAAAGAACATTACGGTGTGTGGGTCATCTTGGAGATTTCTGGACTTAGATTTGACACTAGGGGTTAGGACTTAAGCCAAGAAAAATGAGAGAGAGAGAGAGAGAGAGGCCTGCCAGCGATAAACTAGGATCAGGCAGTGAAGGAAGACTGCAAAGGAACGTGGGAGGTACCAAAAGGCAACTTCTCAGTCTATCAGATGCTAGACATTCAGTACAGTAAAGACACTTTCAGAAGGTGGCAACATTCTAATTACTATGATTTTTTAGAATAATGTTGTTTATTATTAACAAAGAAAGTGTCTGGAAACAGTTTCCAGTCAAGTAGATTCTTGGCTCAAGGCACCTGCTCCAGCTTCATCCTTTGATTTTGGTTGCTGCTGTAGTTGCCTTTTAAATCACTGCAGTGTGCCTGGTTGAAAGCATTTTTATTTTCACAAAGATGATCTAGCCAAAGATCTCTTGGATTAGATTCTTCCTCAAAATTCTACTCATCAGCATTGGGTTACGCTATGGGAAATGCTCTCCCCCAGCCCGGGCTGACGGTCCTGAACCGCATGTGTTTGCAGCCTCAGGGTCACAGGGCTTGGGAGCACATCTCTTACTCTCCATCTTGTCCCTTTTCTTGCCTCGTATGACTTTCAGTTCATGTCTCCTTTTGTTTCTGGCATGATACTACTTAGCGTACCTTTAGTTAAAAAAAAAAAAAAAAAGAAGAAGAAGAAGAAGAAGATTTGGCATATTACAGCCTTTTTTTTCACACTGCTGCACTCAGGAGGAACTTTCCATCGGTTTTTTTTTTTTTTTTTTCCAGTCAGAATGTCTTTAAGACTACAGGTTAATCCCCACTTCTTGTTAGATGCTTTATTCAAGAGCATCCTGATTCTGGAAGATTCAGCTTTCATTGGTTATTTTTAGCACTCAGTTGATTCAAGCATCTTCCAAATTCTGCGGAAAAATATCACTTCAACCAAGAGATCCTATCAATCACAGCGTGGTTTGCATGCTTATTTAGCTGGTTAGTAATTAAAGGCGGCTAAAAATACCCGGCATGCATGAATGGTGTGATTTTTATATCTTAGCTCTTTTCCAGAGAAGATGCAAGTTCCATCAATCAAACAGTTGGTAGCTGAAGTCATTATCACTGAAATTAAGGCAATTATATACAAATGAATATTAATGAAGTATCTAGTCAAAATTAGGGTCACTTCTTAACACTTAAAAAGAAACTGTAGAGAATCTAGGTTCAGTGTTAATCCATTGTAAAATAACTTAAGGACACACCTTCCGTATTAAACTGTCACTCTAGTTAAGGGGGTCTCATCACATGTAGGTTATTTATTGTTTCAGAGACAAATGAATTTATATCCATCATGATTTCAAAACAGCCTATAAACCTACCTTTAATATAATCATACAACACTCTAATGAGAAAGAGTTACACTGGTCCCAAGCACTGAAATTTTACAACCTAAAAAAACCTACATGACATTCATTACAATTCATAACACTTTTATTAATAGAATAAGACTATACTAGAGGCTTTTGAAATTCTAACATTCTACTGTTGTAGAATCTAATGTGGAATGAGAACGCATCATTTTAAGGACTTTGGAAAAGCTAAAGCTAGTACATAGTTTATGATTTGATCCTTTAGAGAGCTGTGAATAGGAAAATAGTGAGATCTGCAAGCCGTTTGAATTTTCTAGATATGCTTGCAGACAATTAAAGGTCCACAAGTGGAACAGTCTTAATTTAAAAGCTGGTAGACCTCCAATAGCCAGGTGAATTCCTTCAAGGATGGCTATCCCATCCCACAACTCCAGAATACCATTCACATCAGGGTCTATATAAATGTCTTTCCTAGGGATGTGCAGTGCACAGCCTAGGTAGCCATAGACACTGGCCCCGCACAGAGAATGGACATTTGATTAACTATACCATAGTGTTTTCCCTAGCTTCATGCTACACACTTAGTACCCAGGTGAAAGGAAGAAAGGAAGAGAAAGAAAGAAAGAAAGAAAGAGAGAAAGAAAGAGAGAAAGAAAGAGAGAAAGAAAGAGAGAAAGAAAGAAAGAAAGAAAGAAAGAAAGAAAGAAAGAAAGAAAGAAAGAAAGAAAGAAAGAAAGAAAGAAAGAAAGAAAGAAAGAAAGAAAGGAAGGAAGGAAGGAAGGAAGGAAGGAAGGAAGAAAGAAAGAAAGGAGGGAAGGAAGGAAGGAAGAAAGAAAGGAGGGAAGGGAGGGAGGGAGGAAGGAAGAAAGAGAGAGAGAGGGAGGGAGGGAGGAAGGAAGGAAGGAAGAAAGGAAGGAAGGAAGAAAGGAAGAAGAGAGAGAAAGGAAGGAAGAAGAGAGAGAAAGGAGAGAGGGAGGGAGGAAGAAAGAAAGGGAGGGAGGGAGAGAGGGAGGAGGAAGGGAGAGAGGGGAGGGAGGAAAGAAGGAAGAAAGGGAGGGAGGGAAGGATGAAGGAAAGAAGAACAAGGGAGGGAGACACTGTTTCATGACTGAACATTGGAAATGGAAGCGATTTGGCTCAACGGTCTTTAGGTCCGCCATTCCTCAGCCAGAAAAGTCAGTTAACAGAGCCATTCAGGTGGTCCCTAAAAGAAGACAAAACCCAAGGAGCAACCCTTGTTTCAAAATATGCAGAACTTCAGAAGCCGGACAAGAGGGATAAGAAATAAGAGGGAAGTAGGCTAACTATGCTAGAAGGATTCCAAAAGGATGAACCTGGAGGACAATGAGAGGGGAATGAAAATGATTAGGCAAGGCAGAAAAAAGACAGGAACAAAAAGGAAGGCATCTTAGTTCCCCACAGTTGTGTGAAAAGATACAGCCATTCTGGCTGAATTCCACTGGCTCGTATTTCAGGTTCTTGCAATTCTCCCAGAAAACTCAGCTGCATGAGAGGGGAGATCACTGTAGAACTACAAGACCTAAAATAAAAGAAAAGTCCTTGGCCTGGGGCATTTGAAAAATTGCCATGCTTGGAAGCAGGAACATAGAGCAGCTGCTCTCTTATTCCCTAGAACCCTGTGCAACACTACAGAGTGATTCACTATCCTTGTGAAGTAGTTCTCACTAAAGGGTAAAACAGTATAGTTCAGCTGGTTAAAATCACATATATAGCTTTCCCATTAAGATGGGACACAAGGCAAGGATGTCCCCTCTCATTACTTCAACACTGTACTAAAAGTTCTTACTAAATGCAGTAAGGCAAGAAGAGGGAATAAAAGGTATATAGATTGGAAAGGAAGACACAAAGCTGTCTTTGTTTGCAATCCAGATTACTGCCTATGTGAAAAATCCTAATCCATCTATGAAAACGCTCCTGGAACTAATAACTGATTATAGCAACACTACAGAATACAAGCCTATTATAAAAACTCAAGTGCTTTCTTATACTCCAACAAAGAACAAGTGGAATGTGAAATTAAAAACATAATGCCATTTATATTAGCACCCTAAAGGTGAAATACTTAGGTATAAATCTAACAAAATGTATATAAGATCTATGTGAGGAAAATGATAAAAACTCTGATTAAATAAATCAAAGAAGAACTAAAGAAATGGATAGATAATCTATGTTCCTAAGTAGAAAGACTCAATATTGTCAAGATGCCAGTTCTTCCTACTTTGATCTGTAGATTCAATGCAATCCCAATCAAAATGCCAGAAAATCATTTTATGGATATCAACAAAATGATTCTGAAGTTTACGTAAAGAGGCAAAAGACCTAGAAGAGACAACCCAATACTGGAGAAGAACAAAGTTGGAGACTTCAAGACCATAAAGCTACAATAACCAGGACAGTCTGGTATTGGCGAGAAAAATAGATCAATGGAGCAGAATAGAGAACCCAGAAATAGATTTTTTGGGGGGAGATAGGTAATTAGGCTTATTTATTTATTTTTAGAGGCAGTCCTGGGGATTGAACCCAGGACCTTGTACGTGCTAAGCATGTGCTCTACCACTTGAGCTATAACCTCCTCCTGAGATCCCAGAAATAGTCAACTGATCTTTGACAAAGGAACAAAGACAATACAATGGAGCAAGGATAGTCTTTTCAACAATTGGCGTAAGAACCATTGGATATCTACATGCAAAAAAAAAAAAAAAAAAGAATCTAGATACAGACCTTACTCTGTTCACAAAAATTAAAAAGGCTCAGAGACCTACATATAAACTGCAAAACTATAAAACTACTAGAAGATAACACAGCAGAAAACCTAGATGACCTTGGGTATGGCAATGCCTTTTTAGATACAGCACCAAAGACAATCCATGAAAAGAATCACTGATAAGCTGGACTTCATTCAAATTAAAAATTTCTGCTTTGCAGAATGCAGTATCAAGAGACTTTGAAAATAAGACACAGACTTGGGGAAAATGCCTGCAAAAGACACATGTGATAAAGGACTGTAGTCTAAAATATACAAAGAACACTTAAAACTCAACAACAAGATAACAAACAACATGATTAAGAAATTGGCCAAAGACATTGACAGATACATCACCAAAGAAGATATACAGATGGCAAATGAGCATATGGAAAAATGTCCCAAATCATGTGCCATCAGGGAAAAGCAAATTAATATGAGATACAACTATATATATAGATAGATATTAAAATGGCCAAAATCCAGAACACTGACAACACCAAATGCTGGTGAGGATGTGAAGCAATAGGAACTCTCATTTGTTGATTTGGGAAATGCAAAATGTTACAGTCACTTTGGAAGACAGTTTGGCAGTTTCTTATAAAACTAAATATACTCTTACCATATGATCCAGAATTCAGACTCCTTGTTATTTAACCAAAAGAGCTGAAAACTTACCTCCACACAAAAACCTACATGTGGATATGTGTAGCAGCTTTACTTATAAAAATTGCCAAAACTTGGAAGCAACAAAGATGTCCTTCAGTAGGTGAATGGATATATAAACTGTGATGCATCCAGACAATGAAATATTATTCAGTGCTAAAAATAAATGAGCTATCAATTCATGAAAAGACACAGAGGAAACTTAAGCACGTGTTACTAAGTGAAAGAAGCCAACCTGAAAAGGCTACGAGCTGTGTGATTCCAACTATATGACGTTCTGGAAAGGGCAAAACTAGGGAGACCTTCAACAAATCAGGGATTGCAAGGGTACGAGGGAGGAGGAGGAGAGACAGATAAGCAACACAGAGGATTTTTAGGTCAGTGAAAAACTCAGATATTAAAATGATGAATATATTTCATTATATAGTTCTCCAAACCCACAGAACTTCTAACACCAAGAGTGAACCCTAAGGTAAATGATGGACTTGGAGTGATTATGATGCGTCAATGTAGGTTCATCCTTGGTAAAAATATGTACCATTTTGGTGAGTGATACTGATAACAGGGAGGCTATGTGTGTGCGGAGGCAGGGGGATGTATGAGAATCTTTGTACTTTTCCCTCAAGTTTGTTGTAAATCTAAAACTGCTCTAAAAATTGTCTTAAAAGTCACATATGTTGATATAGTCAGCATAACCGAAATTAACCTTCAATGTATATTGCTTAATGCAGAGGGACCATTCCTATCAATTACTATGTATGTACAATTGTAATTCATTAATTTTCTGTCTTACCTGAACTTTAGAATACTCTATGGAGGTAGAAAACATATCTATATATACATATACACACACACACATATATATATACGTACACACACATACTCCTCCTGCAAAGTTTTCAGTTTTCTGCTAGGATAGAGAATGGTTGTACTCACTAGTTCCTGGTGAGTAAATTTTGGATCTTACATGTCCCTAGTCTACACACTGTTAAATCTAGATAAATATTTGTTTTAAATAAAAAGTTTGCTTAAAAAAATAGTGGACTACACAATCAATGGAAGAATCAGATAAATGAGCCATATGCACAGTATTTGTGGTCAGTGCTACAACAGAGCTGTTTTCAGGGGGCTATGAAGCTAGTACTAAGCATATGGTTGTCCTAATACAGGGCACGTTTACAAGTCCTTTCCTTGCACTAATAACCTACTCAGGGTAGGTAGATGCCAGGATAATGAACAAATGTGGGAACTATGACTATGGGTTTAACACAAACCTTAGAACGTGCATTCTTCTCACTCCTCTTCCAAGTAGACCACTTAGGCAGAGTTTGGTTAAGTCAACAGTGCACCTCATCAGAATATTTTAAAGTGTACTCTTTGGGAACGAAGCCGCAAATACACGCGTAAGTGATATTAAAGGAGATTTACCCTTAGGTGTGCCTTAATATCACATGTTAGGAAAGAACACTAATTGCACTCAGAAAATTCTGTGTCTTCCCATTCTAAATTCCAGGAGCAATTTGCTGTTTCGCTGATCGCATTTACAATAAGCTTTCCTAAGTCATTTGTATAGAGACAATCCTTCGTACGTAGAATGGTATGTCAAAGGAAATATCATTAGACAGTTTTCATTTTAATTATACTGCTGCGAAACAGCGGGCTACATGTAAAATTTACATGACTCTGAGGACGCTAATTCCTCTCACTTCTCTACCTTTTCATTCACTTATTGTATTCTTTTAATTTAAAATAATGAATTATTTCAAAACTATGGAGAATCACAGGAAATTATACCATAGCCATTTGTGCAGTTCGACACCAAGATGAGAAAGACTTTCACATTTCTGACAAATGGCTTCAGCTTTCCTTTTTGTTTTAAGAGGAAGATAACTGCATAGATTCAGCAAAATACCTCCCTCGCCATCTCCTCCCCACCCCTGCTCCCTCTCTAGAGATACTTGGTCTCCTATGGCTGAGATGGCTAGCATTCGTTGTTTTATACTTTCATGCCAATGTTTATGCCACTGCTAAATTATGTTTCAGTTGGTCCCTACAAATATAGGTCACGTGTTTTAATGATAATAGAATACTCTGACATGAACAAATCAGGTTACTCATCTATTCTATTGTGGATCACTTCGGTTGTTTCCATGTCTTTACAATCACCAACATTTCTACAATGACTACTACTGTGACATATGTTTTGTGCATGTGTGAGTTTCTCTGGAGACCACACTTATGGGGAGTATCTGGGACTGCTGTGTTATCAGATAGCTTTATTTTTATCTTCACTAGATGTTGTCAAATTACTCTAAAAGACTGTGAATTTATTCTTACATTAACTATGCATAAAGTTGCCTATTTCCACATAATTTTTCCAAAATTCAGTTTCATTACAATTGTAAATTTCTATAAATATGACTGATGTAATACTGTATCACAATGATTTTAATTGGCATTTTTGGTCTTGTTCAAGATTCTAGTTTATTTTCCCTATATTTTTAGATGATTTTAATATGTAAATTTTACCTTATATGTAAATATGTATGCAAATACATAAACATATATGTATGTGCGTGTGTGTTGGTGTATGAAATCTATTTCATCTCATTTTGTGCTACTCATTTACCATGATTTCTCTTTGCTTCAAATTTGCCTCAATTTCTTCTTTCCATTGGATTACATTTTCTTTAGTTGCCTTGCTCCCATTCACTAATTTAAAAGTTATATATTCTTTGTATATATACATATGTGCAATGTATGTGTGTGTATATATATATATTTATACACACACACACACATATATATATATTCTGTACCCTGCATGCTTATCAAAACCTAAAGTTAATCACATTATTACCCTCCTCCTTAGTGACGCAGAGACCTCAGGCTGCTTTGTCATCAATCTCCCAGTCTCCTTGTAATCATTTTTGGTTAATATAATTTCAGTTTGTTTTTATATCATAAAATTAGTTAAACATACTCTTGCTTTCAAAAAAGTTAATGCACGTATCAGAATGTTTACTAATCTGCTTGTTCCCCATTCTTTTTTTTTTTTTGCCTTCGATTTCATCTATTTATCTTACAAAGTTATTATTTCTGAAGTATATTGATTTAGCAATTGTTTCCATAAGAGTTTATGAATGGGAAACTCTCAGACTTTATCTTTTTGAAAATGTATATTATTCTTCTTCACTTTATCCTAACCCCTTATTTCTCTTTTCTTGTTTTTTCTTTTTTCCTTTCTTCTTTTTTTTTTTTTTTTTTTTTTGGTGGCAATTCAGTGAGTTTCCAGGATGCAATATTCCCCTTGTCTCTTTGAGGACATTAATGATAGTTTATTTCTCCTTTCTTTTCTTTTTTTTTCCTCCTCGATAGTCTCTGTTTTCTCCAAGATGCCTTTTCCTCTTTATTCTGATAACGATGTTCCTTATAGGAGGATCTCCTCAATGTCTGGTGATATTTCATTCTCATCATTAAGAGAAGAGTGGAAAACTACAACAGGGATAGAAGCACTGACAGGGGAGGGCAGGGTGTTGACTTCAATTTCACACTTGGTGATGTGGCGGACCATGTTGGAAATTAGCCCCCATGCCACAGAATCTTCAGGCCTTTCCTCTTGGGTTAGCTAAGTGATCTAAGGGGGAAAAAAATCTCCCAATCTTCTGCCTGGGTAAGGATATAGCTTCCAGGATTCCAGAAGCCACGTTGGGATGGGGGCTGGGGACTCAGGTTCAGCATTCATCATAGACATGCTTCTTTTCATGCCACGGTAGTGCCTGGATTTCCCCGTGTCAGAGACCACCCACTTTAACATCCCTAGAGAATAAACCTCCAGCGTTCCTCTGGAGCATGGACGAGTTAGAGCCCAAAGTTATGGAATGAGAAAGGACATTATTACACAGATTTTACCAAGCCCTTATTTCCTTAGCCCTTCCTCATTCACTTCCAGTGTCAGAGGCAAGAGATGCATATTTGTCCTACTCTTGTGCAGGTTGTGTTGGATTTTTTCCCCCTACTTTCCATAGAGTAAGGCCTGTTGGGGTCACTGGATCTACGAAGGGGGCTTTGTCTAAACTCCCTGTTTCTCACACATGCTGGTCTAATCAACCTCCCCATTAGTGGCTTAAAAAGCCAAAATTAACACATGTTCTCAGCCTTATGCTGCCCCCAGCCATCCCTCCCCCTGGATGACCAAAGCATCACTTCAGATGCTCATTGCTCTTACTTTCAGTTCCCTCTTCACTTCTGGATGAAATTCTCAGGCATTTAGTTTTTTAAGAGTTCATCCATGTATTTCAAATATTTTAAGAGCATTTGTTGCTAAATTTTTTCTTGCTTTTTAAAATGTTTGTTCTAGGTAAATTTCACAGTTAATTTAGTCTATCGCCTTCCAAGAATGGTACCTCTCCATCCACCTAATACAATGGCGACCATCCATTGAGTTTTAGCCTTGGGCCAGGACATGGTCTTCACACTAATTCGACTAATTGGTAGAAATGTGATTTAAAACCAGGTTTGTCCACCTCCCATTTTGCGGTAAACCAAACAATTTCCCGTGAGCAATGATAAAGCCTATAGACATGTGCCAGCAGCCTTCAGGGGAAGGGGATGCAAAGCCGTGCGTGTGGGTGTGCACGTGTGTGTGCCTGCTTGCGTGTGTAGGCACAGGTGTGGGCAAAGAGTGGTTAAGACATGGTGCTAGCATGGTGGTGGTGCTAGGCAGTGCCACCTTCCACTGATTTGCTTTCTCTCTGCTCATTCAACAGCATCTAATAAACACCCTATTCCCCTTCTCATTGGCTTTCTATTTATTCCGTACTTTCTGCTGCAAATGCTTATTGTGTTCAGGCAGATGACTGTCACAGCATGCACACTGCCTTGTAACACAGGGTCTACGAACAAGAATTCTGCCTTGAAGTGAAAAAGTAGTGGGGACAGGGAAGATAAGGACGTTATACAGAGACAACACAGAAAATAAATGTGTGTGTGTGAATCTATAATTTTCCAAGAAAAGCTACAATATATGTAACACTGCACTTTTGTTGAGTACATTGTGGTTAATAGCAAAGTGCATCTACGCATCTTTCAAAGGCAGAAACATCTTAAATACACTCTTATTTCAAGAGCTTATCATAGGTGCAGAGTAGTCAGTTAAACTTTTGTGGAGCTGTAAGGGTAACTTACCCATTGGGGAATGATAAATTCATGCTAATATTACATTTTTGGGTCACATTTTCAAGTGAGTAGTGTGGTCTTAAGAAAGCACCTTGTTCTATTTTTTTAGCTATAATGAATCACAGGTTTTACTTCTCCAAAATATCTTGGCTCCCTTTTCTCCTTGTATGGAATAATCAAGGTCATTTCTTGGTATCAGGATCTGCATTTCACATCTCTTATGCATCTATCTATGTGCCCAGCTCAGTGACTTCTACACAGTAGGTGCACAGTATGTGTGTCACTCGTGGTAAGGACACTCGTCTCCTTGGGAAAAATCGAATGCAAGATCAGTTACTACTCCTTGGCTGTGAGCATCTGGGGCAGTAGATGGGGCAGCGGACAGAACACACAGCCAGGTACCAGGAGGTCCTAGAGGAATCCGCATTATGTGGTCCCTCCCCAGGCTCAAAAGAAGGATGGTTAGGAACACCTAAAACTAAGATTCTTCACGAGACTGCTTGTTCATTTTTTCACGGCTCAGCTAAATGTCACCTCCTTTTAGAAGTTGGCTGGGAGACTTTAACTAACATAGGGTCCCTGCCCTTCTTCCTCTTCCCAGTTAGTTCCTACTCTCATCACACTTGCTTAGAACTTATTACAATTTATACTTATTTTATTTAATTTTTAAGTCATTTTCTGGCTGTCTTTCCTTCTAGACTGTAGGCACCGTGAGGTCAGGGAACGAGCCTTTTTTCCATGTCCCAAACACGAGTAGAGACTCGATGTTTATTAAGTGAATACAGTGAAATCCTTCTCTTTCTCCTTTCTCTTCCTTAATCCAGGAATGAGAACTGTTCCTCGGAGCACCGAGCAGCCGCTTAAGTTGCCACCTTTCGTCTCCATGCTCAGCACAAGCTTCCCAGGCTGCACATCCCGGGAATCGCGTCTCAGAGAGTCGAGGAGTCTCTCTGCCGCAGAAAGGCTCTTTCCATGTAAAATGCCCCTGTGCTCTCTCTACTGCTCAGCAGGAGTTGAGAAGCAAGTCACTTGTGCAAACTCTGAAAGACTATTGATAAAAGAAAAAGGATGACATTTGCTGCTGGCAGTTTTACTCAAAGGTATGTGCCTGAGAGTCAGAGAAAGACAGGAGCCGTGGGAAGTATGAGAGATCTCTGAAGAGAATGTTGGAAAGGGACATTCACTGGGTAGGGGCACTTTTCCACTATGCCTGGCAAGAAACGGCAGCTCAAAGACTGAAAGGAGAGTGAATGGGCAAGGCCAGGTGAGAGACTGCAGCAGACGGACTCTCATCTTTCCTGTGTCACGACCTTGAGCCCTATTGGAGCTTCTGTGTGAGTTACAGTCCAGTGGTGAATAGAACGAAGGCCAGGAATCACTGCAAACACTTGCAATGATGACTTAATGAAAGAGTCAAACAGGATGTGGATGGATAAAACTGAGTAAACATATATCTAGTTTGACAACAGATACATAAAAGTACATAAATAAAATATTTCTAGGAAGGATATTGGTTAGAGGAAGGGAAGAAAATTGTCCGGTATTTTGTTGTATTTCAGCTGAGATTTCATGGAAAAATTCACGCAAGATACCAGCTGACTCCCAATCAGCGTTCTAACGCAGCCATTTACAGCGCTTCATGCTGCTTCACTGCCCGGGTAATTACTGTTCATCAACCTAAAATTCCTCAGCACTTTCCGCTGGAAAAGCGAGTCTTCACTTCCCCATGTTGGAAGCCAACTGCATGATGTACTGACCCAGGTCTGCCATCATCTTCCACTTGAGGGCAGGTGCACATACAAGAGAGTCCTCTACATTATTTACAGTTGTTTTCATGAATATTTAAAAATGGTACTTAGCCATATGGATGGACACATGGAGATATAGATATAAACGGATGGAGAGGTAGGAGGATGTATTACAAACGGGTAAGTAAATGAATGTGTCTTGTGTACCAAGAATAACTTCATTTATTTGCATTTGTTCATTAATTCAACAGATACGGAAAGTATGATGATTATTATTATTATTCTTTTTAACTTCAAATAGGCAATTTATCAATCAGGGTAGAGAGAACCTTGGAGTGATCTCTAGACTAAGGAGGTGATTATAGAGAGCTGACGATGAGATTGTAGGAGAGGGTTAAATCGTTTGTCTTTGACTGTTGCTTTTGCATGTGGTGCTGGGGCCTAAAGTCCACGGGTCAGGGAGTCAGGAAGGAAAGACGAAAATGAAGCTCTAGAGAGAAAGGACAAACAGGAGCCATGAGATGGCCTAAAACCCATGATGATGAGCTGGACCCAGTGAGGCAATTTCTCACTGCCTCTAAGCTCTTGGTTTTGACGGCGTGGGTTACTTACCCAAGAAGGTGACCTTCTTCATGAATCTGAACACATACCTGACCCAGCAACTGGAGAAGCTGAAGCAGTCTGCTGGAGGCTGCACACCTGGTGATCAACTCCTGCCCGCAAGGTGAGCCAGCAGACCTGTAACAACATGAAGTTCTGTGTATTAACTTCGACAGCACCGGAAACTACACCCACCTTCTGAACGTTAAAATGGCAAGCAGAAATGTCTTTGGTGGCTCATTCTAACCCAGAACCATACATTGAGAATTCTGGTAAATGGAACGGTGACATCCAAAGTAAACCCCAGGTGAAAGAGGGATGGGGGAGGGCTTGTGAAATAACTCTGGGTGAGTGTTGAGTCCCTGACTTCTATTTGTCTCAGCCAGGAATATCTATTTTTTTTAATATATATATTTTATGTGAGCCAGTAAATCTTTTTCTTTTCTGCCAAAGACAACTCGATTTGAATTTCTTCTACTTGAAACATAAAGAGATCTGATCAATGCATATACCGCATGGTAAGCTGAAGTTCCTACCTGTGGGATGTAACTGGAGGGAGGTAATTCAATTATGAAAATCAGCGTCTAATATCTTTACATGCTCAACACAATGAATTAATGAACAAATGGCAGGTTCAAAAATGAGAAACGTGGTGTATATGTGTGGAAAGTACAAGGTGATTAGTATTGACTTTTTCCCAGAAAATTCCATTTGCATGAAAAGAGCCTCTAGATGAGTTGGGCTTGGTTGTAGTTCCAAAATAGACTTTATGGCACAATTCTCCTGTCACTTGCTATCATCACAGTGATTACAGAAACTTCCAACTTCCAAAGACCAAAGCATCTTTGTCCAGCTTACATATTTGTTTCCCTTTGACTGCTCAGCAGAGTGTCTAGCATCATTGTGGACTAATAATTATGAGAAATCAAGGTAAAACTAGTCTAAGTAGATAATTCAGAACTTAAAGACACTTCCTCCTGTGCTATCGGTTCGGAGATTCCAGTTCTCTACAGTGCTGGGGTGGGAGGGTGGGAGGGTGGGAAATAAGTCCCAGCAATTACTGACTTCTTATATTTATTTTCCTGAATTTAATTTCTTGATTCTTACATGCTAGTGTTTTGCCAGGATTTTTACGTTCCCTAAGGAAAGCGTCTGGAGACACTCTCTAGTGGTTCTGACCGCTGTGTTTCACTCAGTAATTTGTTAGAGAAAAGAAAGATCTCTCAACATACTCTCTTGAAAGGCTTAATGGGGAAAATAATTCTCACCCCCCCATTCCAGTTTTGCTGGCTAGGGAGAATATTTAATTACCTTGCAATCTTGTCTCTAGGAAACAGAAAGCAAGAGGCTTTGAACAGGGAGATCAGTGAAGAGATGTTAATAGAAGGTGCAGACCAATTGCGTGTGGTTGGAAAGGCAGTTGTTCCGGAGTCCAGGCCAACAGGGCTTTTCTCAGAGGGCTGCAAGAAGGCTGCCTTGCACGTAAAGGAGCCAAGGGAAAACATAAGCATTTTCAGCTACACCACATATCTGGCTTTTTACTATGACTTCTCTTGTGTGGTTGCTGAAACTAACTTCCTCTAATATCTCAGATGCATATATGGAAGACTTTATTTATGGTGGCTTAAGCAAGTTGAGGCTGTTTTCTTTAAATAGCAAGAAGTCTGTTTGAAAGGGGTCGTGGTCATTTGTTTAGAAGCACACCATTTTCGGGACTGGCACTCCTGTGATGTTCTGGACATTTTTCTCACTGTTGGTTCATTAAGATTGCAAGATAGTTGCTGCAACTCCAAAACTTATGTTCCTGTCAGGAAAGAAGCGGGGTGGGGGAACCACAGCAAATGCATTCATTTACATTGGTTATTCAGAGCAAACACCTTCCCAGAACACTGGGCAGATTTCATTTACATGTCAATGGAGAGATTCTGCCACAGGTCTACCAGCGCTGCAGGGGAGGCTGTGGCTCTCCAGTTCTCCCCTAAGGGAAGGAGGGGTGAACAGATACTGGGCGGGAAACCAATGTTTTGGGCTACATTTGCCTAAATGGTTTTGAGTGCTTTGAAAGCAGGAACTAAGTTCTATGCTTCGTTCACAGTATCTTTCACTTTTAAAAGTTATTCATATCCTCATTTCCCGTCTCTGATCATAACTGTAAGAGAATTGGTCTGTGGCATCTGATGACATTTAAATTCAAAATGATTCAGCACTAGACACAAAAGCACTTACACATATGATGATTTAACGGTGTAAACTGGCAATCAGGTTAACATAGACATTGCCCAGCACAGGATTATTAGTCAAGTAAGCTGGGAAAACTAAAAGAAACAAACAAACAGTAACAATAACACAAGGCACAGATTTCTGCAAAACTTGAGAAGAAATATTTTATCAGCATCCAGGCAGAGAAAACAACTCTTACCTTACGAAGGAAAATAAATCTATTTGTACGAACAATTTTAAACACAATGGAAGAATACCAAGAAATTTTTGAGAGGGTAAAAAGTGTTAAGTTCTATACATACTCTTTTTCTTGACACTGAGAAATATAGAAATATAAGCTTACGTGTGTGTGTTTAAAAACATAAAAGAAGCTAGCACTAGAATCAAAATGTGCTGTGCAGTTTTCAAGTTAGAAGAAGTAAAGAAGAACAAAAATTTAAGCAATAGTAAGAAGATAGCAAACTTCTAAAAAAGCAAAGAAACAAAGTATAACATAGGTTTAATTTGGACTTCCCACCCCACTTAGCTGTTTCGGTCAAGAACATCTGGTAAACTTGGATACAGTAGAAAAAAAAATCATCTAGATGCATGAGCTCTGTGAAGCTATCAGCCATGTCGGTGCAAGAGATGAGAAAAATAGAGCGAATGAGGCAATATTCTGTTAACCACTTTTCTCCTGAGGCTCTTTTCTAATTCTTCAGGGCAAAAGGATGGCGAACTAGTCAGAGGGTCACAGCCAAGTGATTCATATTTACCCATCTTACAGAACAGGAGAGACAATCACTGGGGGAGTTGGGGCCACCAAGGAACACAGGATTTGAGAGGCCAAGGGTCCAGAGGAAAGAGAGGTGCAGAGAAACTAAAACAACACTGGTGGTTCTCCCTCAGGAGGCATTATCTGAATTCCAAGCTGTGCAGGGTAGATGTTAAGAGCCCAAAGAGAAAGCCACTGAAAGGCAGAGCTGAGTTTCCAGCAGTCCCACTGTACTGAGGAGGCAAAACTAGAGTCTAGGGCCGGCCAAGAATAGAGGCCCTAGTCAACATCCTAGTCCGTCACTCAGAACCTTGAAAAGCAACATCCAAGGGGCGTGCATGAACCAAAGGTAGGCTGAGACTTTCACACCAGCCACAATCAGCGCCTGGTTAGAGCAGGGTGATGTGTTTCCATTCATGCCTAGAGGAGAATACTGTAAACCCACTCTGGGCAAATATGCAGTGTCAAGAACTCGATAAAAATTTAACAAGCACACTAAGAATATATAAATATATCTATATCCTGTACATATATATCTACATATACTGTACATATAACTCTCTCTCTATATATATATTATATATGAATCCCCTATGACCCATCCATTTCACTTAGGTCTTGTACATTGAAAGAGATATATGATAATGTTTATACAAGTATTATTTATAATAAGCCCAAACTGGGAAAAAAAAAACCTAAAATGGTTGTAGAATAAATAAATACATTTTGTGATAGTCAGAAAAGTAAACACTATACAGCAATGAAAATACAAACTTGCTTCTTGCAATACCATGAAGGATTTTCACAAGAAGAAAATGAACTTAAACAGCCAGATCCAAAGATTATAAAGGATTCCTTTTATACAAACCCCTAAAACAGAAACACGAATTGCTATAGACTGAAAAGTTGTGCTTTCCTAAAGATCACCTGTTGAGAGCTAAGCCCCAGTGTAATGTGATGGTGTTTGGAGGTGGTCCTTGGGGAGGTGATTAGGACATGAGGGTGGAGCCCTCATGAATGGAACTGTGCCCTCATAAAAGAGACAACACACCCACTTCCACCATGTGAGGACACAGAAAAAGATGGCTAGGAACCCGGAGGTGGGTCCTCACCAGACACGGAACCTGCTGGCACCTTGATGGTGGAACACCCAGCCTTCGGAGCTGTGAGAAATAAATTTCTGTTGTTCATAGGCCACCCAGTCTATGGCGTTCCATTATAGCTCATATTAATCTGTGGTGACAGCAGTCTGAACGGTGATGTTCAGGGGAACGAATAACTGGGATGGGGCATGACAGGGGTTCTGTTAAGTTCTACATCTTAATCTGTGTGGTCATTAAGTTACACGGGTATATTCACTTTGAAATATGTCATTTAATTTTGCACTGATGATTTGTAAAATTTTCTATAGCCTTTTCATTAATAGATTACAGTTTACAAAAAAATTGCACCTATATATTATAAAAAGAAATGGAAACAGGTTGAATCCTTGTAAATGAAAGCCAAAACACATTGGTTGTGGTTTAAAAAACTCAATTTACACTTTTGTGAGTGCCAGCATCAAATCAAAATAACGAAGAAGGATAATAATGAGATGGGGAAATAGTAGGGAAATGCCTATGTGTAGGCATTACTTCTACACAGTAGAGAGAGTCATCCTGATATTAAAATAAAAATCATACAAAAAGCATATACCTATAAAATGAAATTATTTAATATAAAGGACAAATCACAATAAAGATGTACTCGTCATGGATCTGTGTTCCGAATTCACTAACCCCAAAGTTTATAAGAAAAAAACCTTAAAATACAACCAGCAAGATGAAAAAGAATATTAGCCAGTCTTGGACTGACATATATTGTCATATTTTTTACAGCTCAATTAGAGCAAAATAAGATAGTATTAGAATAATATGATTAATGTATTAAACCAAATAGATGATATCAAAATGTGCCCCTTATATAAAAAAAGCATTTGTAACATTGTTCCAATACATTTACAAACAAAAGATTACAGTTACAATTACAAATTCTCTATTCACAATGTAATAAAACCAGAAATTTATTACCAAGTGATAAAGAAACTAATCTAATCATTTGGAAATAAAAACAAAAACCTCTGCTAAATAATCTTTGCATCAAAAGCTTAATCAAAGCTGTCTGACAGGTTATTAAAATTAACTACAATGAGACTTTATGTATCATAGTAATCTCATTATAGCTGTTTAGTCACTCCTAGGCATAGCTGAAACTTTAAAAAGAGCAAAATTCATTTACTTAATTATATTTTTCATTAAATAAGAAATAGTAAAACTAAATGAAATAAATATTCAACCCCAGAAACTAGAAAAGTTGCAGCAAAATAAACCTTATAAATAAATTAAAAAGTATTATATTAGAAAATGGAAAAGAATTCAAATGCATCAGAAAACTTTTAAAATTAAAAACTAATAATATGGATGCAAATATATTGTCTATTAATGGAAGCCAAGAAAAAGAAAATATAGTGTGCAATGTGATGAAGACCAAAAGGCATAAAAATAACAAGTTTATGCTGTACAGCACAGGGAACTATATTCAGTATCTTACAGTAGTCTATAATGAAAAAGAACATGAAAACGAATATATGTATATATATATATATGACTGAACTATTATGCTGTACATCAGAAATTGACACAACATTGTAAACTGACTATACCTCAATTAAAAAAATAAAACCTGATATTTCAGGTTGCCTTAAAAAAAAGTCATAATTTTCTAAGAGATTGCCTGCCTTCATTCTCTGAATGAAGAATTGTGAATACTCATCTTAGCTTCCTTCAGTCTGATCAAAATGTGCTACGTGTAGGGGCATTTTTTTGGCAATACAAGGAGGTCAACCCCATCCAATTTACAATGCTGCTGCAGATTTTTTTCCCTTTTGTAATGTTAATAGTTTTACCAAAGACTTTTTTTCCCACTTGTTACTGTTTTTACCGTTGCAAAGCGTTTTACCCCTTCTCTTTTGTTAGTTTCAGAAGAAGGTAGAAACGCAAGGGGCAATGACAATGTGCAGTCAACATGCTACTTTACTGTTATAATAGGGTCACCTTATTAGTCTGACATTTGCCTTGTACAATACAGGCTTTCTAAGATGTACCTGGAGTACTGGCTTAATCTGGAGACTGGTCCAATTCTTCGCCCAAAGGTCCCTATCTTATTACTGACCACATCCTGGAGAGCAAGGATCCAAACGCCTCATGAGGTAAGGATAAAACTACCAATGAGCAATTTATTCAAATTTTGAGCTTTGAGCAGAACCACCTATATATATATATAAAATAAGTATTTTTTAACCCGGTTTTATTGAGATATAATTGACACACAGCACTGCATAAGTTTAAGGTGTACAACATAATGATCTGACTTACATACATCACGAAATGATGACCACAGTAAGTTTAGTGAACGTCTATCA
Source organism: Camelus dromedarius (assembly GCF_036321535.1). Classification (NCBI taxonomy): domain Eukaryota; kingdom Metazoa; phylum Chordata; class Mammalia; order Artiodactyla; family Camelidae; genus Camelus; species Camelus dromedarius. The sequence goes on from NC_087450.1 coordinate 49,473,975, forward strand.
TCTCATATAGAGATAACATTAAAGAAATAGAAAAAAAAATGTTTTCCTTTTGGTGAGAACTCAGGATTTATTCTCAAAAACTTTCATATATAATGTACAGCTGTGATAATGATCTTTATCATGTTGTAAATTACTTCCCTAGTACTTATTTATCTTGTAACTGAACGTGTGTACCTTTTGACCACCATCATGTAATCCCCCTTCCCCTGAGCCCCCATCCCCATCTCTGGTGGCCACAAATCTTACCCCTTTTTCTATGAGTTTATTCGTTTTAGAAGTATAATTGGCCTACAACACTGTATTAGTTCCTAGCACACAACATGATGACTGGGTATTTCTATACATCCCAAACGATCACCATAAGTCTAGCTGTCATCTGTTACCATACAAAGAGATGACATAGTTATTGACTATATTCCCCAAACAGAATCACAGGTACAGAAAACCAACAGGTAGCTGCCAGAGGGGAGGAGGGTGGGAGGAGGAGAGAAGCAGGTGAGGCAGATGCAGAGGTACAAATTTTCATTTACAAAATAAATGAGCCACAGGTATATGTGTATATCCCTTTAACACACCTGGTCCTTGCCTATTGGTAATCAGAGCTTTACTAGCATCCTGGCATCTGAACGATCTGATAAGCACCTCCACTTGCGGAGGGAGGATGGGGAGAAAGAACACTGCTTCCAGCTACACACTTGTTTTCTTTCGGATGAGTGTGGCCTGAGGCAGAAAGGGTTACACTCCGGCTAAATAAGAAATGCGCATCTTACCTTAGTGTCAAGAGACTCCAAGAGCAAGAATGAAACACTGGTCCTGGCATGGCTGAAGATGTGGCTGTGGGTTTTCCTTTGCTCCTGCTGATGATTTATAGGATGTGCATAATCAGCTAGGTTTGGCTAACATATGTAAATGGCTCCTAATGATTGCTTAAGTAACAAGGACTCTGCTATGAAAGCACTGTATAAAAGCAAATTTCCTCTGAATAGGGTGCCTGGAGAACAATATTTTTCTGAGCCTTGATATAGAGTAGTGAGTTGAGCCCACTGTGTTTTTATATATCTCTGGGAAAAACAATTAGTTCTTTTCAGTAAATGAAAAGGCATCTACAAAGAAAATTCTTTAGAAAATAGTTCATCAACCAAAGCCTAAGGGAATTGAAGGGAAAACAACTGTTGTCGAAACTTTTTTTTTTTTTTCTGCCTCCAATTAGAAAAACAATATATTTAACCTCTGGTCTTTACCGTTGGGTGAGATCATTGGTTTGCTTCTCAATGCTATTCCCCAAAGATTTTCTGGGACACCGAGTGCTGAAATTATGAAGATGAATGAAAACCCTGAAGTTTGTCAGAGACAGATCTATAAGCATGTGTAATTCATCTTGTGGTTTCTTCTACTGAGACTTTATTGCAGGGATTTAAAAATATCAGTGAGAGTTCTGGCATGTGGAGTCATCAACCAGAAATAACTTTGCATCAAATCCCCAAATGGTCTTTCTGATTGGCAGGCATGCACAGGCTGAGAAGTAGCATTTCCTCTTTCTTAGACTTGTTCTGCTCTTTATATAAAGCAGGCAGCAGTTCTAACTAAAATTCTTTAAAGTAATAGATCTTAATGTGGATTCAATTCCATATGGGTGGCAGACCCCTGCACTATAGATAACAGGTAAGTTATAAAGGACTTCCTGGCTGTCTACAGCAGCTAAACTTAAATTATAAAACTTTAGGACTAAATGAAACTTTAGGAATTTTCCCATTCATTGTTAATTCTGTCATTTTGCAAAAAAGAAAAACACCCACAAAACCTAAGATTTAAGAAATTTAGCTGTTTTGACTAAGACCACAAGGCTAAATAAAACCTTTAGAATTCTTGACTCACAAAAGTTATCTGTCTTGTGTATCAATATTTTTATCATGCTCAAGATGATTATCTTACTAATTAAAAACATCACAATGCTTTGCTTGATCAATGCTTCTTCTTCTTTTTTTTTTTTTTAAATTTGACCATCTCTGAAGCATGGGGAATGTACCAGCAAACATAAGAAAGATATCGTCCGAATTTTCAGAAGTGGGTAGAAGATGTACTGTGGAAATATGTGGTGGTCAGATCTTGCTGACTGCTTTGAGATAGAAAGAGTAAGATGGCAGTGACCATTCGTGAATGTTATGAGGACAAAACATCAGGTCACACTAAATCTGTTTTCTCATTACCCAGATAAATGCAGTTGAAGTGTTAGAAAAAGTGTTTATTTTCATTATATTTTCTCTGATGGTATTACAAAATGCTAGCCAGAGCACATACATGATTAAACAAGAAGCCCAAGGCAGGTTCACTTAACTTGTCAGCTTCTTGTCAGCCTGGAAGGAACTTCCAGGGGTCTCACTCACGATTCCTCCCTTGGACCTATTGGGTTCAATACTCTCAGCCACTAACTGACAAAAAACTGTAGGATATGGGCTTAGCAAATGGAATCCTTGGTAAAGTTGGAAGAGAGCACTTAGTGTTGTCGATGGCAAAATCAGAGTTAAAAATTATCTTTAAATATGTAATGTTTTAAGCCAATAAAATAAAACCTGACACTTACAAATGCATAAAGTTCCATATTTAGGATCAAAAATCCATTTGCATCAGTAGAGAATGTGAGAGACCATAGATGTCTCAGAGTTTTATTTTTAAAACAGGCTCGATATGAGCCTGTGATCTCATGTAGCTAATATATTCTAACACTGAATTTGCATGAATTCATAGATAAAGCTGACTGAGTCATAAGGAGTCTGAAGGTTAACCCTGCATTGGGAGTTTTGCAGTTCAGATATCACATTTTTAGAGGACTGTCGGTCCATTAAGAAGCATGGAGCAGAGAGGAACAGAGGCAGGCAGATACCGGGAACTAGAAGATGTCAGAGTCCGGAGACTCATATGAACAAATTACAGTTGAAAGAAACCCAGACATTCATCAAAACTTCCTTCACATATTCAGTACTGATCACTCTATAAGATCATGGAAGTATAGAGCCTTACTGCTCCCCTGGAAAAACTCGCAGCTGCATGAGGAAGAAAGAGGTAAATAATTCTAGTGTTCTGTATTGGAATGGAATAGTGTACAGGGCACCGAGATAGCACAGAGAGAGGAATGGTTCCTCATGGGGAGAGGAGCAGACCAGGGTGTCAGGATGGTTTAAAATGGGGAATACTTAGCTTGAAAAGAAGGCTAAGGGAAAGAACTGTTGGAATCCACCTGATAGTGGGTCTACCTGATAGCTTTAGCCATCCTACAACTAGGCTACGATCATTTCACTTCTGTATCTTTGCTCATTCCATTGTTCCTCCTGTAATGTCCCCTCCCATAAATTTTATTGACACTTCATGACTTTGTTGCAAACCAGTCTCTTCCATCTTGCCAGCCCACAGGGCTAAGTCTGAGCTGACCCCGAGGGCAGGCACTTCCATCACACATACTTGGTGCATCATTTGTTACATCATCCAACGCTTCCATCATCACCAATTCACCTGATCTTGTATTATATACCCTTTAGAGCAGGAATGAAGTATCTTTTCCAGTCCTTGACCATGCTTTGTACCAAAGCTGAACAAACCTAGATTCAATAAACACCTTGTAGAAAGTCAGTTAGCCTGCTTTCTTTAATAAAGAACAATTCTAGGCCTCCAACTAGTGAGCTGACTTCCCAAGTCCCTTCCTTTGTGCATCATTTCTCTGTCTAAGAAAGCAGAATTCCTTCCTCTGGTATGAACTTCCACCGGAAGGAGAGGAGTGAGAAGGCACTGCACATTTCTGACGGGTCCAGCCTGGTGAGGCTGTCAGATTAGACAAGGCTACCTGTCCCCAAAGGTGATCCGGAATCTAGAACAATCTCTGATCTGTTGTCCCAGGTGTAGTGATATTTAATCCATAAAGTTTTGAGCCACAAGGAAAACTGATGGCTTTATGTCTTGTGTCCTAAGACTTGCCAATGTATCTTGCTTTTAATCTTTCTTATTTTTTTTTCAATCCATTACAAAATTATTAAAAACCTCAGGCATGGGCAGTGGTTCTTTGGGCTCATTTGTGCACATCCCGGTGGCTTGTTCGCTTCTGAAAACCAATCTTTTCTGTCGAACATGCCTTCATCTTGTTACAAAACAGAGCTCATGAATTCGGCCCTGCCCAGGGAACAATCAGCATGCTGGTGATTGCTTTGAAAGCAGTATTATACTAATGCAGGATCTCATTAGAACCCCTTTCCTGGGAGCTGGGGGTTTCTTCCCAATCCAAATGGAGATTGTGGTGTTCATTATGTGTTCAGAAGAGCTGCTTCTCTGTACCGTCAGATGGCCTCAGGAAAGAAAATCTTTTGACCTTTGTAATTGCTACAATGTTCTGTAGGGTTCTTTCTCCACTTGAACAGAGCAATAAATATTGCAGAGCCATACTTTTTTTCCCTCCTAAAATGCAATTAAAATAGAGGGGAAAAAAATCTGCTGAGGGCATTTCAGTGGTGCCATAGCATCCAACCTCTGGGAGGGGCACTCGTTGTGGGATTATGCTGCAGGTGGCAAGACTCCGGGTCCGTTTGGGATAACTTCCAGCAACTGGCTCGGGGCCTCAGGTTGCAGAATTAGTTCATCCAGGGTTTTCAGCTCCTGGTTTCACACTCATTAAGGCTGTCTTGTCAGGGTAGGTATGTGATCAGTTTCTGGATTGCAAACTAAGCTCAATAAATTGCTGAACTCGGCTTAAAAAGTTAATTACCAAGTCTGGTGCATGTGGTGCAGAAAAAAAAAAAGGACAGAAACTAAAAATTAATGTGCAGACAAGCAGTTTTTAAAAAAAAAAAAATTAACTTCAAAAATACAAATATTCCACTGCTACTACTTGGGCTGGAGCAGAGTTGCAATTTTACCTCTGAGTTCCTGCTCCTTTACCACTTGCCAAACTGCTTCCTTTTTCTGTTCTCTTACAGGTACGTGTGGGGCTGCGCTCTGACACCTGTCAGGGCATCCTGACAGATCAAGGGCAATGCACAAGGCGTGAGTGGTTTTTCCAGACACATTAAAGATGTCCACATTCAAGGTAAATACGATGTGGGGTTTTTGTAGAAATATATATTGGGCTTCATTTCACAAGTTTTCCTGAAGGGCCACCATTTTTATGAAGGTAATTCCTTAGTGCATTTCAAGAAAAAAGCATTTTTTCAGACTGGCAATATAAAAAATAACTGCTAGAGTGTTCACAGCCAGCTGCCAGGAACTTTGGAAGCTGTGAAGGAGGCAGTGGGACCATCAGCACAGCTGTTCTGCCCTGGGGGCAATTTGGGAGGCTGAACCATCCCCCTCCCACTCAGCTCTTTTCCACTGGGTCTTGGGTGCGGCGGAGTAGAGAGAGTAAGTGGACTCTCATCTTCTTTTTGCTTCCATCTCCTTCATCCTTACAAATATGGTTCCTTTCAACAGATATGGTTAAACAATCCTAGCTTTCTTGTGCCGGATTTAAAAATCTACTAAGAAAGCAGATTTAAATCAAAGGGACTGTAGAGTGTAAACTCTGTCTTTTCAGTCTTGATCCCTATTGTGCCTGGCACAGTGCCTGGCATCAAGAACTAGGACTGGCACGTAGTCTTTGTTGGAATAGGAGAGAAAAGGAAAGAAGAGGAAACATGACCGGTTCACGTACAAGTTCTCGATCTGTTTAAAGAAACACAATGCTCAAAGATTAGCAAGTAAATGCGGTAATGCTTTCACAAAAGGATATGCAAAGTGCTTCAGGATCGCCCTGGATGGAGTGCCTGCAGGGCATAGCTTTGTTTCAACAACTTTTGAAGAAATACTCTGAAAGGTTTCATACTCTGGATCTGTTGTTTCGCGTTTCCCAAAAGCTACCCTGTTCCTTCTCTCTCCAGCTAAACACAAGTATCATTTCCAGAGTCCTTACCGGGACTCGGGTGCCGTGGCAGGTGCTCCAACTCATTGGGTGGAATCCTTCCAACAGTTCTGTCATGTAAATATACTCTAGGGAAACACAGTTATATCGATTTAAAAGACCTAATAATCGAGGCTCAGGAAATGTAGGTCACTTCTCAAATGCATAGTAGCTGTAAGGGGCAAATTAAGGCTTCAAATCTAATTATGTCTTAAACACTAAGCCTGTTATCCATCCACACTACCATGCCATAGGACTGGAGAACAAGAGAAATAAAATCCTGTTTTCTCTGCTTAGAAGAAAAAAGTGTCTACATTTAATCTCCCCTAATTCTTCAAGCGTTGTATGTTCATTTCTTAGGTGCTTTTCTTATCAATACCTCACAATGATCTTTATTAGCTTTATTGAAAATTAGGAATAAAGGAAAGCCTAGAAAATCCCCGTAACAGGTCAACACTACCTCTGCCCGGGTCCTCCAGTTTATCCTGGAAAAACTTTGCAGTTGGCTAATGGTTACAACATCCACAAAATAACTTCTTTCTCTTTCCTCATTAAACTAAGGGGGAAAAAATAATCAACTGATGCACTGCATCTTTGTTGACTGGTGGCTCATTACAGAGGCTAATAAGAGAAAATACATTCTCATATACTGATCATTGGAGCTCAGAGAATTTGAGGAGAGCCACCTGCTGAGTAAGTACCCATTTCTGCTTCTGACTTTGTATGTATTAGTCTGGTCAATTTCCCCAAGCTGGCCTGATTAGGAAAGTTTTATTAAAACAAATGGAGATGAGACAAAGTTAGCAGAGAAAAACAGAAGCTGTGCCTGAACCACTCACACCATCTTTGCCCTTGGCCAGATGTGGCAGAGGCTGTAGTCCCTTCATCAGAACCTAAGGCTTTTCCTTCTTGCACACAGCTAGGCTCATCCCCGCCTCCTCTGCAACCAGCTGCCATCTTCCATGTTCCACCCAAATGAGGAAAATGAGGTATGCTGCTTCCAGATCCCAGAACGAAATACCCTCACATGCCCATGCACAATTTCTCTCTATCTCTTCCTCTCTTTCTCTAACTTTCTCTTTCTCTCTCCCATCTGCCTCCTAAATTTTTTTGGTTCAGGTGACTTATAAACCACGTATCAAATATAACAGACCTGTTGTAGACTGGATTCCTGAATGACTGCATGGACATCACTGCTTCCTTTGCCGAACTGTCACTGATTAGACTTGAGCAAGAAGCAAATTTCTATGTATGAAGCTCCTCAAATCTCAAGGATTGTCTGTTACAATCTGTTATGAACTAAATGTCTGTGTCCCCAACCCAAAAATGTATACAATGAAACCCTACATTCCTCCCCCCATATAAGAAGGGATGGCATTAGGAGGCGGGGCCTTTTGGATATGATTGGATGAGGTCAAGAGGGCGGAGCCCTCGTGAATGGGATTAGTGCTCTTATAAAAGACAAGAGCACATGCTTGCCCCTCTCTGCTCTCCGAAGTCTACAGTCCGGAAAAGAACTCATCAGAACTTGACCATGCTGGGACTCCAGTCTCAGATTTATAGCCTCCAAAACTGTGAGAAATAAAGTTTTTGTTGTGTATAAACCACCTTGTCTATGATATCTTTGTTATAGCAGCCCAGCTGACTAAGAGTGTAGATCATACTAATTTCACCAATATATATCCCTTAATAGATTTACCTGTTTATATGATATGTTTTTGTTCTTTTTAGAAAAAGACTTAGAAAAAAAAATCATGTCACTTTTTAACATATTTGCATTGAAATTTAGAAATGAATATATCAATCTCTATGTCTATTTAACTTTATAGATATAGATGTAAATATAGACATAGAATAGGCATAGATGTAGGTGTAGACATAGATACACAGATGTACACATAGATTCAACTGTAGATAGAAATATGGATGTGTTCCCTTACAAAGATAAATTGACATCTATACACACATTTAGCACAAAGCTCAACACATAATATGTTTCAGTGAAGGTTTTGTGAACTTGAAACTTGAGGTGAAAACAATCAAATTGAATACAGTTGCCTGGAAATTTTACTTGTGATTTATTTACTATCGACACCAATAAGAACTTCAAGACACAATTTAATTTATAAACAAAGGAACACAAAAAGAAACTAAGGGAAAGAGGAAGAAGGTCACTTTATAGTTATATGTGTGAAATTCTCCATGAAAGGTTTATGCTGAAGATCTGAGTATCAATCTCTCAGGTGCAAGTAGGATCAATCAAGAAAGGAAATTCAAAATTTGATAAGAAGTATCATTGTAGATTTTAAGCCCCTTGTAGAAAATAAGCCCCTCAAGAGTCAGACTATGTTCAACTTAACAAAGCGTTTTGAGGGATGACCATGAATAAGTCACTCTGCAAAACTGAAACAGGAATAATGCCTAGCGGGAAAAGGAGGGCTTCCCCAGCAAGGAAAGGACAGACTTAGGTAAGATGACTTCAATGCTGTGTAGTAAGTATGGCCGAGGTGCACGTAGGATACAATGGAAATTTGGGGAGATCACAGAAAGATTATGAGGGGAGATGACAGCAGAGAAGATTCTTGAAAGTCAGGAACGTTTGGATGAGCATAAGCTGGAAGCAGACAAGCGTAGGAAAACAGCAGACGGGGCATATTTCTCTACAGACTCATTCTGCTCAAAACCCCTTCCATGTCAGAAAGGTTGTATGTACAACTTTTTATGATTGCTATTTGGAAGAAATCTATTAAAAGGCTGCACATATGAAAAGTGCCTCAAATCAGATCAAGGATGAGGAAGTCTTGGATGTTGAAAAAGGAGATTGTATCACATTTACAGGGAAAGAAAGTAGAAAATTACAAAACATGCAGAAAAACAAGGGCTGTTGAAGTAGAGGTAGTGAGTGGAGTAGACCGTGCTTGGAGCTGCAAATGAGGGACGGGGTGGGGGTCATATAATCAATTCACCTGCAACAAATTTGGGATAAAGTCCATTCCAGGTTGGTTCCATAGCTCCACTACACCATTGGGGACCCTCAGGCCCTTCTCGTATTCCTCATTGGCTAATAATTTCTGTTGTCAAGGTTGTATAAAGTTTCTTATAGCTCTAAACACTATTTCCTGACATAGGAAATATGCAGGACAAAGGAGTGCAGGGGAAGAAAGACTTTCTTCTTGTTTATTTCTTTTCTCTTGTAATGGAAGGAGAAAAATCTTTCCCAGAGACCAGGGCACACATAAGAACCCTTCAGTTCTTATGTTCTTTGCAGGCAGATTTGGCTACATGTTCTCTTCTTGACTAAGCACAGACAAAAACAATAAAGCCTGCTCTGATAAGATAAATGAACCATCATTCAAACTCTGGGGCTGGACACATAGTAGTTCCCCCCCGAAAGAAGGTCCTGGTAGTTAAGAAAGAAAGGGCACACTCTGATGAGTGGATAACTAAATGTGCCAAGCACAGGGAACTCAAATCAGGTCACAAGGCATAAGGAGCTAGAAACGACCTGGAAATAGTGTTCAAGAAGATTGTTATTAGAACTGTATGGAAATAACTAGGTCTGTGTATCCTTTCCACCTCTCCAGATTGAGTTTCACAGTGTTCATTGCCTGCCTTGTAAACAGCTAAAGCAGAGGAGAATATGAGAAATCAGGCTGGTGGGGGACAGATGGTTTCCTAATCCAAGAAGTACAAGGACCCTAAACCCCAGATTACAAATTATCAGCAAATCCCACACATCAGCACATCCTTCCCCTCCGACACACTGCGAAAGCAAACTCCTAGAGACAGAGCATCCATTCACAATGAAGAAATCCGAGACTCTCAAAAAACATGGTTAAGAAACCATCAGTGAGAGGCACCCAACTAAACCCAATGAGCTGAAAAACAGACTGAAAAGTGTAAGCAAAGGATAAACACAAATTAAGCAAATCTGATATTTTCAGAGAACTTCAAACAATTAGCACATTCGTAAAATAAGAACAGGCTGCTAAAATAAAAAGAACCAATTAGAGATCTTGAAAAATAAAAGTAAAGTCACAACTGCAAGGGCAAAGATAAATTTAAAATAAGAGGCTAAATCCTCTCTGTTGGAAATAAAGACATAGACTTCCTTCCTTTCTTTTCTTAGATCATTTACTTTGGAAAACTTGTAATTCCAAGTTCTTTTTCAGTCTCTGTGAAATGTATGAAGATCTTTTAAAAAGCTAAATAAAACTCTTGCCCAATTTACAACCCAGGAATATCTTCATCAAGGCCTGAGAGCCACGTCTTTGAAATGTAACCATTGGAAAGGAGAGCGAGCACCGTATCTCCCAGGTTCTGTGGGAGGATGGAAGCCCAGCTTGGGCTCCCGCCACGCTGTAAAATTACCTTCTGTGATAAAAATATGAGGTTTCCTTTCTTGCCCCCTTTGGATAAAGCCAATTAGCCAACACAGATGGTCACGCCAACTACCAAGTAAATTTAAGATGACTTGCGCATGACAAATGATGCTGCAAGTCCTCTTACTTGCAGACTAGTTATTACTTATCTTGAGAACATGGGTGTAATGGGCTGTATCTGTTACATGAAAAGGTGAGATTTCTTTCTGTGTTTGCCAACTCTTAGAAGGTTACCGGTGATGCACATCACATTCTTGGCTTAATGCTTATTTAATAATAAAAACATTTTTTTCTTTCTCTTCTATTCTGGTCAAGAGTTTCTCTTGGGTGTTAGGAAGGTTTGCTTTAAATCATATTTCCCCAGTATAAGTAAGGAACAAATACAGAGTTGGAAAAATGAGCCAAAACTCCTGCCAGAAGGCAGTGTATTAACCAACTATATGGCAGAAAGTTTAAGTGACATACAGGATAGGTCCAGAGTTCCATTAGATAGTTAGTAGGATTTCCAGAGAGAAAGAATATAATTGAGGTGAGATATAATACAAAAAAAAAAAAAGGAAAATCGACTTTTCTACATTGTAGGGAAGGCATTAGCTTTTAAATTGAAAAGAAACCAACAAAACAAAACAGAGTTTCAAGGAAGATAAAGAGAAAAGAAAAAAAAAAAAAAAAAGATGACATTTCAACATACCGAAGTGCAGTGAAATTTTAGAACTTCAATAAAATGTTAAAGCCAAAAACATGGTCAGAGGAAAAAGAATACACATTCAAACTAAAAAGATAAAACAAATCATTATTAGCATCATAGATATTGGAAGATAGTTGTCTCTGTAAAGGTTTGACGGAAAATTATCTCAAACCTAGAATTGTATACCTATACAAGTAGCACTTAGGAAAGACCCAAACTCAGATATTTTCACGTGGCCATGGTCATGAAAATGTTTTATGTATGCATGTTCTTGGTTATATATTCCATCAAAATTAAAAATAAATCCAAGAATTAGAAAATACAGGATATAGGACTAAGACATTAGCAACACAGTAAAGCTTGGTGACCTATAATACAAAACAAAAAAACAAAAACACACCCTTAAAATCAAACACCAAACGTAAGAAGTGACCAAGGAAGAAAAAGACAGGTAAGTCTAAGCATGTGAAGTCTTCTGTCTTATCTAGGGGAGGATACAACTAAAATTTAACCCTGGATATTAATAAAAAATAAAAGGTTGAAAATGCATGTTAAAATGTTTATGATAACCACTAGAGGGATGATTAGCATGTACAACTGTTATCCTGCCAGTGGGAGAAAATTTTAAAAATTAACCCCTGTTCATCTAAAATAAGACAGAGAAGAGGAAAGAAATTAATAACAAAACAAAACAGAGAAAAGTCAAATAACAAATACAAGATGGTAAAAGTAAACTACATTCACCATAAATTTAAATAGATAAATTCCCTATTAAACAAATACCATCCAACCAACTAACAAAATACTATATCCTAATTACAAGAATGAGACCTAAAATATGATTTAGCAGTGAGCATGTGGAAATGGACAAGCAGGATGTGTGTGTGTGTGTGTGTGTGTGTGTACATACACACCAGGAAGAGACTAATAGTAAGAAAAAATGTATAGAAATTTTACTATAAAAATTAAAATTCAACATGAAAAGTAATGAACAGAACAAATCGTTTAAATTCATTCAAGGATGATAAAACTGAATAAACAAACCTCTATTTAAAATATTGGAAAGTTGTCAATAACATGTCTCTAAAGTATCACTAAGCATACTTTTTCTGCTGTGTTCTGCCACATTTTTAGGAAATAGTTTATACTTATGTATTAAAATTTCTCCAGATCCTCATTCCGCTCACCTAGTTAATTACTGAGTACTATATTAATGGAAAGTTTCCCAATAAAACTTAAAAGATCAGCAAAACTGTGATATAAAAACAAAATAAGACAGCACCAAAAGTTAAAAACTGTAAGTTAATATCCCTTAAAAAGATAGATGAAAAAATATTAAATAAAATATTACTAGGTAGAACTTAGGTGGAAAATCAAAGCATAAAATACAAAAAGCACAAAGAATTCTGCATTTGAGACCAAGTGGATTCAACCCAGTAATGTAAGTATGGGTCAATACTAGTATAAAATCAAAAACAAACTAGGGTGTGGCTGGCAGTACAGCGGACAGATGGAAAACAAGAGAAAGTGCGTGGATCAGGAAGGAACAAGCCTAGGATGATCACAGGGAAAAAGTGAAATCCAGAGCATGGAGATCTGCCCTTCGGTAGGCAGCTCCCCCTCTGAGATTATAAGGCAAGAAATAACCGTGGCGAGAGCATAGATAAGTTTAAAGTCTGAAGCCAAAAAGCTGGAAGTGGAGGGTGATCGTGCAAAATCTGCCCACTTTCCCCCCAAAATTAAAAAGAAAATCTGTGTTGCAAATTCTGTGATTGCGGTTTGAGTAGGGGGTTCCAAGTAGAATGACAAATGGTTAAAGTTGTTAAGGGAAACGGAAAAGGGATGCTGACAGATGTGAAGTGAAAGGATGGTCAGTATCACTGAGATTACAGATGAAACTGGGGGGATTCATTCACATGATTACTACTGTTATTAATCAGGGGCAATGCAAAAATTGCTATTTTTAAAGCTACCTGTAGTTCATGTGACTGACATTATTGTGAAATAGAAGGGAAAGCAGAATTATTCTTTAGCTTCATTCTCCTTTTGTTTAGGAAAAATATTTTAATGCGCTCATTGGATTTGCTAAAGCCTGGCGGTAAAAGGACCTGAGGCTGAGACAAAGAGGAGAAAAAATGGTCTCAACAATAAATTAGCTTCAAGGTAGGACACTGTAGATTTGGGGGAGTCCACACATAGAACCCTGGAATATGGCAACAGAGACTCAGGAGGGAGCTGTGATCTGAGGGAGGGCCATGTTCTAGAACACCCTATGTCCCACGTCATAGAAATTCCTGTCGAGGTCCCTGTGAAGAGGAAGGGATGGTGAAATTTAGGAGCTGTCATACCTAATACCTATTTTTAAGATTTTCTTTTCTGCATTCCAATTCCCTTATGTTATCCTCACACCTTAGAAATTAAACGTAACAACCTTCATTAGTGATGTCTTGGAAGTAAATTTTCCTATACCTCTCTGAGTCCTAGGGGATGAAGTGGACCAGAAAAAGTTCAGAAGCCACCAGAGGTGATTAGGAGAGAAAGGAGAGCCTAAGGTAAGATTAAAAGGTTGCAGGAAGTACTCTGGATTCGTTAGCTCCCCATCAAGGATGCACAGAAATCCTAAGGGGATCCATAATGATTATAATAATTTAATAATTTCTGGTCATGCAGAATGGGAGATTCAATATTTAAACAAAGTTTTAGAGAAAAAGGGGATGCCAGAAGGTTGGAAACCTTGAAAGCTTTCAAGTTGTCTTTAGCAGGAATGATACCAAAACATGGCATGACCTCCTTGGGCTCAAAGAACACATGTATTGTGTGGTTGACCATCCACGGAATCACGCAGATGGGAGATTAAGGAAAGGGCAACAGTTAATGAAGTTTCAACTGAATGCACGTTTTGGGACACTAAGTCGTGTCACCTCATAGCATAGAGTGGGGAAGGAGGTGCTCCAACACCACCTGCGTAAACCCCTCCGTAGATACACAGTGGCTATTGCCTTACCTGAGAAAAGAACAATTTAATTATTTTCCCCAGCGCTGACTTCCTTGAAAGCTGTGTCTGGGAACCCAAACTACCAATTATAATATGGACACAGGCATCTCTATGCGTTTTCCTTAGAATGAGACTTGGGTCTCTGCAGAGTCCCAGGGTTGATTGATTCTAAGGCTTGCCTATACTTAGAAGCCTCGATCTCTAGCTTAAGAATGTGAGTTAAGTAGGGATTTTATAGAAATGCTTTTTTTGGCTTTAGGAAATAAAACGTAAGAGACCCCCTACCTCTTACAGTCTTCTGTAAATCTCCATCTCTAATTGTTCCCCTCCTTCAAAGCGAATTCCCGTACACTTCATGCTGTATTAGTAAAGCCTCCAACAGGCATGTATCTAATTACCTCCACCATCCAGGAGCAGTTCAGAATGAAATGATTAGCAGTATTTGTTGTCATGTTGTCTCCAAGAGATGACAATTTATATCAAGTCACTTGGTGTCAAAAATCTGAGGGTGTGCCAAGGTGGAAATGTTAATTCCTCGGTTCCCAAAGGTGCAGGAACTTCCCTGCTCCACAGGTGACTTAAACACATTTGCTGCTTAGAGAGAGGGATCTGGCCTATTCAGACAGCCAGGTTCTTTCTCACACGGCCACCCACCAGCTGACAGCGCAGCAGTGCACTTGCCCAAAGCTGTTTGCTGTGATTGTTCAGAGGCCTCCTCCCTCGCTCCCTACCTGCTCTCTCTCCTATCCAGTCTCTGCCAACTCGGAGCTCCTGGCTCCACTCTTCAGTCCTGATACTCTCCTGGCCTCTGGGCTTTCGGTCTACTTAGCATCTGAGGGGCAAATTTCCCTATCAAACTCCAGCCTGAACCTGGCCCAGCCCGTTCCTCCTACCCCACCTGGACTGCTGCATTCTCAGAAATCAAACTCTGGCTCTAGCAGTCTGTGTCGGGCCTTGGCCACATCCCCTAAGTCCCTACAGGGGACCTGTGACGAAATTCAGGGTCATCCTTAACACAGGCAAAAATAAGGCAAGACAAAACAACCTGCCACAACATGAGCTGGGGAGTTACTCTCTTTCTGCCGTTCAGTACATCGCTGTGACCCACTCTCAGGGAATGCAGGAGAACTGCAGTCACCTTCTCCACTTAGAACTCCAATCTCTGTCCTCTGGTGTGTCAGTACTAACCATACAAAGAAAATGAATCACTCCACCTGACCATCTCCCCTCCAACTTTGATTTCATATTTCCCATGCCATTTGGCAATTCCCTAATCCTGCTGTTCATCCCATACCACCAAAACAGAAAGGACCATTGATAAAAACAAAGTGATCTACCAAGATAAGATAAGGAGAGAGGAATGATGCCCTTTGCACTTGAACCCTTTAGAACTTTCGGAGACTGGGGGAGGGGATATGAAACGCACAATGCCTGTCAACACTTACTCCCCCAATCTCCCCCTCACTCATCTTCAGAAGTCAATTTCAAGTTAGGAAAGCATCACAGATGAGATCTACCATGTCTAAGCAGGTGCCCGCAATCTGTAGGCGACAACGTAGGGACTTCCAGGTGACATTTCAGAGGGTGACATCAGCAATCAGCATGTTAGTAATGCAATCTGACTATAGAAATCAGTGTTTGAAATTCAGCAAGGTGCAGGTGTCTTCGTCTGTATGGGCTGCAATGCTGGAGTGCCATAAACTGCATGTCCAACAAACGACAGAAATGTATCTCCCACAGCTCTGAAGGCTGGAAGTCCAAGATCAAAGTACCAGCAGATTGACTGTTTAGTGAGGGCTCACTTCCTGGTTCACAGACGGCTTTCTTTTCAATCACTTGGAGGAAGGGGAAAGGGTGCCCCTTGGGATCTCTTTTGTAAGGACACTGATCCTACCCCTGAGGGCAACACCTTCAGGACCTAGTCACCTCCCAAAGTCTGCGCCTTCAGGTATCATTACAGTGAGGATTAGGTTTCAAAACACGAAATTTAGGGGCTGGGGGACACAAACATCCACACCATAGCAGCAGAGGAGCCATCCTTGAGATCAGTTAATTCCTTTTTAATGGAGAGGGGTGCTCCTCCGTTACATAAGCTTTCAATCCTTTCACATCACTCATACCAAGACACATATATTATGAGTGCTTAACAGATCATGGTTCCTTGCAGGGACTGAGCTGCATTTCCTGGCTGCTAATGCTTAGGCTATTTCTTCATTCTGGATTTTTTTTTCCCAGCCCCTTTGCCTCCTTCTACCTTACCACACGGCACAAGTAAATTTTCCCACCACCTATCAGTGAGTCGCCAGAAAGTCGTACCATGATCCATCTCTGAAGTTGGCCAGTAGGAGTTAATACTCCCTGCTTACCCCTCACCTCACTTCCCAGATAACTCAGCTTGGTCAGTATGGAGAGAGGCTTGAGGCAACGTGAGTGCCCCGTCACTCAGAGGTCGTGACATTCCTGACACGTGGTATAAGACGAGGATTCTTTCCTTCTGGTTTAAAATGATAAACAATACAAAAGCCTAAGAACAAGTTGGAAAAATAAGACAGGGTATATTTTTCCTTCATAGTGCACTTGATTTTTCTAAAATGTACCGGGTAGCCTAAATCTGTGGCTTGCGTGTGCTCAGCATTCTGAATTCATTGCTGTGGAAAATGGAGCTGAAATGACATAAGCAAAACACAGTTAGAGATAGCTTTTGCCACGTGCCTTTGGGCCACCCTCAGTGCCAGCTGAATCACTTAGAAAACGTCTTATTGTCTGCTTCCTAAATCCGGTCATCTAAAAGTAATAGGGTATTGTCTTTTGCCCTTTGTATTGTGAGGTTATCTAATTTCCATTCCCAGATGCACGTCACGCTTGCTCTTTTTGTGTCTTTTAAAATAAATCTGTTGCCCAAAGCTAAATATACAGTACTTTGAACATGACAATGAGGCTATTTTTAATTTGTCCTTTCGTTTTAATTATGCTGTTGGTATTAGTTTGTAGGTACAATTTGCAACATTCTTGCTGCCACCTAGAGGCAACCCTGAGCACCACCTGTGATGGGGTGGAGGGGTAGGTGTAGAACTGTTCATCTTGAATTAGAGGTTTGCTGCATTTCTAGCCCATTATTTGCCAGCGTGGATATAAATGTGTTGAAAATGTTTTTTTAAACAATACCTACATCTTTATTTATTTCATGAAAATAAAAATATCTGCAAGATTCTCATAAAATCCGTAAATAGGACCATCTCTGTAAACATAAAGAATTCACATGGGACAATACAGGAGAAATCCAACACAAATGTGTTCTTAATCGTTTCCATAAGTAATAAAATCAGCATGTTTTTGAAAAACCTAAATACATAATTGATCAAAGCAATTTTCACAGTTAAAATTTATTAGCTATGGAAATAGCTGATGTGAAAAGGAAGGTTAAGAGGAAAAAAAATCTAAGTAAGTCTTTTAAAAAGTAATTCTCTCTCATCTTGACAACTATTACTAACTGCACTGAGCTAATTCTGAAATAACAGCACAGAAAAGAAAAGCAGAAATGGAAACAGAGCTGCTCTTAGAAACCATTTAACACCAAAAAAAAAAAAAAGAGGGAGGGAAGAATTTTTTTAAAAATATGGCAATAGAATCCCATAACCCTCTGAATCTTAGACCTAGCACCTGTGGGGCCAAGGGAATGTTCTTTCTTTGGGAACCTGGCCTCAAAGGAGAGATGCAGTTACTTGTAGAATATGTCAGTGGTCTCTAAATAACTCCTTATGGATCAATCATTGATTTTCTTAAATCTTCTATTTCTTGTTGCAGTATACATACCTCTTAGAGTAAAAGTCACTACTCATAATGTGATAAGGAGCCGTGTGCCATTTTCAGTCTTTAAGAATTGGATACCCTGGCCCTAAACCCCCAGAATTTTGAAACTCTTTCCCACAGTACATAATGACAGTTGAGAGTGGGAGAGGGAACCTGTATTTCTGTGTATAATCCAAATTTTCAGTCTGTTTATTGAATAAACTAGCATTCATTAGGTGCCTACAGTGTTCCAGGCCATGTGCTTGATACGAAGGACTAGAAGTAAATATGACATAGCCTTTACTTTTAGGAGAATACTTTCTCAGAGGGGTGACAGACGCAAGGGATGCAATGCAGTGTGATAAGGGCTGTGACAGAGGGAGGTACGGCACACTGGCGGCGCAAAAGACAGCGGTTACCTCTCCGCTGGGAAGAGCCCTGGAAGGCAAAGGGATAGGGAAAAAGGATAAACATACCAGGAAGAAGGGAGAACATTGTTTTAGCCATTTCCTAAGGTTCTTCCCTTCCTCTCCTTTTGTTTCTTGCCAACAAGAGATTTTTTTTTTAAATGAAATAAAAAATAAAGTATCTTAGTAATAAAGTCTTGACAATATGAACGGGGACCCCGGGCTCGGAACTTTAATTGCCACGTGGAAGACTGTCATTAATAATTCATCGTTCGTGCCCTCTCCAGCCCTACCACTTAAAAGGCAATACTCCAGAAACGCACAGCACTCCAAACCTTCCCCACCATCACACTTTTCCTGCACAAAAGCAAGACTAAAAGAGACTTGATCAGTACCACAGGACTGTGAGGTGAACATTACCTGAATGGACATCACCATTGTGTGAGTGCTCACATTTTTGCCAAAATACTAGATTCAGGTTTTTATCCCCAATTTGTATTTTTTCCCTCAGACTATATAATTTTAAAATTTTATCAGTGTTGAAATTAATTATAAACTATTATTATTTGTAACATTTCAGTTTGGGGAAACTAAACTACTTTCACATAATAAATAAACCAGAACTAAGGAAAAAAATTTTATTTCAACTATCATGTTCTCAGAAATTTCTGTATACTTAAAACTATACGAGATGCTGTACTGTATCTCTGGATATATTTCTTCTCCATAAGGAGTGTTCAAGTTTATAGAGAGAAAAGAAAAAAATATTAGAGAACTATACATAAAAGCAGATAGGTTTGGCACTGGGGAATTTTGAAATTGATGAATCTCATCATTAACATATTTGAATTCCCTGTTTGTACCATTTCCCAATTTCCTCAAATTATTTTCTCTCTCTTCATGATGCGTGATAATCTTCAGACTACCAATTAAAAAAGGTTGGTCAAAACTCTCAGTCTTTCTCACTGTGAGTGAGGGATGAGTCAACACAGTGGAAGGTTTCATATGCTGTGCTTTCTAGCAGTATGTGAGTTTCAACTGAACCAACCAGAGAAAACACTGTTTACACCAAGGGAATAACTGCTCCTCATGGGACTTGAAACATTCATAGGCGACCATCCATAAAGAACGAGACCTCTGGAAATCCTGAAATCACTGGGGCATTGTCTTGCTGGCTACTCCGTATGTGTATAATGCCTGTCTGAAAGCATAGTATAAAAATGGTACATTTTACAATGTAGATTATAAAGCAAAGAAGATCAGGGAACAAACGTATCAGTGAATCCGCAAATAGTCTGGAAAAGCTTCCTGCAAAAAAAAAGATCTGAGTAATTCTTTAAGAAGGGATATGATTTGGACAAACAAAGAGGAAGGAAGAGTTGGGAAGAGAAAGGACATCCAGGTAGAGGAACAACAAACACAGTAAGCACCGTGGATACGGGGGACAACTTGCTTTTCAAGAGTAATTTAAATTAAAACATATTAAGTTTACCAGTAGCTTTTGTTAGATCTAGATGACTTTCGGACTCCTCAATGTAGATTTACTGCTTTTCTGAGAAAAAATGCAAAAGAAATTAAGTAAATGTTTTCCCATATTAAAAATCTACCTAATGTACAAAACAGACAGAAACGCTTATGATATTTGATCATTTTCATGATTATCTACAAATACAGCATTTGATATACTGTAATAAAGTTTAAGAACTTGACTTGCTTTTGAATTATTAAAGTCTAATCCCAAAGCAGGATTTTAATTAAGAATGAGAATTGGAGAGTGTTTGGAATGAATTCTGGTGAGTTCCTCCACAGACAACAGAAACAGCTTTGCAATATTTTGACCTTTTCCTAAAATCCCCCAGGCCCACTGATTTCTGACTTAGATCAGTCTGCTTCAGATGCTGAGAATTCTTAACCAAGCATATTTCATTAAAAATGATATTCATATTTGAAAGAACATAAAATATCAAATATGCAAAAGTTTTGGTCTTTTTCTAGCATGTCTAGTCAGAAGTTTATTTTCACACTTTTTAAACTTTCTGTAAGTATTCAAGGCTATGAATTTTCCTCTGAGTTAAGATTTAACTCTGTCCCATTATTAAGTTATTGCTTTATGGACATTCTGAAATCTAAGAGTTTTTGTTTCTGTCTAAGCCAAGAGCATTTGAGAAAGATTTTGATTAACCATAGGTATTTTTTATATCTTGTTATCATGTCTAATTTTGTTGCACTAGAATCACAAAAATGTATTATTTTCTACATTATTTCTCATTTTTAGATGTATAGTGGCCTTCTTTATAGTCTAGAAAAATTGTTTTAAATGTCACATGGGCATGTGCTAAGTTTTTAAGGTAAAGAGTTCTATATATATTTACTTGCTTAAGTTGTTAAGGAATACCATTTCCTTAAATGTGTTTTTGTCCATTTGCCCAATCTAGGTCTGAGAGCAGTGAATAGAAGTCTCTGATTATTTTAAACTCTATTTTGGTATCTCCCATAATTTCTGATGAAAGTTACTGCTATACTATTTGGTGCATGGGTGTTCATAACTGTTATATCTGTACTGTGAATTGTATCATGTCACATTTTAAACTGTTTTTCCTTGGGTCAGAAAATGTGGTTTGACCTGAATTCTACCTCATCTGAAGTTAAGACCAAGCAAGACCTCTCTGTGTTTTCACAATCTGCTGTATCTTTATAGCTTTGACCTACTAACCTTTTTTTTCATTCTTGTTGTTCATGTTCTGTTCTTTTGAGTCACCCTGTTTTAAGTGTGTCATACAAATTTAGTTTTGCTTTGTAATTCTACATACAGATCCTTTTCCTTTGAACAAGTGAAGTTAGCTCATTTATAATATTTATTAATATGACACATGTTTTCTTTTACTTTCATATTAATTTCCTGTTTTCCTATTTGTGTTTATTCGTAAAGTGTGTTTTCTTTGTATTTTATATAGTTCTGCTGATATTTATAAGGGTTATAGTATTTTAGATTATAAAGATTACTTAACTTTAGGTTATATCTTTATATAATAGTTTTGCCCTTCTTTTTATACAGAAACTTCTCTTAATTAAAATACTAGGAGAAACAACATCTCTTAATTAAACTATTAAGAAAATTTGACCCTGGGTCAAATTTATTTATAGTTTTTAAATTTGAAGAAAAGTTTGGTTGCACTTAAATATCTTGGCCCACTTCTTCTGGAATATATTGTAAGTGTTGCCTCATTGTTTCCTGGTATTGAATATTACCATCAAGAAGTCTGTTGAAAATCTTATTTCCCTTAAAATAGTGACCATTAATTTTTGTCCAAACCACATTTTGAGAGTGAAAGAGGCCACTATTTATATTGATTGATGTTTATGAAACTACAGACAAACTGGAATTATCCCAAGGTAGCTGGGCCATATGGTCTCCCCACCTGCACACGGCATAATCTTTTAGTTCGGACGCCTAAAATAGCCTTTTTTTCATCATATGACCTATAATATTCTTTATATTACGCTCCTTACATTTGTCATCCCTCTAAATAAAGATCTTTTTCTTTCATTCATTTTCACCTAAATTATGTTTCTGTTGACAATTCTTAATTTTTTCTTTGTGACTTTTCCATTATATTTCAGAAACATTTTTCTTGAATTATACTTTTAAATATATATATTTTGTTTCTTTTTTCTCTAGTTTTCTTCATTCTCCTGTACTCTAGAGCCATCATTTTCCCCTCTACTTTCTCTATTTCTCACTCATGTTCTTTCATTTTTAGTGTGTCTATCTTTACTGTTCATGAGGTAAACTGCTAAACTATGGTTCTCAATCAGTCATGTTTCCAGATATCCACACACTTTTACAGAATCCCTTCTATACCGATTTTTGACTTCCCTTGTGACCTGCTTTGGCCGACAGGACATGAGCAAATGTGGTAACTGTAGGGGCTTCAGAAACACTTGCACCAGGAGCTTGCCCTTTTGAAATGATACCATCCCCACGTAAAAAAGCCTAGTGTAAAGTTCTTGGGAATGAAAGACCACACATAGAGAAAGGCTCAGCCGTCTCAGCGTAGCATAGCTTCCAGCCAATTCAACAGCTAAATTCAGCCATAGGAGTGAAACCAGTATAAGTGTGCTATTGGGCACACCCAACCCCCAGCATCATGAGCAACATTAGCTCATTGATTTAAGTCACAGAATCGCAGGGTTGCTGTTAGGCATCATTAGATAACTGACAGAGAAATTGTTGCCTAGAAATGCAGTGTGGCTGTAACAAAACCCAAAACATGTGGCATTGGCTTTGGAACTGGGCAGCAGATGGAGGCTTGAGAAGTGGGAGGAGTCTGTTGGCAAGGGCTGAAGGAATGGCAAAGAAATTGTTGGCAGAGGCTTGAAAATGAGTTGAGGCAATCATTAGTGTAGGAAAAATGGCAGCCCATATTTCATAATAGCAAAACAGTTGGCAAACCTGTCAAGTGCTGGTACACAGAGGACAGAATTTTACCTGATGAACTGGTGGCTCTGACTAAGGCGCTTTCCCGGCAGGATGTTTAAAGTGCCAACTGGCTTCTTTTAGGTGCATATGGTAAGGCATAGGAAGAGAGAAGCTAAGGAGAGAGCTGTTTAGTTTGCAAGAGGAATTTAGACATGAAGAAGAGGCAGAACCTTCTGGGCTGGAAAATAAAACGACTTCACATTTCCAGACTTTCTAGTTGGCAGAACAGTCTCAGTATAATAAATGGCCTCAGGGTAAAGAACAGATCAAGAATATTGATGTAAAGCCCCTTTATAGACCTCAGAACAATTTAAAATGATCCTTAGTAGACACTCTCAGCTAAGCAGAAGAGCTTCTAGGACTTTCAGAAACATTATTCCACAGGATCCTGAAACACACAATTCGAGTGAGTTCTGACTTACAAGAGTTATGGTTGTGAGCCCGAGGCATGGAGTGAATCCCAGCCATATTCACAGGAAATCATTCGAATGTTTAAGGTAGTTGTATCAGTCTGGACTGAAAACAGAGACAGTTTAAAATGAAAAGAGGACTCTGGGCCACTTTCTACATACAGAAAACACATTGATAAAGCTACTCATATATATTTTAGAAAAAAAAAAGAAATCTCTAAGACATCTGAGCTGGGAGCGCACAGGACAGAGACAAGAATCATGTGCAAACAATGGATTAGAAAGCCACTCCAGGGAGCAGAAGGAAACCTTAATCAAGGAATATTCCTTGACCCCCAGTAAGAGTTCCTGACAACATACGCTAAGCTGGATTTCAGAACTGTGGTGGACTATTGACCACAATAAACTTCCAGTTCTTTTCCTTTTCAAGTGACAGTGTCTACTGTGGTTACATGGTTCCTGTCTCATCATTCTATGTTGGATCTAGGGGGGAAGGTAGGTAATCTGTGTTTCTGGATCGACAGGAGCTACATCCAAAGAGCTATACCTGAGGATTATTTCCTGTATCCAGACCTAATGCACAAAATCACAGCCTTTGAGCCTGAATGGACTTCAACATAACTCACCAGGGCCAGATAGCAGATGGTGGTATATTGTTACATCAATGGCCCTCAGCGAACCACACCTCCCTCTAGTCCCCTATTTAGGCTCCTCTCTCCTTGACTCTGAGCTTGGCCATGTGATTTTTGTTTTTGTTTTGTTTTGATTTGTCATTGGGACACCAGGAAATACAACACAAGCAGGGGATTAAAAAGTACTTGCAGAAGTAAGCCAGAAAGAGAAAGAAAAATACCATATGAGATTACTCATATGTGGAATCTAAAAAAACAAAAACGAAAACAAACAAAGCATAAATACAGAACAGAAATAGACTCATAGACATAGAATACAGACTTGTGGTTGCCAAGGGGGTGGGGGGTGGGAAGAGATAGACTGGGATTTCAAAATTGTAGAATAGATAAACAAGATTATACTGTATAGCACAGGGAAATATATACAAGATCTTATGGTAGCTCACAGAGAAAGGAATATGACAATGAATATATATATGTTCATGTATAATTGAAAAATTGTGCTCTACACTGGAATTTGACACAACATTGTGAAATGATTATAAATCAATAAAAAAAGTTAAAAAAAAAGTACTTGCATATTTGGACTTTAACTTTTTAAATGTTGCCATTACCAATTCAAGAAGCCTGGAATCACTGATGGTGAAAAAACCACAGAGAGAGGAGATCAATTTGACCAGCCAATCTCTTGGTCGCAGCCCCTAGACAACACACCAGCTGAATGCACCTACATGAGGAGCCCAGTCAAGACCAGCAAAAGAACTGCTCAGCCAATCCACCACGTTGCAGGAAGAAAATACATAATCATTATTTCAGATCCCTAAGATTTGAGATGGTTTATCATATGATAATAGATTACAGAATTCCTTACTCTATTTTCTTTCTCCCTTTGACTCCTTGAAATGTTCTTCATTTCTTAAACAGTTTATCTTTTTCTGTTTTTTTCCCCCTATATTCTTCCAGTATTAATTTTATCTCCTGTTATTTAGCCTTCCTTTCCCTGAGTTCTTTATTTCTGCTGAGTAACTTCCTTCATAGCAGCTTGTTCTTATATTTTTAAATTCTGATTGGAATATCAAATAAATTTCTTTTTGCTTACATTTTGCTCTTAAGTTTTTGTTTTGTTTTGTTTTTATGGGGAAGCTTGTATTGCTATTTTGCACATTTTTTGCTATAGTATATTTGTATAGCTGTAAAACTACTACATTTAATTTGAAATACCACCAAGTAAGATTTTCACTGAACCAGCTATTTTTAAGAGATGAGGAATAATGCAGGGAAGGGAAAGTTCACCCATACTGGCTTCTGTAACAATAAACCATTTTTTAAAGGTGCCTCAGTATAATTACCTCTACTTTGCAGCTTAAAATCTAACTTTCTTAGGATTTCTACCATCAGTCCCATGAGTTACTTATTCTTGTTGGCCTCAACACCAGTTGTAGTCACCAAAGGACACAGCCTCTGAATTTTAAGTGAGCCACTCACGTATAGTACGTAGACATTATTCTGTTGGTGTTGCATGAGATATTCCACTTTCTACAGCGCTTAAACCTTAAACCTAGCTTGTTTGATCTAAGCCCTTCTCATAGTAGTTCCCACTTTGGGTGGGGTCTTCTTTTAAGAAGTGATTCATTTCTGGAAATTTCTGAACTCTACCCTCAAAATACCTTCTCTATTCTTTCTTTTCTTCCATTGCTCTACCATCTCTCCTTCCCACAAGAGTCATATGCTCCAGCTCTGCTGGTCCCAGTGCTTTTAAAAGAACTTAACAGTAACTTGGAGTTTACAAGTTTTATAGAAAACTTTAATTTCACTGAATGTGAGAGTTTTGTTTTTGCTTATTTTCATTTTCTGTGCATTTGTAGACTTTTCAAGGGAATTGAGAAATGAAGAACTAAGTTACCATCATGATCTTATTAGAAGTCCTCTGCTCATGCTTCTATTTTTGGCATTAAAATTAAACTCAGCATTACAAACATTCCTTGATAACTACTGTGCTTCAAGGTTTGTGCTAAGCTTTGCATCGGGTACCAAAATAATGCCCAATCAAAGCACCCAAGATTTGAAAGTCTAGGACTAATTTTATATATATATATAAAAAATGGAACTTTATATGTATATAAAATAACAAATAAGCATAATGCCAGTTAGTTGAAGGATTCCTAACGCTCAGGTATCCATAAACCAGTTAAAATAAGCTTATTTGATTTAGTTAATCTAATTTTGAACTTTATTTTTAATAAGAAAAGACTTCTTTCCACTTAAAGTTTTACTAATACCAAGTATGCCTTAAGTTAGGAAGATTGTGCATTTCTCATCTTTATCAGAGTCTCAGTGTGTTGGGATGTAAAACTGATGGTAGTTTTCACAAGGCAGGTTTTCAGTAGGGGACATATGGAGCTTATAAACCTGAAAACTACTTTACTTTCTTTTACTCAAAAGAGAGAACAGACAGTTAACATGTTTTACATGAGCTCAAACCTGGATCTTAAGGGCTTGAAATTTACTGAAACTCAAATTGCCCCAACACAAAAGTTTTGTTTTGAAATATTTTATAAGATTTCTTATCACACGGCCAGGCTAAACACATGAATAATGATGTTTATTGAAACCATGTGACTTAGAAATTATGGGACTGATGTGCACTTTGGTGAGAATGAAGAAAGCTGAGTCAGCCCTATCACTGTTCACAATCAGGGACACCCCTCTAAGACGGTGTAGCTGGTAACGCAGGATTGACAGCCAAACTGCCCGTTAGCAATACCCAACTGGACAAAACTGTGGATGGTTCCGAAGTAGCAAGTTTCTAGTTTTCATCCATCAAGAGAGACCATTTTGAAAACTGCATAGGTTGTTGAGAACTTTGAATTACAGAAATATTCCTTGCCAACCAAACTTCCACTGGTAGAAAAGTTGCACTACTTTGGGCACATATGGAACAATTTTGATTAGCCCTGTAGCACTAATATATTGGTGAAGAAAGGGGATACATAATTCACCTTGGCTCACTGCTTCCTACATGGGTGTTCAGGGTCTGTAAAATCTGCTATAATCCTGGAAGAATTAGGGCCTAAGGCCATGAAATTTGATTCTCTTTATGAGTCAGATCCTTAAATTATTGCCTGTAACAAAGGTTTCGTCAAAATTTTAAAAAAAAAAGGTAAAAATCTAATATTGTTACTTTCTCACACAAAATTTTATGTTTTTTTTTTTTTTTTTTTTTTTTTTAGAAAAGAAAAGAAATTGAGTACTTCATTGAATTTTTAGGAAAAATTTTTCCCTTTTTTTTGAGCGTGAAGTGATAGCCCATTCTCAGAACACTTACCAGGGAAAGATTTATTCATAGAATCCTTGGAAGATATTTTTCATCACATGAATAAAGTAAATCTTCCGAATCAAGGCCTTGGATTAACTATTTAAAATGGCACTAAAATTCTGTGAGCAATGTTGGATAAACTGCCATTTTAGAAGAAGAGGCTGGATGCAAACAACCTTGCAAACTTTCCAATATTGGAGGAAAAATTTCTGAAGACTAGAATCTCCAGTAACTGAGCATGCCAACATTTCTGTAGTCAAAAATCTGCACAAATATTTTGTAATTTTTAATGTCAACTCTGCTCGGAAAGCTTTGAATTCCCTTTTTTATTATCAGGTATTGCAAAGTTTTACAGTATTAATATTAGCAAAATATTTAACTCTCTTGCATTTAACTCTTTAGATTTTGGGGAAATTATTTTGTTATAGTACACAGGGGGAGAATCTGATTAATTTTCTTTCATAGAACTAGTTTCCTTTCACGGAGTAAATGTTCTCCATTCCACATGTTGGTGCATTGCTTTCTCTTTGTCTTCAGATGCTTCTTTTAAAAAATGACATGTTGAGTTAATATATGGTAAGGAAATGTCTATTAAATATTTTTATGTGGGAGGAGGAAAGGAAAAAAGGATGAAAGGGAAGAAGAGAAAAAGGAAGGAAGAAAGAGAAGGAGGAAGATGAGGAACTTAAAGCATTGTGTTAAGTACTTTTACATAAACTATATATATTTTATTCATAATTAAAATAGCTTATGAAGTTTTATGAACATGTTTTACAGATTAGGATAATGAAGTTCAGAGATGTTAGGAGCCAATATTTTAGGCAGAGAAATGTAGGGAGACTTGACCAATAATGATAATGAAAAACTGAAGCAAAATGGCGGGAAATTGGGTATAATCTGATCGCGTATGTATTTCCTGACTTTTAAAATGCACATTGAAATTCTATAGGAACAAAGATTAAATATGAGCTTCTATTTACTCGAGTATGTGACACAGTGACGAATCCATCATTAACATTATATTAAACTATTGCAACGTAGCACTTACTTATCCTGGCCCTTGTTGCCACCCTCCCGTGTGTTATGGCTGCATCTCTCACAGACAGACCAGGTCTAGACATACCCATTGTAGCTAAACCTTCATTTACTCCCAATATGTCACATTCTGGGGATTAGATCAAAGAATTGTCATTTGTTTTTTGGATGCTATGATATTCCAATCTTTCAAATAAATACAGTCATGCTGATGGCAAAATTTAAAGTAAATCAAAGTGGCATTTTAGAAGTAGTGTGATTTTATTTGAAATAAAGTAAAATGTGTTGTTGAAAAATTTTGTTGTTGAAAACCCCTTCTGAATTAAACCTTTCATATTTCTCCATTTGGGTCCTCATTTAGTGTCAGCCCGAATCTTCCCCCCAAACTGCTATAGTCCTCACAGACCGATTCAAACAGGCCTCCTGTGAAGTGTTTCCCAAATCTGTTCAGCGGAGTTTGGCAGTCCGCTCACAGTGCTGCGTTCGTCCATTATTACCCGACTCCGCACAGTGGAGAGTGTCTAGGTATCAGCACGTGTGCTTTCATCATTGGACCTCGGGTACCTCGAGCCGGTGGCTGCTGCTTTCATCTCGACACCTCTCATCTAAGCACAGAGCCTCGTCCAGTGTCAGAACTCAGTAAGTGTTTCTATAACATTTGTTTTTTATGATAAAAGCCATGCATGTTTATTGGGAAAGAAAAATAACTTTAGAAAGTAATGATAAACAAAATGATAAACATATGATAAAAGTAAATATAGAACTATTACTAATACTTTAATGTGTTTTACTCTTTCATGGATATCGTAGCAAAGTGTCAGCTTCTACTATACGTTCTGCTTAATATATTTTTTAAACAATCGTACTTTTGAAAATGTGAACTATGACACCATTTCAGTATGAAAATATCTCTGTAAACTGTGAAAATATTTCACCTGATAATTATTCAACAACAGAATTATTTGTATTTGCATTATGGGCATTTCAAACATATTCAAAAATAGAGATGGTAGCATAACAAGTCCCTAAGTACCTACCACCTAATTCAATAATTATTAACATTTGGCAAATTATGTTTTATTATATCTCTATCCACTTTCCCAGTCCCCACATTGGGCTATTTTAAAGGAGATGCCAGGCATCATATTGTTTCATTAGTAAATATTTCAATACAGATGCATTTCTAAAAGATAAACATTGTTTTTAAAAAGTCACACTGTCATATCACCCAAAATTATTTTAAATAATTCTTAAAACGATCAAATATGTACTCAGTGTACGAACTTC
This sequence comes from Camelus dromedarius, assembly GCF_036321535.1. Classification (NCBI taxonomy): domain Eukaryota; kingdom Metazoa; phylum Chordata; class Mammalia; order Artiodactyla; family Camelidae; genus Camelus; species Camelus dromedarius. Next base: position 49,503,310 of record NC_087450.1, read on the forward strand.
CCTGATTGTCTCATCAATGGTTGTTTTATAGTTAGTTTGTTGAATCGGTGTCCAAGGTCTTCAGATTGAATTTTGTTGATTTGTTTCTTATATCTCTTATAATCATCTCATCTCATTTTATTTTCTCCTTGTCGTCATTTTATAGCAGCTTTTCAAAGCCTTCCTCATATTCCATGCTATGGATATAACACAATTCATTCCAAGAGTTCTCTACTATTGAGCATTTAGCTTACTTTCAGTTTTTCTCCTATTAAACACTGTTCCAATGAATATGCATATAGACAAATCTTTGAGCACACCTAGAATTATCCTATTAGGATTAATTCTTAGAAGTGGAATGCCTCATGGGTTTTTTTTTTTTTTTAAGCTTTTGATACAGCTTGTCAAATTAGTCTTCAAAATGATTGAGCTAATTTACACTCCTACCAGCAGTATGAGCCTCTCTGTGCCCCCACACCCTCATCAACACTGCATAATATCTTTATTTTAAATATTTGCCAATTTGATAGACCAGAAAGATATCTTGCTGTTTTAATTTGCATTTTTTGGATTAATAGTAAGAGAGAGTGCCCTGAATTGTTGAATCCTTGTTCAGTGCTTACTGTGGCCATAAAACCACTTCCTGATAAATCCACAAAGAAGATGTACGTTTTAAGGGCAAGGTCCTTTAAACACAGATTTTTATTACTAGACTTAAGCAGAAATTCTGGCCCTGGTGAGTCTATGGATTGCCAGAATTTATTTTGTTCTTAGTCTTGAAGTAAGTTTAAATGCTTTTTAAAATGCAGCATTTCCCTTATTCATTCTCACTAGAACGGTTACGCTCTGCAATCAGGGTGCAGCCCCAGACCCACTGTACTGCCTCAGGCACGCGGTTACGAAAGTGCATGGGCCCTAAAGGTCCTTTAAACTCTGTCACTCCCACAAAATAAACCCCCTTATACCATGGCCAAATTGTTACCCTGGCATATTTCTGTGCAGCATCAGTGTTCCTTCTTCCCTGGGGTAGAATTTCTAGGAAGTGCGGGTGAGGCAGGGTGGTGTCCTTAGGGTAGGAAAGAACTGAGTTCCCTAGAATTATGGTGTGCAGCCAAAGTGAAGTTAAGCTTTTTTTTTTTCCTATGTAATTTTTGGTCATTAGAGTATATATTTTGTGAATCACCTGTTCATTTTCCTTGCCAATCAATGAATGATGAACAAATGAAAGAATGAGTGATCACATTTTGGGTATAACCATTCAACTAGTTACAAATCAGCCAAATTGCACTGTCTTTTTGTCCATATTTCATTTTCTTGTCAACTTTTATTGCAGGAACTATCCAGTCTGGTAGCCATCTATTTTAAAGCAGGCTTTTATGTCTAACTCCTTTCTCAGAATTCTTCAAAGGAACTTAAACAGTCAGGGTCTTATCTCTATGTAGCCTTTAAATGAGGCCAGTCAAGATCCCACTGGTCTGAAAAGCAATGGATCAAAGATCACAGAATTATTGATCCTGGGTTTGCTTCCTTCAATGTTGTGCAAAGAAGAGGGTCCCTCCTTTCTGAGAACAACCAAACCATGTGCCCTGCATTTTTATTCTAGTCCTTCCTCTCATCCAGGCCCTTCCTCCACCAGTCATGTTAGGTCATCAATCTCACTCAGAGAAGAACTACGGTAACAAAATCCTTTATCTCATCTTTTCACAACTGACTTGAATATGAAATCATTTTTTGGTCCTTGCAGTGCTTAATTTAACCACAGGAGTAATGCTCTGTAGAAAATGTAGGTTGAAAACTTACAATGGGCTGGCAATTAATGTATTTGCAAACTCACTATGCATTGTCAACCTATTTAAATAGATAAACATATTAGGTAGGTAGGTAGGTAGGTAGGTAGGTAGGTAGATAGATAGATAGATAGATAGATAGATAGATAGATAGATAGATAGATAGATAGATAGAAAGATAGGATTTTCTATGGCCTATAGAACAATATTTCCTAAGTGGTGCTCCATAAAACTCTTAGATTATTAATCAGTATGCTCAGAATTTTTTTTTTGCAGTCAAATACATTTGAGAAATACTTCTTGCATTTGTTCCACTTAAGATTCATAATACATATGAATATTAGCATATCAACCCTTGGAGAAATTTTGCATTAAGAAACCTTACCTACCTCATTTAACCAAAAGTTTGCAGATTTATTTGACCATGGAATTAGGGTTTTTTGGGTTTGTTTTGTTTTGTAATGGAGCACCCATTAACATTTTTTTCCACAGAATTGTTTGGAAAGCACTGTGACAGAACAGAGTCGAAGGCATCTGCACGGCATTTCAGGAAACGCTCTAGACACAACATAGCTTTTTGGTTATCTTTCCTTACCTCCCTATTGCTCTCTCCCAATAGCTCCACCTCCAGTCCAGGTACACTAACTTCATTTATACCAAAAGTCTTACACCTCCTTGAACACAAAGTGCTTTATAATACTCCCAAGTCTTTTCACGTGCTGTTCTTTCTAAAATATACTTCCGCAATGTCACCTGCAAGTCTCTATCTCTAAAATACTCTTCTTCAATGTCACCCGCAAATTCCCAGACATTCCTTAACACACACCCCATATAATAGCTAATCAGCAAGACCTGCCAAGATTTCAAGTTTTATACTCTTTACATATTGGCTACCCTAGAATTTTATTTCTTCCTTTATAACATCTTATCCACACTGTATTAACTATACATCTGTCTGTTTCCCTTTTTAGATTGTTTTCCCCTAGAGGTCAAGGACCATATCTTATCCATTATTTTATATCTACTGACCACAGTGTCTGGCACATAGAAGGCATTCCATGTCCACTTTATAAGTTAATTCATTTGCTTATCCAACCAAGTTATTATTTTAAGCTGTAAAGAGTATATCATGCGTCCTGTTCTGACTGCATCTCGTTGAAATATTTTAAGACTCCACTGTGTCGTCTTAACAAAATGTTTTGATTATTCCCCGTTGAAATGATGAAAAGTCTGTTTGTCCGAATGTCTGGGCCATTCTGTTAATTTGGCTGTTATTGGAGCCATGGAACCATGAACTTTCAGAAGGTCCATTTAAGTCATCTAGTTCTGCCACTTTTGTTTCTTTATTGTGGAGCTTTGTTATAGCTTTTCTTTTTTGTCTTTTAAAGAAAATCTAAAATGCAAGTCTTATTGTGCATTTTTTGCATTCATAGAAGTACATAAAATGTCTATAAAACAAACTGCCAACAGTCATAAATTCATGAGCCTCAAGGTCTCATAAGGATGGTTGGTGCCTTCTCAAGATTGCTCTCTGTCTTCATGGAGGGCAGGAGTGAGCTCCTTTGTGGGCAGTAAGTACAGGTTTGTGTAGGGGATGCTATCAGAAATTGCTCTAGCATCCACAGACGCTTCTATTTCTTCTGTCCTTCTTACATGATTTCTTAAAGTTTCCAGTGTTATCATTCACCTGACATCATGATGACACACAGAAGGCACAAATGGCTAGTGCATGTCCATCAATGGTGAAGAAAATCATGCAGCGTGCTGTCTTGTAGTCGCCCTGTTATTAAGGGCTAGTATCTCTTGACAAGTCACAAGCAAATCAGAAGTCTCTGACCATTTGAAAAATATATTACTTAATTATCACTATCACCTCAGACCTCAACTCAGATAGATGTGTAGAGAGTCCGACCCAGAAACTTGCTCCTGTGTTCAGTGGTAGGCACTCCACCGGAAGAAATAAAACATCTATTTTGTGACTAATCTGCACTATGTATGGCTAGAAGTCAGCAACAGGAAGCAACAAGAATTTCATGAAGTTAGAGAAACTGACACTCTGGAAGGTTACTGGACAGCACGCCAGATGTATAATTTCAATTTGACTGCTTAACTTAGGACAATCCTAACAGCCAATCCTCATTGTCGATTTATATCCATTCACTAATTTATCTATTACTTCATTTAATCAATTATGCATTAAAGTAGATGTTAAACGTTTATTATGGACATGATGGTATATAAGATTATAAATGTAGTCTTTAACCTTTAGGGACTTGATGTTTTATATGGGTCAAAGGCACACACTCTTGCAAGTTACTGTAAAGAAAGCAATTGCCTTAAGAGACATTTTCAAAGACAAAAAAAGCATCCAGCTTAGAAGAACTTGAATGGAATTGCTCTGCTGAGTATATACGTAAAATAAAAAAACTGGCAAGTTGTATATTTATGCTGTCCAATATGGTAGCCACTAGCCACAGGCGTTATTAAGCACTTAAATGTGACTACTCTTGATACACGCTGCATATGTGCAATATACACCTAATTTTGAAGACTTAGTGTGAAAAAATTATGTAAAACATGCCATTTATAAATTTATCTTGCTTTCTTGTTAAAATGATAACATTTGGGATATATTGGATTAGCTAATACATTACTATAATTAATCTGTTATTTCTCCTTAGTTTTTTTCATGCGGCTATCAGAAAAATTAAAATGACAGATGCATCTTGCATTACGTTTTTACTGGACATCAGCAGTAGAGACAATATGTGTGTGTGTACCCTATAGTTTTGCTGGTCCAGATTGTCAGAGAAGTGGCAGGTTTCTGAAGTAACTAACGGCAGCATCAGTGGCTTCCCAGTTCAACAGGGAAATTGCCTAATTGTGGCAGAATAATCAGCTCCATGGTGGTTCTTTTCTATTGTGTAACTTCAAGAGTCAATCCTAGAATGAATGTCCTTCTAGCTTTGTCAATAATTGTATAAACCATTTAAGAATCTACATTACCTCTGCTTCTTCTTAAATTAGCTAAAGTTGATTCTGTTCCCTGCCCTTGAGCACTTCCCAACCTGGGGTGGGTGGAATGGGTTTTAGGTGGTTAACATTAAATCCATGAGTGAAAGTGTGCACACATACACGTCACTCGTTAACATCTGCTTCTCTGTTGTCTCTCACAGGTACAGATGCATAGGAGGAGAGTGTTTAATAACTGTTGAATGCATTTATATAAAGTAAAAAATATAATGGAACAAATGACTAGAAGTCCTGCATGTCATCATTTTCAACACAATCCCTTTATCACCCAACATTTAATCAATGTTATAATAAACTCCAAAGAATTACAAAAATCACACTATTTTCTACAATGTGCATGTCAGCATTTTTTCCTTAATAAGTGGGTCATCAGCTGGGCTTTGTGTGTTCTTCCTTATATCAGAAGTGTGTCCTTGTCTCTCTTTCCATCATAAAAACCACATACATTGCTTTTGACATGACGGAACTAATTCAAACCTTTCAGAAACTGCAGCAGAGTTACAGGCAAGGACGTGCCCCTGATCCGTCCACCCAAGGGCTTGGGACCTCGGTGCACCATTAGGTTCACAGCTTGGCATCTTACCAAGAAAATCAAGAAATGTTCTACAAATACTCTAAAAAGTTCACAGCAAGGGCAGAGCAAGCTAAGTTTGGTTATGCTGAAGCATCTGGAAGGTGGAAAAGAGGTCAAGTGCACTGAGGATTGAGCTGGCCCTGCTCTGCCCACTAGCCAAAATCCACAGAAGTCACAACTTCCACGGGTCCCTGAGTGCCGCAGGTCAGAGAAAGCACCAGACCATGCCATAGAATTCTAAACAAACAATTAAGGGTTTTCCAGTTTAATTTTCCCAGATAATTAGCTCTAGAGGATGCCTTTGAATTTTCTATCCTTTTCCAGTATGCAAATTTTTAGCTTTCTCAGTGGTGATCATACCAATAACTACCCCGTGCAAAGCCAAGCGACACACTTCTATAGCCATTTGCAGTCTCAGTCTGACCACTATTTGCATAACTCTTTTCCACTTTAAGCCATTATTCCAATTTTAGTGTCATTGCCCAACTCTCCACAGGCACACCACCTATTATCATTGAAGCTGAAAGGGTGATCTGAAGAATTGCAAAAATATCAATATGCAGATTTTTTTTTTTTTTGCTTCTAAAAAATATGACCTTATAAAGTGGAAGAGAAACAGAGAGAGTACCTGGAAGAGGATATGATGTTAAGTAGGAGCTTTTTGGCAAGAGTGATGAGCATGGTGCATGTGCATTGTTGTATTTTAAGATCAGAGATAAAAGAGCTAGTAAGATAGATAAAAAGGATGCAAAAGAGAGAATAAAGGAGGCTTTGGGGAACAGCGTTTGACCACACGGGTTCCTATTTTCACCAAAGGTAACGCTATTATAAGATTCTGTTCTAATACGGAGAAATAGAACTTTATGAAATGGACTTTTTAAAAAGCCATTTCTATCTTCAGATACCAAATTCAGCCCTCAGGCATGATTAATGCTCCAGTGGACCTGACCCAAAGTGAAATCATTACAGCTTATGCAGTGCATGCCTTCGAATGGTTCATTCCTACAGGACACTGAGGAATAAAGAGAATTGTATAAATACAATGGTCAACCCCAAAGAGAAATCAGAAAGTTTAAAACTCCTCTTTGGCTCCCAGGTGGAGGCCATCCATAGATCCCAGCACTGAGGTCAATGAATCTGAGTCTTGTTAATGCAGAGCAATGCTTCTCTCTGATCCCAGGGATCTAGCCCCTACCTAGATCCAGTGATGTATGGGAAAGCACTTCCACGTTAGTAACAACCGCAAAGGCAGAACAGCTATGCCAGTAAAACCCTCAAAGCCCTCCCACCTTACCCTCATGAATCACCCTGAAATGCTGGACAGTGTGAGGCTTACATGTTTTCCAGAGCAGATTTTGATGACACAATATTTTCTTCTGTTTTTTTCTTGGCCCCTCAAACCATAATTTGTGTCCCTCTGTCGCGCACCATGGGATGTTCTTCTCTGAACTCCAAAAAGTTGGTATACTAGGAAAACCTCCAGATCATTTTCAATGTCTACCCAGCTAGGAGCACCCCACCCAACCCCTAATGGCTCCATATTTTCTTCCTTTGTAAACCAAACTCCCATCCATCATTGCAGTGGCTTAAGACTGATACTAAGGGGAAAGCGATGTTCTGAAATCTCTGTAGAGTATGGCTGAGTTTTAAGGAAATTGGCTCCATCACTAGGATTTCTCAGAGACTTGAACCTTTTTGATTATAAATGCTGTAAAAGGGATTCCATTCCTTGGTGAGAGGTTGGACCAGACCCCTAAGGTCCCTTCAATCTCTGAAATTGGAAGTTATGAGTAACCCGTGGAAAACTCAACTCTCCTAGTGTTATACTTGTTTTTAAAAAGAAGGTTGAGGTGATGAATACCGAGTTAGGTTCCAGGGGCCCATCCCCAGCTCAGAAACGGTTGGAGGCAAGACAAATCATGCTTCTACTGCTATTTCCACACCTGACTTAACACAAGCCCCAGGAAGACAATAATATATCATCTTTTTTCTCAGTCAGGGTCAGATAAAGTCTATAAAGTTCAACAAAAAGCCAGTGTGATCCTCATTTCTCTCTCCTCAATGTACTGCCCAAGTCTCTGGGATTTTGACTCAATTACAATGTAATTTAGGGTCAGGAGAAGAAGAGAACAGGACCGTTGTTGATTCTGAAATTGCAATAGAGTTGTTTTCTGAGACATTAGCAATTGTGGACAGTTAGGTCATTTGGGCTTTAACATTTCTACCTCCCAGCTTTTACTTGTTAGTTGAATTTGCTCTGTGGTGGTAGCAACAGTTGTGGCAGCTGTGGGCGAATCGCAGCTGCCAACCGTCCAACTGAAGGAATCGGGGACCGAGGCTGGGATAATAAAGTCGGTGCTTAACAGCTGTGGGCACAGCAGATGTTCTTAAGATGGACTAGGAGGAGGAAGGAGAGCTCTGATAGGGAAGTGACTAAAAAATGAATAAGCCTTTACATAATACAGCTAATAAGATTTCCTCCTTCAGAAAACATGTAATTTGCTCTCCTTTCCTGGCCAAGCTACTTGAGATGCCATATCCACTATTATCCAAGGCCATTTCTTTAACAAATAAGATGGGAAATGACATATCCTACAGTCTGGCTCAAGATCAGTCCACCCAGTGTTACCAACAATTTCTTATGTTTTCTGAGCCTAATTATTTCCTGTGGAGATACAATGAGGAACAGCTTTCAAAACAAGCTCGGCCTGAACTCGGGCCTGGACAGAGTGTGCTCCGGGGTGGGGGTTCTCCAACACGATTCAAAATAAAAATAATCTTCTGTGGGCCTGGATGTCTAGGCCTATCATAAGAATGCATTTAGTTCACGTGGTTTAGGATTTGGAGACTTGGCCAAAAGCCTAGAAGGCCCAATGGATATTGACTCCCACCCATGTTTTGTCCTTATCAGTAAAATTCTCCATAATAAGATAATAGTAAGTCTGTGAGTTTGTTTCTGTTTTGTAAATAAGTTCATTTGTGTCTTTTTTTTTTTTCGATTCTACGCATAAGTGATATCATATGATATTTGTCTTTCTCTGACTTGTGGTTACCAGGAGAGAAAGGGGGAGGGAGGGATAGATTGGGAGTTTGGGAGTGGCAGATACAAACTACTGTGTACAGAATAGATAAACAACAAGGTCCTACCGTATAGCACAGGGACTGATATTCAACAGCTTGTAGTAACCTGTAAAGAAAAATAATATGAAAAATAATATATATATGTATAATTGAATCATTATGCTGTACACCAGAAACAAATACAACATTGTAAATCAACTATACTTCGACAAAAACATTTTAAAAGATACTAGTAAGGATGCAGAACATTTAAGGTTGTCTAGGGTACTCCCAAAAAGCGACCAGGGAAGCCAGAGAAGGGGATATTGTCAGACAATTGGTATGGTAATAGTAAACTGAAAAAACACGTGAAGATTTGTAAATGTTTTATTCAATTTGTTTTATTCAAGATTTTTATGAAGAGTTCTGGTGGAAACCTCACCTGAAAAAAGTCATTTGGTGTCAGATGCATGAATAATATCAGTGTTTATAAATATCCTGTATACAGTTAGTAAATATTACTCTGTTGAGTGAGTTTAGCAGAAACGAAGACAACCTGTTACTTTGGTGAACAGATCCCCATTTACGTGTGCAGCAGGCTGGTGCATCTGGGATGTTGGCTTCCCCTCTGACAGACACCTCTAGAATGATGTCCTTATAGTCTACCCTGTGCCCTTATCTCTCCTTTCTCCCACCTCCAATGTGATCAGCCTGCTTTACTCACATAACCACGTACCAAGGAACAGAGCAAGGGCAAGTGCAGAGGGGACTGTCTCTGGAAGGTGGGATTGGCAAGAGGTAGTACACTTGCATATGGACAAAAAATGGCAAGTTTTTCATGAAAAATATGCATACCTTGTAGAACTATTTCTTCCTAATATGGATTGAGAATCTCAAAACATAGGAGGATTTTCAGAGTCACAGATAGCAAATTAGGCTGCTTGAATTTTGGTTAAGATTCTCATACAGAATGGACATATTATGGTGGATTCACAGTGTGGTAAATGGCTTATTTCGCCCCTTCCAATGACCACTAACTCTATACTCTATCTCTACAGGGTATACCTTCCTGAGATCCAAGACCTCTAACAGCTTACCAATACTACAACAAACATTAGGAGAAAAAAAGATCACTTATTTACTTAAAACAAGTTGAAGAACTTTTCTCTGTTGTCGTATTTCCTCCAAAGCAAAAGTTGGCATTATTTTTTTTTTTCTCTTGGATTTAGAGGCATTTAGAATTAAACTCAGAATTGCTTTCAGGAAACACAAGCTTGAATTCAAAGATACTGCCTCTAATTCTGTTAAATGCGACCTTGTGAACATCTGCAAACTTCCGCAAATGACTGTACCTAAAATCTCCCAAATCCAGTGTGCTTTTTCAGAGATAAAGGACACTCCACATCCTATAATCCTAGAAAAACACTTAAGAGTGAAAGGGCATCACCCAAAGCTAGGCTGGTCATGGTTGGATTGTCACCCTAAATTAGTATTCACAAGGGTCCCTCTGACAAATGGAGTTATTATCCACAGATGCTGTAAACATAAATCAGGAGGGTGTCATCAATAATGTTGTATTCTCTTTGTCCGCATCATGTTTACAGATCTCGCTTTGAACAGCACATAAATACTTAGAGCGTATTGTGGGAAACATGCCACTCATCTTATTAGCTTTCTCTGGCTCCAAGCTCTGACGCTGATCATCCCCTGACAGTGTTTGCCAACAACAAAAGAAGCCTATTGATCACAATGCTTCTCCCTTTGGCAGCCTCTCTGCCCACGATTACCTTGCATCACTTGCCTTAAGTCAAATGTCACAGAACAACTTACAAAGGATGTATCTATCTAGGAGAGCAAAATGTATTATTATGAGTTTAATTGGAGGAAAATCCTTTGGTATTATGGATTGTTTACAATTTAAAATTTTATTTCTTGGCATTAATGAACAGTCCAAATCAGAGCTTACTTTGTAAGCTCCAAATCCATAACATTGTACTCATTTGCAATTTATTTTCTGAATAGTTTGCAGAATCTCAAATATCTTGGAAGCTGACCCATCAATCATTCTCAGTCACTTTATGTATGAACAGTTTTCTCTGCTGGCATTTTCTTTCTAGAACAGAGTATCTCTATTGAAATTTCCCGGTAATTTTTCATCTGTAACATAGTCTTCATTTGTCTTTCTAATTTGATTCTAGATAGATGCTATGAAAGGATACATTATCATTTTTTGTTGTTGTTTTGCTTTGTTTAAATTGAAAAGAGCACTTCACAGATTGAGAAATTGGGATATAACCTGGATGGATATACATCCTCTGTGTGAAAAACTGAAATGCTTTTGTGGGGTTATTTTCCAGGGGGAAAAAATAACAGCTGCATCAGAATGCCAGAGGGAACAGGTGCTCACATGTAAATGCAGTCATTTCACAACTGGTCTTTTCAACACTTTATCGTCTACACCTTGTTACCTATAATTTGTAAGGTGTGTATTAGACCCTCCAGAGGGACTGGCTATCTACCTTGATCTAATCAGGAGCGATGCTACCTCACTGAAGCATATCCTGTGCTTTGGCTGTTAGTGTGCACCCTCAAGACAGAGTCTGTTGACATACATCGTGAAGGATGCAGGTCCTCAGCCCTCTTTACCTAGTTATCTGGTCCTTGTTTCTGTCCTTGGATAAACATCAAATCGTCAACTGCTCTACCTCTTCTACTTTTGCTGACTTGGCTCTACTACTTAGGTTAATGTTCAATCCAATTACCTACTATCTGAATTCCCTGCCTGACTTTTCCACCTTTCCTTCCAGTCTCTGACCTCTAAGATTCACAATTTGTTCTTCTTTTAAATTAAAAAAAATTTTTTTAAATGTATCAAGGTAACATTGGCTTATAACATTATGTAAGTTTTATGTGCAAAACATTATATTTCAACTTTGTATACATTACAGTGTGCTCAACATCGAAAGTTTAGTTTCCAACCATAATTGTACAGTAGAACCCCTTTACCTTTTCACCCACCAACACGCCCCCGATCCCCTCTGGTAACCTTGACATTGTTCTCTGTATCTATGTGTTTGTTTTCATTGGGTTTGGTTTGTTAATTTATTTTGCTTATTTGTTGTTATATTCTACATTTGAGTGAAATCATACAGCTTTTGTCTTTCTACATATGATTTATTTCACTTAAGCATAATACTCTCAAGGTTCATCCGTGATGTTGCAAATGGTTAAGTTTTCATTTTTATGGCTGAGTAGTATTCCATTGTGTGTGTGTGTGTGTGTGTGTGTGTGTGTGTGTGTGTGTGTGTGTGTATCTCACATCTTTTTTAATCTGTTCCTCCATGGATGGGCACTTAGGTTGTTTCCATATCTCTGCTATTGTAAATAATGCTGTGATGAACATAGGGTGGATATATCTTTTCAAATTAGTGTTTTCATATTCTTTGGATAAATATCCAGAAGTGGAATAGCTGGGTGGTAGTTCTAGCCTTTATTTTTTGGAGACTCTCCATACTGTTTTTGGTAGCGGCAAATTCACACTCTCAACTGTATGGGGGGCTTCTTTCCTCCACATCCTCACTAAGACTTATTAATTCTCACCCTTTTGATAATAACCATTCTAACAGGCATAAGGTGATAGCTCATTGTGGTTTTGATTTGCGTTTCACTAATATCTAGTGATGTTTAACTTCTTTTCATGTGCCTGTTGGCCATTTTTAGGTCTTCTTTGGAAAAATGTCTATTCGTTCATCTTCTCTGCCTTTTAATCAGGTTGTTTGTTTTATTGCTGAGTTGTATATGTTATTTATATATTTTGGATATAAACTCTTTTATCAGAAAGGTGTTTTGCAAATATCTTCTCCATTTAGTAGCTTGTCTTTCAGTTTTGTTGATGGCTTCCTTTGCTGTGCAGAAGCTTTTTAGTTTGATGTAGTTTTATTTATTTTTGCTTGTGTTCCTCTTGTTCAAGGACACATGCCCAGAAAGATAGTGCTTAGAACTGATGCCATAGAGTGTACTGTCTATGTTTTCTTCTAGGAGTTTTGTGGTTTCAGGTCTTATCTTCAAGTCTTTCATTTATATTGAGTTGATTTTTGTATATGGTATGAGATAGTGGTCTAGTTTCATTCTTTTGCATGTGGTTGTCCAGGTTTCCCAATACAACCTCTTCTCAATCTTATCTGTAGGACCTAAGAAATTGTATGGTTAGCCAACTAATGGCATCCATTGGACAACTAGGTGCCACAGCCACCCCCCCCCCCCAGGTAATGCTGTCTCTAGGAAAAAATGCACTTAATAGTATCAGACCAAGAGCTTTTCAAGCATGGGCTTTGATGACTGGGAACAGGAATGAAAGAGCCTGTATTCCTATGTGGCATGTTTAACTAAAAGGCAAAGTCACCCCAAAGTCATAAATATGGCTGAAGTGGAAAGCTTATGGAAGAAATTACTGCATAATCTGCTGAGTACAAACTGATGGAAACACTTCTTTAAACAAGGATCTCTTGAACTCTCCTGGAAGCTACTGAAACTTCACCCTTTAAACACAAAATAAGTGCACTGGTGTCATTCAAGAAAAGGCCTATTTTTCTAAGTCTCTGTGTCAGTCATTAAGTACCTATTATGTGCTTGACTATTGTCCTCCATTTTCTCATACTCACTGCTCATATTTTTTTTTTTTTATTTTGAACATTTTAAGCAACTTCCCATTAATTTCTCATGGAACTGTCTTCTTTGAGCTCCTTCTCTTCCAAGAAATCCTTTGTAAACTACCACATGTCGGCCAGTTTGAATATGAGTAATTTCTCAGCTGGCTTATATGACATGTCTGGTGTGGGCTCCTGAACCACTATGTTTATGTCAACTTTTCCTGCCAAAGCTTGGGTCTATACAGTTCATTGATTGAATCACTCATTCATTTATTTATTCATTCAGAAAATAATTGAGAGATAAGCACGAGCAGGACCATATACCTGGTCTCTTTTAGTCAGTAACAAAAAATAATCAAGGCTAGCATAATCCCTAGTATTATCATGGATCTTTTTTCTTTGTCTTTTGCAAACAGTAATGAGTTAAGCAGCCAGGACTTTAGACCCTGAGGATGGAACAGGATAAAGAGTCTAGCTCCAACCATGAAAATAATGCACGCTACACTGGCCCCTGCAAAACTCGGCTTCTTCATCTACCTCTTTTCTTTTCCTAAGGCTATTCAGTGGATAATTGAAATAATTGCGGAGATACACATTGAAAAGCTCTTTGTAAATCCTGGGTATTATTGTCGCTATAATTAGGCCATGCACGATATATGGAAATCTTGATTGGAGTACTGCTTTTTCAAAAGCTAATTAGCTTGCGCAACAATATGTTTCCTGGATGTGTTTTCAGAGAATTGTTTTATATTTTCTTTTTGCTCCTGTCCCCAGAGCTAATGAATTGAAGTGTCCTCAGAAGGAAAAAAAAACCTCAGAACCCTGGAGAGTGAAAGACACTGAGTGAGACTGATGAGGGAACATTTCTCTGAGGCAGCTTGGGGTAAGTTTGTAATCCCTGAGCTGGGGCAAACGGTGACCGGCGACCGTGCTACAGGAAGCTGCCAGCTCTCCCGTGATTATGTCAGAGGCAGAGAACGGCCATACCCTGTGGTTTCATCTGCAGAGTGACAGTGGGAATCTTCGCTGAGCAACAAACCCTTCTCATTCTGCTCAAGTGACTTGAAGTCTCACTGACCTTTCAAGGACTCTGTAAGTTACTATTTGTTTAATATATCTGTCTCCTCCACTAGACCAGACTCTCATTTTATCATCTCTATGCCCAGTTGAAAGAAGGAATAGGAAAATATGTCACTTGTTCTTAAGTCACTGGTCATTGAACTTTCTGGATCTCACACCCTATGAGTCTATTAAATTCCTCCTAAATGAAATCCCCATATATACAAGAATTTTTCATGTGTATTTATAAAGTTTCAGGGAATTTATGGACTCCTTCCACTCCTCAAAACACAAACACTTGCTCCAGAAAAATCCTTGCATTATTTCTGCTCCCCTCTCCCCAAATCCTCTTGAGATTCTGGCATGAGCTGACCAGTGAAGGCAACCACAGTTCTGCATCTGAGTTTTGGTAAGGTACAGCAAAGTCCAGCTGTTAAGCCCTTTGGAAAGTGATCAGCAGTGTCTTCAGACGGTAGATATCCACTTCTGAAATTCGCAAGAGAAGAACACGTGGGCTGCTCCATCACACAGGGCCACCACGTGAACCCCTCAGATGTATGCAGACAAAAGCTGAGAGGGCAGAGACTAGAATTCTTATCTCAGTTAAAATCATTTCTACAGGAAATTCTCTTTGGTGGTTCGAATCCCTGTTTGGCCACAGCCACTAGCAATGCACTTGTCATAGAATTCTCCATGACACATGTGGAATGCTTCTCAACTGATAGTGAGGGTGGGGGATAATGTCACAATTACTCAGGAGGCTTTTATTAACGCACACACACTCCATTTCCCTCTCCCAGAAGGCGGGCACATGCAAGGAACAGGGGCTACTGGATTGAAAGACATGACTTCCTGCGGCTGAGGAATCCAGTGCCACTTCTCCAGATGGATAAGCATTTATAACTGAAATAATTTCATGAATTTAAAAAGAAATTTATTGAGAATGTAATATATGCAAGGCATTATGCTAAGCTCTTTATTTGTATTATCATGTTTAATAGTCAAAATAATCCTATAACAATAGATACAACGATTTCTGTAGTTTGCAAATGAGGAAATGGAAGCATAAAGTTCCCCCAGTGAGTGGCAAACCCAGACCTTCTGACTCCAGAGAGTGTGTTTGGAATCCCCTTACTACTTGCTTCCTTGGATAATTATGACATCTCTACCCCCATCCTCAGTCAGGCAAAAACCACTATGATAAGACTCTAGCCGGGAAGGCAGCAATGCATTCAACCATCCCCAAGAAGCAGCCCCGTCTTCTGAATCCCCCAATTATCTTTCACCCTCCCTATCCCCTCTGCCACTTCCCCTAACTTTGCCCATGATGAGAAAACACAGATCCTCATTAAAGTCCATCTCTCCATCCTATTGGCACAAATTAAAACTAGCAGTGGCCTGTGCAGTGAACTCAGTGGGATCCCAGCTAATCATTTTTGTAAATTGAAAGATAGATTTTTTTTCTTCATAGGCACCATCTGTACCTTCAGGACATTCTTGTTAACACTTTCTCTCCTGGGCCATGCTTTTCCATTGAAAAGAACTGGAAGCAGAGGTCTCCGTGTTCCCCATTTATCTGACCTCCAAGATTTTTCTAAAGGGCTTCAGGTAGCCAGCAACTTCTCTGGCCATTACAGCAAAGTGGTGAAGCCTGTAAGGGATGTGCTACTATTTCCATATTATGGATGAGACCACAGAGGCTCAGGCACTTGTAAGTGACATGCGCATTCACTGAGCAAACGCTGTAGGGCGCTCACTATGTAACAGGCATTATTCCAAGTTCTTCAGATACACTAGTTGGCAAAACAGTGAAATCTCTCTGATGGCATGGAGAATACATTCTAGTGAAAACAGGCAAATAGTTACGCCACACTTAACATTCGTCAGGCATTGTTCTAAGATAATACACAGTATGAGCTTGCGTGTTTGCTCAACAGCCTTACGAGGCAGTTACTGCCATCATCTGTGCTCGACAGTTGAGGAAATCAGGAAGCAGAAAAGTTAAGCACCTTTTCCAGGTCACATGGCTAATAAGAAGCAGAGCTGGCCCTCCAGCCCAGCAGTCTGGCACCAGACTTTATGTTTACAACCACCGGTGGAGAGCCATCCAGGACATACCCTGTGGCCCAGAGTGCATTCAGAGAGCTGTTCAGTCCAAGCAAGCACATGCAGGTTCTCTGTCTGAAGTCTCTCTCTGCAGCCAAGGACCTCACTGCTCAATCCTGAGTGCTAAAGAATTCACCTGTCCAGAAGCAACCCCTAGTCAAAGAGGGATGTGAATGAATGTACCCCTGCTCCTTGGCCAGACAGTGCAGAATTGCATTCTAAGGGTTCCTCAGAGGATCCTCTGGGAGACTGAGTCCTCAGGGGAAACCTGCTCATTAGCATGCTCCTTATGCTGTTCCTCCCTTCCCTTTTAACTCCACCCCTCCCTCACCCATGTTTCCTGAGATCTAAGCATCCGCTTTTGAGGGAACACTATCTAAGACAGTGTGGGAGAGATTCTTGGTTAAGGACACTGCCATCTCTTCTGGAAAAATAAGGAAAGAAGTCCTTGCGAGTAGCACACATTAACTTTTTGTTTAACTTGTGTCCTTATTACATACTGACTCTGGCTGATTAAACAGCCAAATGTCAATCTAGTTGCTGGTGGCACTGGGCTTGGTGTTGTCAGCAAGCAGTGAAAGAAATGTCAGCCCCAGGGTTTGTCCGGGGGAGGTTCACAATCTGCAGGGAGCAAAGGGTGACTCCTGTGATGCAATTAGACAATAAAAGAAGACAGTGCATAATCAGGTGTGAGTCTGAGAGACAGCTGTTCTGCCTGCTTGAAGACTTTAGAGACAGTGGGGAGGGGCAGAGGCACTAAATAATGCAGGTCCCTCCAGATGTGCCATGATGGGTTTCCAGTGTCCTGTGGTTTACAAGATGTAAATTGCCTCTGCTCTTTGGTTTCCATCAACCCAGCCACAGCAAGTTAAGCTCTGCATAAAAAAGCATGGGATTCCGGGGGAAGATTAATGAGATACACCAAGTACGAGTTTCGTATACACTGGGGCTCAAACCCTCCTCCCCCATGAGGTGGCTGGAGCTCTGGCAGGAAGTATTTCCCTCAAGACAGCTTCAAGGGGCAGGGCCACGCACCATACACAGGGAGCTCAGGGCAGAGCTGAACCTGGGCAAATCCTGAACTTTGCTCATCCCCCATTTCCCAGTAAAGTTGCATGGGATGTGAATTTGGTCTTCGACAAGTTGTTGCAAATGCGATTTATACTGAAAACACAGCAACGAACACTTGGGGAAATTCGCATTCAATTTGAGTCATACAGGCCACGAATTGTCATAATTCTGGCTCTGTGGGTAAAAGGAATGCACAGGGCCAGCTATCTAAGCCTGACTCTGATGCCTGAGGTTTTAGGTTAGTTTTAATCTGAGCACATCAAGTAATCTCTAGTAAGATTCAGGTACAGAGTGAAGTGCTTCACATTAGTCCCCTAATCCTGACAACAAATTCATCAAATAATACTATATCCATTTCTGCAGTGAGGAAACTGATGCTCAGAATGGTTACACAGCTTAGGAGAGCCGGTCAAGATTTCAGACAGTCTCACTCTGGAGCCTTTGGTCCTAACCACGTTTCTGTTCATATTCAGCAAATATGTAACACTGGACATTTTTGAACATCTAGGTTTTAGTCACTGTAGGTAGGTGTGTTT
This sequence comes from Camelus dromedarius, assembly GCF_036321535.1. Classification (NCBI taxonomy): domain Eukaryota; kingdom Metazoa; phylum Chordata; class Mammalia; order Artiodactyla; family Camelidae; genus Camelus; species Camelus dromedarius. The sequence continues at coordinate 49,521,164 of NC_087450.1, forward strand.
CATGTAAAGTGCAAGCTACACATATGTGTATTCGCCTGTTTATCATAATTAATATATTTGGCTAAAAAAAAAAGTCACTTTCTCACTGAGGAACTAGCATACTAGTGCTTTTCAAATGCCTTGTCCAGTGTACGAGATAAGGGTCCAATGCATGAGATAAGGTTGCCTGCCTCATGTGTGAGGTGTGAAAGAATGAAAGGTTTAGAGTTACGTGGTCCTTTCTTTCCCAGAGCCTTCCCATTTTCACTAACTGTAATACAGTGCTCTTATTCAAAGAAATAATATCCATGAGCAAAATTGTTTGAGCGTCTCCTGTTGCATTTCTTATGTGATCGCAACAGTGTAGCTCGGGCAGCATTTCCATGTAGCTATTGAACAAGAAAAAGGGGACAATGTTTTGTAAAATTAATGAAGCTTTATTTGTGGGTTCAATAAGTTTTCTTTTCTGCTACAGACATCTCTTATAAGTATGTCCATTTATTTGGGACTACCTTTTTAAAAGTCATTTCACATAGATTTTTCTGTAGCAGTTATGTAAAGTTGGCAGGGCATTATAATGTCCATTTACAGCAGAGAAAATTGAGAGTCAAAGGATTCACAATTTTCCTGAACACTATTCAGTCAATAATGGGATCAGGACTCTACTCCGAAATGCATGTGAGTGTCAGTCAGACATACATTTGCTGAGCACTCACAATGTACCAGACAATGTGTACAGATGCGTGAGTTATGGACTTCACACCCAAATTACAGAGGAAAGCACATAAAGAACAATTTTCCAGAGTCACGGGTATCATAATAGAGATGCAAATACAATATGCTAAGAATATGGACAAGGGAGAAAGCAACTACATTTAGGGGTGGGAAATCAGACACATTTCCTCAGGGCTATTTTAGTTAGCTCTGGAAAGGAAGAGAGTTTGGACAGGTAGAGAAACTTGGGAGAAAGGCTTCTCTGCAGAGAGTACCACACAAGGACGGTAAATATGTTTGGAAGGCTGTGCGTACCGTAGGATGGCTGGAGTCCAGAGTCCAAGTCTTCTTGGTGAGGAGTAAAGTGGAAGCGAGGAGGCAAAAAGGTTCCTAGCATCCCTTAAAGGCACGCCGAAGAGTGTGGTCTCCACTTGACAGGAAATGGAGAGGGATCACAGTTTCCAAGTGAAGTAGAAATAATAACTTTTGTGACTCGAGTAGGGAAGGAATTGGAACATGCTGATGGGGATGTCATGGGGGACTGAGAAAGCATCTGTCTCTGGGGATTATCCCTTGGCCCTCCCGTCCCCCAGGTGAGGACAGTTGCTTTTCCTCTGTGATCAACAGAACCTTCTCATGTGCTCATAACACCACTTAGTATATTGTACTTAACTTTGCCTGGATCTGTATCTGTCTCAATTTGTCTTCCCTCTTCCTCTACCCCACAAAAATCAGACTGAACAACTGGAGACAGTAACTGCCATTTTGATGTAGTTAATCTTTATAACCAAGCACTCAGCATATTGATTGGCTCACAGTAAGTGCTCAACTAAAGGTGTATTGGGTTTCATTGAATGGAATCCGTAGGAAAGGAGACAAGGACAGAAGAAAATATCGATGTCCTTCAGGCAGAGTGAAAGTAGTTGAGAAATTTCATGTCTGATGATCATTATTTTCTCAGTGTGATAGGAAGCAAAGTCATGTATTGTGATGGGGAGAAACATAAATTATGTTGATTTCTTTAGGAAATCAGTAAAGGTTTGGACTTTTAAATTGCGGAGGAAAAAAATCTAAAGTAGAAATGGGGGGGGGGGACAGAGAAGGTATTTAAAATTGCAATTCATGTCCAGATGAGAACAGAAAGCATTGTTGTAGAATAGAGCATTTAGGGTTGGTTGTAGGACTTGCTGCCACAGAAGAAAGATGGCTTAATGACCTCAGATTGGGAATCTACCACACACTTGGGTTCAAGAGGTCAAAAGAAATGAGGATGCTGGAGAAAGAGTGAAATATCACGGATGGACAAGGCAGAAAGGCAAAAGAACGTGGAGTGAGATACTCCACTGGGAACCTGCAAGGGATTGACTCTGAAAAATGAAGGGGGAGAAAACCAAGTTCAGTAGCTAAAGCAGAAAGATAGACTTTTAAGACCATTGTAAAGGTAGGAACATGGGAGTCAAATAGACCTCAGTTCTAAGTCCAGCTCCACCACCACATATTAGCTGTGAACTGGCTTGAATTTACGCACCACTTAGAAACTTGATTTTCACACCAGAAAATAGGTATTGTCCCCTGGCTTGGAAACTGAGAAGTTTGCTGTTCTTTCAGCCCAGAGCTGAGAATCAAAGTATCCCACAGACTAAGCTAAGAGAACCACCAGAAGTTGAGATCAGCCACTCCAGGCAAGAGGTGCTCCTAATGGAGCTGAAGAGCACGGCAACCCCAGCGCTCAGTGATGCTAGAAGGAAGGCGACCCACATTCTAGTGGGGAGAGGTGACCATGCCCTCCCATAGACACCCTCTGCTTACCCATCAGATCTTCTCTCCACCCTTCTCACCCCATTCTAGAACCTGAAAATGTGACTTCCGTGAATTCCAACAGCAGGGCCCCTTGCCCTCTGACTTTTAGGTGGTTTCAGCCAACAGGAAACCAAAGGGCAACGAAGAGAGAGGTCAAGGTACTTATCCCCTGGTTGGCTTCCTGTTACATCATGAATTGCCAGCAGCAATATTTCTAAAGACCAGAGTTCCTGCCAGGCAAAGCCTCTCATAGTGACAACTCTCTTTACCCATCTTTGCGGGGTAAGAAAACTCTAATGAACAATGTTTAATCTTCCTTTTCTGATCAGTTGAGTACCTTGCATATTTTAAAAGGTACCATTCCTTACTGCTCGAGGTACAAAGACCATAGAAAAGTTCATAGAAATTTAACTGACATGCTCAATATTTGTGTGAGGTGTGTGTCTGCATGTTGTAGTGTTGTGTTGAACTAAATCATGAATTTTTGCTGGATTTTTGCTGAAACTTTCTCTTCATCTTAAGAAGGAAATATAGCTAAAAACAAAAGTTAAACCACTAAATTGAAACAGGTTTCCTTATTTTCAAGTTAACTGAAGTTGACTAAAATACATCTGCTGAAAAAGCAAAATAAGACATTTCTCATGAAAGTTTTGCCGAACAAAAAGTACAGGATTTACAAATAATGCCTAGAAAAAAAAACCAACCTGTAGGACCTGGAGAATATGAAGTATTAAGTTTTCCTTGATTCTGGGACACACTTTAGAGAAAAGGAAAAGTCCTCTTGCTCGTGAGCTACTGTGGATACAACTGTGTGTACCTTACAGTAAGACCAGCACTGCAGATGGAGCCAGCTCTACCTGACGCCACCTTTGTTCAAAGCGCATCTGGGGAAAGTGGGCCCAGCCAGCCCTTTGCAGCTCACCTCACAGAGGTTGTGATGTGTGGTGCTAGGAGGCACACAGAAAGCCTAAAAATAAAATCTGCCACCTCCGAGTATTCCTGCCTATTCACATTCACACAGGTTAGTTTCTCACTGCTCTCTGCTTACTCAGGATGACGATGCCAGAGCAGTCATTAGTTAGTTATTAATAGAAAGCATTTTTAAAACTTATTACAAGTATCAAATATTCATCAGATCTACACAGAAAGCCAGGTTCCTCCCTGAGAGTAGACCGTGGCTCAGTTAGAGTTTGCTCAAATTTTCTTGGAAAGAGTGTATATACAAATTATGATTATTTTTATTAAAACAATCTGATGATAATATTTTCCTAATTACGTACCATATTTATGTGAAAGAGACAGCCTTAGATGATCTCTAAGGGCTCAAGTCCACCCCTACCCAACCACACACAAATCACATCAAAGAGCGGGTGACGCATTTCTATAGCAAATGACCATCCCAGTGCTTTTAACGAGCCAGGTTTCAGGACTTTCTGAGACAGAGGTTCAAAACCAGAATTGGATTCATGCAGCCATGGAGGGAAATACAGCCAAAACACAAAGATGAAGACTGCTCCAGAGTCAGGGGCAGTGCTGGGGCAACTTCAAACCCAGACTTAATAGAATCAAAGGAGGGCTTTCAGAAGATCTAGGCCCTTAAGCTGATGATCTGGAGAAGTCCACAGAACAGCTGGGCCAAGTGGCCCTTGCTGGCGTGGGTGCAGCAGAGCGATGCAGAGGAATGTTCGTCTCTACTGAGCCAAGTGCAATGGTGCTACAGGAGCAGGGCATGGCCCTGGAAGCTCCCAATCTCCAGAGACGTGCTGGCACACCCAGGATTTGAGTGACTACAGCTCTTCACCTCTGGCAAGTCCCTCCTTCCCATGGAATTACTGAAGGCAGACTAGGTTGCATAGAGTCACTACCCACTCCATGGCAAAGTGAGAATCATAAAAGCAAAGGTGAGAAAGCCACCAAGATTGCCATACACGTGACAAACGGCATCACCGAAATTCACCAGCAGTTTAATGCCCGAAGTAATGAGTAAAACAGAGAGAAGCTGTATTTCCTACCTTGTAAGAGTAAACATTTTATTAAAGAAAAACTTTCAGGGAATTGTTCTTGTTTGAATAGTTAAAAAATAAAAAGTCCACATACCAGAACCTCCATGTTGATACACCTTGATACTAAGCAAGCATTAAATCCTATTAAAATGAAGATTTGCTTCAGTAGTTCATGTTAGTTATTGTGGTGTAATGTAACAATGTGTTCCCTTGTATTTTGACTCTGTAAGTTGGCTGATTACTTATTCTCCATAAACTATTTTGTAGATACTAGAAACTGTACACACAAGAAATGTTCACAAGCAAAGCATTTGGCCCAAAGATTAGGGAAGTCAACCTTTATTTTAAAGGTTGGATCAATTTTTAAAGGACAAAGTGAATCAATGGAAATCATATAAATAACATCACACTTCCGAACAAGTTTTTTTTTTTTCGTTTTAATGGTCATTGACATCACTGTTACAGATTGTGCAAATTTGAGTATTTTTAGTCACGCACATAATACAACACAGAATAACTAAAAATTGGTAACGTTTTGGCGATCCGTTGCTCTAAGTATACAAAATTCAAATTGAAAGCAATATTCACTGGCTGAGTTTTGAGAATCCCTGACACTCAAATGGGATGGATGTTGGGGTACACTGTATATGACTGTCAAAATCAGAGTCACAGCACGCAGGTTGAGCAGAATACATATAGATGGGAAGAAAATTACTTCCTGGGAAGATAAAGCCAAGGGGTTCTCCTGAACTTTTTAAATTCTGAATAAAAGGGGAAACAGATGGAAAGTCTGGCAGTAGCGTTAAAAGACAATGGAGAAGAGAGCTAAAAATTCCAGCTAGAGACAACAGGGACTAGAATAAGAAAACATCAACAAATAATTGGAAAAACATACAAATCAAAGTACAAATTCAAAGGCCAAACTGAATTTTTAAAAAAGATCATACATAGATAATTCAATGTCTGAAAATGATGGTTTAGAGAAAGACATGCCAAGCAAAGAATAAGGCGGCAAAAGATGATATGATAGAGTTAAAATAAGATTAAATGGGTAAGAAAGGCTGTAAACCAGACAAAGTGAAACATACAGATTGATCCACCCTAAAAGCTATATATGCTATTCTAAAATAATTTTCACATGGCTATATGGCTTTGAAATATTTCAAACAAATCTCATAAAAAATACAAGAAAAAATTGAAAAATCCATAACTGTTGTGGGAGAATTTAATGCCATCTCCCTATATTGGACAAAACAAATAGATAAATAAAAGTAAACAAGGGTATCAAGGATTAAATACAACAATAGCCTTGCAAATCAAAGGTCCTACCAAGCAAAATAAACCACTCTACCCTGCAAATAGAAATAGATAAATAAATAAATATTCTTTCAAATGCACATGAAATATACACCCATACGTGATGGTTGTAAAAATTACAACCATATTCTCTAACTATAATACAGCAAAAAAGGAGAAATTAAACATAAATTAGACTACCCATAGAATCTGTTAACTTGCAAAGTTTTGCACTGTCTTCTAAACAACTATTAGGTTGCAAAGGCAATCTAAACGGCAGTCTGCCTGGGAAGGGAGAGCTTGACAACAGTATTTACAAAGCATCTTATGTAAGAAGGAGAAAAATCACAGTCCATATTAGAGAACGAATCTGGAGACACTGGTGTGGCTTATGGAAAGCTAAATCCCTTCTACGCTAACCTTCCATCAGATCACCTCCAAAAAACCCCACAAACACAAAACCAAAACAAACAAACAAAACACAGTAATAAAGTAATCTGTAGTGACCAGCTTTAGAGGAAGGTACATTCCCATGTACTAGTGATGGGACTTTGCATGGGTAAATATTCTTAAAGGGCCATTTTTTCAGTATCTATAATGATTTAAAAGGTGCATACTTTTCGACTAGGAATAGACTTACCATATGACCCAGGAATCCCGCTCCTGGGCATATATCCAGAAGGAACCCTACTTCAAAATGACGCCTGCACCCCAATGTTCATAGCAGCACTATTTACAATAGCCAAGACATGGAAACAGCCTAAATGTCCATCAACAGATGACTGGATAAAGAAGATGTGGTGTATTTATACAATGGAATACTACTCAGCCATAAAAACCAACAACATAATGCCATTTGCAGCAACATGGATGCTCCTGGAGAATGTCATTCTAAGCGAAGTAAGCCAGAAAAAGAAAGAAAAATACCATATGAGAACACTCATATGTGGAATCTAAAAAAAAAACCCACAAAGCATAAATACAAAACAGAAATAGACTCATAGACATAGAATACAAACTTGTGGTTGCCAAGGGGATGGAGGATGGGAAGGGATAGATGGGATTTCAAAACTGTAGAATAGATAAACAAGATTACACGGTATAGCACAGGGAAATATACACCAGATCTTATGGTAGCTCACAAAGAAAAAATGTGACAAAGAATATATATATGTTCATGTATAACTGAAAAATTGTGCTCTACACTGGAATTTGACACAACATTGTAAAATGATTATAAATCAATAAAAAATGTTAAAAAAATGTGCATACTTTTCAATCTAACAATACTACCGCCAGAAAACTAACCTAAAGCAATGCTCACAAGTACAAACATTACATAGTTTGGAACAATCTTTGCAGCATGACTTGCACTAGGAAATAATAAGAAACAACTGTAATTCACTAGGGAAATCGCTGTACAAGTGACCTGTCACCCTTATGAGCTATGAAGCGGCTGTTGTCCTATTTTGTTTATTTGTTACTTATTTAAGAATGAAATATAACTACACCTTCCAACATGGCAGTAAATCCAAGACATATTATTAAGTGACAATGTACAAGGTACATAATAATGCATGTAATGTGAGCTCATTTACTTTGAAAAGTTGTGTATTTGTATTTGCAGACATATATATACATATATATGAAAAAAACATATAATGAAGTTATGATAGACATGTTTAAAGGCATACAAAAAACCCAGGACAGTATAAAGTGAAATCTTAAAATCTGTACTTCATGGCATGGGTACAATTAAGGGGAGTCTCAGGGGGAAATTTCATCTCTTGATTCTGAATATTTAAGCAGTGCCTGGATCGTAAAAAGTGAAAATATATTCACATATTATTTCTGAATAAAAATAAAAAAAATGATCACACTATTTGGAAAATTTAGGAAATATAAAATAATTAAAGAAAAGAACAAAGTCACTCAAAATTCTACAGAATTCGCCCATAGAAACCATACTGTCCCTTACACAGGCTGTCCTATTTGAAACTGTCCGGGCCCATCTCTGTGGTCTGTTCTGTTTGCGTAGAGTCGCCCTCCTCTGTCGTGCCTTATGTCAGAACCCTGGACAGTGACGACCGCTGCTCAGAATAATGAGGGTAATAACTCCCAGGAGCACCGGGCATGGAAGAAACACCCAATTTCTTCATTAGACTCCACTTAATAAAGTACAGAAGTGGATTAAGACATTTTGAAAGACTTTCTCTATGAAAGTTGGTATGTACAAATTACAGTATTAGTATCCTCCTATGCTCAAAAAAAAAAAAAATCTTCAAAAATACCATTCAATTCTCTCCACTCCTGTATCAAACTTCTTCTTTCCTAAGTTTTACACTTAATAAATGGTTCAACCAATTAAGTATTGATTCTCTTTCATTCAATAATGAATCTTCTGTTCTTCACATTCCACATTCAGTTCAAACTGCCTGTCTACCCTTTGGAAATCTGGCTCGAGTCGATCCTTTTCTCACCACCTGGGCTGCACTCCCAGTCCAAGCCATGCTCCTCTCCTTGGAGACATCAGCCACCACCTTCCTACTCCCACTTTCCCCACCATAGTCTTTTCTTCACAAAGAACATACTGCTATGTTTTCAAATATTTAAAAATATAAATTATATAAGTTACTTCCTGGTCACAAATACATCTGCTCAGACAAGTAAAAATAAAAATCCATACTCCTTACTACGACCTGCATGATTAAGTCCCTGCCTTACCCTCCCTTGTTTTCTCAGTTCTGTCCAAACAAAGTCATCTTGCTGTTCCTTCCTGAAACAGGCTTACTGTCCCTTAAGGCCTTGGTTCTTGCTGTTCTGCCAGGGAAGATGAGTTCCCACATCGCAGTGGGTCATTCTGTTCAAACGTCACTTCCTCAGAGACTTACCCTGACCGCCCTGTCTAGGAGGGCAGCCGCACCAGTGCCCCCCGCCCTTAGTTTTCCTCACAGCACGTCACACCCAATAGTAAGTCTATACCATGTGCTGAGTGCTGGTCTCCCTAACTAACACGTAGGCTCCATCACATCAGGGACTTTATCTTGGTCACTTCTGCATCTCTTGTGTCAAACAGTGCCAGGCACGTATAACGTAATCCTGGCACGTGAAAACACGTGTGTGTGGACAAATAAGACAGCAGAGCAGATGTGAAGGACTTGGTTAGGATGGGGTGGGCTGGGGCCATGGTCATGGTGGTGGAGACAGAGGGAAGCAGTCAAATGCAAGAGATATTTTGGAGGTAAAATCGTCAGATCTGCTGACAGACTAGAGAGGGAGTCTGAGGAAAGGAAAGGTGTCAAGAATTGGTTATGAAAACTGGATAGATCACTGTGCCACTGGCTGAGACGGAGAACACTGAAATGTGCCCAGGTGAGGATGTGAGAGACACAGGGAGTCAAGGTTCCCGAGAAGTTCAGTCTGGCACATATTGTGTGGGAGGGGACTCTGACAACCACTTTCTGTCCCAGAGAGAAGCGTGTGCTCAGTTCAGTCTTGTTTTTCTGAGATCATCTCATTAAACATCCTGGTGGGGGGCCTAGTATGAAAAAATCCACACGAGCCTGTCTTTTCATCAGTCAGCTGTGTTGCTGTCACCTTCTCCCTCGAGGTGGACACTTGGGAATCCTTCACTGGAATACGATAAAAGGTAACTCACGTGTGACCTGGCTGCTGCCATGCGATTCAGGAAGTCGTATTCTGTTGACCCAGTTTGAGAGCTTTTTTCTTTATTAGACCCTTTTAAAGTTTTATGTTTATTTAAAACTCTGCCTACCTTTATTTCTGTCGTCCTGTTTCATGCCTTCCAGGTGGGCATGTTGTGTTCTGTTTTTGCTATGCTTCTCTTTCCTCTGCCTTTCACCACCTGGGCTATTAAAAAAAAAATTTTTTTAACCTTTTATGGGAATTTGGGATGCAGACAATCTTATTGTAATTCCCCTAGTGACGACTTTCAGATTAAAAAACCCAGCTGAACCTACTTTATATAATTATCAAAATCAAGAATAAAACAATAACCCTGGGTCTCCTTCTAGGGAGGGTTAGGGGCTCAGTGTGTGGCATTTCATTTCTCCACTCATCATGATCCACCCTCACTATCTAGTCCCCTTGAGCGAGAAATGCTGAAGGCGTCTCTGTGCCCTCTCTTCCTATGTGTTTCCCACCAACGTCTTCAATGAATTACCAACTCCTGCCCATACTCCTTCCTACTGACCCCTAAAATCTATCCTGTTGTCTCCTGTAACTACTTATCTCCCACTAGTCCACGTTCTTATTATTTTTTGTCTGTTTGTTTCAGTTTCATTTTTTTTTTCTGGTTTCCTCTCTAGAAACTCTATTATTCACCAGCCAGCTATTTGCCCTCAAACCTACTCTCATACACATTTATTTCTGCTCTCTCCATATTCATTCCTGTGACCTTTTACTTTACATTCTGATTTTCATTATACAACACTGATTTAATTTTGTGCAGGGGAAGTTCTGTAATTTATCATCTCCTATGAGGATTTTAATTCTGCTTCCCCACCCCACCCCCAGTGTCTGTTAGCTTTTTTTTTTTTTTAATTGTATCTCCATATTGCACACTGCTTAAGAACACTTGCTCTGGAGATAGTCTTGTTAGTTTGGTGGTAAAGAGTTCAGGTGTGTGTAATGTCTTGCAAAGAATTTACTCTTCAGTTAATCTCATCTGTAAAATGAAATTTATAATAATATTGACCTCATGGAGTTATTGTGAGGATTAAATGTAACAAAATATAGAAAGCACTTGGAGTTGGGCACATTATAATGTTGCGGGAAGGAACATGCGTTCCCCACTGCTAATGTCTCCTTCCAGGTAGAGAAGCTCTTAACAGAGGAATGCTTCCAACCCTGCCCTCCCACCCTCCTTTCCTCCCATCACATTACCTAAAGGATTGCTATGGGAGAGTCCCAGCCTCCTTTTCTCTCTTCCTTTTGGAATCTCCTGCCTACTTGAGAACAGCAGATGGGTTCTTGCTTGCTACCAGCTAAACTTTAAAGTATTTAATAAATGTGTTATTTTAGTTTCCTTACTGTTTTTTTCTTTTAATTGATTGGTTCAAACTCAGGTGGAAAAGAAGAGTGTTCTTCATTGGGCTGCCTTAAATTCCCAATATCTGGCTCATTAGGTTGGGGATCTTGATTAAAAAAAAAAAACTTGGAATGAATTATGGGAGATCAAGATAACATCTGAAGTTTGAGACTTATGACACAGCCAAAGGGTTGGCTGTCAGTCTGGAAGGCCCTATACTAGGCAATGGCCACATGGGATTTTTTCATTTGTTATGATAATTATATATTTAATGCTTCTAAGAGGAAACTATGAATGCTTCTAAACTCTACAAGAGTTTGATGTTTCTAAGAGTGAACTGAGAGTTCCAAGATTAGAAGAAACTATTTATTGTTTCATTTGAACATAACTCTACTGCCTATTCCATGTTCAAATATTTGTCATCTTTATTGTGTTGTTGACAGTTCTTGCTGACTTTTGAATAACAATGACTAAAGATGGTATCTCTTACAGCATTCATTGCTTTCTTGTTTCTTGGACCCACCTAACTTAGAGAATTTCTCTGAGCTGGAGCTAATCATGGATGTTTTACACCTTTCTAACTTGCTGGGGAATAGCTTAACCCATGGAGAATGCCAGATGTTTGATGGAAAAGCCTCTGTAAAGTTGGTTTGCATGTAGCTAAACAATTTAGAAGTTTTTTTTTTTTTTAAAGCAGTAGGATGTGATTTTAAGCCTTTCTTCTTTTTTTGTTGTTGCAATTCACAACTATAAAATGTATTTTTTCAAAGTGTAAAAATCAGTGACCTTTAGCACAGTCACAAAGTTATGCAGTCATTACCACCATCTAATTCGAGAGTATCTCCATCACGCCAAAAACAAACCCCATGGCAGTTAGCAGTCCCCTCTGCCCTGAGCCCTGGCACCAACTGATCAACTTTCTACCCCTATGTGGTTGGCTCTTCTGGACATTTAATATAAATGGAATCATCTAATATGTGGCCTTTTGTGTCTGGCTTCTTTCACTTAGCTTTAATATTTTTAAGGTTCATCCATGTTATAGCATAAATCAGCATTTCATTATTTTTATGGCTGAATAATATTCAAGTGTATAGATATACCACATATTGTCCATCAATTCATCAACTGATGGACATTTGGGGGGATTTTAACCTTGTTGGTCACTGTAGCTTTTTGTCTACAGGCAAATGACTATTTCTACAGAAGTAAAGCTGTATATACTGGGCACTAAGCATGGCAGGACTGTCCTCAGCAAATCTGAGCAGGATGGATAGGCTCGGGAAAGTCACAAGCACCAGAGAGGAAATGAGGGCCAGCCAAGTGCTGAGAAGGCTGGCAGCCTGTCAGGACACTGGCCACACAAGGCACACCGAACCATCCTCAGCAGACACCGGAGGTCTCCTGCAGCCCCATGGGCCTTGAGAAGCTTGACCCTGGACTACATAAGTGCAATGGATCTGGCATTACAGCCTCATTTTAACACATTTTCTAGAGTTGATGAAAATAATAAAAACTGCTGCTTTTAAACAACAAGGCACCTGAGTTTTTCACGTGCTTCTGGACACTAGCAAGGTTCTGGATGAATATTGTTACGGTCGGGACTAGGTTGAGAGCACTGAACCAGCTGCTAAATTCCATTCTGCACCCAGGGCCAAGGAAAGAGCCTTAGCAGAAACTTTTTGTCATTATTCCTAAGGTTCAGAAGTCATGCCCAATAGCTTGGTAATAAATTGGATCTGGGCTGGTTTAATGCATGTGAGGGAGTTCCCCAGGAGACAACTCCTGTTTTCGCGGACCAAACAAATATATACCAAGGGGCAGTGGAAAGAGAGTGGCACAGGATTTTCAAAATTTAATTTCTTGTTCAGAACTTGATATTGAAAAGAATTATATTCAAATTTGGAGTATTTCTACATAAGCACTTATTTTATTATTTACTTATTAATGTATTCTTCAGAGGCATTTTGGCGCCTTCCGAGGACAAAAATTTATATATTTTCCACCAGCAAACCCAGGAAAATACCCAAGAAGGAATGCATGATATTGGATGAGTGGCTTCATGACAGTGTGACTATGGCTTTCCCAACAGCTGACCTCCTCTCACAAGAGAGATGGTTACACCCCTGGTTGCCTGCAGGCTTCGTGGGTGTTAGTGGAGAAACCTATCCTTCTGACATAGGCTTCCTTCCGTGCAGAGGACCACCCATAATTGTAACTGGCAACTTCAGTGACTCCTCTCTAACAGGAGGAGGCACTTACCTTACTTAGGGGTTAGGAATAAGGAACGTGGCACGGCCATGCTAACTCTCTTCCTTTTGGAAGCCGCCTGCTTGAAAAGACCACCTGTTCTTGATTATTCTCTACCATGCAATGATCTCAGGGGTCACAGGCCTCCCTGGATCCTGTGCTGTTGGCTAGGGAAGTCTGCCTAATTCTGAGACTCAGGATTAGTATTTGTATACCCTTGTCTGTAAAGGGAGGCTACACTCTCCATTGTCAGATTTATCTGTAAGAAAGGTGGTATTTTGGCTTTTGGCATTCTTTCTAGCTGTCTGTCTATCTATCTGTCTATCTATCTGTCGTTCTGTCTATCTATCTATCTATCTATCTATCTATCTATCTATCTATCTAATTTAACAGTTGTTTCCAACTTGGGTGGAGAGGAAGGGTGTTATTTATTGGAGCATCTTGAACTCTTGATAAGAATCAAAGCAGACAGTGAGCATCGTTCTGGGTATCAGTCTTGCTGTTGCTGTCGCTGTCATTGCTGGCGTTGTCATCATCATCATTGCTGTCTCAGCTGGATCCCTCCATCTCAGACTGTTTCCTTTTCATTTTAGCCGGTTCAGTTCTTACAAAGTCATGCTTAGGTTTCAGAAAGTCTTTGTATATTTCCTATATATTCCCATATATTAATTTCAAGAATAATGGTTTACAGAATGTTTTTTTCTTGTTTTTACAGTAATCTATACCAATGATACTCTTTTTCTTCTGAGTCCTCATGACATTATTTTCAATTGGACTGTGTGTATATATATAACGTGTGTGTGTGTGTGTGTGTGTACACATGTATAAGTAGAACGCTTGTTGCCAGGGGTTGGGGGGAGGCATTTATAGAGGTTGTTGTTTAATGCGTATAGAGTTTCGGTTTTGTAAGATGAAAGGAGATCTGGAGATGGATGGTGGTGATGGTTACACAATATGAATGTACTTAATACCACTGAACTGTACACTTAACAATGGTTACGATGTTAAATTTTTATAGTACAAGTATTTTACCATGATATATAGTGTGCATATGTATGTATGGGATATATATATATATGTATGTGATAATCATGCAATATTTGTCTTTCTGTGTCTGGCTTATTTCACATAGCATCATGTCCTCCAGACCTACCCATGTTGTTGCAAATGGCAAGATTCTTCTTTATCCATTCATCTGTTGATGGACACTTAGGTTGATTTCATATCTTGGCTATTGTGATCAATGCTGCAATGAACATGGGAGTGCAGATATCTCTTTGATGTAGTGATTTTATTTCCATTGGATATATACTCACAAGTAGAATCACTTGATAATATGGTAATTCTATTTTCAGTTTTTTGAGGACCCTTCATACTGTTTTCCATAATGGCTACATCAATTCATACTCCAATGAACAAGGCACAAGGGTTCTCTTTTCTCTATATTCTTGCTAACACTTGTTATCTTTTGACTCTTTGACAACAGCCATCCTAATGGATGTGATGTGATATCTCATTGTGGTTTCGATTTGAATTTCCCTGATGGTTAGTGATGTTGAACATCTTTGAATATACCTGTTGGCCATCTGCATGTTTTCTTTGGAAAAATATCTATTTAGGTATCCAATCTGTTTTTTAATTGATTTGTTTGTTTTTTGTTACTAATTGGAAGAATTTCTTACATATTTTGGATATTAACACCTTGTTGAATACATAGTCTACAAATATTTTCTCCCAGATTGCCTTTTCATTTTATTGATTGGTTCCTGTGCTCTGTAGGAACTTATTAGTTTGATACAGTTCCACATGTTTATTTTTGCTTTTGTTGCATTTGCTTTTGATGCCAGTACAAAAACTCATTGCCATTAACAACGTCAAGTAGATTTTCCCGTTTTCTTCCAGGAGTTTCATGGTTCAGTTGTCACTTCTAAGTCTTTAATCCATTTTGAGTTGATTTTTGTGTATGGTGCAAGATAGGGGTCCAGTTTCATTCTTCTATATGTGGATATTTAATTTTTAATTTTTAATAATCTGAAGCAAATATGGCAACATGTTAAAATAAGTTAATTCTAGGCAACGTACACATGGATATTGCCATATATTACTCTCTGTATCTTCTTTCTCCACAAGAAGACCTTGCTTTCTTGATCTTGCATAAATTTAAGATAATTCCTAAAATATATACAATGTGAAGAGAATGATGAAATTAAGGCAAGTAAAGGGAAAGGTATAGAAACGCTATTGAAGATCTCAGAGATAAAGGAAAAGGAGGCAGCACACTGTGTATTGCCCTTGATTATAAGCGAAGGGATGAATCCAAGAAGCAGGAGGAATGGGACTTCCATTGTAAGGGGTGGAACTGAAGAAAAAGAAGATAACAGACAAAGGGAGGCAAATAGCTTTGGCTTATTCAGGATGATAGGTTTCCCATTCAATGGTTTCTATTTTCTCTATCAACCTGGAACCAGTCTGACTAAGGAGATTGAGAATAGTAACAGAGCATGGAGATCAAGGTGGTTAGAGAGTTGAAGAGAACAGATCAAGTTGGAAATTGCAGTGTGTGAAACGGAAGAGAGGGCTCCACGGACACACAAAACAAGACGGCTCTACAGTATTACCGCAGACAGCCCTCCACTGCTGGCGGTCCCAGGTGCGATCCGCCAAGCTGCTATCAGCAGCTCAGGTATAGATAGAGAACCACACAGTTCTAGAGTTAGTTGGATTCGACCACAGTGAGATTTTTGTCAGGTGTGTATGATAAAGATAATCACAAGTTTGTTTTGCATGTTGTCAAGAGAGTGGCTAAAGTAAAAGAACAGAAATTCTAATCTGGATGGAGAGGAAATCAAGAATATAAGGGCATGACAGAAAGGCAACAGTAATACGGGAAAGTATAAATTTAAAAAAATTCTCACAATGCCTTAACCAAATAATAACCACTATTAGCACATTGGTGTATTTCTTTGAGTCCTTTAAAAATATATACAAATGTATATGTGTGTATATATATATATATATATATACACATATATATACACACACATATATATTATATATTATATATATATAATATATATATATTAAATGGAGAGAGAGACAAATATATGTATATGTATGTGTGTATATATTTACAAACATTTATATTTGTATATATGCACATATTCACACACATACACGTACGTACATGCCACATACATATTTATTTCATAAGCAAAAAAATGGTATTACACCATGGTTAGTGCTTTATGCCTCTTTAAGTATGTATGACTCTCTAAGTCAAAAATACTCATCTAGCATTGATTTAATTGATAAATAATAGTCTTTTTTTGAAAAATAATACAATCAATTCAACGTATTCTCTATTGTATGGCATTGATATTGTTAGCAATCATTTGCTATCATAAATACTGTTGTAATAATTAATTTTGAGATTCTTTCATATAGCTTAATTACTTTCTTAGAATGAGTCCCTAGATGTAGATTGTGTCAAAGGGTTAGAACATTTCAAGTAAAGACTGTACTCTAGGAAGTTTTACTAATATATGGTCTCACCCAGTTTACGGCACGAAAAGGTCTATTTCTTTGCACCCACATCTATCTATATTTACATCTCTCTCTATATTTTTCTATATTTATAAATTTGATAAATGGTCTTTGAAACTTTTTCCCTAGCACTCTCTAGGAAAGAAGGTTTTATAACACCACCAAGTATAAGAGGTGCAACCCAGAAGTGACTTTTTAAAATAATTCTTCACTGACTGTAAGAGGCAGATATCACACAGATACAATGAGCCTTGAACTCACACTAAATTCAGTTCCATAAATTCCAGTCTTATTGCATGTCCTGAGACTGGACACAGAAAAGAACAATCAGTTCAAATTTCCTCCCTTCATTCAATTCTTTATTTCTGAGAATGATACAGCATTCTTTCTGCCACCCAAGTCAGTCACTTTATAGTTATTCTCCGTCCTGCCTGTCAACATCCAGCCAATTTTCCTGAGCACACAAGCCATTCATCTAGCAGTGATCGATTGGGCTGGCCACCCAACAAGCTCTGTGCAAGGTTTGGGAAACAAAGAGATGCTCACTTATCCAGCATGCAGATTTCTCTCCCTTCGATATTCCTATAGCATTTATTATCCACACCATTCTTTGTACCTTAAAACACACAAGCTGTGGTAGGCAGATTAGGGTTCCCAGGAAACAGACTCTGAGATGGAGATTTGTGTGCAGGTGGCTTATCCAGGGGGCTCTTAGGAACAACGAATGTAACCAAGTGAGGGAAGCATGATTGGGTACAAGGAAACGCTGACCCGTGGTGTACTGCAACACAGGATACAGCTAGTCCCACAGAGAGCTCTGTAGCCAGGGTGGCCCTTCAGTGACATCTGCAATTCAGACAAGGGGGTTAGGTCTCTGCACATCCCCATCCACCAGTCATTGGATGAAAATGAGTAACCTTCGGCAGGTAACTACCTCCAGCCGAGGGCAGGTTCTGGGGAACACTCAGCTGTGAGCAATCAAAGGACAGTACTCTTGAGGAATGAGCAGCTTGGTTGTATAGAAGCAGAATCTGGGAGGCATGCTACATCCACTACACAGCCCAAACTAACCTGCATTACTGAGCTGGGCTCTAGTTCTTGTATTTATATCAAGAACTTGCCTATATATTAATTAGTGTTATATTTCCAAATAGATTTCCCTAGAGATCAGGGAAGGTCTATGAAACTTTTTTCTGTTCACCCACAGACCAGGCATAATACTTTATAAGTATTAAGTGCTTAATAATACCTGCTGTGTAAGTTTACTAAATCCTACCCCTTACTTGTATAAAACACTCCGTGTCCCTGTGTTACCTTTCTCACTTACAGCCACCATCTTAGTCTAAGCGTTCATCATTTGTTGCCTGGACACTTGCTTAAATTTTATAAGCAATTCTTACATTCTAGCTTTTCGATAAATCTCTCAGGTTTAACGGGAAAATGGTAGATTTTATCCTTATGGTTGATCAGCATGGGTATGGAACTTCAAACACAGTTATCTTAGAGTGGGCCCATGTATCTTTCCCTTTTTCTATAACCTGCGTATTTCTTGGGCTTGGATTTATGCATCTGATAATTGGAACTGTCTGCCTAACTATCTCTGCTTAGCACCCAAATCCAAGCATGTGGATGGTGAGCTGAATAGTTTACATGATTCATCACATGAAGTTTCAGGGTAAAGGCTTGGTAAAACTACAGCAGCAGGCATTTGAGGCAACAGTCATGCAAGGATTCTGGCCCAACTCATCAAATGTTATGGCCTGCAGAAGCCAGGCCTACTGCTTTCCCTAAATTGTTTTCTCAGTGGAATTACAGCTCTTCTTCAGCAATGTAATCCCAGATTCTGCTTCTCAGTTCATCTTTTTTCTGCAAGAATCAGAAAATGCAGAGCATCTATTGATAGGAAAGATGAAACTGAAAAGTCAGGTGTATGCACCGCCATTCAGGGAGGCACACAAGTCAGGGTACATGTGGAATCCAATGATTTGAATCTACTTGTAGAATTCCCAAATTGTGTGCATTTCCCCCTGCTTCAAGCACGTCTGTTTGTGGACACACAGCATATGAAACTTCCATCCTCTGTTTCACCAAAGAACATAGTTAAATTCATATTCTTTCCCTGTTTCTGTTTTTGTCTTTCTCTTGTTGGATCTCCCTCCCTCCCTCCATTCTCTCCATTCTAACTGGTTAGACACCACTTTGTGAGTGCCTGTTAGGAGCCAGAATTACACCAATTGCTTTACATTCAACGTCTTAATGCCCGTCCTTGACAAGTAAAAGAACTAACAGTATGGAATAGTCCATACTGTTTCCCATGCTCCGTGTTGTCTGTCCACAAACACCTGGAGGGGAAATTTCTTATTGCTGGGATCAAAAGTAGATAAACAAAACCTATGCCAAGTCTTCTTGGTGTTCTACAGACCTGCTTTACATCTACCACTCCAGCATCTGCCAGCTCCACCAGGGAAGAGCTAGTTAAGAGCATCGTCTTAGGGTGGCAGGTAGGGACGGGGAAGCCCAGTCTGGAGCAAAGCAGGGCTTGGTTAGTAACAGTGTAGAGCTTGAATGACACCATCCACGTGTTCCATTACAGATATCTGTCTCAGATGATGTTGACTTTTCCAAAGTATCACAAGTGTGTGACTGCTGGTCCACAAAGTTCCAGGAAATGGGATGACTGGGTCAATAAACATAGGCATGAGATGGGATGAAATACGTGTTAAGAAATATATACTGTATCAATTTAGCACAGACAGTAACATATTCCGTAGACCTTCTTGCACAATGGAGTGACACATCGCTGCGTTATTAATGCTTTGGAAAAATTTATTTATTCTATGCCATTAGTGTATTTTAACAAACATTGCTTTGGGACAGTATGCCTGCCAATTTATGTTTATGAGGCTGTCAACATAATTTACATGCAGACAAAAATATGATACAATATTGCCAATGCAGAATCAGCTTGTCAAATGATATTGTCACCAAGAAATGAAACAGTACCCCAGCTGAGGACCTGAGCATATTCATCACTGCTGGCTGCACGGAATTTGAGGTGACACGCTGAAATACATTTAATGCCTTTTTTTCATGCATCAAATGAATAAAAAGTGAATGAATGAGGTACTTCTGACTGCCATGTACCGTGCAAAAGCAAATAGATTTCTTGTTTCCCAAGGAAAAAAAAAAGAATAAAAATAATACATGGGTTTTGCTGAAATAGTTGGAGAATTATATTTATTATTCGTCTGGAAAACTGAGGATGCTACAAAAATTACAAACAGTCCTAAGCATTCAGCCGCAATGATGCAGTGATTGTACACCATAGCGGAAGGAGACCGTGTCGATTTAAAGTTCCTGATCTACCCAGGATGAAGGGCAGGGGTAATGTGGAACAGTGGTAGTTATTTGGCCCAGGAAATTATGGTAAACACTATAAGTTTTAACAAGGTGTTTGTTTTATACGTGAAAAATCAGAATTGTGGACTTGCTTTTTCTGCCCTTTTGAAAACTCCAACCCCAATGTCATGGTTTCTGGACACTGAGGTTCCAGACCTGGTTTGATCTGAACATATCTGAGCTTCAGGAATATGTATGTCTATGTTTTAGTCAAAGGTTTTGTAATTCTCCCTGTGCTGGTGGCTTGTGAGTTTAAAGGATTTCACTGGCCTGTGAATGCCCAAACTTGTACCCAGAAAGGACAACGAGGCTGAGGGCAGAGTTTTGCCAGAATAGAAGGAAGGGCTCCCAGGAGCTGCCTGCACCCCCTGATGAAGGGCCCTGTGTCCCGGAGGCCATGCCTTGCTCTGGGCCGCGACCAAGCGTGTCTGTGGCTGGCCTGTCGCTGTCCACTGGGCATCAGGGGAGGTAGCGCCCTTGTTCCCACAGTGGCCCCTGTGTCTTATAGGGATTCCTAAAACAAGTGAACATGGCCCCAGTAAATGTCTCTGTGGTTATAACATCCATGCTCAGACCTCATGTTTTCAAGGAAAGAAAAAAATATGTCCTGGTCAGGAACTAACAGAAAGCAGCTCCTGTTCACAGTCTACAGGCTGTTGGGTCAGCAGCACGTCGAGGACGCCAAGTCCTCTGCTGAGAACAGTTTACCAAACTGCAGCACGGGCATAACAACCCGAGATGGTGGAGGGCTTGGTGCGGCAGCGGGAGCACACGCAGGACCACAGTCTGCAGCGCTGACCCCGCCCAGTGCACCCTGATCTGATCCTTACTCTCTGCGCTGCTCCTCCGGGTCCTCGTACATAAAACCCACAGCTTGGTTGTGGGAATTAAGTGGAAACTGTGGAACCGCATGAACTGCCTGATATTCAGCCATTTCTGATGTACAAAAATACATACATCATAGGGCTCACCAGCCACAATCCTCGGCTCGTAGTAAGTGATGACTGGATGTTGAACTAAATGTAACACATTAAAAGTTGAAGAAACTATGTAAAAAAGGTAAAATGTGACTATTTTTACTACTGGCAGCACTACTAACCACCTCTATTCTTACTATGACTACCCTAACCATCAGTGGTATCCGAAATGTAGTCTGTGAAATATCACATTCCACGTATCTCAGTGCCACAAAAACCACGTAGTGAAACATGAGACAGTCTGTCTTAAAGTGGATTTAAATTTCTGTGACAAACATACAGAACTTTGGCTACTTATCTTCACGTTCCGTGAAAACATCAATCCAAACAGAAAGATGTTGCCTGAAACTGACCTCTAACGCAAGCCCCTGAAAACTAGGCTTAAACTACTGTCTCCAATTAGGGAGCACAGAAGTCGCCACTTTCCATCTTATACCCTCATTGGCAGTGTTGTCAGAACAGCAGCTGGCTTCTGCAATTCAAACCAGAACATCAGGGAATGTCCAAGGAATGGCTGCTCAGAAGAAATGATGACTAGAGGGTGTGCGTGGCCAGCACACCAAGAGGGCCGGCCGAAGGGACAGACCTAGCTTCTGAAAGCTCCCAAGCCCAGACGCGATACAATTCATTAGTAAATGGGGAGAGGAAAGGGCAAGACGCGAAGCAGAAAAGTAACACAAGAAAGAGATACTGAGACAGCAGATATGCAGAGAAAGGGGCAATGATGTAGCAGAAAACACTGCTGTAGGTAAACACAGTGAAGCATCATTAAGAGTAGCCCACACTTGCTGGATCTGAGTGAGGTAAAAATGTCTGCATTAGGCACCAATTAGAGTGAGTTATATGACACTTTTTATCTGGCCAGAAAAATTTCTTCCTGACTCCAGCTGGTGATCAGATGGTACCTTGGACAATGAAGATGAATGGCTCTTGTCATTTTGATGGCCACATCGGAAATTATCATTGCTACCCTTATGAAAGAGTTAAATTCATTTTAAATAAATTATATTAAAGAAATGCACTTTGATACTAACTTGTAGCCAAATGTAAATGGATTAGTTTGGGGTAAAAAAGGCAGAATATAAAATAAACAAACAAAAATCTCTTCTTTCTAAGTCCCTGCCAGTACGAAAGATTAAAGACATATGTCATCCTTGTTTAATTGCATGGAGTGATATGCATTTTGGTCAAAAACACTACTGAATTTGACAAATGATTAAATCTGGAAGTTTTTAGCTGAAAATGCAAAAGGATTCTGATGATGTACTCCAAACATATTTGCACCTGAATCAGAATATTTATAGGCTCTGAAAAGACCGTTGAAATGGGGAATCAGATATAAGTTGAGTTGCAGTAATTTTAGTGTCAGATACTAATCAAAGAGCCAAATAAACTACCTAAAATAATCTGGGCTTTTTAAAGCCCAGCAAATATGTCAAGATGGAAAATGCCTCTGAGTGAAAGAATTTTATCCACCCTGACTATATCAGTCAGTGTGCCCAGATTATGGCCTCCTGCACCATCCAGGGCTCTGGGCTTCAGGCTCTAGCACAGAAAGTGGTGTCACAAACCACACACGACTCTATAGATGACACGGATAAATGTGCTTCTGCAAGGTGGCATTGCACTATTGACGGGTGGCTCACATGACAGTTTCATTTGGTAAACAGACCAATATAGTTTATCTATATAGATATTTTATACATCAAATCGATTCTATAAAGTTCTTTTTAGATAAATTTATGTAAGTAAAAAAATACACTGAGAAGGACAAAGATTAAATTTATAGCATGTGTGTGAGGATGCAAGGTGTGTCGAATTGTGACGTTTGTCCTTAAATGACTGAAATTTGTTTGCAAAACACTAGCTAAGATGAAGGCATGGGTGGCTGTGGGCCCAGTTTCCAGATGGCGCAAAGCTAAGAGGGACGGAGCCACTGTCTGATGAGAGAACCTTAATGGGGGATAATGAACCGAAACTAAAAACAATAATAGCAGAAACATAAAGCTTTATTATTTTAGGTGAAAAACAACATCAGAACAAGCATAAGAAGCGTGGAACCTCATCTCACCGCAATTTATGCGAAAACAACTTGTTTTATCAATAATATAGAAGCCTTGTGCTTGTCTTTGCCTTTGCAGTGTGTCAGTTGCATTCACGTATTTTTTCCCTTTCAGATCTAGAGGAGCACAGCTCAGAATGGGTCAAGACTTCCTCAAAGTCTAATTTAATTTGGGATGTAAACAGAAGAATGTAATGGAGGAGGAAGGCAATAATAATTATGTTCCAGAAAGGGAGCGAGAAAAAGAAAATCAAACCCTTTCATTTCAATCATGTGTTTTGATATTGTAGTTAAGATGAAATGAAATGTTTTCAGTCTCCTACTCTTTTACAACGTGGAGTTCTGTTCTTTCCTACACTTCTGTTCCCCGTGTAAATGACCTGGGAATTCATAACAACTTTATTCTTAATCATTAATTGGACAATACTTTTTTAAAATTTACATTGTTTTATAACTAAAATCACAAAAATTTTATTCTCACTTTTAAAATGTTCCCTCTTCTACCTTTTTATGTCACAGCATCTACATTCTTGACTTTTTGCTTCTTCCTTTATCTCTCTAGCAGAAGACTGTATCTTCACAAGCCTCCGTGTGTGTGTTTGTGTGTGTGTATGTGTGTGTGAGTGTGTGCACTGAGTGTACTTGGCCAGTAGAGGATCTGAACCTTTATATAGCTGAAAATGTTTTCCTATTGCTTTTCTACAGAAAGAAAAGAGAAAAACAAGGAAGCTGGGTAAGATATCCTCAAACCACAAAAATGTTCCTTCAAAATTCTATAGATTTTCATCTACTACCTTCTGACAGTTGTTATTACAGAGCCAAAAATTGAGGCTACCCTGAAACTGGTTTCCCTTTATAGCTCCATATTTCTAGTTCTGCTTTTTCCTCTTACTGAATGCTTGAGTTACAGTGTCTATCTCTATTCATTGCAATTCAAATTTTTGTTATGATACGTCCAAGTATTTTCTTTAACTGATCGTGCCTGCGATACTATAAGATACTTCAGTCTATGGGCAGGTCTTTATTCAGGAGAAAAAAAATGTACGTATGATTTGTTTTCCCCTGTGACATTTTTGGTTATTGATTATTCCCATCTTGTGTTGTTATTCTCTGTCCATCATATTTATCATACATTTATTATTCTAATTTTTATTAATTTATTATTTTGCACTTTGAGACTGTCTTGAATTTGTTATCTACGTCACAGATTAATCGTTGCAGCATCTTACCTACTTCTTACAGCCTCACCGCCCTCTTGTGTTCTTGGTCCCCTTGGGATTCTTCCTCATCTTGTCTCTCTTTTCATCTCATTTTGCAGCTTCTCCAAAGCATCATTCTATTCTTTCTCTCCTAATCGTTTTTTGTTCTTATTTTATAAAGTATAATCTTTTACTCTAAGAAGGATGTCTAACAGTGCCCTGGAGTTTTCTCCTGGAACTTAGAACACATTATTTTTGGAAATCTTCCTCTGGTCTCTCCTTAGTCTGTGATATTTCTTCATTGGTCACATGAAGAATTTCCCCCACCCTCCACCATTCCTTCTCTTCTCATCCTTGAGCCAGGCAAGATTAATTCATAAATTCACAGTCATTATTTGTTAGTGGACAGAGGGTGTAGCTTGTCTCTTTTCACCAAAGTTTATCCCTTCTAATTTTCTATCAAGGAACCTTTGCAGTTGTGGTTAAAAAAAGAAAACAAACAAACAGACAAAAAAACAACTTAGGAATCAACTTGGATACGTCTTCCCTCATGCTTGCTATATTCTGGCTCATTAGCAAGTCCTGCGGGCTTAACCATGTCATCAGTATATTCACTTCTCCACTCCTGTGCTGCCATATTCCTGGCCCAAGTGTCTGTGATCTCCGGCTTGGACAGTTTAGATGGTCTCCTAACTGGTTTTCCTAAATCTACGTTTCTCTTGCCTGGAGTGACAATGCAGATAAACTTGTGACTTCCCAGGTGAAAATTCTTCAGTGACTTCCCATTGCTCGCCCTTAGGATGAACAATCAGTTAACCTCAGATTGCCGACCACATCCTGCATATCCTGGCACTTGCTCAGCTCACCACACTCACCCGGTGTTCTCTCTAGCTGAGATCTCCTTTCAGGTTCTGAAACAGCCTTTTCCCTTCGGTCACAGGATCTTCGCATTTGCCGTTTCTTCTCCAGAAAGGCTCCTGGCCCCCACCCCATACAAAGCATCTGCCTAATGCTTACACAAATCTTAAGTCTTCCAGCTCAGATTGCGTTCTTTGAGGAAACCTTCCCAGACATTTTGGTTAATAATCAGTGCCCCTGTTACATATGCCAAGATGATCGTCTCATTTTCCTTTATAGAACGCTTCACAGTGTATAGACTGTGCCTCTGCCATTTTTTGACTATCAGTTTCTTCCACCTAACGGCCCCATGATGTAGTAGTAACTGTGTCTGTTTTGCTTAACATTTGTTAAATGAATAATTGAATCTCTGCGCCTCTTCTCAGATCCACAGTTGGAAAGCAAGTTGAAGAACCTAAGTCCTAATTCAATCCAACATTTCAAGCAGGCTTTCAGCTAATCCCTTCAAGCTGTACTGAAGAGGCATCTTGTGCATGAGGAAAACTACAATTCCCAGCATGCACTAGAAATAGGGTTTTGGCCTTGCCCACAAGAGCTGATGTTAAGGACTCCACCTCTTTTGGGAATGCTGGCTCTACCAGCTTATTGCCCCAAACCCCCCAATCAATTTAGGATCCAGTTAGGTTCTGGTTATTTGGGACTTATATCAAATGCCACCTCCCTGATATTGATAAATTAGTCTCTTCAACTCACAACATCATATTTCCCTGTTTTATTTTCTTCTTCATAATTAACATAATTTATTGATTTCTTATTATTTGTTTGACTCTCCACAGACTTCCTGAGCACAGAGACCTCACCTGTCTTGTTTCCACTATATGCAGTCACATAGGACAGTTGGATAGGATTGGGTTAAAATGAGAAGCCATCTCTTCACTGTCAACAAAGGCTGCTTGATTCAGAGCTGCCTAATGCCTTCTTTGCTCTGGGGGCACCAATATCACCAAAGAGAAGACCTTTTCCAGTGTAGTCATACCACCCTCCTCGGGTCATAGGCCCAGTTTAGACCATGTCCATGAGATCCTGTCCTCAGTGTAAGAAGGAGCTGCTGTGATCTGCTTACATACTCTTTCTTGCCAGGTCCCAGAGGAGCTGGAAGAACAGAAGGGGAGGGGACAGCAGGCCAGGGAGAACCTGGACGACATGTTGTGGGAAGGGACTGTGGCCACCGGCACTGACGCTCTCCAGAGGTCTTCCCATAAATATCTTTGGGAAAGAAGTTTTGAAGCAAAGGAAGGAAGGTGTTGTAGGTGGGAGACTTGGGGGAAGAAATAGAATGATCCTGTGCTCAGAAACAGCACTTCAGTGGCCATTACCCCTTCCTCCTATGACCAGAGCTGCTTCTTCCCATGTTTAGAGCCTTGGCTCCTTGAGTTCATGTCTCATGTGACTTAGAATGAGTGGCACCAGTACAGACAGAGGCCTTGCCTTTCAGATTTGACTGCTCCAGGGCCAGCTGCTCACAGAAACCCTGAGTCGTAAATGAAATCTCAGAGCAGGAAGGACCCGGCAGAGATGGAATGTAAGCTCAGGCAGCAGGTGGGGGCCTGATAAACACTCTTCTTCCTCGTGTGAACTGGGACTCTCACTTATGGACAATGTTTTTCTGCTTCACTGATCCCAAGCGATGGTTTTGGTTTCAGAGCCGAATTATGAGAAATTCCATATTGAGATCCTTGCAGGGAGCATAGCATAGCCTTCCTCCATTGTCCTAGACACAAGTTGGCACTTTTCCTTCTTTCTTTTTCCCCCCCTTTTTTCTTACTTCTACTACTTTTGGCACTTTTTGGTAGAAAGATTATTCTGTCCAAAGAGATGTGAAATGTTCTGGATGTATTGCACTGAGGGTATGTGCAGCACAAATCAACTTGCCTTGAGCCTCCCTGATATATAGCCAGTATTTTAATGTTCCCATTTATCCTGATCTGTAATACATCTTCATAGTGTTGGCTTAATCACAAATGACAAGGGTGGAAAATGTAATAAAGACAGGGCCACATTAATCCACTTTGTATGAAAATGTGGAAAGGTAATCCAATTTTGAACTGCTTGCTCTTAAAAAAAAACAAAAGTTTGGAAGATTTCTGCATCTTAGCTGGGGAGATGGCAGTCAATCCTAAAGAGCAATATTTCAGGATAATGAGGCCCCGGCACCTTGAGTGTGTGCACAGTGGTAGAGGGCCCAGGCTGAGAAATGAAGCCAGAGGCTCCGGGAACCGCGCTGCCTGATGATCTACTGGAAGCCTCTTTGTCAGGAGATAAACATGCAGACGGCATCCACAGAGAGATTCTCGAGCCAGGGATGCTGTTGTACCTCCCCCTGCACGGCCCCTACGGCTGGTCCATATGAAAGATAATTCTGACTCTGCTCCCTAAAGACAAGCCAGAGTTCATTCTGTGAGAAATCTGTAGAAGGGAGGGGAGATGGATGCAGCTGGAGCACATGTTCCAAGGAGGAGAGTTAGGATGGAAGGGAAACCGGTTATGATGATGTCATATTTGTCTTAAACCGTAACTGATGTTATTCTGATAATTACGCATGTCTGTACTTGTGGGGTGGTGCTCATCACATGCCTGGACTTAGCTGTGTATTTAGTGCTCACCCCTGACAGAAACACAAGGGGGACACATGAACTATGGACTTAAAAGGCTAGAAATCTAATCTCATCTTCTGTACGCTCCACGATATTAGGCAAGTGGTTTAACCCCTCTGAACTTCAGCTTCCTTATCAGTAAAACATAGGTTGTACTGCTTACCTCACAGGATTGTTAAAAACACAGAAGCCAGTAATTTTCACTCCTATGTGTCTCTTCAAGAGAAATGAGAACAAAACCTGTACCTTAATATGCATGGAAGCATTATTCATAATAGTCAAAGATGGAAACAACCCAAATATCCATCAACTGATGGACGACTAAACAAAATGTGGTACATCCATACGGTGGAATATTATTCCTCCATGAAAAGGAATGAGGCATTAACAAGTGCTACACGTGCCTGAACCTTAACAACATGATGCTAAGTAAAGGAGGCTAGTAGCCAAAGACAATATATCCTGTTATATAATTCCTTGCGTGTGAACTACCCAGAAATGGTACTATAAAGACACAGACAGTAGGTTACTGGTTGCTCAGGGCTGGTGAGGTGGGGAGTAGCTGAAGAGTCCAGAATTCCTTTTTGAAGAGATGAAACATTGAGTTTAAAATTGACTGTGGCAATGGTTGCACGTATCTGTTAATATACCTAAAACCAGTGAATTATGCATATACAAGAGGTAAAATATATGGTATGTGAGTTACATCTCAATAAAGCTATTAAAGAAATATAGAGATAATATATGAAAAGGCTCCTATTGTAAAGTAGGCATGTGGTAAGAACTAAATAAACAGTAACTATTATTATTATTCACCGTCATCTCTACGCCGGTATATAGACAACTTACATAGTGTTAATTGTAGAGACTGTCTGGAGTACACCATGCTTACTTTGCTTTTCACCTTTTGCAGACCTGACCAAAATGGTCCTCGTCTGGAAATTAACAAGAAATTGGTAATAACTTACTCAACCTCAAAATCACAAGCCCCGGCTCAGCCTTCCCTCCATGACCTCACCCCTGAGGCAGCCTCCTCCACAGCCCACAGCCCTGTCTTGGGGCAATGGGCTCAATGTCCTCACCTGGGGTGGCCCAGCGCCCTGTGAATGAGTAAGTCAAATCAGCCCTGAGCAGGAAGCCGGGCAGTTGGTAAAGAGCCTTCTTCACAGAACACACCCCCAGGGAGTAGATCTCATCACCCTGAGGACATCACTACATCTGGGCAGATGGATGGCGCAAGACCTACAGAAGTGACTAGAGCAGAGGACGTGACCTCAGCTCCATGCACAACTCTAACTTCTAGTCAACCACTAGTGCCCCACTGTAGTGGATGGGTATTGTGACAACTTGGCTAACTGAAAACTACGCTTCCCTGCAGGGTGCTGGGTTCTTGGGGGCCACAAGAGACATTTTCCACAAGATTCAGAGGGCCAACGTGAAGCGGAAGCCATATTCTTTACAATGATAGCTTCTCTGAATTGGTTCTGGGTTGTCTGGAATTGATCCTCTGGCCTGAAGTGAAAGGTAAACGTGTTACTGACCCTACCTACAATGCTAAAGGAGACCCTACTAGGTCACTCCATGCATTAACACAACAATAACTTAATTAATCACCCATTTACACCTTTAATTAGGGGCCCTTAGAAAGTCGTCAAGGGTTTGCTGTCAGAGAACACTGTAGGAAAAATAAGGTGTATGATACGGTTGATTGGTTAGGTCTCAGTGCACCAGAGGAACTGGAGAAATAAAATGGTGAGTTTGGGGCTTTAAATTCCCAGCTCAAGGTCTGTGTGTGACAGACACCTCTGAAGGTGACCCCAGTGCATTGTGCCCTTGTATGGTCTTCTTCCATTGAGTCCTGGTGGAAGCTGTGACTTACTTCCAGCCCACAGAACCCGGAAAATGCACAGGTCCCTTCATAATGCAATTACGTTATGTTACACAAGACCCCCTCATAGCAGTCTGGAGGGAGCCCCTTCCGCAGGCTTTAAGGAATCAAGCCAGCATGAGCTCTACAGCTGAAAGGAAATGG
This sequence comes from Camelus dromedarius, assembly GCF_036321535.1. Taxonomy (NCBI): domain Eukaryota; kingdom Metazoa; phylum Chordata; class Mammalia; order Artiodactyla; family Camelidae; genus Camelus; species Camelus dromedarius. Next base: position 49,550,977 of record NC_087450.1, read on the forward strand.
ATTCTGCAACACACACGTGAGCTTGGAGGAGGACCTGCACCTCAGCTGAGACACCAGTTCCAACTTAAGCCCTGACGGCAGCTTTGTCCGACCCTAAACCAGGGCCTCGGCTAAGCCACACCTGGAATCCTGACCTGTGGGATCTGGGAGATATAATAAAATGGAGGTTGTTTCAGGCTGCTAAGTTTGTGGCAATTTGTTATGTAGCAATAGAGAACTCATACAGCAAGGGACCTGGAAGTTTCTTTGGCTGTCTTAAGGAAAACATTTTATATCCTAGAGCCACAGGCTCAGGAGTTCTGAAAACCAAACCCAAAGTTTAATCCTGCAGATGGTTGAATCATAATTAAAATTGATCTCTCAATTTTGTAAGCTCTCATATTAAACTTAAAGCATTGAATGGAAATAAGAAGGGTTCTGAAAATTGGGATGAGGACACACGAGGTGATTTCAGTGAAGCTGGTGACCACTAATTCCTACAGTTTGCCAAGTGCCCTGAGGAGGTTAGTTTCCCCTTGCTTAATGCACTTACGATGCATCCCCTGTAATATAGCTGCCTTAATAATGCCATTTGCAGCAACATGGATGGACCTAGGGATTATCGTACTAAGTGAAGTAAGTCAGACAGAGAAGGACAAGTATCATATGATATCACTTATATGTGGATCCTAAAATTAAATGACACAAATGAACTTACTTTCAAAGCAGACTCACAGGCAAAGAAAATAAACTTATGGTTACCAAAGGGGAAAGTAGCGGGAGAGATAATTGGGAGTTTGGGATTAGTAGATACAAATTATTATATACAGAATAGATAAACAAGGTCCTACTGTGCAGCACAGGGAACTATATTCAATAACTTGTAATAACCTATAATGAAAAAGAATATTTATATATATGTTTGTTTAACTGAATCACTATGCTGTACACCAGAAACTAACACAACATTGTAAATCAACTATAATTCAATTTTTAAAAAAGGGGGCTGCTGATTGTCCCAAGGACATATCCTCACCACCTTTTATTACTTCTTCAGCAATAATCAGATTCAAGTCCTAGCAGGTGACTCACAGATTGTGAGGTACAAACTATGACCAGTGAAGAGGGGTAACACACACCCAAATAATTGCATGATTTTTACAATTTACATCAATCAAATCCATGTGTGGGAGAATGGGTCTTAAGACTGTTGAGTAAGAATGGAAGGGATCTAATATTGGATTGAGTCAAATTTATTGATAGGGGCTTACTAAAGAGATTCTGGATTCATTGTTAACTGGCATGTCTGGAGTGATCCTACCAGCTCGCTCAGTTGACTGAAATTCGGACTCAAAAGTGACCTATATTAAGTGAAGCTGAAGCTTCAAAATTCCCTGACATTGTAAAGGATACATTCATTTGCTTGGGGAAATGAGAATGTTAGAGTGGATTTTTCATGTAGCACCCTACCCTGTTAATATGTCCTCCAGAGGACACACCCTTCACCAAGGCTATGACAAATATATTGGTTAGGACAGCCCCAGCATCCTTGTAGAACTTGCTGGCATTTACTTTCTGTATATCAGAATTGACAGCAGGAACCGCTGCCATTGAACTGGGCTCCCTGAATCCACTGGGAGTGATAGGATTCGAGAATTGCAAGAGCCAAGTGAGGGCACTTAATCGTCAAAATCAAAGTAGAAGAGGTTACCATAATAAGCCGCGGAGCCAAAGCAGTGATCAGGTTTTGGTGTTCGTTGGTTGATAATGGTGTCTTCAGAACTGAAATGTAGGCAGACTGTTTTGAAGTCTTACTTGATTTGTATTAGCAAGGATCTCTGGGTCTAAGGAACTGAAGTCTGACTTGAATCACCACAAAAAAAAAAAAAAAAAAAAAAATTAGTCCTGGCCTGTCAACCAATCCCCAGTTTTGACTTAATTTATAGAAACAGAGCCCCCTGACTGAGGGGGAAGCTGAGACCCCTTGAGGGGTGATGCTGCCATATTGCCAATGTTTACACTGTAAATCTTTCTCCTGGCCTTTCCCAAAGGAGCCTATGGCTTAGCTATTTACCAGGTGATAATCCACTGGGGAAGGGAAACTAATCACAGTTTTCAGGGATTACTGACACTGCTATGAATTGACTTGAATTCCCAGAGACCCATATTACCACCTTGGTCTTTTAGTGAGAAAAGGGGCTTATGAAGGTAGGATGAATAATGGAACTTTGTTGGGTTCTGACTCACAGTGGACCCAAGGAGCCACTAATCACACTCTGTGTTTATTTTCCATGTTTCAACATACATAATTGACATATGTATATTCAGCTTCTGGTAGAATCTCCATCTACAGCCGGATCTGTAGGATGTGGGCTATTATTACAGGAAAAGTAAAGTGGAAAACATTCTAACTGCTTCCTTCTATCAAACATAGTAAACCAAATGCAATACAAAACTCCTTGAGAGATTGTAGACATTAGTGGTACCCATCAAAGATTGAAAGATACAGGGGTGGGGGGCGGGGGGGGTCCTTCCATATTCCTACTCAATTTGCCTAGGCAAAAGATCAGCTGATCTAAGGAAATGACAGTGGGTTATTAAAAACTTAATCACATGATGACTTCCCCTGAATGTATGTATTCATTGTTGGAGCAAAACAACACATGCCCTGGAAACTGATATGCATCAATTGATCTGATGAATGTTTTTTCTCTATACTTGTTAGTAAAGACCATCAAAAAATAGTTGACTTTGGGCTGGCAAGACCAGCAATATGCCTTCACTGCTTTACCCAGGACTAACTTCCCAGCCCTATGACACAGTCTAGACCATAGGGTCTTTACGAGCCTTTCCTTTCTACAGTGCATCGTGCAGATCTCTTATGTTACCACATGGAGCAGGTGAGACAGTGGGAGTGAGTGGTAGTTGTTTCTGACCTCAGACCAGGCGGCTCTTCTACTTAGCTTCTGACATTAGTTAAATATGTTCTCACGTTACAAAGAACTAGTAGTTTCAAAGCTTTGGGCCAAGTTACAACCTGAATGAGACATTTCCTTTATACAGAAAAATGAAGATATTGACAGCTCTCCCTTCAGAGTAGTTGAGAGAATTAAGTAGGGCAGTGAATATATAGTGTCTAATACAGAGTAATCTCTAAGTAAATTTTAATTGTTTTGGAGAAGAATCACACAAAAGATGGTTATAATATGTTAAATGAAAAAAACACTAAAATTTGAAAAAAATTATACACACATGCATATATATATATATATATAATATATATAAACTTGTCTCAGTGATGGGTTTAGTGGTAATTTATGTTATTTTTTCAATAGTCTGTACTTTCTACTATGAACAAGGTTAATTTTAAAAGTTTTCTTTTACCTGATGACATCACACTGATTGGACGTGGTGATCAGAAGTAGCAACTTGTGCAGACACTTTGGAAGGCACATGTGTACCAGAGGGTAAGAAAAACATCTCCTGGAAATTCAAGTGACTGCCAACTCAGTGAAACTCAGGGTCCACTGATCTAGGGTATATCAGAGGACAAGTTGCTGCATCTTGCCCCTCTTACCAATAAGGGGCACAATGTTTACTGGGTGTCTTTTGATTTCAGAGGTGATATATATTCCAGTTAAGTATGCTTCTCTATTTCACTTGCCAAGTACCCTAAAAAGCTTCCAGAACATAGACCCAGAGCAAGGTAAGGCTCTGCAACAAGCCAAGAGAGCTGTTCTATCACGTTGGCCAAGAGACCTGGTAGATCTAGGGCTGGCAGTGTCTGTGGCAGGTAAGAATGCTGTTAAGCAGTCTTTGTCAGACCTCTGTATGCAAATCTTACCACACACTCAGTGAAATTGCTCGCCTCCCTAGAACTTATTCCAGAGGTCTGGGTGTGGTCTTTTCCTTCCAGACAAATCTTTGGTAATCTCTTTACTGAAATATAGCCTTCATTAAAAAAAAAAACAAATCATAAATATTGAGTTTGGTGAAACTTTAAATCCTGGTTAAAGGGAAAAAACACATCACAGAACCTCAAAGATACTGCTGGAGTGCCACCTGCACCTACTGTACCAGTGTCAGCATCCTTATCTAAATACCACATTTCTTACGTTTGCGAATAGAGCTGTACGTTACTAACTCGTTTGTGGCTGGCCTCTTTGGTTCAACAATATTTCTGTAGACTCGTCCACATCATTGCATGTAGCAGGGGTTCATCCATCCTCGTTGCTGTTTAACATTCCATTGTGTGAACTTCCTGCTGATCCTTAAACCAACCTGCTAGGTTTTACAGATTAGTGCCTAACGTAGGTTTAAATGCAAAGACCAGACCTCAGATTCGAATGACTCAGTTTATTTGAGGAGATGTGAGGAAATGTGGGGGAAGGAGGTAATATTAGAAATTCACTCTGGACCATCCTTGACACAAAACTGCAATGATTCTCACTGACATGGGGGTGTAATCATTTCAACAGAGATTCCCACTGTCTGCTGAATATAGAGCATTGAACACACCAGATTGAAAGTGAATTTCAGTACAAACCTGCCAAATTCATAATTACCTGGGAGCTTCTATGGGCCCTGACCAAGCAGCTGAGATGCCCAGGTTACTAGCAAACAGTGAAACACGGAACCACCGGATCAAGGGAGTGATGGGTAAGAAAAACTGGGACTAAAGCTGTGGACCCCAACTTCTAGAATTGGGAGAACTGGAAGCCCTTCTTATAGAGACATGTCAACCATTACTTTATGCAATAAATTTCCACATCTTTCTACCAGAAACACTTCTCATCCTCTCACTCTGTCTCCTATGATCTTTATGCCAATCATGTCACTTCTCGGTAATGAAGACTATGCAGCGATCAATGCCTTAGTTTCCTCATCTTTAAAATGAGGCTAATATGTACACAGTTTTGTTGAAGGGATTAAATAAATCAATGTATACACAGCGACTGGAGTTGTAAGTACCCACTAAAGAAAAGCCATTTGAATCTTTAGACACCTCTTCTGGCAGCCATTGTCCAGTTAATATGCAAGTATTACGTTGACAAATATCAATGAAATCATAAGCTCCTGAGTTTTTATTTGATGATTAATTTGTGCACACAGACTTAAGCATTGATATTCCTTTATCCTACAGAAATTACAAGAGACACTGAGATGTCATCTCTGCCATCATCTGTGTCCTGAGGGACCTGCCCAGAGCCCTTCTCACTCTGAGTTACCAAGTAGTTGATCTGGCAGATGCATGGTCCACTGAGCATGGCAAGGGTCACCTCAGTCCTGGTTTCTTTATGAAATTTCAAGCTCTGAAGACTGTAAGGACCTTACAGGACATGTGACCCAACATCACCCCTGGCTAGTGACTATGGCATCCTTGACAGAGGTTTCTCACCTCCTGTTTGAACACTATCAGTGACAGAAAGCACTGTGCCTTACCAGGCAGCCTGCTTTGTTGTTGGGCTGCCCTGATTGTCACCTGTTTCCTTCTTACATTAAATTGAAATAGTGTCTCCACGTACCTTCTATCCAGTAGCCCTACTTCTGCCTTCCGGAGGCAGTTTACACCCTCTTCCACATGACAGCCCTGCAGAAAGATGTCCTTTCCCTGTAGAGGTATATCACCAAAAAGGTGACTGGCAAGTGATTTTCAATCCAGGGGAGTTACATAGTGTTTTTTGAACATCAAGAGCAAATTCATGTCTCTCTCTCTCTCTCTCTCTCTCTCTCTCTCTCTCTATCTCTCTGTGTGTGTGTGTGTGTGTGTGTTGAATTTTTATGTATATGAGGTAGGGTGCTCACCAATAAGGTCCACCAAAAACTTTGATTTATATGACTACAGTCTGACAAGGAAATAGTCCAAAATTCAAATTCATCAACATTTTGAATCCGTGTTGCAAGAGGGTCTGGATTTGGTGATAGTTTTGGAGAAATGGGAAAAGAGTGTTCAAGCATATGAGCTACGAAGTCAGACTGAGTGAAAACTTTTGCTTTTTGTTACTCTATAATACCTGTGTTTCCCTGAAAGAGAGAAATTTCTTACCTTCCTTCAGTTTCCTTATCTATGAATTGTTTTTGAAAGGATTTAATGAGAAAATTATAAAAATTTTAGTTCATAGTAGACACTCATTCATTAAAAATAAATTATACAATAATACTCATTTTGATTACTGCAATTCTGGAATGCCCATGACCTCATTTTTAGTACAATAACCTGAAATCCATTTTTCCTCCCAAAAGTCAGTGACTTATCCAAAGCCACATGAGTAGCAAGCATCAGGGTAAGAAGTCAAGTGTAAAACATCTGACTTTAACTTCTAGGCTTTCGTTACCTGGCCCAAGCTTGCTTAAATAAGCAGGTGAGGACTTCAGCAAAAACTGAGACCCATTCTTCCAAATAGTCACCACAGGAGATAATACATATTTTCCAAGGATGTTGTCTTTGCTCAGAATATGTCTGAACTCTTCTTTAGAATAAACTTCAGAGCCAGCTGATTTTTTTTTTAATTCTCAGTAGCAGCAGATTATATATTTTATTGCCAAAAAATAAAATTCACCCTCACTCAAAAGTCACTCCGAGTCAACTCTGACGAGTAGGCTGGGTGATGAAGCCGGGCGTTAGTTTTACGCCACACATGGCGATGTTCTCATGAACCTGAGCCCAGCTTCCTTGTGTGATTTGTCACGAGTCTCCATGAGCAGCTCCCCAAGAGGAGTTTCCATCAGGTTTTGGATTTTTCTTACTGATTATGCTTTACATCTCCAAGGAAATTCTTTCATGAAAGAGAATGTTTATCTAAAGACATAAGTTCTCACTTAGTTTTAAAAGTGTAAGTATGCCCCATTAACTCACTAAAGACATGAATTCAGTGCAAACTGTGCTGAAGACATTACAATAAATCCTAAGGCTATAGAGACAGAGTCCCGTACCACAAGGGATTGAAAATGCAGCCCGTGAAAGCAACAAGGACATCATGAAGATGGGTTTGGAATTATTTTATGCACAGGGTGTTGTGAGAACACCAAGGAAGAAGTTTAGTTAGATTCAGAAACAAAGTTGGTAGCCTTTGTTGGAGATGGTGACGACTTAGTGATTTCGGATGGACCTCCAGGAGTTAGCCAAGCAGCCAGGGAGGAGAAAGGGATTCTAGACAGGTGGACAGAACGAACAGAAGTCAGACACATGAAACAGAATGCAGCATTCAAGCAACTACAAGATTACAGCTCTGGTTAGAGTTGGGGAGTATTTATAGGGGTGTGCTGCGAAACGTTAACAGAACCAGACAGAAGCAGTATCACAAAAGCTTGTATTTGAAATATTGAGATGTTTAGCTTTTAACCTTGGAAAGGTAAGCAGGAGTATAAAAGCTCAGGTCTACAGGTTAAAAAAAAATTACTCCGTCAATAACATGGGGGGATTGGAGACAAAACCGGGAAGGCTGTACCAGAAATTCAGTCGAGATGTCTGAAGGTCTGGATGGAGGCGACGATGAGGATGATGAAGGGGTAAGGATTTTAAGTAGGACTGATGGAGCGATCAATTAACAGGACTTGTTAACCAAAGGGAAGTGGCAGGTAAAGGAAAGGAAGGAGAGGAAAGGCATTTTTATAATAATTTGGCTCACTGAGGGCCCTTCCATTTTTGCAAAGTCTTTAACATTATCAGAGAGGCTATTTAGGCACCAAAGTCTGGAAGAGTTAAACACACACACAACTCTGCATAATGAGTACATTTCATTATTTTTAGTCAATTGCAGGGCCATCACATAGAACATAAGTGATGCATGAGGCCAGAAATAATTTTAGACCTCTGTGTTTGGCATTTATTTAAGGTTATTATCAAGAGATAATAGACTATGTGCTCCTTATAATAGAGCTGTATTTTTTTTTTGAAATTAAAGTAGCTAGTAGTGAAATGCCTCATGCATGGCAATGATATTTAGTGCCTTCTTTTAGTTTATTTCTGAGATATGGGGTCCAAGGTGATTTTTAAAAGAGTCCTTGGGGACTGCTGTGAGTTTTCCATTGATTTCGTGTGCACAGAGGCTTCAGGTGTGCTCTTACTGGTGCCTATTGTTAACCAGTTTTAAAGGGGGAAGCATTTACTGGGGGAGGGAAAAAGCCATGAGATGAATATCAGGCCAAGAGAAAAACAGAAACCACCAAAGACCTATGCTTTGCCACCTCTACAACTACCTCACTGCAGAGAGAAGCAGCAGGCAGAAAGGCAAAAACCCCTATCTTAAAAAATGTCTTTCTTCTGAAACGTTCAAGCTGCTTCCTCAAATCTCCCCAGCAAAATAAATAAATAAAAAATAAAAAGAATTATCTCCTTTTCAGTGAAAGATTATTCATAGAGAGAAAAGCCCGAGGAGTGTCGGGCAGTGACCTAGGGGCACATTTGGTTAGGGCGGGAGGTGAGAACACACTAGGGTACCGCCACCGAGTGCAGAGGGAAGAAGTAGCGTCACAGAAGAGTTGCCTCCCCCTAAATCTAAGGCTTGGTCTCACAGAAGGACCCCAAGGACTAAGGACTGAGAGAGAGACCCAAGCCAAGTAGCTCTCCTCTCTAAGCAAGTCAGATTGTCATGGCTTTAGCCATCCTTACCCCCAATGTACTCAGAATCTGGTGTGAGTCCTGTCCTAACTCTAACCCGTCACAATACAAGGTGAATAGGGCTCAAGATCATGAAACCAGGGCAGGTAACACGCCGACGGAGTGAGGAGGAGACAGCCAGCACAGGCTTCCTGGGAGAGACAACACGTGCACGGGATCCTGAAGGACACATGTGTTTCACAGCAGAGGGAGAGCAGTGTTCCCCTCAAGCGGACATCATGCTGAGATAAGTGCGAAGGGCACGTGCTTCTACCTGCAGTAAGGACATCACCCTCCAGTGTCAGTGATCAGTGTCAGCCCCGTGTGCTATAACTGAGTAGACGGCACCGTGACCTTGGCACACCTTAAAATATCTCTCCATCTGCTACAGGGTGTCACTGAATTTAGCCTTAGAGAGTTAAAGGGACACTTACCGAATCATACCAGTCTGAGGCCTCCCAGAGAATGAGATTATCAAAGGGCGTGAAAAGGGAGAAGCATTTCGGGGACCCAGAGCACTTACATTTTTAGAGCAGACGTGGATTGAAAAGTAAATCTGCCAAGGGACAAGCAGAGGTAATTTACACACTCTGGGTTAAATCTCAGTTCTTCTTAATCCCCTTTTAAGCCCCTCTGTTTTCTCTTTCCCTTACTTCCTACCTCAACACCAAGGTACCAAGATTTGGTCTAAAACTTACCCCCTTTAGCCTCCCCTGAAAATAGAAGAAACACTGTACCACAATTTGGAAACAGAATGAACACCTTATAACATAATGACTATACCATTATGATGCAAAGAGCCAGGGTTGATCTTGAGACAGAAGGATTTCTTCCTTACTGTGGGCCCTCTTAAAACCCTAACACAAAAACAAAATCCAGGCATGCAGGATGTAGGGGTTTCATTATATGAACTCTTTTGGGGGACAGAGAATCATCCAAATCCATGTATTTTAAAGGGAGGAGAAGGCCGTGTGCTTGGGTGGCCAAAGTGCAGGAGTGTAGGTCTCTGCTCCTTTGCGATGTGGGCAAGGCTCAGACTGTTGCATCTCAGCCTCTCCAAGCAGGACCATGCTGTGGTTTCCCTGCTGGCTCCCAACTCTGTTGTGTGAGGGTCTGCGGCGTGGTTCCACCCTGATTCTCTGAAAACCTAAGATAAATATGGCACATATGTCTGAAGCATTCATTTAACTTGAGTAGCAGAGGAAAATAATCGAAATACTTAGTTTTAAAATAGTAGCTAGTATTTATTGAGCACTTAATAACTGCTTAGCACTGTCTCGAGTGCTTTATATAGATTAACCAATTTATTTGCTCATGTCAGTGATGAGATAGAAACAACTGTCATCTTTGTTTTAAAAGTGAGAAAACTAATATATAGAAAAGCTGAGTAACTGGCCCAAAGCTATACAGCATCAGGTTCTAGACCCTGGTCCTCACACGCAGCTGTGGGCTGACAGCCAGCAACCATCAAAAAACCACGTGGAACTGGACTCTGCCAACACCTGAATGAGCAAGAAACCAGATTCTCCCCTAGAGCCTCCGGAAAGGAATGCAACCCCACTGACATCTTCATTATATCCCAGTGAGATCTGTGTCAGACTTCTGACATCCAGAACTGGGAGATAATAAATCTGTGTTGTTTTAAGCCACTAAGTTTGGGGTAATTTGTTATGACAATAGAAAACTCATACACAGGAGAAGTGGGAAGTATTTGCAGGGCAGCAGGGACCTCAGTTTTTCACAAGAAATTTTGAAGAAATATTTGATGCTTTAAATTGTGTTCATGTGTAACCTGAATAATTTTTTAAATTACAAAGTAAATATACAATATTTTGGAGTTATCAAACCCACTGTCAGAAATTTATAACTCAGATTTAAAAACCTTAGGATAGGTTGAAGAAGACGTGACAACAGCATGAAGAGAGAGCTAGGATTATCTTATTGGAAATAATTATAAATGGGTAGAAATCATATTTGGTTGTAATTATAGATTTGTGTTTCAGTTTTGTTTAATTTGTGATACATATTTATATTTATGTTACATATTATGTTTTATAAATATGTACGCTATTTTAGTTTGAGTTTCGCTATTTTTAAATAAGCTTTTTGTGGGAAGCTCTGTTTCTAGGAAATCATACTCAAGAAAGAAGTACCTATGAGGAATTCAACAAGATTTGGGACTCTGGCTTTACAAAAGCACCCGTTGCTTTTTTGCCTTTTCATGATCCACTGCCTTAAAATGCCTTAAAATGATTCCACTGCCTTAAAATGAAATGTTTCACTTTTCTAAAATAGACAAACAAACATAAATAGGATTAAAAGAACAGGAAAAGGAAAGAGAAATTGATGTGATAAAAGGGGGAAAAAATAGTGGGATGAGAGAAAGAATTAAGACAAATCCTGGGAGACCCCCATGGCTTTTGGAGACAGTGTGTAAGAAAGACCCAGAAAAAAATCAACAGAGAAGGGACAGTTGGAGACAGGGGTTGGTGTAGTGGATTCAACACAGAGGAAGGTGAGCACATGAAGACCCAGTCACTCAGCAAAGCGTTACTGACATTGGCAGTGAGCTAAGAACTCTGCCAGGCACTAAAGATGAAGGGGAAATAAACAGATGTCAAAGCAAATGAGAGAAACCAGGAAAAGAATGAACATTTGAGAACATAATTTCAATTTTACCACTCACAGCCAGCAAAGCACAGCTAATTAATGACATCAGAAAGAACATTAGTATCTTCCTTGGTTTGGTAACTGGGAAGAAAGAGGTCGTCAGGGACACTGAATCCTTCAGTCCAACTGTTCATCCAACTGTGTGCTCAGCAGGTGTGTCTAGAGACGGACTCCGTGGACAGATTACTCATTAGTATCAGAAATTGGGAGGGGGAATGGCTCAAAGCATTCCCTCTGGCCCTGAGGGACGCTAAGCGTCAACAAAGGGGCTCAGTGAACACAGAGGCCATGGGCCCTTCTGCCTTCACTGGAGGGTTTTAACATCCGCAGAGTTGGTGCCGCCACCTAGAGTGGTCACCCACAAAAATGAGGGCGTGTGGCCTTGAGCTCACACAGGAGCACGGAGTGAAATTTGCTCTGACGAAATGTACACGGCTTTGAAGAATTTGCTTTGCAATTTGAATAAGTTTCATTTTTTTTAAGTTTTTTTTTTTTTGGTAATATTTCATGTAAAGGCAGATTAGTAGTGAAAGGCACATGTTTCTCTTGGCTCTTTTATGTTGTCTTGTAAATGCTGGGTCTTCAGAAGTTGTATAATTTTTGTCTCTGCTCTGGAGGCCTGCTGTTTCCTTAATTGATGTGGTAGCATTTGACTGGCTTTATTTCCATCGTCACATAATCATTATTTTCCGTATCTCAGTTGTTGCTCCATTTCATTAACTTTTTCAGAAAATCACTCCCTATTTATCTATTTATAGGTTCTGAATGCGTGTAGTCTTTGTCCAAAACCAGTATGATTTCCTTTATCTTCTTGCTTTTGATCTTTAATTTTCCTTTGTTCAGAATCAATCATTTTTCCCCTCGATACTCCTTTTGATATTCCCTTTTTCTAGCTGCTGCCACAGTAATTGGACTTTTCTTGAATTTGTACTTTATTTAAAATCTTTTGCTTATAGGTGGTCCATTTGGGGGCCAGCAGTAGTTCACAGGTCCTCAACAGCTCGTCATGTGCCCCACATTCTCGGCCCCTCCAGTCCCATTTCTAGCCCCTTCCTTCACCAAAATCAATTTCCTAAAATGCTTCTGGATCTCTTTCTTCCCACCAAGTAGCTTTTCTTCCCTTTTGTTGAGTTTTTCTATTTTTGTTTGCCTATCATTTCCTTTTAACCACAGAATCAGCATAATTTATAATCCTGGTCCTTTCATTACATGTCAACTTACCTTTCACATTTTCATATGAACTCCTAGCACCATTATTTACTTACGAATCTAAACTTTTTAGATTTTCTATCAACTGGTATGGAAAGATGGCCTTTCATAGTGCCAAGTACTCATTGGTTTAATGTAACTGTTATCTTGTAAGATCATTAGATCCATTTTAGCTGATTGATTGCTTTGCCATCTCTTATCCTCAGACTTAAGCCAGGAGGAAACTGTGAAGCAGAGTTCAATATCTCTCTGTGGAATGAATGAATGAATGGAAACCCGTGTGTATCGGCTCGCGGGAGCAGTGCTGAGTATCTCACCATCTCATTTTGTGTTGCTTTCAATGATGTACATTTAGATCCAGTCAAGCAAGGTAAGGCTGTGAATCTCCTGTTTCTCTGATTTCAAGATTTCACTAACTGTTTATGAAACCTTTTATCTAGTTAACTCAGCTGCTTGCTATTAAGATGTGTTATCTTCTTGGCTCAGAAATAAAAGTCCCAGGGTAAAGAAATAAAGAGGCCTGGTGCTCTCTGCTACTGAAGCCCTGCTTGATTGTCCCTGGCTTAAGCTTCCTGGGGCTAAATTATCTAAAACAGATCTTGTTTTAACATTGCAAAATGTAAATTCTAAGCAATCAGGGGGCACTTGCCTGGGCCCAAGAAGGCAGTGGTTCTGGGGGATGGTAAGTGGAAGAAACAGGTGGAACATTCTCCCATCCCTTCACCACTGATGATAATTTGCCCCCAAGCTCTAATATTCCTCACTAGCCTTCCCTGGGTGCCATCAGCACACACGTCCCTCTATTTGATTTTACCATGGGCTGCTGCTGGGGCTACACTGGCCAGTGGCCCAGAATCCTTCCCTACCTGAAGCAATGTAGACCCTCAGTGCTTCCTGCTTTCATGTCATCGTGGCTGTCCCACACTTGGTTCTCAACCACCTGCATAACATGTACCCTCTCTCAATTTCCTGTATTTGCTGTTTCTGGTGTTCACCTATCAGTTCATGAAAATGATTATAGCTGCCATTCTGCTGGATCAATCCTCCGAGGTGGTGTCGCTTCAACTCCTTCCAGCCTCCGTCAATTATGCCAAAACTGCCACATGATACCAAGCCCACCTCATTCAGGGACACCACCATCGCTGCCTTCTGTCCTCAAGTAGGACACAGTGATGTCCAGAGCAGTGCCACCAGATCCATCACTCCCAGAGTCACTGGCACACAGCTGCCTCCGTAGGCACGTGGCACTTCCGCTGCAACAGGTGCTGAGCACGGCCGCTCTGCCCCGGGTGCCACCGCCACAGAGACCTCTGCTCTATGCGCTGACGCCTCCGCGTACTCAAAGCAGGCTGTGTCTCCTGGAACTCAAACTGCATTCCAGCTCGTTCCATATCCCACGCTGGGCCAGGGAAAAGGCCTTGTTACACCGGAACCAGAACAGGCCTCCTCACCACGCACAGCCCTGCAGTGATTTCAGTGGAATTATTTTCCTTCGTTCAGTTCTTTTATTCCTTGTTTTTGTTCTTAACCTCTACTTCCCAGGGTTCCGCCTAAGAGCCCTGGGGTTAGGGGTTATGGAAGAGGTGGAAGCCAAGAGCTTGATAAGTCACACTCTCACAGTTGCCCCCTGCCCTGGTCCTCCACCCAATGTCCTTGGAACGTCCACGTGTATTCAGTGCTCTTATCATAAATTGTGTTATCTTCCCAGAGAACGCCTGGGTTATTTGTACAACTAGACCTCTTTTTCCCTGCCTCATGGGCTTGTCAGGCTGTTTGAATCCTAGAGGGAATAGAGACTAGGTTCAGTGTGAGACCCCTCCCTTCCTTGACTCATACTACACTGACATCAGCATGTCTAATCCTTTCCATCTTTATTTCCCATAATCTCTCTTATTTACCTACAGCTCTGCAGGTTACAGGTATTTTCACACCAATCACCTCATTGGTTTTATTATAACCCCTTGAGGCACACAGCACAGGTATTATTATAACTGTTTTAATCCTGAACCAGCTGAGACCCACAGCTGACCCTTGCCCAAGGCCATATGATGAGTGAATTACATGATTTGAACTGAGCTCAGCTGTGCAAGTTCTTGTGACTTCCCTATGACACCAATCCTCCAAATCCCTGAGTTATGGTTAGTGATAAAGTTTGGATAAGAATAATCTATTTTCAGTCGTAAGTGCAAGCCATTAAGGAGTTTGCAACATAAGAGTTTGGAAAATATGACTTACTTGTAAATTAAACTGGAAATTTGTAAGACAGTGTTTTCCTAAAGAGAATCCCTCATAGCTAATAAACATGGCACAATTTGAGTTAACATCTGGGAAAACAAAACAAGTAACCAATTGATTAATTTAATTCCTGTATAGACTCTGACCCAAAGGGATGGCCCTGCCTGCCAGGTATAAAGGAAGTGTTTCAATTCAATTCGCCAGGCACGGACCCAAGCTGCCTCTTTCCCAGGCCCTGCGCTAAGGTGCAAGGAGGGATTGCAAAGATGATTACAAACTGGACCTTAATATCAAAGGGTTCACTGTCTGCCGGAGAAAATAAAATGCTGACACAGATAACCACGAGACAGGTTGAATGTGATAAGAAACAGAGAAAAAGCCGTGGTAATCTAGGGGAGTAAGAAATACGAGTGACAAAAACCTTCTTTAAAATGTAAATAGCTTTCCTTTGCTGCAGAATAGGAACAAGGATCAAATCCAGTTTATAAATCGTATATACAGGAGATGGAAGATGACCTGAGCACCCCACCCCAGATACGTGGTCTTCTGTTGTCGGTACAGTCGGCGTGGGTTCTCCGCTTAACATCAGCATTCAGAGAGAATGCTGTATTGTTCTCAGTCGGGGGCAGAATTTAGAATCTCGCTGAAAATTAGGCCACTCAGCTGTGTGGGTGATCTGACTCAGTCCAGTCCCTTCTGTCACAATTGATGTTTTCTAGTTTCATTAAGAGCCTTAAATGTCCACAGGGCAGATTCCCATTTCAACAAGGTGTGTACAACCCGCTAATGACGATCTCAAATGAGAGAGTTGTGTGCATCCATACAAATTGAGATCACACCTCCATCCTTGGAATATAGTTGTGATTACATTAAAGACACATGACAAGTCTGTCGCCTCTCATTTCCTTTCTCGTGTGCGTGAGCTGTGTTGGATCGCTTTATCTCCTATTAAATTGCTAGCGTTTCCTCTGGACTCAGATACGCCTTCTCTAGGACGAAACCGCAGCACACCCAGCAGTTCCAGGGAGGAAGTGAAAGGAAAGCCACGTCCACGTACGCCAGTGTGTGTGTGTGGGCTAACAAGCACACGCGTGCTTTTCCCAATTCCAAAATGCGGATTGTGGGCATTAGCCTGGGGCTCGCTTTCAATTTTCTTCTGAAAAGATACAGCCTGGTTGGCTGATACCCACTGCATCTCACATTCCCTTCTCTCTGAAAGCGGCCAGGCACACCCTCTTTCCACTTTGCATGCAGAGATGTCGCAATGGTGACCAAGAGCACTCAGGGCTTTGCTGGGGGGTGGGGGCAGGGGGTTTCCTGGATTAGTGATCAAACAAAGGATACAGGGAACCACTCTGCATGACCATGTAAGGCTTTTTCTGGGAAAAATAGCCCATTATATTCTCACATCTATTTACTTTAAATATGGAGTCTTTTCTTCTTTCTATTACCCCACTTTTTTCATTCTATTTGTCCTTACAATTCCTGAGGAGACATGACTAATCTTATTGCTCTCACTTTATAGGAGAGAAATAAAGAACCAGAGATGTTTCTAAAAGGGGAGAGGGGCCACGTAACACAGAGGCTTAGCAGTGGAACCAAAGTCCAGGTTGCCACACGTGTAGTTCTGTGATCGCTCCTCTGGTTCTATAAGCCCGTGGACGCTGACTAGCAGGGTGCTAGGTGATGGGGATACCCAGAGAGTGAGACATGGGCTCTTCCCTGGAAATCTCAGGCCATATATGGCATTGCCCTTCATAGAGCAGAAAAAGCATTGGCCTGGGAATTGGGAATCTGAGTTCCACTCTGGGCTCTGCCCCTGACAACCATGATTACCTTGAGTAAGTTCTTTAATATCTCTGAGCAATAACAGGCTAGCCTCTGCCTATCCCTTGGTAATTGTGAGATTCAAAGAAAGAAACTCATAGAATGAGTTTGGGAAGCAGAAACTGCTCTGAAAAGTGTACATCTATAGTGATTTAGGGCTGTCAGAAATACAAATATGGGTGGAACAAGGAATACACAGGCTTAGAAAGGATCCCACTAGTGTACACGACTTGGAGAGTGAATTAGTCCATCCCAGGCAGTGGTTTCTAAAGCCCTTGTGTGAGCTGATGCCTGGGATGAGTAAGGGCTTAAAAAAAAAATAATCATCATCCAAATGCAGAGAGGCATACACTGGAAATATCCCAGGCAAACAGGGAATGAACTCACACTCCTAACAGGGTTCTCCATTGCTCACATTCAGAGATTCAGGCCAGGA
The DNA here is from genome assembly GCF_036321535.1 of Camelus dromedarius. NCBI lineage: Eukaryota > Metazoa > Chordata > Mammalia > Artiodactyla > Camelidae > Camelus > Camelus dromedarius. The sequence goes on from NC_087450.1 coordinate 49,567,932, forward strand.
AATTTGTTCCCTGTCAGGTTGCCCCAGTGGTCAGTGTGCTTTCTACCTAAGGCAACGCTTCCGTCACACCTTCTCTGGACAGCCTCCACCCCTCTCTAAGTCCCTCTGCCCTCTTCTCTCTTCCTGCCAAAGCAGCCCACAGAGACTCAGGTCATCCCTAAGGTTTCCATGTTAATCCCTTTTTCGAAGAGAAGTCATCATAGGGGTTTGACAAATGCTGAATCACTGGGCTACTACCATATCTTCCCACATGTTTGCAGAGATTCCTTTAAAACAATCATCTGCTCCACAGTTTATATCTTAAGTTCTGGATTTCAAAATGCTTTATAAATTGCTAAACTTTGTTTTTTAAAGTTTCATTTACTGTTGGCAAAGCTATATGGACATCCTGTGATTTCTACTTTCTGCACAGCCATAACCTGCTTTTCTGAGCCAGATCGCACCGTCACTCCCAAGTGGAACAGTCACCAGTCTGTCTACCACATTTGACCCCAAGCCCGCGAGCACCAGGCTCTGTCAGCTTCACTGAGTGCCCTCCGTGCCTGCATCTGAGAGACCCACGAGAGGTCCTGTGGAATGAAAGACGGAACTTTACGCCTCACTCTTCCACCTGGTTCTTAAGACCATCACAAATTGCAATTGGTTATAGTTACTGGGAAACAGAATCTAAAATACTTAAAGCAATTGATTTCTTTTTCCTGTGTAAACAACTTCAGAGATAAGCTAAGGGTTAGCATATTATCTTTGCTGCTTCCCTTCGCCTGCACTGGGGAGAGAAGGGAGGGGTGTTTGGGAAGATGCAGCCATAATCTTTCCCAGCCGAAATACCTAATTACACTCAGGTCTTGAATCCCTAAGTTAGCATATTTTGCCCATTCATTGCTCAATAAATATTAATTGGTGGAGATGGGTTATAATTTAGCATGTGTATAATGTATAATTTACCTGTAACCTATAATTATCTTAACTGTTCAAATGAGGGAATTGATTGGACTGAAAAGAAAATAACTTATTTAACTTTAAAAAGGTTGTTATGATCTAACTCTTTGCAGAATTACCCACCTTCAGACATCACTTCACTTACACGGGCAAACTACTAGATGCCACGTTCCGTCCCAAGGAAGACAAGACAGCAGTTGACTCTGAGCTCAGCTTTATGTGTGCTCTCAAGTTCTCTGTGTATTAGAAATATTCCGTGATATCGGCCCACTTTCCATGAGAACTGCCTCCTCCACACACAGGAACAAGCCCCCCGCACCCCCCTCCATAGCCCACACTTGTTTTATTTGACCTTATCTTCTTGGTCATGAATGACTGGACCAAGGAGGGGTAGACTCTTTTCTTTTTTTCTTTGTAAAAACTGTGTTTGTTATTACCATTTACCAATGAGAAGACATAATTTATTTACACCAGCAGCCAGAGGGGCAAGGTGAATACACAGTGTTAGTTAGCTCTTGGGAGCAGACTCTTGACTTAAGCCAAACCCCTCACATTATCTCGCCTAGGAATGTGGAATTAGAATTTAATTCAACCAGTGCTTTCCCCATGTGTGGGGGGGGAGTTGAGAGGATAGAACTGAGAGGTTGCTGGGCAGTTATCTTCTGCCCAATATGGAGAGAGAGAGTGAGAATGAGAGAAAACGAGTCTCAGACAGAGGAAGAATGAGGAAGGGAAGACGAGCAGAGAGGGAGACAAAGGACCGGGAAGGAAGGAGTCCCCACTACCTGAGTCCGCAGTGGCTTTCCATCCCCTTCTCCCATGCCCTTGAAAGGCCAACTGCTCTATGTCCCCAAGGTACACCAGCATCCTGGCAACAAGTCCGCTTTCATCCCACTCACGTCTTTCTTAAGTTAGTTCTAACTGATTTCTGTTGCTTGCCATTAAAAGAATCCCCTCCAGGACCCCTGAGGACACTCATTCAAACAAAGGCGAGCAATGCCTCTGCCCTTCACCGTATTTTCCCCATGGGGAATTTGCAGTCTTCGCCAACTGCCTACATGCCAAACTCAGTGTTTCAATGAATAAGCATAAATCATTATGTCTAATTTTGTTAATCCCTACTGGTGGGGATGAGAATAAAACATGGTCTTCGTTCTCAGACAGCCAAGTGCTGCTCTGGTGAAGAGCGCAGGAGGAACTGAGTGAGAGCTGCCTGCAGACGCGTAGCCTTGATTCAGTGCTGGGAGGGGTGATAAAGAGCGTGACTAACAGGGGAGAGAAAGTCCCCCTTCTAGCTCATCCCCACACATACTCCCGCCCAGACTTCAGCGCACACATATACACACACGTGAGCACAGTGGGAAAGAGAGGGCAGCTCAGAAGCCAAAGCAGTGCTCTCTCCCTGACATCCTCATTCTCCACCTCTCTGGAGTCTTCCAGAAGCCGCAGGAAGCATTCAACCCAACCAGCCATCCCATGGAGGCTGTAATCAGAATTGCCATTCAGATCCATCTTCCAGGACTCCTTGCTTTGCGGTTCTATTATTGTTTCATGAAACTTTAAAACTTTCCACCTTTCCTTCATTGTAGTCAACTTTAAATAAATTCAGAGTGTCACTTGTTAAAATAAATGACATTTAAACAACCTCAGCATGGTAACTCATTCCTCATTATCATAGAGAGCTCTTCTGAAAGGTCTGTAGTACATTATCTCTACGAAATGGATTTTACCTTCAATATTAACCTCATTGCTCAGAGAGGACAGGTGCTAAGCACTCTGCTGAGAGGTGGCATAGAAATGCATAGGTAGATTGATAGAATCAAGCAAGTGATGATGAACTAAAACAAAAGCAGGGAAAAGGTTTAGGTTAAATATCAGGTAGCAAAGCTGAGCCGTGGGAGCGCTGCAGCGACTGAACAAGTGCCATGGAAGCCTGAAGAACATTTTTATCATTTTAGCCACGCGGAGCTCACTCGATCCGCGCTTCTGGCGAGAGAAGCCGCCTGTGGGGTGTGGCTGCTAACTACGAGCACCTCAGACAAGCCCGGGGCACCTGGTTCTCTAGTGCCCTCGTTTTACGGTTTGGACAACTGGGGCCCAGAGCAGGCATACCCTGCTCCAGGGTGCATGGTGAGTATCGTAACGAGAGCTCAGGTTGGCAAGCTCACTGCTGCATCGTCCCTGCACACCATGCCGTTCTCACAGCTCTTTTGCTCCTCCGCTTCCTGACCCCCAGCCTCCAGGCTTTTCTTTCTTCCTCCTTTAGAGCATGGAAGCAACTGATCCGAATGCCACTGCCCAGCCTGCCACTGTGTTTTCTGCGCATGCATATTTCCAGCACCATCCACACCCAGGAAAAAAGATTTGTCCTTAACAACCCAAGGAACTAAGGGGTCCTCTGCTCTGTTCGTGGCATCCAAAGCCATGACCCACGAGTCAGGTCATGGCCACGACACGGGCACATCCATTCCCACCAGAGGCTGCAAGTCTCTGAACCAGGAGTCCCACAGGCACGGCTGCCTCCTCGCCCACCACCTCTCTCTGAATCCAAGAAGTCAGTCTCTAAGGATCTCATGAGGAGTAGCGTCTCCCGCACTCTGGTCAGGTACTGTGAGCTTGGAAAAGCTAAGCAAAACCTTCATAGCACCTGTGCTGTGTGCCCAGCTCTGAACGTGGGCTGGCAGAGGAGAAAACAGAAAGAGAACGCAGCCTTTATTTACAGCCTAGGAATAGATGGGTAAGGAGGCAGGTTTGACATGCATGAGGCAAAGAAAAAATGTATGACAGCACCCATGGGCTGTTTAATCCACTGCAAAAATGAAAAGAAGTCAGTGTGGGCTTGGGTCAGAAGACAGCAGGCAAGAGCACTGGATATGGCTAGGTGTTACTTTTGTAACCCACAAAACAAGTCTGTATTTTTAAAAGAAAGTAAGAACACAGAAATGAGAGTCCAGGGACGAGAGTTAGGGTCCCAGCCCATAACTTATCATGCGACCTGGGACCTCACTCTCCCTCCCCAGATGCCCTCACTTGCATGACAATGACACCTGGGCCCCCTTTTGGGGACCCACCGATACCTCTCTGCAGCCCCTCCCCTGTGGTGTCATGTTGAACAAGAAGTGAATTCCCTGAATGCTGCCATCTGCATTCTCAAAATTTCCCTGGGGCCACAGTGACTTCTGGGTCTTATAAATTTTCTCTCCAATTAAAAACATTGTCATAAGGTCCAAAAACAGTGCAAAGTTTATCTTTAGAACTCATACTAGTAAGTGTTTAAAATAACTATTTACTGGCATTAATGAAAATATTTGAGGTGCTCTTAGAAAGTTCTAGTTGTGAAATATCAATAAAATAATTGCCTCATTCCAAACAGTGTACGGTTCTAATTAATTCTGCATGAGACATTTTTCCAGCTTCAAAGATTGCTTTACTTGTATTGCATAACAAAATAATGGTATAATTAGGAATAAATTTGTCACTTTTATAAGTAATTCCTTTTTATTATGTGTTTGGAAGCAAAGCACAAGCATGATTAAAGCCCCCTTTAAAAGGTTTTATTAATTATTATGATTATTATGGATAATAAGAGTCCACAAGCAGCAGAATGTACCCCGGGCAAGATGCAAAAAGCCACAAAACATGGCAGGAACAGGGACGGATGCCAGATTCAGGTTTCTTTATCCTCTGTGGCTCAAGTCTCACTGTCTGTCTTATCCCTTGTGGGAGGCAAGGGAGTCCAGCGGGGAGAAGATTTCACCTTTAGCCTCCTGCCTCTGCTCAGCACCCTCCCCACTGGGCAACCCGATAAGTAGACCCCTTTGTCCTGATCACCCTCTTGTCTTTACTTACTTCCCCTCCAACACTCCCAGTCCTGCCAAAGCTCAGTCAGTCCTCAAGACTCAGCTCGGAGAGTCACCTGCCAGGGAGCCTCCTCTGGTTGCCCCTCCGGACTGAGGGCCCCTCCTGAATGACAGATCCTGTTCTGTTCACTTGGTGTTGAGCAACTCGAGGGTAAGGACAGCTTCTTGTTTTTGCTTTTGTTTTTCTTAAGTCCTCAACACAAAGCCAGTTGTAATAGTCATTCAAGAACATTTAGATGGGTCAATTAAAAACAGAATAAATGAATAATAAAAGCCCATTAACATGTGTTGCCTAAAAGCCACTGACTGGACTCTCCCAGTGCACGTGGGTGCCAGGAGCCTGGCATCCAGCCAGCTGTCCTGAACAGTAACTGGGGTAGCTGCTACCTAGAACTGCTCCCTCCATAATGCACCGCCGGCACTTGGGAATCCACACTTAAACCTACAACAAGCCTCACCAGCATCTTCTCATGAACTAAATGTGAGGCCACAGATCCACAGATCACTGTAGCTGCGAGTGCCCTCAGAGAACACTTTCTTCAAGTCCCTAATTTTATGTACACGAACAAAGACTCAGGTAAGTGTGGAGCCCACTCAACATCACACTAGCCGGGGGACAGGGGCCCAGGGTTTCTGACTCCTGGACAGGAGCTCTTGACTGTGAATTGCCAGCTTATGTCCTTCTTCTGGTGACCAAGGAGGCCACTGGGCCCAGCTCCCTGCTGTCTCAGAGAGAGGCAGCGTGGGGGATGAGGAAGGAAGCTCACCTGTACCACATCTTCCGTTTCCAGGCTGTTCTTTGTGTTCACAAACATTTCACAGGCACTACTGGGGTCATAAAATCGTGGTTGTCAGTCCACTTCATTTTCCAAAGCCACTTCCCTGCCTCCTTGGCTTTTCTCGCACCTTTCACTGGCCTCACCCTCACTCCCACCTCTGGCTAAAAGGCAGCCATATCTCCCAAAGAGGGTATCATTGCACAGATGACAATCCCCATGGAAACGACATAAAAATGAACATGAAGCAGAAGCCGTATGTCTTATTTTAGGTCTTCAGCCTGGTTTTCTAAACTTGTTCTGTCTGACTTCCTTTAACCTGGCCCTCATTTCTACAAATGCCTGTCCAGGGGCACATTTGGAATACAGGTCAGCCCTGAAAAAGAGCTTAGGCTGAGCTATGTGAAGACAGACTTAATCTCTTCTGGTCAAAAACCAAGGCTAAACTGGAAAATCCTTCCCCACGACTCCAAGAACCACATCTAAAAGAAGTGAGGTTGTTCCACGAAACGCCTGGCCAGAGCAAACCGGGGATGTGGCGGCCCACGCAGAGGAGCAGGCAAGAGCTGTCCTCTGGATCCCGCCTGGTCTCACAGCATCCTCGGGAGGCCTGTGGAGGCCTCAGGCGTGACAACCATAAACAAACGTGCTCTCTTTCAGGTGTTCTTTGTAAGTCTTTTCCAAGTTCCCTTCACTAAGGATTTCTGCAAAATAACTCATCCAAAGGACCCATCACAGTCTGAAAGAAAGCCAATAAGGGCTTCTCTCTGGGTGACACCAGGGTTCTGGGTGTGACTCAGGTGACCAAGAACTTACCAAGAACTCCTTGGGCCGGGGGAAGCTGAGCAAGTCTAATCTATGCATGAGGTGGAGCAGAACTGGGAGCAGAGAAGGCCTCTTGGTTGGGCCAGTTGGATGGGGCAGACTGGCGGTGGGATGTCAACCCAGACCTGGATGGGCAGACGGGACACAGTGGTCCTGACTCCGAGTGGACATCCCAGAGAGGAGGCTACTTGGAATACCAATTTGAGTGGCACCCCATAAGGAGGTGGGAAGGAGAACAGAGGAGGGGTAGCCATGGAGGAAGAAACTAATGCCGGCCTCCAGCAAAATCACGTACCACCTACCATGTTCTCCATTTTTTGTTCTTCTCTGCTGCTACCTGCAAGGTTTCCCAGGCACTTGGTTATGTCTTGCAAGCATTTAACCCGAGGCACCCTGAGCATCTCCCCTGCCCAGCAAAGTGGGAAAGGGAAGAAGACAGGAGGTTCGAGGAAGGGGCCAGAGCCTGGTCCTGTCCTGAGGACACGCCTTCCTCATTTCATTCAGCACATGGAAGAGAGCTTTCCTGAACAGAACTTGTGCTTCCCTTTGTCCCTTCACTGAGCTCCTCTATCTGAAAGAAAATAAAATCACAAAATTTCCATTTCGGTGACCAACCTTAACGTAAGGCTCTGCACTTTACGCACTTGGTCAAACTGAGCCCTCTGCAGGGATGACGGGTGGGCTGCAAGGGCCGGCTATCCCTGCCGTCTCCTTGGAGCATGGCACCATCACTTCCAATTCCCAGACACAACTCAGGTCCCACCTCTCTGTGTGCCTCGCCTGGTTTCTCCAAGCCTGTCCTGATCATCCGTCTAAACCCCTATGATGCATATTACAGGAGCCTATGTAGTAATTTCTCCTTTGCTCTATTTTCTTCTTTTCTGACCTGCACCTGGACTATGAGCTCTGCAAGGAGTAGAGGATGTGGCTTCCTTTTCTCTTATATCCTTCACAGAGCCAAGGGGATGAAAGCCATCTGCGCATTCATGGATTCCTTTATCCCACAAGCACTGACCGAACACCCAGTCTAGGCTAGGACTTATTCTAGGCACCAGACTTCCAGAGATGAATCAAACATGGCTCCTGACTTTGGCAACGCTCAGTCTAGTGAGCGAGTCAGCCATGTGGGCATGGAATGACGGTGCAGGCGGTAAACATGCTACAAAAGTGCAAAGCAGAGGGAGTTGTATGAGAACACAGAGGAGAGGACAGACTGGGAGGGAGAGGCGCTGGGACCGTGTGCCAAAGCTGCTCAATAAATATTTGTTGATTAATTAGAGGAGGAGTACACTTCTTTAGGGATTACGGGGACAAAATGTCCTCATTAGCTGATGATGAGAGAAACGCTTTCCTTACAGTTAGGAAGCTCGTGGGAGTTGGCAAGTGATAATCTGTGTATTAATGATAACAAAGGAAAGAAACACTGGCAGAAGCAGAAAGCTCACAGGCACCTTGAGCATCAGATAAGCCCACGACATTTCTGGGCCTGCAGTGCCCCATCCTGCCCATGGGACCACCTCCTGCCTGTCTTTCTCCCCTGGGCAGGGACATGCTCGCACTTGGTGAGAGCCACGTCCTAATAACGCAGCCCCAGGAACTTCCGCGGGCTCAGACCTGCAGCTGACAGGCCGACAGATGTGCGGGTCTTCCTTCAGGACCCGGGCCAGGAAAGGGGCGGGAGCCTCTGTGTGGCCTGGACTTCGGCTGCACAGTTTATTTATTCTGCAGCATATGCTGGCTCAGCGCATTAAGGCAGCTCCAATCTTCCGTTTTCATTTTACTTTTCCCTTAACTGTCGTAAGTTGCCTTTCTCAGTGATCTTGCCCTGATGGTTTATAAGGGAAGCAGCTGTGAGTTTTCATCCTTTGAACTCTTGAGCCAAATGGCTTAACACTACCCCCTAGTCACCCTCTCCCCTGGATCGGATGACTGGCAACGTGGTGTCTAGCAACGAGCATCTTCTGCAAGGCTGGCAATGTGTTTATTCTTGTACCTCACTTCACACCATCATGGTGCCTGTAGGTCCTCAATCTGTCCATAAATCACTGTCGAGGTGTAAGAAAACATTGACAGTAAGCCAGCGAAACTGCTCTGCTCAGGTGGGAGAAGAGACCTAATCGCACGTATAATACGAGGAGAAATTACACCCCCTTTCAGATGATATTCCATCACTTATAATGGGCTTTTGTTCTTGGTCAACTTCACAATTTTTATGACTACCCATCTTTTTTGGCGTTGACAATTGTAACCCAGGCCTTGCAGCTGTCCATATATTAAATAGTAAGAGAGAGAAGTAGGTCCTGTCCAGCAATCAATCAGAGGAGAGGATTTATATTTTTCATGCTAAAACAACAGCAGTGGTAAAGAAAAATTTTACATTAAAACTCACAGTATTGAAGCAATTAATTTCTATGTGGATCAATGGTCTATCTCTGCCCGTGGAAAGAAAATTTTAAAATCATTATTTAAAGCTAAAAGTGAAGTCACAGTGTGTCAATAATCCTTCCATCTCTGGGATTTCAAGGTTCAAGAGCAACATATCCAGTTCCTCAAAGTTTATATGTGGTCTGAACTTGGAACTCACTGCGCTATTTCATTTGTCATTCTAAACTTGGCCCTCTGGAGGTCCAAGGACCTCATGAAAATGTGTCTTTTAGGGTTTGAGCTCTTGTCTCAAAAATCCCACCTGGATGGGGAACTCAGAGGAAGGGAAGTTAATTCAAAGAACTTAAAATATCAGGACATGACAAGGCCGGAACAGCTACAGAGCTTTTATTTCACCTGGAGTCTCTGTCGGACCTGAACTTTAATCTTGAACAGAAAGTTTGGAAATTGGCTACGATGCTGATATTAAGAGGAAAGCCAAGTACAAACTGGAATGCTGAAAACACTGGGAAAACAAACTTTACTAACAGAACTAAAAACACAAATTAAGAGAAAGAGAGCAATTCACAAAGTACAATGTCAGCCCGACAGTGCAGGCTGGCTAGTCTCTCTCTTTTGGGCCTGGTCTTCTAGTTCTCGTCCAGACTAACGGGCCTCCTGGGAGCTGGGAGCTGGCGCTGCTGCCCCCGGGCTCCGAAACACAGTCACGCCGCATCGGGTCATGGAGCTGGCCCCAGCACTCCTGAGGAGAAGCAAATGCACCAAACTCCAAATGCATTTGGCCAAGAAAACCAATTGCAGAAGAGGTGATATGATCTGCGTCTGGCTCACAAGATTTTAGAACTTAGTTCTACTGTCTTTGGAAAGAGAATTTAGGGGGACGTATGTATACTGTGGACCTAGATAATGGAAGGGAATGCCGGAATCTTGGTTTCGAACAGCCCCACTGAGTAGGGATCATGACCATGACAAGAAGTTGGTATCTGACTTCCCCAGTGCTACACCGTCTGAAACATGTTTCTCCTGCTCCACGCAGGACTGCCTCTGTGCTTAGGTGAATTCTCCACAGGCAGGATTGAGCAGAAGGCCACAAGATTCAGTAATGCAGGTCAAAATTCTGATGTCACAAAACGGCGCAGCCCTGCTGCAAACATGCTTGACGTTGGCATATGGCGTAGTGTTCTGGGAACACAGAAAGGGCAATTTTGCTTGCTGTTTGCTCAAAGGTGGTAAAGGACTCTGGGGGAAAATTACACTTGGGAAAAGTATTTTCTTCATCTGAGAAGTTCTTTAATATCTAACCAGCTTTTCCTCGACCCTGTTAGGCAGCTGCATACATATGATTTCTCATTGTGAAGCTGCTCACCTGTCAACAGACTAAAGTCAACTGGACTCAGAAATGCCAGAATTGAGGCTCAGCATTGAAAAGGTCTGGATCAGAGATTCCGGGCAGAAGGTAGAAGGGTGTCTAGGAATTCTTATCTCTCCAGACTTTCATTGCTGTATAGAATGATAATCTCAGCTGAGGTGCTTTGACCACTCGCTCCCCCACCCTCCTCCGCCACGGAATGTTCGGCAATGTTTGGAGGCAGATTTGGTTGTTATAATTGATGGGTTCCTACTGGTATCTACTGCGTAGAGGCCAGGGCTGCTGCTAAACACTCTACAATGCACAAGACAGGCCCCCACTGTCAAGAATTATCCATCCCAAAATATCACTAGTGTCAAATTTGAGAAACCTTGCCCTGGAATCACTGCACAGTTAAAACGATTTTCTGGCTGTACCTGGGACAGGTGACACTCTTCTCAGCATGACCTACCCAAAGCGGCAGGCGTCCATACCCTTCTCAGGCCTCTCCCTCACTGAAACATCACCCTCATGGCACTGGTCCCTATTCCATCCTGTCACATGGGCTTGGCCAACGTATTTATTCTATGCATGCTCCTCTTCCCAGAATGTCCTACTGTATGGGAGAACAGAGACCAGGGGTTGCCATTAAAATAGTAAGGTTGCTGGTTCGAACTTGGCACATATTTTAGCCTTGGCCTTCCTCTCTGAAGCCTTCAGATAATTTATAGACAGATTCTACTGGTAATACCCTCTCTGGCCTCCTCCTGATTATTCCAGATGTCTTATCCTTAGAATTACATGTGCTTCATCCATGGAACACTTTCTGTCAACTTGGCACAAATCATTAGTCTTTTATGTTCTAAGAAGTTCCACGTTGATATTCCACCTCTGGGACATGTTTCATAGCCCAACTCTGTGGGGACGCCTTCCCCCCCTGCTCTTGTTCACGTTTCTCTCCTTTTTCTGGGCAATGGGGCACTGAGTGTGGAACGCCTCCACACCGTCACCTTGTGTTAAGTGGTTACTGATACTAACAATCTTGTCTCAGCAATGAATGGCCATGAAGGACACTGGGTATCTACAGAAAAGAGCAAGACATCGCCCTGCACCATCACCATCATCACCACCATCATCATCATCATCATCATTTGCTCCGGGGCTTATTATGGGCCAGGAACTGTGAGAAGCATTTTACGTGCACCACCTCAACTTTGCAAGGAACATATTCTTATTCCCATTTTTCAGACGGGTAAACTGAGCTCAGAGAATTTAAATAAATTGCTCAGGATCACCAGCTTTAAAATTCCAGACATTCAATCTGAACTTAGATCTGTGGGAATCTAATAACCTGTGATCCTAACTAGTCCATTGCATGGCATCCCCCAAGGTGTTCACAGCCACAGCTTAGGACGCACAGTACACTCATTGGAAGGAGCAAAGCCTCCACCAGCCAGCCAGGCTAATGAGCTTGTTGGTGACAAAGCATCAACAGGCTCCAGGCGGGCGTCCCTCTGATGACTTTAATGCACCTTTTCTGAAATCAGCCTTCAGGACCCTGCAAACACGTGGCTCAGCGCGGCACAGTCTTATGAATAATAATGAAATCCAATCAGGAACAGAGCCCTTAGATTTTAATTGAGCTATCCTTTAAAGGACTGCTTCTCTCCGTGTCAAGGTCATGTTCTCCTAGCTAAGGCAGTTATTTCATGTGTGCAGCAGAGATAATAGGCACAGGAGACACATCGAGGACAAGTGGCATACGGCATGAAAGAAAGGAGGAAATATACGAAAAGCAATCATTGAAGTATACACTATAGACCTTCCCATTGATAATTGGTTTAAATTATTAAAGCACATAAGAGGTTATTAACTAGAGAGAGTATAAATTACTTTTTTTTTTTTTTGCTGAGCATGACTTTTCAAAGTCTCCCAAACTTCCACTTTAAAAAAAAAAAGCTTTAAATGTAAAGTCATTACAAAAAAAAAAAATCTTTTAAAAATTATCTCCAGAGTGGATGGATGAGGCGAGAGCAGATGCTTCATGAATTTGAGATCACGTTACCTGCCATGAGAATATAAAATGGGAAATGGCATTTAAATAATACTAGTATCGCTCAGGGGGCGGCTGGCATTGGCCATGTCCCGAGAGTCTCAGCTGCAGGCCCCCGGGACTGGGAGCATCCTTGAGGGGTCGGGACAGGTAGCTGAAAGCACACACGCAGAGCCCCTGGGAAACTCCGGGATGAGCAGCTCTCAGAGCACGGCTGCCGTAGCAGCTCGGGCGGACACATCTGCGGTGACCACCACCGGGAGGGATCCGAGACCCGATCTTGCCACGTCTGCCAAGGTGCGGGAGCAGTGGAGGGGAGTAGCTGAGCCCAGGAGATTGGAGGAAGCAGCCCAGCCAGAGCGAAATGAGTGACACACGTCCTCCTTCTTGCGCTGGAGATGCTGACTTACATCCCTGTTCCCCAAGCCCTCCCGGACGTCTCTGCAAATGGGTCTGATGAGCCGTCCTTATCTAAGGCTGCTCCAATCTTCTGGGGCTCGGAATTAGCGTTTTTAGGATGTACTGTTCTGGCAAGAGACCCTATATCTAGTAAGGCTAATTATCTCCTCGGATTCTTAGTTCTATCTTTATTCATTAACTCCCATTTCCTCTGTCAGAAATGAGCTCACGTGGGCTGCTTGCCTGTTCTTTGAATGGCTTTTCCTCCTTGCGGCCTAAATCCAGGATCCCGTTGCTCGCACGCCCTGCAGGCCTCCCCTTTTACCTCTGTGGCCTCCTCCCCTCCACCTCTTGCTCATCAGCGGTGCCTTCGCTGAAAGAATGAAAATGAGGAGCACTGATGCTCTCTCCCGCCACCAGCCCAGGCCGAGCGCTGCTCCGTCTGGGTCATCAGGATGACAGATACGCTACGATTACACAGCCATCTCTTTAAAGACGGTCATGACGTGTCCTTACGTGAGGTGAGATGCTCTGAAACCATATGAACCCCCCTCGCCAAAACACACACACGTTGGAGAGGACACTCCCACCAACCACCAACATTTTTCAGAACTTCTTTCCTTTTTGTAACTGTTCCTCCCCTAAGTCCAACCTTACTCTTACAGACGCCAACTCCTTTGTTCAAGATCAGACTCCAGCCAGTAGGACCAATAAGAACTTTGCCCAGAATAAGAATTCTTTTCAAACCAGAAACAGCAAAGCCTGTTTAATTCCGGAGTCAGAATTTCCCCCACCTGTAAGAAGCTGTACTATAGAGGGAAATAATGATCCTAGCAGCCAGAGAGAAGGATGGTGAGTCAGGGTGATGGAGAATGGAAGCGCTAATGGAATTTGAGACTTGGGTTCCAGTTATTCTCCCGGCCGTCTTAAACTGGACTATTAGCCTCTCCTTTGACTATGCGACCTTACCAGATGTCCTTCCAGTAAATCCACTTCTTATATAAGTTCAGTTTAGCCCACTTACTGTTGCTTGTATCCAAAGGACTCCTGAATAACACAGAAATATATTCTTGAGTGCTATACACCAATATATTACCAGCACTCATCTCTGGATTTTTTTTTTCCTTTTACTTATCCGTATTTACCCCTGCATTATAATGAACCTGAAATCTTTGTATAATATTTTGGTCATAAAGATTTGGTCAGATGATTTATCTGATTAAAAGAGAAACACTTATCAAAAGAATGGCAAACGTAATTGTGGAGGAAATCACTAGATCGGAGGTGGCTCCCACAACTGGGTCAAGATCACATGCTTGTCCTGCAAATACTTATCAAGTGTCCAGTACTTTATCTGATACCAAAGTCTGGACACTGTGAATGCAGAGCTCATGGTGAGGGATAGAGATGTATCAATCATTATCAAATAAAGGTGAAGCTGTAGCTATGGTGTGTGCTATGGAGAGAGGCTACTCGGAAATAAGGTGACACGGCCAGGTCAGAAAGTCATGAATGCTTCCTGGAGAAAAATGACACTTAAGCTGAGTCCTGAAAGATAACTGAGAAAGAGAAAAGAAGAAAGAACAGGGACTCCCATCAAAGGCTCCTTGTCAGGAGGGAGCACAGGGCATTTGAGACACGGAGAGAAAGGACCTGAAGTGTAAGGAGAACTTTGTAGGGCAACGTGTATAAAAATCACAGCGGATGGTAAAGTACCACTGAACTAGTTATCACCCTGAGGATTGATGGGTTGAAGGGAGGAAGTGGCCACCGGAACTCAGAAAAAGAGTGCTGTGCAGAGAAAAGTATCTGTTGAGAGCCGAGGCATTATGACAAATGCTGAAGACAGCCTGTGATGACCGTGCAGGGTGAGGAGGGGGCTAGGCAAATGCAAACTCTCACTGCACGCTCCTTTCTTCCCCCAGACCTCTGACCTATGTTCCTCATTGGCTCAGCTCAACCGAAGCCAGAAGGAACCAGGGCTCTTTGAAGAGGCACATACATGTCAGTCTCCTAGGGCACAAAGCAGAGAAGGATGGAGCATCTATCTACAAAGGAAAACAAAAGAAGATCCATCTCATGGACTCATAGAAACCATAAAACAAATCTAATAAGTAGACATTTACTAAATATACACTGTTCAGGGAGTGGCACCAGGAATCTTAGGAAACCTTGAAGGAAGCACCAACCTGTATTGGAAGTATAGGAGCTCAGAATTGAACAGGAGGAAGGCTATATGGGCATTCAAAACATTAAATAAAAAATACAAGTATAAATCACAGGACAAGAGAGCAACATAGGGTGTCACTCGGCAGTACTTGAGCAGTTAGCAGGGATGTACACAGTTAAAATGCACTGCTGGCCATCAGAAGTGAGGGACTCTAGCCTGCAATGACCATGCAAGGCTTCTTAAAAGAAGAGCCATGATTTGAGCCTTGCAGGGTAAAAGATTCTGCTAAGTAAAAAGCAAGGGGACAGGTACAGTATGGTGAACCAGGAGATGACTGACAGCAAAATGGCAGAAGAGAAGAAAAGCAAAATTATATTTGAGAAATTTGACTTTCTGGTTATTACAAAGACCATATCAACAAGCAGAGATCAGCTGGGCCGGAAATGTTGGTTTATTTATCGATTTGTTTTTTGATTTCTCTCAGATTGAGCATCTACTGTGTGTTAGGCACTGCTCTTGATGCTGAGGATGTGGCAGTGAACATGATGGACAAGGACCCTGCAAATGTAGAGATTATACGCTAGTGAGGCAAGTGGAATAAAAATAAACATACTCATTAGTCATCAGATGGCCTCAGGTCTTACGGAGAGAATTAATATCAGCTTATGTACTAGAGAATGACTAAATGGTTACTGTAGGGGATGTTTAAGGAAAACCTCATTGAGGAGTTCTTTGAGCTCAGCTGAAACCTAAATAACTAAAATTATTCTTGTTCTATATCATGATCAAGTAAAAGAGCATTTCAGGCATGGAGATAAATGATACCCAAGGCCTAAGGAAGATACTTGGATACTGTGTTTGAGGAAACAAATGAAGAGCATCGTGATGGTTTACACCGGGTGCTGAGGCTGGCTTCTATCAGCGAGTGAGAGGCAACTGGTACATTTTCAGGAATCTTGTGAGCCAGCTGACGTCACTTTGGTAGCTTACAACTGGCCACGGTGGGAGTATTTACACCAGAGACATTGGCAAACACTATAAATCAAGGCTTCTTTTTAGTTCCCAGCCCCTCCTCTCGATCAGAGAGCCTGTTCTTAAACATCTGCCAGCACAGCACAGCCTGGACATGAGAGGAAGCTGGGGAGGTAACTGGGGACCTAGCATCAAAGGCTTTATGAGCCAGGAGTTTTGATTTAATTCTAAATGTGATGGGAAGCCATCAGAGGGTCCTAAGTAGGACATGGACATAACCTGATTTGCATTTTTAAAAGATACTTCTGGCTCTGTTGCAGAAAACTCTACGTGGATTTAAAAGAAAGGGGCGGGGAATAGGAAAATCAGTTGGGTAGGTACTGGATTAGCCTGGGTGAGAAGAGACAATGGTTTCTGACTAGCTTGTAGTAATGAAAATAAGGAAAAATTTTAAATGTGAGACCTGATACAGAGGTAAAATGTATAGTTTTTATTCATGGAATTGAGGAAAAGAGAGGAATCAAGCAATTTTGGAGTTTTTGCTTGAGAAAATAGGTATATGGTGGTACCATAAACTGAAAGGTAGAGAATTTATGTAACAGGAGAGGTGGAGGGGAATTAAGAAAGTGACACTCACCCGGTTCAGTCTGAGATTTCTATACGACATCCTTCTGTAATTGTCAGAGAGTAGGACAGTCATGCTTGGATTGTTGGGGAGATACAGGAACTGGAGAGTCATTGGCGCATAGGCAGTATTTAAAACCAAAGTATGGGTGAGATGGCCAAAGAAAGAGAAAAGCAGGAGGTAAAAACAGAGGGAGAGCTGGGGAGGAGGAGCCAGCATGGAAGACTGAGGACTGACACATCAGCTTGGAAGAACACCAGGAGTCTGGTGCCAGGATGCCGAGAGAAAACGAACTCCGAGTCATGGAGCTCGTTCTATTGAACACTATTGGAGATCAAGTAAGATAAGAAGAGAGAAGTCACTTGGACTGGTGACAGAGGGATGGCTAACACTTCTTACAGTGCCAATGTTAATGAAGTAGGGAGGATCATGTGAATTCTCCTTAGAATAAATTCAAGAAAGGATGTTCAGTGAAGAAGCAGAAGTGATGATGGAGGGGTGTCAGCAGTAATAGCTGGAGGAGGATGTGAGGTCAAAAGAAGTTTTTTTCTTCTCATTTTTATTTTTTAGGTAGGAATAATTAGAATATGTTTATATACTAACAAGAACGATCCTAGTGAAAGGAAAACCTCAATGAACTGGGGAGGAGAGAAATGCAGAAGCCACGTCCTTGAAACAGCAAGAAAGAACAGGAACCAGGGCACAAGGGGAGGGGTTTTCAATTCAACCAGCATTTATTAAAGGCCCCTGATATGCCAGTTTCATTGCACAGGTTTCTGATATTGCACCTGGAGTATTTTCCAACACTTATTTCCCCTATTCGATTCAAGATGCTTAAGGACTGAGTCCCTATTTTGTTCTTGTTTCAAGTCCCAGCCCAAATTTAGGCACACGGTAAGAGTTAATACATATTTGCTCAATATGTGTTGGATGAGATTAAGAAGGTTTAACCTAAACTATCACCATTAGCAGTCATTTGAACGTTTTGATTTAATCATAGATAGCACTGAGGAGACAGATATAACCAGCAAAAAATAGACAACTTCAATTACAGAATTTTTTTCTTGCTTTAAATTTGACTTGGATTGACAGAGAAAAAGGTTGGGGCCAGATGGATGTGGGAGTCGGGGAAGAGATAGCTGCTTCTAGAAGTCACCGAAGAGAAAGACAGTTCCTTCACACAGAAGCCAGTTTATAATTCTTGACAAAAACATGTACAATGGTACATGTGACCCCAGTGTTCCTACACTTAGTACAGAGTGTCAACTTTTTTGTGTATTGTGTTAGTGGTCTTAGTGCATCGTCTCTATAATCTTAATCTCTTGGACCTCCCCGAAAGCATATCCCCTTCTCCCATGGCATGTGCCCCTGAGGCCAGGGAGATCAATGCCAAGTGTTTCTCCTAATCCCAGCCCCACCCCATCACCAGTACATCATGTTCTGTCCTTCATCATGTGCTCTCTCCTCTGTAATATTTTATTCTCCAAATTCTTTTCATCTTTCAACATACAATTCAAGTCCGAATGACTCCAAGACTCCTTCTCCAAGAGAAGGAAAGACATCTATCCATTTGCTTAAATTCTGTAGTATTTAGTGAATCAATTACGTAGCAGTTCTGAAATAACACCTGATTGATTTGGTTTTGAACGAGCATGTGCATACATTCCTGAGTGAATGCAGGTGTGTGGGAGAGATTTCTATGAGAATTTGACCTATCAGCAGATGACAGCTCTCCATCAGACAAGAACTGGGCTCCAGCCTCTCCTCTGCTCCTCCGCCCTCAACAGCCCAGAGAGCAAGGTCAAGGACTGAGTGTTCTTGGGAAATTCAGCAGTAAGTGCGGATGGAACATTTTTAATAGTCTGCATCATTCAGGTGCTACGACACCGCATCCCCCGGGCAGCAGGTTATTGACTCTGTTCGTTTTGTTTCAAAAACAATACATAAAATGTACAAACTTCCAGTTATGAAATAAGTGAGTCATGACGATGTACTGTATGGTGACTACAGTTAATGACAGTGTATTGCATATTTGAAAGTTGCAAGAGATTAAATCTTAAAAATTCTCATCACAGAAGCAACATATATAGTAGCATATTTTCTATTTTTGAGAGCTATTTTTAAAAAATACATGTTTTAGAAAAGTTACAGTTATTCAACCAGTGTGATCATGACATCACATCTTGAATATGAGCCAAGCCTGCTTGAAAGAAAGAGGCAAAACAAGGGGGTGTTAAGTGGGAAACTCACAAATCGGCTTCAGAAGATCTGGAACATTCTTAAATCTGCCCAGAGCCATGGGATCTTGGGAGACTCACCTCCCTTCTCCAGGCCCTGGGTTTCTAAAACAAACGGTTTTGAATAAATGATCCCCAAGGTCCTTCCAGCTCTGACAGCCCGCACCTCCGGGGCTGTGAATGAGATCTGAGCTTCATCGCCACCCTTTGATCAACATCGCGGACCATGCTCTTTCCTGACATGCAGTGCTTCCTGGAACATAATTGAAATAATGTGGGTGTCATATCTCTTTTGATTCCCCAAACATGAACTGGAGTCATCAACTCTCCTCATTTAACCTTTCAACAAATAGCTCTGTGTGTTTCAGCTGGGGGCAGTAGAAATAATTACAATAAAACGTCTTCATGTAAAGAGGAACAGATAATATTCAAGCCACTAAATTAGAAAATGTCCATGTGCCCAGATGGCACCCAGAAATCATTCTCCCATTAGCGACTCGCTTCCAGTTAGCAAAAATGGAAATCAATTTACCAAACGCCTCCGCCACGCTAGAAGCAGAGCTGCCCTAATATCCCCTCCGTGTTGTCTGCCTTGTGGGGTTCCACGCGGGCTAGCAGCTGGCGGCACCCCAAATCTCAGGCTGAGTTCGGCTTTGTTGTCAGCGAGGGCAGATGCCCTCTGGCAATGCTCTCCGGCGACTGCCTTGGCAGCAGAACCGGCTGCCTCTTCCTATTTGTCTCCGTGCTCCTATCGGCGTAATGGGGGTATTTGTTTTACTAAAGGGTTTGCTTCACTCACTTGGTATTAGACTTAGGGATCAGACATGAAATAATTATTCAGCCTACAGCAGCTTTTTTCTGGTGCTGCCATTTCTAAACGAGCAGTCAGTTCCTGCAGGGATCTGTGTTACAGGAGAAAAACCACTTGTAGCCTGACTGGCGTTCTGTAGAGATGGAGAGAGGCCTATTAGACCCTTTATCTGCTGTTACCCTGAAAAATAAAAGGATTTTCCAGCTTTTCCCTGAATCATGGCATGCCAGGATTCAAGCAGACGGTTCTGCCATTGGTATCGATGAAACTCAGCCTGCATCTTGCACCTCTATTGGTGTGACCTTCACCTGTGATCCCCCCAAACTCACAGAGTCTGTCTTAATTGTATCAGTGTATTGGATGAGTCAGGACCTGCACATCAAGACGGCCTGGACCATTGCCTTTGGAAGACCTCGATGTCAGTGTCACGTGCACAATTCCAGGCTCCTGTTCTCTCATTTCTGGTACTAGGAGTTGATCAGAAGGATGAGGATTCAAAACTCTTCCACGCAGAATTAAATTCATTCTGTTTTGTTGTTACTGTCGTTGCCGAGAATGCCATGGAGCGTATTTTCTGCCTATTTCTGAAAAGTTTCTGTGCGCTTGCCAGCCCGGAGTCTCACGACTGGGCTTTACTTCATCCAGTCCAGATGACTCACACAGAGTATTTAGTATCTGAAGACGTGGATAACCACAGATAAGCACTTCCAATCATTCCTCAAATATTTAATGAGTAATCATATGCTGGGTTCTGTGGATAAATGGTATTTGCCTTCCTAGATATCATAGTCCAGCAAGAAAGACAGAAAATTGAACAGACACAATTACTGTAAAATACACCAGGTGCTGCAAAGGGCTTGGTACTGAGTGAGGCTGGTCACTCATTCTGACTGAGCGAGTCAGCCCCAGGATGACTTTTTTGACATATTCCAAGCTATATCTTAGCCTCACGTTGGTGTCTTCTTTTTCAGTGTTTCTATTAAGTCAACATCATTTTGAATGTAATATATCCTTTTTTGTAAACATTTTTTATTGAGTTATAATCATTTTACAATGTTGTGTCAAATTCCAGTGTAGAGCACAATTTTTCAGTTATACATGAACATACACATATTCATTGTCACATTTTTTTCTCTGTGAGCTACCACAAGATCTTGTATATATTTCCGTTCTATACAGAATAATCTTGTTTATCTATTCTACATTTTGAAATCCCAGTCTAATATATATATTTTTATGTGTGTGCGTATATATATATATATATACACATACATACACACATACACATATACACATAGACACTCCTACACACCTACATAACTACACACTCACACAAACACTATAAGGTTTGTAAATGAAGCAAAGGACAAAATCTCCACTCTTAAGGAATTTATAATCTATATATGAAATAAAGTATACAGAAAACACAAATATCATATTAAGGTCTAGGTAAATAGAGTCAAAGGAGTAGAATGCATCTTAAAACCTCATTTATCGGTAACTACATATCGGATAAATCCAGGAAGGCTTCACTGAGAAGGGCCATAAACTCAATCTGTCATTAAGTATCTCCTGTTCACCTACCATGTTTCGGGCCTCAGGGATGTACAGAATGAGACAGGGGGCCTGCACTCCAGGACAAAATTAAGTCCCAAGGAGACACAGCGAGAGGTGTAATTTTTTCACAGTGCAGCCTCCATAGATACTTCAGATTCAACTCTTTGCTTTCCGCTTACTGGAAATATGACTTTGGGCAAGTTTCTCATTTGTAAAACGGGGATAATGGATAGTATTTATCTCATAGGGTTATTTTTTGGCTTAAATGAGATAATATGGTTAAATCTCTTAGTACAGTTATTGACTTACATTGCGTGTCAGTAAATGTCATTATTCTTTTGCTCAATGATACTATTATCGAATACTATTCTTTTGTTTAAGTGAATTTAATTTAATCTCTTCATCTTATTCTAGGGTAGGATAACTATAGTCACCTGCAAGATAATGGAATCGAGAAGCACATACAAATTCTTCTAGCCAGTGAATATTGCTGCCAAGAGATATTGAGCCTTGTAACTGAATCCCTGTAATGACCAAGGAAGTGAAAGCATCTCAGAAATACATTTGATTGACTTAAATGCTTGATTTTCTCTCCTACGTCAATGTGCAGCACATGGCATGAATTAAGACGGTCCTGAGCCCAAAGACACAGAAATAAGGAAAGTGGAACGTATGCTGATGACTGAGCCATTTGCCCCAATGCTTTCAGTCATCCTGACTCATTGCCAAGGCTGAGGTCTCTATTCCTTACTCCTACAAATGCGTCATTTTCTACTGCATTGTTCACACTCAGTAATTGAGGAGCTCTTCAGCTTTTGTCAAAATTTTGCCATGAAGCATTTCCTAGGTTTTTGGAAGCGTTGCACGCTTATAAAATTCTCCCTGCAAACTGTTATATATTTGGAGATTCACAATGCTGTTAATATTAAGGGGCAGGGGTCACTAGTTCGTTCTGAGGATCTCCACACAGGGTTACATCAAATACAGAGATGGCAGAATTCACCTTGGCAAGCTGCTTTAACTAAAACATTCATGAACAGGTAGACTCAGCTGAACTCAACTCAACTCTGTGGAGGGAGAGACTCAGAAGCAGAGGCCAGATTAAAACTACTGAAGCGGGAAAGTGGGGCGCAGCTCCAGAGGTGAAGGCAGGAGCGTGAGGTTTACTGGAGTCTATGTTTAGTCTGGGCTAAACTAGATGTAGAGGTGGAGAAAAGTCCTTCGGGGAACATTCCCAGAGTGCGCTCTCCTCCTTGCTTTTCCCAAAGGAAGCCTCCTGGAAACCCGTGGCTGAAAAGTTTCCTTTCTGTGAGAAGTATAAATCACGTCATAATGTTGTTTCCAGCAATAAATGAACACAAGATGAACGCGATGGACTCAGGTCAAGTCTGCCCACAGCATGACTCTGGGGCTTGTTGGAAAATCAGTGGCCACAAGCTCTGTTTCATTAGAGGAAAAGCACGGGGATCATCTTTCTCCATCAGCGCCTGGACCAGAGCAGCCTCGCTCTGGGCGGGCTAATTGCAGGCGTCTGAAGCAGGACAACGGCAGCAAGGAGGCTGCTGTCCCCAGGGTTGAGCGCCATCTAAGTCCACGCCCGGGAGCCTGCACACCCCCAATCCGGGAACGAAAACTCCAGTTGTCCAGGCTCCCGCCCTGATGGAATTTGTGTTCTCTGGCAATCAGATAAGGAACAGGCAGGCCACACCACAAGTAGCTGCGTTTGAATTTTCTAAAGAGAAAAAGAAAATGCTTCCCATGGTAGGCGCAGACACAGGCACAGAGGCAGGATGGTGTATTTAGGAGCAAAGAGTCTGGAGTCAGTCTGTCTGGGTTCAAATCCCAGTCTCAGCATTTACTACCCGCGTGACCTCAAGACGATCTAATCTCTCTATGCCTCAGTTTCATCTGCAAAATGGAGGCAATAACAGCCGCAGTTCTGCAGGGTTATTGTGGGGAAGAAACGCTGACATGTGGCAGGCATGCGGAATAGTATCTGACACTTAACAAAGGCTATCATTACTGTCGAGAACTGCTCGTATTTCTTTTCCTAACTCGGACCGAGGAGAACAAGAGCTAGGTCCTCTCATGCAGGCCTTTGGATAATAACGCCCTCATTGTGACGTCCTTGTGGAAACATAGCTTTATAGGAGCAGCTGCTTTCTCAATGTTTGCTTGCTCATTCCAGATCCACATCACAGGGACATGCATGGAAACCGAGGAGATTAGCTACATGTATTACCAACAGAAGCCCTTGTCCCTGGAACCCACCCACCCCTTCCCTGGAGCACTGTTGACAGAAGCCTAAGGACAGTCGGCCCATTGGCTTCTCAGCCCTGCAGGGGCCATCCTTCAGGCCTCCCATGACTGCAGCAGGGCCGGCAGCATTTCTGACAAGCCTACACCTGGGACCTGATCGGTGTGTAACTTAGCCTGGGGTCTCCCAAGAGGGAAGGACGTGTTCCTCCCGTAACCTACCAGTTCTCCGAAGAAAAATACTCCATCTATAGAAAACAATTGGCAAGCCCCCTGAGGCCCTCTCTCTAGAGTTTACAGAAACAAGAGCACAGGGTTTCTTGCAAGACAGAAAGATTCCTGCATCCAGACACGGAGAAAAGCTGAGGCTGCTCAGACCTCTGGTCTGCGACAGGGGACCTACGTCTTCCTTGCGAGAACCCAGGAGTCACCAGCATCTTCTCCAGCTCGGCCAATATCCATCATTTCCTTCTGCTGCACCTGCTTCCTTTCCCCAAACTGTACTTTTAATAATGGCTTAAATACCTTTGACCCAATTAACTAGGATACCTGAAGGGGACTGTGGCACTGGCTCACCTTAAAAACCAAAGGTGTCATTTTCTGAGCATTTTTTTTTACCGTATCACATGCAGTAGAAAATACACTAGTTTGGAAGTCAGAAAATTAGCGTTAGGTGTGGCTGCCTCTGCTGTAACTTGCTGTGTGCCTTTTGGCACTTCCTTCAAATCTGGGATAAATGAGTCGTCTCTTGAGGGAGATGAAGATAAATAACGCAGCTGCTTCACAGCACCGTGGCTCTCTGATCAAGCGAGGCTGTGATGACCTCCACTAATGCGGAAAGCAATGAGACATATTACCAGAGAATCTGAAGTTTCCAAAATTGTGCCTAAGGTATTTCATAGCTGGAATCACTGGTTGACAAGTTAACTCTATGACAAATCTGTGATATTTGACAATTGAAGACAATTACTGGTAAAATAAACTATACAGTTACCAAAAGACAAGAAAAAGGAAGACCAGCAACCTAGCCATAGACTTTAAAGTATCTACTTTTGTTATGTGAGATGTATCAAAATTATTTTTCCATTGGCCTCTGTCATAAGGTAATAACTCAGTTATGGAAAAAAAACTTAAGGAGTTTTTATGACAAACTGAACAATGGAAATATGAACTTCTGCACATTTTAACTTTATTGCCATTTCTGAGTCTTCCCTAAGAAAGAATTGCTTCCACCTTTCCCTAGAAATAATCATATATCCTGAACCTTCTTTCATTGACTAGCATGGACTGGTCGATTTGTGATGTTAGATTTACTGAAATTTTCCATTGGCAGACAAGTGTCAAACTCCGAACAGAATATCAGGCTGGATAATAGAGTGGTCCCAACTTTATTAACACAGTAAATTTGACTTTGAATTACCATGTGTCTGCAGAAAAGGGAAGCCCACAAGTGGAAAACTTCAAGTGCATCCAAGGAGGAATCATACATCACCATTCCCTTTCATGAATCATCATTCAGTGGATTTTATACATTACCGTCAACTATATACCATGTATTATTTTAAAACAGGTCATTTGAATCTTTGCAGTTATGTATCACCAACATCTAAATTTAGATCTGGGCAATCTAGAGCTGCGTGATTGTGTGACAGTGGGCGATTATGAAACAGATTCGTGGTTTAAATTTTATTCTTTGCACTCAACATTTCATTGGGAAAAGAGGAAATCTTAGTTCTCAAGCAAGGAGTATGTACTTGCTGAATGATGGATGGAATGCTGCCATCTCTTGGTAGTCTAGCACAGAGGAAAACAGTTTTCAGAAAAGTGATTTTGCATTTTTATTGGCTAAAGGCAATACAGTTAAGAAGCATAATTCTACTCTTCTGGTGTCAGAACTATCTATAATTGCTGTTATTATTTTTAGCATTTAATGCTTACGGTGCATATTGAAGCTATTCCCTGACAATAATACCATATTAAAAAGAATTCATCACATGGTTTCACTGGCTTAGCTTTCAGGAAGGAAAGTCTAAATTAGGTTGGCCCAGCATCTCCTCTCACACCTCTGCTGTTTTGGATCTGTGTTAAGTATCCCACACTCAGTAAAGGTCACAAGCTATGCATGACCCCTTGGAGTTCTGTGCATCACCTAAATGTTATCTCTTCCAACATACCTATCAGACAGAGAGCCAAGAAAATGGCTGGCCCCTCTTTTGGCTTTTGGTAGAATGAGAAAGCCAGGATTCAGAGAACTGTGACTCTGCCACATACTGGTCCTACAACTCTGGCGAAGCGATCGTATCTCCCCAGTGTTCTCATCTGTAAAAGTGGAGACAGCACCCTCTAGTCTATCTACCTCACCACCTTATTATGAGGATCAAATAGAATTGCAGATGTGAAACTGTTCTGCAAGCAGCAAAGCGCTGTACTTAGGTCAAGGATGATCAGAGGCAGAATGACACTGTTGTTTGTCAGAGGAGACTTATTACTAAATCTAAATAACTTATATTTGGCTTTGTTCACAATTGATCACTATTTTTCTCAGAGTTGAGCATCTGACGATACCAATAAAGCAACATAAACAAGCTGGCAGACTTCCTGAGGTGGCATTGTCATTCGTACGTTGTCAAGTCAGGCAAGGTTATCTAAGTGTCATGTCAATTCAAGGCCCAACAGTATAATTTCAGTCACCCAAAGGCATAGCATATTCGGGATAGCCTGGGAGGTGGGGGAAATCATCCTACCTCATCATCATTTTATTACATCCACAGTATACCTTCCACAGCAGGTGTCAATCTATTGGAATTACTTGTTCACATTTTGTCTTTTCCCAAGACTGGGATCCTCATTGGTTTGCTAACAGGTGCCTCAGCAGGGCTTAACACTGTACCTGGGGCTGTATTTGTTCCATAAATATGTATTTGATTGTTAGGTTGAAGTGAATTAAGTAGTGTTAACCAATCACCATATTGTAGGTGCCAAAGAGTGAAGAAATATGAGTTAAAATAAATTCTAAGTGCAGTCTACGCATTAGGAAAAAACGTACCCATTTTTGGAAGAAGTGCAATTTTTAAAAAAGAAACTAAACTGAGAATGTCACAATGGAGTATGTTGTTTATATTTTTCTGAAGTCTGAAAATAGTTTTGATGTGAAATAGATAAAGTATGTTTATTTGAGAACAATAGGTGAGTTGAGGGGACAGAAAAGATTCGGTGCTTCATATAAGCCAATAAAATGGAAAGTTGCTGCCAGCGCAGCCCTCGGAATCTTGGATTGCACCAGTGAAAGTATAACGTTTATAACAAGTTTAATAGGTTCACTCTAATCTGTATATGCACACATCTAAAGTATTATCTTAAGTTATGAACTATTCATTTGAAAGATCATGGCAAACCTTCCAGCAAACGGCAACTAACGTAAGAGTCTGGGGAAAAAATGGCAAGTAGAAACAAAGAAAAAGAAATTGAGTAAGGGCACAGAAGAGAAAAGAGAACTTTCAAGAGAGATGCTGATTATATTCTAATTTTAGAAAACTTCCCTGTGAAAGATGATGAGAGTTGATGCGGAAGTACAGAAAATAAGAATTAATGTCATTGGAAAGAAATTACCAGGAAACATCCTCTCAGTCTGCGACAAAACAGGACAAGAGCAACCAGAACTTTCTGCTGGGGCTCTGAAATGGTGCAGTGAGCTGTCCAAGGTGACGGTGAGCTTCTTGCTCCAGGTATATTTCAGGACAAGACAGAGGAGGTTGGGGGCCACCAGCAGGATTTTGACAGAAGATTCCATCATGGGGTGAAGTTTTCCCCCCACGCAAAATAATACATTTCCACCATTTTAAAATAAATACACACTACGAATATAGTATTTTTCAATTATATACCGTACAGACTTTTTGAATAGCACGTGGAGGATTTGCTATTAAAAACTGTGATTTGAGAAGGAAGCGAAGAAATCAGAATTCTCAGCAGCGAAAGAATGAAGCAAATTTGCAAAATTTGGCAGAATCCCTAGCTATGAGTCACAGATAACTGCTGCAGGGTCCGCATTTATGGACTAGCTCTATGGTGCCACATTTACCTAGGTTCCATCTGTACTCTGTATGTAGGGAGGTCGCCTTACATATAATCACTAAATGCAGTCCTTCGCCAAGGTGAGTTTGTCTTGTATTTAGATAAAGTGATTATAAGTGTTTGCTTTTGAGATTGTAACATCCTCCGCACCAGCTCTCCTGCCTAGTTCATAATTAACCTGTCAACCCACCCTGCAGTAATAAGTGTGATAGACAGGGAATATATTAGGAAGGAACTTTTGTGTGATGTGCTTTCAAGCCCTCTTTTATCCTTCAACTATCTTTCCTTTTAATTAGCACTTGGGTAACAGCATACCATAATGAATTACCATATTACTGTTATCAATAAAAATTATTTTGGGTCTAAAGTAGTCATTAAGATGAAATGTGTAAGACCTGTTCCGGATAGTTTTGTAGGGAGATCGCAGTTGGAAATCAAGTCTCTATTTTGTATATTAATTTTAAAAGATTCAGAAGATTCTCAGATTTGTACATACATATTTACTAAATATAAAGATGTGAATATATGGGCGATAAAGGGAGGGGAATAAATGTAGGCATCTGGAGAGAATACAGCACTGATATATTAAAGACGACATTTTTGTTAATGTTGGCATATTGAGCAAACACTTTTATCTCTGCCACCTCTCTAAAAACCTAACTAAAACAGCAGCAAGAGGACTGTTTGCATCCCAAATACAAAAGAAATGGGAGAAAAAGATGGAAATAACCAAATGCTGCCAGCCAAAAAGCAGAATGAGTGAATCTAACTTATCAGATGTAGGCATACTGAACATTCAACTGGGAGTAGAGAAAACAGAGGCAAAACCCAGTTACACCCCAGAACAACGTCTCCCATAAGCTTAAGAATGGCCAATATCAGCTATCCAGAGTGGTGAAAATGAAGGTGGGACAAAGAAGAAAAATATTAGGTAGAAGATTGTTTAAGAAGGTAGATCAGAGATCCCCTTCTCCTCTTAGATCAGCTGGTCAACTTTCCACCCACACCGCGCTGGTAGATTGGAGGTGGAAGTGTCAGCCCTGGAGAGGGTAAAAGACTAAACACGGTTGAGAGCAGAAATGTGATACAGTACTCTTCTCCCACAAGACTCTAAGACAGCAGCCAGAATCATACAGTCCAGGCAGAAAGTCTGCAGTCCAAGAGAAAAAACATAAAGCTCCCAGTGAAAAATCTAACCAGTTCCACTGATCATAAATCCCCCAACATACACACTTGATCAGCATCTAACTAGGCTTTCTGTGCCATCCTCTTAAATGAGCAGCTAGTAAAAATTATCACAAGAAATTCAGGGAGAATGCCATGCAGAAGACAAAGAGCAAAACAAAGAGAAAAAATATCTTGGAGGAAACAAGGAATCAACTGGGAGAGGAAAATCTTAAAAAATAACTACTCTAAAGATACCTCTAGTAAAATAAAAGAAAATATTATATCCCCCAGACAGCAGTAGAGTGTTAATACCAAGAAGAAAACCAGAGGACAAGGAATATCTGGGAATAAATACAAGAAGGCAAAAAATTTAAAGCCGAATAAATGGATTGGCCCATAAAGTCGTGCATAGTCGTAATTATCTCTCAGAAAATGGAAGAGAATCAATAGACACATTTTAAGACATGCAATGTCACAGAAGATTTGCCTTCAGGAAAATGCTAGAAGAGGTATTACACCAAAATAAAGAACTAAACCAGGAAATGAAAAGACATGAGATGCAGGAATCAAGGCAGATAAAGGAAATCCCCAACGTGATAATGGAAGGAGATACCAGAATAAAAGCTGCATAGCAGTCCTAGAGACAAGTCAGTTCAGACTGGAGCAAGCCAGAAGCGACCAAAAAAAAAAAAAAATTTCTTCAAGAAGATGAAAATGACTGAGTATGTGATGTTTTTAACATATTGAGATTTATACAAAATAGATAAGAATTTAGGGGTGAATTAGTGGTAAGACAATGGAACACTGAACATACAAAAGATAAGACTATTTTTGATTCCTGGGAAATGAAGATGTTTTGCAAGATGGAAAAGTAGTCATGATATAATGCATGGCTTAATTGTGAATAACTTTGACAGTCATAATGATGCAAAGTCTTGATGCTGCTCTAAACAAAATTATGTCATAATTATGGTGGTAGAATGGGGGATGAGAAAACATGTGGAAGGTGAGCAGCAAAAATCCCCCAAAATTTAGTATTTTCTCTTCCATAGTGAGAAGTCAATAGATAATACTTTGAATGAAAAAATCAAGACGTGCTGATGTAAGTGCAGTATTAAGAAACATGAAGATATATTAAAGGAAAGCAAAATATTTGAAAGTTCCCATTTTCTAGAAAAGCAATTAAATGGAGCTGGTAAGACAATCTTTTTTTTTTTTCATAATTTGTCTTGTAGAATGTGCATCTTTAAACTATGTGCTATGGGGTGGGGGGAAAAAAGCATTTCATGTCTATAACGTTCAGACTCATAGTTACACGTTCTCTTTTTAGAAGCCTGAAGCTAGCCTCAGGGACAGAAGGACCCTGTTAGAAGATGCCAATGAAGATAACGTCTTCTTATTGAGCTATTTTGAGGACACAAAGCCTGCGGGGAAGACCAAAAGTAGCCAGAGGAAGTAGCAGAATTAAGAAGGAATGCTTAAATCTCACTCCTTATTTTTGCAGAAGGAAAAATGTTCTCATTTTCTCCTCCCCATGAGAGAAAGGCACGGGAACACTTTCTGCTTTCTTCTGTGACCTCTGAAATCGTCAGGAGAAGGCACTGCATGCATCAGGCTCAATTACTGCCGGGGAAGCTGCTTCTTTCTGCAGGGATGGCCTTCAGGACATAGGTGTCCTCTGCTGGTCCAGGGGGATGCATTCTGGGCAGTGTCTGTCCCTGACTCTGCAGATGGACGGAGGCTAGCAGTTTGGGGGGTATGCTCAATTCCAGAGAGGGGATATATTATATGGGGTAGTTATCGAACAAAATTAATACATATTCTCCAATTTACATTTATCAGTAATGAAATTGGCATTTTTAACTCCATGTGTATCATTCCTATATCTTATTTCTCAACTGGCTTCAAACTCAGGAGAAAAATAAATAGTGCGTTTTACTGAGTCACCCTCAAAATCTAATAGTCATTATCACCTTCTTGAATATTGAGAGCTCCTTGACAAGTAGTAACACAGCATCATGGATGCTGTGAGACGCTGCCCAGGGCTCCTTTCAGAAGTGAAGACTTAGTGCATAGCTCCTGGGAGTGCTGCTAACAGCCTTCTTAATGAATTGCCTCATTAAGGAGAGTTGCCTTGGCCAAAGTCAAAGAAATAATGAAATGTCACTTCATACTTGTTTGAATGACTATTATCAAAAAGAACAAGTAACAAGTGTTGGTGAAGATGTGGGGAGAAAAGGGAACCCCTATGGACCGTTGGTGTGAATATAAATTGGTATAGCCAATATGGAGAACAGTATGGTAGTTTCTCAAAAAATTAAAAGTAGAAGTACCATATGATCCAGCAATTCCACCTCTAGATATTTATCTGAAGAAAACAAAAGCGCTAGTTTGAAAAGATATATGCATCCATTCTTTGTTGCAGCATGATTTACAACAGCCAAGATATGGAAGCAACATGAGTGTCCATCCATAGATGATTAGATACAAAGGATGTGATATATCTATATATCTGTATCTGTCTGTCTATCTGTCTATTTAGATAGATAGACAAATAGAATGGAATATTACTCAGCCATAAAAAAGAATGAAATCTTGCCATTTGTGACAGTGTGAATGGACTTAGAGGGTAGTACGCTAAACGAAATGTCAGATAGAAAAGATAAATACCATATGAATTCACTTATATGTGGTATCTAATAAACAATACAATGAACAAACATAACAAAGTAGAAACAAGCTCATAGGTACAGGGAACAAACTGGTGGTTGCCATATAGGAGGGGATGGGGAGATTGGTGAAACAGGTGAAGGGAATTAAGAGCTACAAAGTTCCAGGTATAAAAGAAGTAAGTAATGGGTATGCATGCTTTTATATATATATATATAAATGTGCTATATATGTATATATATGTATATGTATATATATGTATATGTATATATATGTATATGTATATGTGTGTGTATATATATATATATATGCTTAAGCTACCCACTATACGACTCCCTTCTTTCCTTCTCAGATTCCAACTTCTTCCTATCTACTATTAATATTCTTTATGTTGCAGTTGAGTAAACAGATTCCTGGAAGGGATGTGACCAGTCGGTAGACTCATGAGCCAGCTGGATAAGCATTACCTACTTTTTGAGCCTGTCACTGTGTAGAATAGCAGTATCCTATAAAAATATAATGTAAGCTACAGCTAGTATTTTAGATTTTCTAGTAGCCACACTAAAATATGAAAAGAAACAGGTGGACAAATTTTAATAATTTATTTGACAGCTCTAGGTATCCGAAATACTGCCATTTTAACATGCAAATTATTAATAATAGTAATATGACATTTATACCCATTTTTCCTACTAAAGCTTTGAAACTGGTATGTATTTTACACTTACAGATATGTACATGTGGACCAGCCATATTTCAAGTGCTGAATGGCACATGTGGTTAGTGGCTGCTGTACTGGAAAGTGCAGGATAGAGTACAGACTAAGAACACGACCAAGCATTTTGCTAACAGAGATCTGCCGATGACAGGAGATCCCCTGCCTGTGCTAAACACACGGGTAAAGCAAACTTCCCAGTAACTACACCAATCCTGACTTCTCTGTCTCAGCAGCCAAGCCTAAGTTCATCGTTGTCCCAAACCGACCTTGGCTCTTTAGCTTTATTAAAGTTCTTCATGAACCAAGTCCCGTAACCTGCAGCCTAAAATAACCTAGTTCAGTACACAGTCTCCAAAGAGAAAATAACAAACCAGTCAGCCATACAGAAGAGTGAAGCACACAGAACAGGGCCAGACATCCCATTTCAATCTTGAGTTTAGCCTCTTAGAAGTTCTCTGACTCAGAAGTTGCCGGAATCCTATTTACTGCCTTAGAAGAGCAATTGAGGTAGTGCTTCTTTCCCCAGAACCCACTGTGATTATTTAACCTCCCATGCCACTTCTCAAACAACTGCCAAAGCCTAAAAGGAGAACTCAGATGGCCTCCAGGCTTCAGAATTTCATACAGGGAGAGCAGCGAACGTTCCTCCCTTCAATCGTTATTCTGTTTGCAGAAAATGAACAAAACTCCAGAATAAACAAAGTTCCCGGGCTCCTTCTTTTCACACTTCCTGAGTGTTAACAATTTCACGTGTGTGCATGTGCATTTGAGTATGAGTATATCCGTCTAAATATATGAGGTCAAATATATGAGCATGTTTGTCTAATGTGTGTTTTGCCTTGTACGATCTGTCCCTCTCATGGGGCCCAGAGAGGAGCTAAACGTATTCGTCTTGTATGCATGTCTTGCAATTGCAGAAGTACTATTTTTACTCTGCCAGGTTTAACATAAACTATAGAAATGTGGATACACAGACTGATGACTTACTTTTCCAGTATTATTAGGAAATTACCCACTTCATATAAATGACTTTTCCATATATTTAAGTGAAGTTTGATATGCTCTGTTTCATGGCGCGATGCCATGTGGCTCCACAGCAACCCTATGAAGTTCCCCTGCTTCACAAATGGGGAAAGTAAGACCAGGGAGGTGAAACCAATCTAAACGTGGACCTGCCACTTAGGCGCTGTATTAGCACAGACTTTAACCACCACACTGCTTTGTCCACATGCTAAAACCCGCACTGGTCCACTGTTTCCAATGATGCCTCATAAGAAGCTTAGCTTTACTAACAACGCTGTCTCCTCTGTTCTGAAGGTCGTGTCGTATCTCAGTAAAAGGCAAAAGGGCACAGGATTTGTGAGAACTTATTTGCTTCTTAGAAATCTGTTTAACTAATTTCAACTGCTTTGTGTGGGTGGGGTGGCTGGACAAGCGAGGCATTTCTTTACGACTTATTCAGAGTGAGAAATGGGGCTGAAGCTCAGTGTGCTGATTCTTAAATCAGAGGTTAATCACCTTTCTCGTGATGTGAGTTAACTGAAGGCAAATAAGTAGCTCAGTTCAAATAATTGAGCAAATATTTCCTGGATTATCATTAGTCTCCAGACATTATGTAAATATCTATCTATCATGACATATACCTATATGAGTGTCTCTTCCTTTGAATATGTATATATTCTTTTGAACACAAAGATGACAAGAATTTTACTGTGGCATTCTTAGCCCTGCCAGAAAGTTCCAGGCACTTTGCTTAGCCAGACTTTCATATCTCACCGCATTCCCCTTATAACCAATAGTACAGCTTTGGACCAGGGGCAAAGGCGGTAGTTATAGCTCATAATAGCTATGGAGAATTAGATGTTGTGTTCAAGGAAAACAACCTGAACATATACTTAAACAAAACAGTGACTCTGACTTTATTCTTACTACGGATGCTACATGTATCTTGAGTTTGTATTGTCATAAATAATCAGAGGTATCAGAAAAACAAAAGAAGAAAACTGTTCCTTAGATTTAAAAGGATGCATATAATTAATCAATCAAAAAGTATTGATGAAGCTCTTGCAGTATACAAGGTCTTCTACACCAACTGGTACGAGGAATTGGGAGCATGGTCTTCGCGCATAATGAGGAACTAAAGTTAGAAAAGTGAGAATTGAGACACTTATTTCAAGTTTTCTGCAACATCTGTGATAGGATTACCATCATCCCCTGGGGTCAGGATCTCCTTACCCTTGATGATGGAGGCACTGCCCAGAGCCCTGGCCAGGAAGCAAAGCTGAAGAGGGGGCCACAGCCCTGAAGGTCCCCACACAAGCCCACAGGCCTGAGGGACAGGATACTGTGACCAAAAACAGAGCCCACCTGACTTTACCTTTATGTAAGTGGATCACTGACCTCTCACTGTCTTTAAAATTTACATATGGGATATGTAAGAAGTTTACCCCCCCACCCCCGTAATCCATATATACCCACACAGATTTAAACTCTGGTCAGTGATCTGCTAAAACCACTCTTTTCTCAAGTTCATTCCAAGTGCATTACTTCCTGCACAGTGTGGATTAAGAACAGCCATCATTTATTGCAGGTTAACTGACTTTTTTTTTTTTTTTTTTGCCTCTAATCACACAAAATTTGGTCTGTTTCCCTTCGCCTTGAATCTTAGCTGGCCCTGTGATTCCTTTGACCAATGAGAAGCAGCAGAAGTGACACTGTAGTTTCCCAGGCCAGGGCTTAAAGAGACCTTCAAATTCCACTTTCTCCTAGTTGGAATTCTGCTCTTGTAACCCCAGCCACCATGCTGTGTGGAGCTGATTCACACAGAGGGGCCACCAGGAGGGGAATCAAGGAGCTCTGGCCCAGCTGAGCTCTACCTGACAGCCAGCACCAACCACCAGCCATACAACTGAGCCATCTTGCACGTTAGTCTCCCGCTTCCAGAAAACCAGCCCCTCCCAATACCACACTAAGCAGAAGAACTGCCCAGCTGAAACCAGTCAGACACAGACTTGTGAGAGATTATACATCGTCATTGTTTGGGGCTGTTAAGATTTGTGAATGGTGCAATAAATAACTGAAGAACTCCCCATCTCTACTCAGCTTTTATCCTCCATCGGGACCCTTACTATTCTCAGTGTTTTGGAAACACATTCCCAAGCATCTGGCACATAATAAAAGCTCAACGAATATTAGCTGAGTGTGTATCTCTGTGTGTCTGTATACAGTCCACCTTGCTGTACACCCCAAGAAAGCTGCTTTAGAAAAGTAACTGGGAACCGCGTGTCTTCAGGGTTTTTGCATCACTCAGGGGACATCACAACTCTTCCTTGGCCACCACCACACTGATTTAGAAGAATTTAGAAGGGCAACACGACTGACCACATCTGTACACGTGCCTGCTGCTCACGTCCCTCCCTGGTGTCCCATCAGCTTTCTCCAGGCTCCACGCCAAAAGATGCAGCTGAGCCCACTATGGCTTTCCCATCATCAGGGCTAGGAAAGAACATTTACTTTCCTGAAACTAGGTTTTCTCTTTGACCTAAACTCCAAAATCCAAATAGGAAAAGACTCCGATAATGAGGCTGTACTGTCAAAAGATTAGAAAACATTTCAGAGGCTTGTTCAAGGTACAGATCATTCCAACGATAATCAGAGATTAAGATATTTCATTCATGCGATTTTTTTTTCTTTTCTATTTTTATAGGCCTTAGGTCTTTCCTATACATGTTAAAACCACAGGCATCTTCTTTTTGATTTCACCACTCCCAAAATACTGACTACCTAGGGGGTCTTTTAATGACCTGCTTAAACAATGTATCTCACATTTGGAAAGTTCCTTATAATTTTGAAAGTACTTTTAAAATAGCACCTCCTTTGTTTCCATTTCTCTATGAATACAATCTTGCTTTGGGTCTTTTAAGGTTTGCCTTCTGAGGAGGGTGACTGTGCAAGGACTATTGATTTAGCAGTAGACGTCTGCCTGCTCCTCTCAGATGTTTCTCAGCCCTTTGTCTTTTTCCAGACATTCGTGCAGGCAGGAAATATACAGATGTATTTGATTCCGGGATTTGTAGTAGCTAATCACTCTCCAACAATTATTTTGAAAAAGCAGTGGCACCACGGATGCTTTACAATTATGGAAATCCACAAGAGGGGAAGTTACCGCCTTCATTTTCTTCAGCTGTGGAAGCACAAGGGGTTGGAGTGGAGCTGAGTGTCAGGTGAGCGACCTGATTACAACAGCATTAAACAACTCCACAGGCTCTTGTTTCATCTGAGATACTGGAAGTGCAAACTCCCCCTGTGGTGTCTCTTCCATGTTTGAGAAATACTGTAGGCCCTCTGTGTCCGCGGGTTCCACCTCCACTGCGCGTGCAGAACCCGCGGATACGGAAGGTTGATTGCACCACGTCATTCTGTATAAGGGACTTGAGCATCGGCCGATTTGGGCATCCATGGAGGCTCCTGGAACCAATCCCCTGTGGGTACCGAGCGATGACTGTACTACCATCATTATGGAGTCAAATCCCTCGGAACCCAGGTGCCTCATTTTACTGCACAATGGCATTTTCCTCACTCCTTGCCCCCAACATCACTCTCCTATAAGCCCTTCAATGCTCTGTTTCTGGCCACTCACTTATCTTTTTTTTTTAACCATAAAATACCACTTTCCACCTTCACCCTCAAGAAGACAACTATGGTGAGTAAAAACGGAGGAAAAAAATGAAAGAATAAATCACAGAGCAAAGCTCTGGAGAAAAACTACATCACATCACAGTGTATTCTTTCCAGGTTAAAGCCCTGACGTCATACACCAACTCTGACACTTGGTACATTGTTTAAACCACCTCATTTCTCAGCTTCCGCATCTATACACTGGAATAGTAATAGTCTTTAATGCATAGAGTTGTTGGGCCATAACATGTATAATGTGTTTAGCACAAAATGTTCAACAAATTTTTATTATCCATCTAACGTTCCACAGATACTGCTTAGCCACTGGCATGGGCTGACTGTGGGTCAGGCATTGACCAGGGAAGCACGGCACACACACTGGAGACACTAAGTAGCAGGGAAGCAACAGGAACCCCAGGGAAGGGCACACGGAGTGGGAATGTGTGTGGTCAGAGAAGGCTTCTTAAAGTAGGCAGCAGACTTTGAAGGAAGGGCCGAGTTTTAGTAAGTGGCAGAGGGAAAGAGAAATAATCAATGAGAGCAGAGTTGCGTGAGCGCGGCTATAGACAAAAGGTCACACTTTGAACAAAGATCTGGATGTGTTCAACGTGTGTAGAGACAATGCACTGACCAGCCTCATATACTACCCACCCCCCTCTTGTGCTTCAGTGGATCACTGCACTCTCAACTTCAGTACCCAGACAAGGTACAAGTAAAACCAAGAGGTCAAGGACACAAAGAAGCCAGTGTTTTAAAAGTAACAGGACACAAAGTAACAGAGTAGGAAAGCATGCAATGAGTCAGCTCCGTTCAAACATGGAGCTGCACAGCAGAGGACACGGTTACCTGAGTGTGGGTATTGCTACCATCAGGTGGAGGGTCTTGGACATGAATGAGAAGGATTCTCTTGTGATGTGCACAAATAAGCATGAGAACTGTGCATCCTTATCCAGTATAAGGATCCTTTTCTTGTTCATTCTTGTTTGGATCCTTTTCTTGCTCATTTCTGTTGCCTTTATTGCCCCTAATATACTTGATGATTGCTTTTACATTGAATTCCGGGTGGGAGAAATTAGAATGGAATTAAAAATTAGATGAAATCATAGGTTTCACAACTATGTATTAACAAGGGCTGTTGTATTACAAATAAGCTCTCACTGTGTTCAAAGGCCAAGCCAGTTTGAGAACAGAGTGAAAGTTATCTTTTCATTCCAAGAAGATTCCAATGGCCAGCATCCCTAATACCTTGCACGGACGTGTGCCCGCTTCAACTAAAGCCCAGCAAAGATTTAACAACCAAAAGCAAGGCAGTCTTAACCAAAGCATCAAGCACATGATGCAACAGTAATAAATGAAACATTTTAAGGCTAGGGAGAAAAGAATACTTTTGATGATGGACAAATCAATTTAAATTTATTTTTAAGTCATTTTGGCTGGATGGTGTTTATCAAGAGACTATGGATGAAAGAAGATTGGGTGTTGAAGAAAAGAAAGGGTTCCTTGAAGCCAATGGACTCAAGACACAT
Source organism: Camelus dromedarius (assembly GCF_036321535.1). Classification (NCBI taxonomy): domain Eukaryota; kingdom Metazoa; phylum Chordata; class Mammalia; order Artiodactyla; family Camelidae; genus Camelus; species Camelus dromedarius. The sequence continues at coordinate 49,605,977 of NC_087450.1, forward strand.
TTTCCTCAGTACTATTTTGGACTTTATTCCCCCCATAAGCTTTCAAATTTCAATCGCTACCCCACTGAGTCTGGGGAGAAATTGATAAAGAAAATAATATAGCAGACAATCACAAGTGAATTGAATTTGAGCACAATTGAGATGAACTGCAGTGTTTAAAAATAGAATCATTTTGAAAATAGGCTTAAGGGAGAGCATTCTTCTCTTATATGTTGCTTAAATGTTTGTGACCAGAAAAAAGGGAAGGAATTAGAAGGGTGGGCAGATGGGAGGGGGGACAGTTGTACACTGACTCGGCTAAATATTTATTTAATTTCTCTCGGCTTTTTTATTTTTTGGACACTTCTTCAAACTACTTGAGCAGCATTAGAAAAGGAAATTGTTAAAATAAAATGATGTTGCCTATAATCACAAGTGAATTGAATTTTTCCACATGGGCTGTGGTGCGTAAAAGCCTTTTCTTTTTAAGATTATATGTATATATACACACACATACTTATATTTATATTTATATATATAAAATCACTGAAGTTTTGAAGAAGGAAAAAGAGAATCACCAACTCATAAACTCTTAGAATAGACTCTTAGAACTGATAGGGGCCTTAGAAATTATTTTACCAGTTCCCAAATTGGGCTGTACCATCAGGATCCTCAAAAGAACTTAATATTATTTCCTTTTCCTTTTCCTACTCAAGATCTACTGAATCAGACTCCCTGAGGCTGAGGCTCTAGAATGGGTTGTTTAAAAGCTCTTCAAAAAAAACTTTAAAGAAGCCAGGCTGCTGTCCCCCGATTCAGTGCATCTCTTACGGTTTATAGTAGAGGAATCCAAATCTCAGAGCAGAGAATTCATACAGACTTTAAGTGACAAAGCAAACAACTGAACCCAGCATTTCTGAATCCTGGTGCCCTGTACTTTCCACTACTCCAAAAAGAGAGGACTGAACATCAATAACTGTCCTTAGAGTAATCTGGATGAGAAGAAATCTCCCTAGGAAAGTGTGGACGTCCTCAGCTGACATGACGTAGGATTCCCAGATCATAGATGGACAGGACCAGGCGAGAAGTGCTTGGCCATTTTCAAGGCCGAAACTGAGGAAATCAGCACTGCTTTAGCTGGAAGTTGTAATGCTGTTTTGGTCTCTTGGAGGATAGGTTCATTGGACAATAATCGTTTTTCTAAAATTATTGGACAATATAATTAACAGACTACAGTCCTGAAATGAGCGCAAGCCAAATGATACGAAGACACAGGTGCCAGGCCTTACACAGAAGGCTTATGCAAGGCTCATGTCAGGAAAATCCTACTTCTGTAAAATATCTAGAGAACAAATCAAATCAACATTTCCTGAAGCAGCTCTTTCTAATTTAGGAAGCTGCTCGTGCCAATAACAGACTCTTAGAATTTGGAGGGACCTTACAATTCATTTGTCCAAACTTTCACCACGTCAGGAATCCAGTCCACAACACCCCTGTCGGGCGGTGGGAGAGACGCTGCTAGGACATGTTCAGTGATGTAAAAATCGCTCCTTTTTTGTTTTTTTTAGGTAACCTATTCGGCCGTCTCATCTTTTATTGCTAGAAAAAAAGTTCCACCTATTAATAAAAAGTTTTCTTCTCTGTGATTTCCAAACTTTTCTGTTCCTTCTGGAGGGCTCTATTTTTCTTTTTCTTAACAAATCTGTTTCTTGTGCCAAATAGCAACTCCTAAAATATTTGCAGAAAGCTATCAAGTGACCCCCTTCTGTGCCCCTCCTCAAACAAACAGAATCACATCTGCTGATTTGTCGTGTTCTACAGCGGGCTGCCTGTTGTTTCTATTGCTAGTGTATGGTTCACCGTATCACAGCTAAGCGCATGGGACCGTCCTCACCCACTAGACTGTGATCTCCTTGAGAATGGACACCGTGATGTGTTTGTGTATCCCTGTCTATTCTCCAACAGAATGTGTGACACACAACAGGTATTTAAATGTCTTTGGTAATTAAAACACACCTCATCTTACCATCAAGTCACCTCTTCTTTGGGATAAACACCCTACATTTCTTGAACCTCAAGATTTCTTGAGGTGAGCACTGTTTTGTTCATCATTATACCCTAATACTCATCACCGAACGCTCAGTTAATACTGTTGCATTAATTTGGCAGTGTGTTCCAGGGCCTTCAGAAATCGTACTGTTGTCCTCTGGATGCAATGCACTTTAAAGGTGCTGTAAAAAAATCAGTGCCACCCTAAATGGGGTCTTGATACACAGTGAGATTACTGCTTCCCCTGAGCTGTTACGTAGCTCTGATTTACATCTGGTTTTCCAAATAGCCTTCTTATGCTTTTGGTTCAGGTTGACCTTAAAGTTACTGAAATCTGAAAGTCCTTTCTTGCAAGTATTAACAGTGATATTTGCCCAGTCTTGAACAACAGTTATTAATTTTACCTAAAATATAAGGTACATCTGAAGGTATATATAAGGTAACATAAGGCTATATTAAGACCTAACCATCTGACACGGCATAGTGGTTGGCTACTCAAGTTCAAATCCTGGCTCCACCACTTACTAGCTATGTGACCTTGGATGCATCACTTTTCTGAACATCGGTTTCCTTACCTATTAATTGGGCATTGTTGTAATACCTACTTTGTACCTTTCTTTTTAATTTGCAAAATACATATTTGACAAGGGCTTTTGCACAGAATATATTTTTAAAAAATTCTTATAACCCAATAATGAAAGTCAACCAAACACAATAAGTAAAATACTGTTTATAGACTCTTGATAGGTGGACGTAATGCACTACATGAAAGGAGCTGATGTAAACAGGCCTTTAGTGCCCTGGTGGAAGGTGTGGGGGGAGGGAAGCATTCTACAGTCTTACGATTAAGTCTCAGTTTTTTAGCAGGCCTACGCCTCAGGACTATGAATTTCACAACTATTTTTCAGTTTTTATTTTCTCTCCCCTTAGTGGGAACAGGATGGCTACAGTGGGTTGGAGTTTCCCTCCCTCCAGGTCAGTTAGGCTCTGATAACACTCTTGCAGGTTAGGCTCCAGTAACAGTTTCCTCTGAGGGCAGACCTTGATAAGAACAGAATGTTCTGGCACTTTTCACAATGGAGGATTTTTCTCTGATAGTCACTGTGAGGGCCTAATAGAGCTTCTGGAAGTAACACTCATGAAAGTGTGGGAGCCCCCACTAAGACTGAACCTCTCTGGAGATCTGAGCTCTCAGAGTTGTCCACACTCAGCCTCCAGCAATTCGTCAAAGACAGTTCAGCTCTCCCTGTCCCAGCACTGCTTCTCATGGGGCTCCGCACTGGGAAGCTGTGATTCTTTATATTGGCCTGTTGGTCTCTCTAGTTTGATCTGGGGGACAGTGGTTTACCCTGTGACCTCCCTTCTCTTATGGACCTAAGAAGAGTTGTTGAATTTTCAGTTTGTTCTGCTTTTTTTTTTTTTTAATTAAAGTATAGTCAGTTTATAATGTTGTGTCAATTTCTGGTGTACAGCATAATGTCTCAGTCATACGTGAACATACATACATTCCTTTTCATATTCTTTATCATTTTCATTATAAGTTCCTAAAGGATATTGAATATAGTTCCCTGTGCTATACAGTATAAAGTTGTTTACCTATTTTATATGTAGTAGTTAGTATCTGCAAATCTCGAACTCCAAATTTATCTCTTCCCGCTCCCCTGGTGACCATACATTTGTTTCTTATGTCTGTGAGTTTGTTTCTGATTTATAAATAAGTTCCTTTCTGTCTTTTTTTTTTTTAGACTCCACATTATAAGTGATATAATATGATATTTTTCTTTCTCTTTCTGGCTTACTTCACTTATTATGATCCAGTTTTTCACATACTTGTTAGGATGAAGTGGTGATTTCCATGCTTCTTACATGCTGGACAGGAAGCTGGAAGTCCCTTCATAGCTTTTTTAATAACATAGTACATAGCACTTTCTGAGATAGTGAATGGACAGTACTGTCTTCTATGTCTAGCAGATAGCAGATGTTAAATAAATGCTTATTATGATTTATATGTTTGAACCTATCAGTCTAGTTTGGCAGGATTATTTGAACCCTGTCTATCAAACAGCTTATTAAATTGACCCTCTAACGTGGGCCAAATGAAAATGCAATTTGTCTGCCTCCAGTGTTTTCAGACATGGCATTGATTAAAAAGACATAGAGATAGGAGATCTGATCCAAGTTATCTTAGCCATATTGATCCACCCTTTTTGGGGATACATTTACTTAGTCGCTTGTATAAATGAATCTGCAGCACAAACCATAAAGTTCTATTCTCTTCTTCCCCTCAAATTTAATCTCAGCGTATCAACGAATGTGCTGGCATAACATTGTGAGAGGCACTGTTCTTGTCCTACCACCAGACAACACAAAATATAGCCTCTATTTTGGGTTGATGTAGGAAGGAAAAGTAGCTCTCTTGTAATCAGTAGAGGGACTACCTGTAAGTTCAGATCAGAAAAGCCATCTGCTCACCGTTGCTGCTCTGCTACACCAAGACAAGGCTCGGGGTAGGACGCTGCCACCCAGTAAACTTCACATCTCACGATCAGGCTTATTTATACACTAGAAGCAGTGACAGGGTTTTTATCCTAATTCCAGAATGTCTGTGTCAGTCCCTACAAAATCTGAGCATAACTCTTGATTCTCTAAGAACACTGTGAGCAGCATGAGGGCAAGCACTGTATATCCCGTTGACATCCCTCCCACTCTGCCCCCTTTAAGGAAAGAAAAATGACAGTAAGAGACCGTCCCCAGAGTCTTGTGAGATCTAAGCAGGAACTGGCCTTTGGAGCCTACTGATGTTTGCAGGCCTTCCCCCACCTCACTTTTAGGTCCACTGACCCAGAATGTGAGTGAGAAACTGAAAAGACAGAATCCTCACACCAAGAGAAAATATGAGCTATTGTTTAATGGGCCACATTCTTAAGCTTCCTGCCGATGCTACATTACTAAGAAGACAGTACAGTGAACACACCACACACACACACACAGGTGTTATTATCGGTCATTACTTGTATCCTCATTTGAAAACAAACAAGTCTGCTCACAGCTTCCAGACCCTTGAATCCTGTTTTCAGAGCAATCTGCATTCCTGTGTCTCCTGCTCACCCCTCTCCTGATACAAACAACTGCATGGAGAGGGTGGCCTTGTAATTCGTTGCAAAAAGATGAACAGGATTATGTTATGCACAGTTTCCAATTTCTGCCAATCACTTAACTGCACTGCAGCCTACATACCTCCTGTTGCTTCTATTTATTCAGAAAAATAAAATAAATTCAAAGCCAAAAGTTAATCAGGGGCCCCAGGCCTGAGCCTGGAAAGAGCTGCCTCCTCTTGCCCTGGAGTTTCCAGGGTGAGTAGCCTGGTGGAGGTCAGCAGGAAAATAGGGTGGTTTTGCCTGCCAGCTTTATAACAAGATTATTTCCTAAATTGCAGGCAAGATTCTACATACCAAGACAGCATTTTTGTATACAGAATTATATTTTTACCTTATGTTGAAGTTTACGTATGATTTTGAAATCTATATATACCACATACATGAAAGAATAGACTTATTTAAGCAAAGGGACAGAGTTACTCCTCAGGTGACAAAGTCTGAAATCCCTGGCCATAAAAGAGAGGAAGAAAGAAAGAAATCTATAGATACTTAATAGAACTGGTTGATTTTAAACACTGAAGCCCAAGACTGCAATCTCACCAGCCTCTTTCTTCTTTAACATGTGCCAAGAAAGCCAAAAACAATGAAATTAAATGCTGTTGATTTCCCTCCGAATGGCACATGAGCAGCAATTGTTAATGAAAAAGGCAAAGAAATCTAATTCCATTATCTACTTTTCTAGTTGAAGACAATAGTTTTCTTTTTTTCCCTCACATTGTTTGGATAACAAATGCTCTAATGCAGTATTACTTCCACACCCCCAAAACAAGCGAAAGGCAAAACAAAGAACACAAAATCAAGATGTAAGCTGTGGAGAAACTGTGGGATGAAAAACGTGTTGGGAAAAGACATCGGATAGTCCGTTCTGAAGCTCCGATCAGGAGCGAGTATCACTGAGGGGCTGTCCTGACTTGGTTGTTTCAGTCGTGGTAACGGTGGTCTCCACACCGCACTGCTGCACAGGGTGGACGGTTGGGTCTGCTCAGGAGCCTTTTCTCCCTACTGAAGAGGAGACCACGGATTTTTTGATAGACTCATGAAAATCCCAGTTCTCATGAAATCACTCAATGCTACAAAAGTCAAACCCATATTTTAACCTGGAGAATAATCAAAAGGACTTACTTTCAGATTCTGATCCTATAAAGAGAAAGACAGCAAAGGCAGAGAGACACAGAGCAAGAGAGCAGGGTGTGCTGCGGTACAGAACGGGGAGGTGTGGAATAGCATGACATAGTGAGTTGTGATCCTAGCGAATCTTTTACGGGAACGTTTCCACATCATCCCCAAATACACATAATTGAAACATGCACTGTTTATAGATACGCACCTTTATACACCTTGAGCTACCCATTTGCCCATTATTATTGTGCACAGTCCTCACCCCCATCATTTAGTCCTTCGGTATGGACTGAAACCAATAGGTTTGCATCAGTTTCTTTCCAAAATTTGTGCTTTATCTGTGACCAAAAAATCCACTGACAGAGAGAGTCTCTTTTAATTGAACTTAATAGTGCAGAAAGGAAGGAACATATAGGAAAACACTGTGAGGGTAGAAACTCAAAGCAATTTCAAATTTGCTTCCTTGATAAGTGACAGTGTAGACACCCCTAAACATCCGTACACATCCTCATCCCCTGACCTCTTACTGCACATCAATGTAATGACATGGGACCCACTTGGAAATAGGATTAATCAGCAAGGTCTTTATTGTATTATTATGACATCTCTTTGCTATCTGAATAGGGATGCTGAGACTAATAGAATTTGGACCAAAGCCAGAAAAAATTTCAACAGAAAACCTAGAGACCCATGAATTTTCAATTAATTGTTGGCTAGGGTAGTGTTGCCATTTATAGGCTTCACCTGTGTGGTCAGGAGAACAGAAAAGACAACGTGATCCATTGTGCCAGGCTGAAATAAGATGTAAGACGTCATTCCACCTGAAACAGGGTGTGAGATGCTTTCCCTCTGTCCACCCCAGTCAGCTAGTCCTGCATTTGCAAGGTCAAATCCCCGAACACTTCTGCACGTAGCCCTGAAACCATTCACGGCTTAAATAGCAGAATGGGGATTCTTTACTTTTTATGAATATGAATTGTTACTTTAAAATTAAAAAACAGTAATAGTAATGATAACATGGAAATATTAGAAACTTCAATATGGGTATTAAAAAAGAGGTGACATATATCAGTGGACTAAGAATGGGTGAAAAGAAGAAAGTTCTAGGAGACCTCAGGACCAATCACCATTAGGACACTCAGAAAAGGAACTGAGCTTGTAGAGTTTTTGATCCAACTTGAGTCAACAATGTGATGTGACTGTCAAAAAAACTTCTTTAAATAAAATTAACAGAAATATTGTCCAGATCTATGAAGGTGGTGGGCCAGCCCTCTTATGTACCAGAGTGATGTATTCAATTCTGAAAACTAGAATAGAAAAAAAAAAAATGACAGCCTGTTTTGAGATGCTGGATTAAAATAGTTAAGGGTCTAGTTGTGTGATTTAGTGCACAATTAAAAGCAGAGAAGACATTTAGCTGGGGGAAGAAGATTTGGATAGTCAATTGAAATTATATTGAGATATTTGAAAGTTATCTGGTAGAGGAGGAGGTGGGTATATTGCATGGTTCTAAGAGGCCAAAGTCCAGGCGACAGACGTTGTGGAATGTGAGTTCTTTACTCCATAAAAGGGGTCACTTCGATCCTTCTGGGGAGGCCATCAACTCCCTCTCACAAGCAGTGCTCAAGTAGAGACTGAGCATCCACTTGGGGAGGAGACAGCGTCAGATGGAATGAGCTTAAAGCCTCCTCCAATGCAGCAGTTCCCCTGGTCCTCCACTTCTCACTCAAGGTCGTCAAAGAGGGCAGGTCTTCTCCAGGAACTTTCATCCCTGGTTCATTTCCTTTTCATTTTCCGAAACTGCTGCTCTCAGCACAGGGTGCAGCCGCACACCATCTTCTCCTGAGTTCTTGCTCCCTGAGGAATGTGTTCCAGTTTGGGTAATTACATTCTGCCAGCCTAAATTATCCCTACAGTTTACATTGAGTAAGGCATTTTTCTTTAATATCTATCCTAAATTGTTGCACAGTGTTTCTGTGTACCAGTAAATACTACATACATGCCAAGGTAATAGTCAGAACCTTGGAAACAGCCTACCCTATTTATAGGAGAACAAGGAAAGATTAAAGCTAATTAAAATTTACTTAGATTATTCATACTCCTGCATGTTTGGGCCTTTATGCTGGCGGTTAAGGGAAATAGGCTTCATATAACCTGCACTTCTTTTCCTGGGTTTTGTGCATTTTTTCAGCTCCCATTGTTTTCCAATGCCTGCTTTACCCAACGAGCACCCCAAAATAAGTTCGTGAGCAGGAGGAAAGAGTGATGGGTCGATAATATAAAGGCGCAGTGAAGACGCTGAGGTCTGGCCTGGAAACACTCATCCTGGAGGGAATTTTTAAACACGGCTCTGCAAATTCTATCATGGTTATGCCTGCTCCAGTCACAGGCTATATCCCTTTGATATTTTCCCCCTTTTATTTGTCTGCCTCCTTATTAAGAGTATTTATTCTCATTGCTTTCATTGCTGACCTTGGGAGTTTATTGCAAATATTATTTCTCTTGTTTGCTTGATCTCCGTCTCACTCTCTCTCATGCACACACACACACACTCTCTGGTCTCTGACCTCATTTCTTTCATGGTCTCAGTATCTCCAGATAGTGTTTTTTCCATCTATGTATCATTTTTCCATCGATGTTTTGCATTAGGCAAGAGGCACATCTGGGTACACAGAAGCTTATTTGGAGATTGCGAGCATCAGTGAACAGTCAGCATATGCTGGTACTTACTAAGGTACGTGATAGCTAATTGATTAACTATCAATTGACTCGGAGGTGCAGGAGAGCAGGAGCTGGGTCTGCTTATCCTTGTCTTTCAAGAGTTAACACAAGGTCTAAAATAAATGATGTCCAGGAAATGTTATTTGAACTGATAAAAACTGAATGGAAGACGTGAACTGTGTGAGTGAGACTCCAAGCTTCAATATCCCAAAGGCCCCCTGGCATCTGCCCCATGTCCAGGAGCTCTTTTCTCTGATTCCCAAGCTCACTTTTCCTCCTTCAAGACAGAGCTTTACTTCTGTCCTTCTCTCTTCCCCGAAGAGGAGAAGCCTCTCTCATAAGAGAATGCTTTGTCCCTTTGAGATTTGGGTCTTTTTCCTCTGCCATTTATTGCTGGGTCAAGATGTGCTTTTATTTATTCATGTATTTATCCTTTCATCTGCCAAATACTTACGGGAATGCACTATGTTCCCAGAACTGTGCAATTTCCAGGAGGACAGAGATAAGAGCTGCACTCATGAAACATACAGTGTAGCAAAGAATACAAATAGTAACCAAATATTTATACAAAAAATTATTTAATTTCCATTCTAAGCATGAAGAGTCCAGAACGGGAAAAGAGTGTAATAGAACAAAATCCCATAGTCGTGACTTGAGGCGAACGGGCGTCTGCAAGCAACCTTGGGATGTTTGGAGGGGAACCGCTGTATCAAACCCCACCTGCACTCCACAGCCCTCTTCCATCCTCGGCTGGACAGCGAGAAGCAGAGAGCAGAAAGTCATATTCTGTGTGTCAGGGGACTTCAGTTCTAGCCTGGGCCCTGCCACAGACTCTGCGGTGGTCGTAGGAAACTTCCTTCTTTTCTAGGCCTCAGAGTCTCAAAAAGTGAGGGGGGCAGGATGGCATCGCGCCCACTGTGGTCCTTCAGGCTCTGACATTTCATGCTTCTCCAGGCAGATGCCCTAACTTACGGTGAACAGCAGGCAGGTACGACTGGGCTGCCATTTAGGCCTGAAGTCGCTAATTAAGCAAGGAACTCTACATACGTTTTACTTCATCGGAACTTTAGGTAATTTTTGCTTTACAGTTTACTCTTTCCTCCACACAATTTCTCTGTCTATTCTGAACTGATTCACAAATGGCTGCAAGAATTTGGGGGCTTACATTGGCTGTTTTGCAATTCAGACAAGTGATTAGAATATTCCCAGCACATACACTTAATCAAAACAAGCCCAATTAAGCTCACTACTCCAGATTCCACCTCATTAGCTTTCTGTTCCTAAAATATAACAGATGTCATTGCTGCAGGCCCGGAGGTACAGACACATTTTTCAGCTAAGCACTTACAATGCAACCTAAGTTAGAGGAAGATTTAATTATTACCTTCATTGTCCCGGCTTCCCGTGGAAGCTCATTTTTCACTTAATAGCAAGCGCTTTCTACCTAGTTGCCCACTGCCACCAAAATAACGTCTTTCTCCTCAAAGAGCGAGTTCATAAAAAGAGTTCTTCCCATCCTCTCCTTTTTTGCCCGGTAAATTGATTTTGGTGGCTCCTGAATTTATCTGACCCCGAACTTTTTATTAAGTGGATGGAAAGAGGAAGAGCAGAATAGAGTGATTCCTTCTCCTTGCTTGGTCACACGTGGGCTGGAGTATTGGCTGCTCCGGCGCCCACACTCAGAGCGGTGCACAGCTCTGTTTCTTCCCGCTTCCCTCTGCACAGTGTTGTACCACTGCACTGAGTTTGCACTGCAAGTCCTTTTCTCTGTTTTCTCCTTCTCAAGGCCATCAGCTCTTCCCAGCCCGGGCTCCTAACCTGTCTTGCTCCGTAGCCCCAGCTCCAAGCACACGCTGGCATATACTGGGTAAGGAAAATAAATAAAAGAGGGAACTGGGTCAAATTCTGCTCAGTGCAACAATAGAAACAAAAATGCTTTATGCGAGAGCAAGAGTTGATAGCTGATTCTTAGGAGTGAAGTAACCAGTGATTATTTGTCCAACAACCAGATAGCTGTGAATCTCCGTCTTATACAGCAGCCACTGATTCTATCAACTTTTTAATCAATGTCAGCACTAGGTCACTTTTTTTTTTTATTATATATACTCTTAGTTATTGTGGAAATGCCACGTTTTGAGATTCCAACATTCAGGGAAGTAATAAGCATTCCAGCATGGAGCACATCCACGCAGCCCCCGGGTCTACTCTCACGGCCCACAAGAAGTACATCGTGCCCAGCTTCCTGGTCGTGGTGAATCTGGCACCTTCCACGTTTCAGAACTGGGTTTCATCTGTGGCTGTGTCTCTTTTTACTTCTCCCCTCATTTTGTGTTTCTAGATAAGTACTTATTCTCTGAAGAGGCCCTACATTGTTTTCTTTCTGGAAACAGTACACAATAAGAAAGACTCCAATATAGCCACACACCATGGATGCAGATGACTGTGGGCTTAGAACTTACAGTCTAGTGGGGAGTTAACCAGATGCATACCAGACAAACACACACAGCGACATCACACACACACAAAAAGATTTGTGATTTTAAAAACTGACAAGAACGTATACATCCAAATGAGTCTCTTTCTCTTCAACAGAGTCTCCTTGATGAGTGTAGAATCATTCCAAAAACGCTGACCTCGGTCAGAACACTCCAGAGCCTCCCTTATAAATTTTCTAAGAAGTCACGTATGAGTTAGCTCAGGCTACTGTGACAATAGACTGCAGATTGGGTGGCTTAAACAACAGGAATTTTTGTCACGATTCTGGAGGCTGGAAGTCCAAGATCAAGATGCCACCCAGTTCAGTTCCTGGTGAGGCCTGCTTCCTGCCCCCTTCTCAACGTGTTCTCACATGGCCCCATTGTGTGTGCAAAGAGAGAGGGCCACTGAGCTCCTGAGTATCTTCTTAGAAAGGCACTAATCCCACTGGACCAGGGCCTCAGCCTTAGGACTTCATTTAACCTTTATTCCCTCCACAAAGGCCTTAGCTCCAAATGTCACCCACCAGGGACTAGGGCTTCAACAGAGGAATATTTTTGAGGGACAAAACCTTCAGTCCATAGCAGGATGGTTTAAGAAAAGTAATACAAAATTTCAACCGGATTGCCTTGAAACATTGTGTTTCAAGAAGAGAAAACATTGCTTGCTCTCTTTAGTTACCCTTATTCATCTGACTTACTTGCCTGACTTGGCTTCAAATAATCTTTGGCACTTTCTAATATTGAAATTCATCAACATGGACAAAATTATCACCAGGGAAGAAAGCTGAAGAACGTATCACAGAGCCTGAAGACAACGTTCAAGGAGGAATCCAGTATTTATTTGGGAAGAGGGTAATACTGATGCAGTTAGTGCACAGGCATCCAGGTTAACGATTGCATCGTAGAGAGAAGCGTTTAATGGGACTGAAAATGTGTGGTATGTTTACAGAGGCAACCAGTGGCCTGTGTGTACAGTTACACCTCCTAGTCATAACACTTCCACAACAAACCCGTAATTAAATAGCAGCACGTCGTATAACAGGCAGCAGGGCACAGTGAAGTTAAATTCCAGTGCCATTATTTTTAAATTCCTTGAAAGTAGGACAGTATTTGTCTTGTTCATAACTTTATCTCCAGGGCCTAGAATAAAGCTGAGCAAAGGGTAGGCACTTAATAAATGCTTATTGAATTGAATTGATAGGTAATTCTCGGAAAGGCCAACTAATTGGGTTCTGTTAAACCTGAAGCCTCCTTAATATAAAGCAAGGATTGCAAAACTAGCTCCCTCGGGTTAAATCTGGCCTGTTTTTGAATGGCCTGTGAGCTAAGAGTAATTTTTACATTTTTTAAAAGGTTGGGGAAAAAAATCAGAAGAAGAATAAAATTCTGTATCACTTATATAAAATTCAAATTTTAGTGTGCTTTACTGGAACATAGTGTCAAGATAATGATTTTTATTAACAAGTCTAGATTTAGTAAGGAGAGATTTTATTCAACAGGATTACTGCCAGGCAGGGGAGTGGGGGATTACTGCAATATGGAAAGGGGAACTTTTGCAATAGAATAAAGGCTCTGAACATAAAATCACCATCTCAAGGGTTAGGAGAAAAGGGATTTTCTCTTCTAGAAGGGGATGGACAGGTTAGAAAGAACTGAGTGTGGGGAAGTGATTTAAAAGGGTGATCTGATCGGACCGCAGATGGAACAGCAGACTATTTCCTGCTGAGGCCAGCCTGTTTTCTTGGGGCAGCCCTTAAGGAGGGACTGTTGCTGGCTCAGGCTGACGGCAGCCTGAAGGCAGCCTGAAGTTCAGAGACCCAAGGGAAGCTGAGAATCTTAACCAAAGTTTTGTTTAAAACCACTTTGCTCCCATTCATCAGTGAGGACAAAACAGTTCAGCTAATTATTTATGAGGCAAAAAATAGAAATCTGGAGGCTTTGTGGCTGGCTCTGTCACCAGCAAACATGGGGCATCCCTGAGTCTTACCTAAATTGCAGGGGAAGGTGGTTCTTTGCAGCAAGCCAGTTCCTAGAAGATGGCAGGATGAGGGGTTTCCTAACCTTTCTGTTTTCCAGGATCCCAGGGCTCGGGTAAAAGTCAACCTTGTCGGTAGCCGTGCCCATCCATTCTGTATTGTCTGTGGCTGCTTCCGCGCTGCAAGGCAGAGTTGAATAGTTGCACAGAGCCCTATGGTCCTCAAAGCTATTTACTATTGCCATGTTACCGAACAAGTTTATTGACTCCTATATAAAGGAATTGTGGGCGGAGGGGGGGAGGAATTCTGGTTCAACTGGTAATAATTGGGAATGATGTAATATACTAAAATAAAAGTAGCTTAGCAAACTCAACCTCCCAGACTCCAGTGAGGTCTCCAGGAAGACATTCCGTTCTGACTCCTGCCTCAGGAAGTAGCCTCCTCCCGGTGCCCATGACACCCTCCTGTGCCTGCCTCCTGGCACTCACTCACTGTGTTGTTAATGCCTGTCTCCTCCCCAGGTACTTAATTCCTTGAAAGAATAAGATTTTGCCTTCTTTGAATTCTTAACACCTAGAACACCACCTGGAAATCCGGAGCATGAAGAAAACAACACAGGAACAAACAAACTTTGATATTCAAGTCATTACTAACAACCTATTGCCAAAGACAAGTCTGGCTCCAGGGAGAAGGGAGGAGCAACCTTTCATCACACCGTGCATATGCAAACAGCTCCTGTTGGAGCGCTCAGAAACACTTTGTTCTCTTTAGTAGGTTAAATATGCCTCTCCACAAACGTGTTAACATCCTTCCTTTGCTTAGCAAATCCTCTTTTCATGATCTGTTCAAAGGTAAACTTCCTCCCCAGGTTGGGTTATCATCGCCTCTGTATCTGCGTGCATGTGTTAAGCTCATCTCTCCCATTTTAAAAAGAAACTACCCTCCAGCCCCTACATTCACCTCAAATGTCAACTAACTTTTCTCTTCACTTTCATAGCCAAATATCTTTAACAAGTCATTGACATCGTCCCTCCGAAAACTTATTTCTACCTTCAGTGACTTTCTGGATACCAAGTCTCCTTTGCCAGCTCTTAAAGGCTGATGTTTCTCCAAGCTTCCAGGTGGGTTCTTTTCTAACGCTATGCAGTCTTCTTGAACAAGCTCACGTCCATGACCTAAAGGACTATCTAAGGCTCATGGTAGACAAATCAGTGCTTCCAGATCTTAAGAGCGTCTGTGAGTTCAGGGACTACAAGCACACCTCGTCTCTTAGACACCTTTACTTGGATGGTCCAAAGACACTTAAAACTTAACACCTCTACAACAGAACTGAAGCCCTCTTTCCCAGGCCCCAGGTTCTGCATCTTGGATTTCCTGTCTCAGTTAATACCACCATTGCCTCCTGCGGATTATCCAGAATGTCCCTCATAGAATTAGGCACCAAGCCTATTGACTTTACCTCCTAAATGGTCCCCAAATAGCTTCACATCTCACCATCCTGCCTGCCTCCATAGTGCTTCTCATAACAATACCTGTACCTGGTTTTAATCCCTGTAACAACCTCTTAACACGTTTCCCAGCCGTCTGTACTGCTCACTGTAGGACACTTTTTCCTTCATTCTACAACGCAAATTTGATCAAGGCACACATAAGCTTAAAAATACTTTTGGATAAGTCCAAACTCCTTCATATGATTTTAAAGAACCTTCCAGACTCCTGTCTTGCTTTTCCCCCCACTCTGCACCCTGTCACACATGCTAGCCTCCAAAAGTCCCCACACAAAAGAATTCTGTTTTTCGAGTATGTCTTTCTCTAGCCTCTAATCCTTTTTTACAGAATGTTTTATCCTTTCAGGGTCCCTTTTCCCTACCCAAATCTTCCCTTTGTTCCCCTCAATATGGATTCATCATCCATCTCCCAGCTTAGAGATCCATTTCTCTAAGAAGTTTTCTGTGTGGCTTCTGCCCCACCACCATGTCTGCTGGGGTCCTTCCCATCTCTCTCAGAACCCTGTATTTCTCCCCCCACAGCACATATCACATTGTGCTTTAATTGCCTATATCCTCATCCAAGTCACACATAATTGGCATGTTTGCTGAAATCAGAACACATGTTTGGAATTGTCTGTCATGTATTCCTAAAACTATTACACCACCTGGCGCATAGTTGGTATTCAGTAAGTAAGTGTAAAATAAATGGAAAAATGACATCTTCTTTTCTGTGCTTCAATGGAAATTGGGGGGGAAAAAAACCCTCCCTTTTGCCTCATTCAAAATAACTGGCACTGATTATTCTATAAGCGATCCATTTATAGGCCCACATCTATTGAAATAACTTGAAAAAACTAAAAAGCCTGTGGGATGTGAAAGAAGATTCTACCCAGAGAGTCACTGTTGTTTGGCTATTGTCACTGTTCGTGTTGTTTTCTAGATTAGTCCTGTTTCTTTGATTGACTTTAGTAACTGGGGATAAGGTCTTAAATGACAGGGCAAGATGTTTATAAATGCTAACTGAAGTGTAAGGATGCTTCAGAATTGCTCCATGAAAGTAACTGCCTCCCTCCTCCTGCACCTCTCCACTCTCTGCTTTTTGAAGCCCACCTGAAATGTGTTAACTTGCCTCTGCTTCCCTCTCTTCAGAACCCACATGCACGCCATAAGCATTTCATCCAGTGCTGGCAAATCGCTAGAAAATTGGAACAGAACTTTTAAAAAGATACAAATCATCGTAGGTTTGGCATCCCCCACATCATCCATTTCAGCTGATTTGCTATTAGCATCTGTGACGAGGCTTGGAGGTGGCTGCCAAACCCTGAATGTCACTGAGATGGAATTTAGCTGGTGGGGCTGAAGCCAGGCTCATTACTGTTCAGATTGTGAAGCTCCATGATTGTCCTCTCTCGCTAAGCGTGCCTCCGGTTGAGCACAAAAAGCATAGATTGCTTTGCAAAATCCATCTTAATTAATCATAAATAGTGCCTGATGGGAAGATTGCTGCTTTCATCTTAGTTAAATAAAACACAATCACTAAATCCTTTTCTTGCTCCAGGTTTTCACAGTATTGTGCAGGTTGCCTCCTTACATGTTTGAGATGCTAGGAGGTCTAATCGCATCAGTGTGTTACTGATAGCCTCATTAGGCTGTGCCATCAAGAGCTGTTCCCGGCCCCTTCTCCACCGGCAGAGCCAAGTCCCAAAGAGTTAAATGGGGACACTGGAATGGCAAAACAATTCCACTCCTTCCCAGCAGCTAATTAAGAAGGAGGGTAAAGCACCGTGCTAAAGATTTCAGTGAGTTTGCCTCGCAGCTCTTCAAGGGTGACCTTGTAGCAAACGGTGAAAGTAACGAAGAGAGTCACTGTTGCGTGGTGAATGATCATCAGGAAAGTTCAAATGCTACCGAATGGGTGGCTAAGTGTGCGTGCTTTCTTCCCTGCCCCTCCAAACCCACAAAATTTCCTTTCTGTACAAATATAGAAAGCAAATAATGAAGAACTCAACAATCTACTTAAATGGACAATATATAATCAGCCTTATGTACCAATAATATAAATGCTACATATTGGGGCATAAAGACAGCAGTTTACCATGGGGCACCCATGGAATATAATGGGCCTGTGTGTCTGCATAATGAGTGGTGTAACTGCCCTTCTTTCTTGCCAGCCTCTATTTATAGAGCTAAAAAAAAAAGTTAAAAATTCAATTTCCTATCTTCTCTTGCAGCTTAAGATGAGGACCTCTGATGCAGTTCTGATCAATGAAATGTAAGGAGAAATCTGCTAATACCATTCTGTCTTCCATCTTCTTCCTGCCTGAAATGAGGAAAAGTGGCAGTCCTTGGAACCAGCAAGACAAAAGCTACACACTGAGGATGGGAAGGCAGGAAGAAAGAAGGAGGCTGATTCTTGATGCCATCTGGACTAGCCTTACAAACCCTGGATTTCCTATGCCCAGATCTCTTAGTACATAGCATAAACTCCTGTGTGTTTAAGTTACTATTCATTTAGTCATCTGTTTCATACAACAGAATCCAATCCTTTCTGATGGAGAATACAAATGACTTATTATTACTTCCTGCCTTTTTTCTAAGACCTTCATATCTTGTTTACTTCATGGGTTCAAACTGTATATCTGAGTATTGACAGAACAGTACCATGTAAAAAGAGATCAGATCTAATTCATCTTTTCCTTTGAAAATACATGCATTCTTAACATTCAGGAATTAATGTCCTGAACACTTCATCCAATTCTCAAATTCACAAATCCCATTTGTACCAGCCAGAGTCCAGTCAGGAAAACAAAAACTACCCTATGTACTTCAACAGAGGGAATTTAACATAGGGGATTTAATATGAGGAAAGAAGAGCCATCACTGAGGTAACCAAGAGACCAGCAGGGAGCAGTTACCACTCCCAAAGCTGGAGGGACAAGAGAGAAGTAAGCAGAACTTAACAGCCCAGAGGAGAGCCTCAAAGAGTTGGTCAGATCTTGAAAAGGAGACACTTCCTGGCACGTGAACACATTTACGATCACACAGGATGCCAATGGAGTTTGCATGCAAGCCTCTGAGGAGGGAGGAGGTGGCCCTGCCAGGCTGCTCTGGTCCTTCTATTGGGGCGCGATGAGGCTTCTTCCAGGGGTGCTGCAAGATGCCGGGCCTACTGCTGTGGCTGGGCTAACCTGCACTGCCTGAAGGGCTGCTGCTGCGGGGGTCATGCCGATAGAGCTGTGAGCACACAGGAAAAAGAAAATGCCTCCTCCCCTCCTTCTCCCTTCCACTCTGCCCTTGCAGCCTCCTGTCTGCCAGACCTAACAGGAAGCAGCTGGAGAGAGTCTGGGAAATGTAGTTCACAATGTTCCAGCCCCAGCATCACATCCCAGAACAGAATATAAGGGGGTAGATGAGCAATTGTGACACTATAGACGAAGAACTGGCACAGCAGAAAATGCAGTGAAGAATGACTGAAGCACCAAAGTGACCCCACAGTGACAGTATTAACACAAAACGAAAGCCATTTCTGAAAATATTAGGTTATTCTTCCATAAAAACAAACTTCTACTTTTCTGGTCAAAAATTGCCAATAATTTAAACATTTACCAATGTTATTCTTCTCTTTCTTTTTTTTTCAAAATTAATGCATAGTCATTGTAGGAAGATTCAAAATGGTTAAGCAAAAATCAGAAAATAAAAGCTATCTTCAATTTTATTATTTATATTTCTGACATAAATACTGTCAAAAAGTCCACATCTTTAATAAACATAGATAAAATTTATTACAACCCACCAAGCACCATTTTAAGTGCTCTGCATATAGCATATCTTTAAATCCTCGAAACAACTCTATGAGTTAGATATGAATATTATCCACATTTTGAAGATGACAAAACTGAAGCCCAGATAGGTTGAGACCACCCAAGATCATAAAGCTAGTAAGGAGTGGAACTGAGATTCAGATCTAGGCAATCAATCTCTAGAAACTGTATGCTTAACCATTACCCTGTATTACTCCTTTCCCTATATTGTCTTGGGTGATTTAAATTCCCCTTTTGCCACCACATATAATAAATATTTCTTTTACTTAGTAACATAAAAGGTGTAAGTATCATTATCCTTATTTCCTTAGGCTTAAATCTTAGACATGAAATTATAAAGTCAAAAGATTTGCTATATTTCAAAATTTGGAAAAATATCTATTCTTGAAGGTTATAATTAGTTATAATCTCAAAAGTATATTGTGAGAGTTCTGTTGCCAAGCCTTATCAAAACAATAATTTAGCTTTTTCACTCTTTGGTAGTTTGTGTTTCTCTATTGGATGCCCATTATACATTTTACAAATACCCTAAATTTGTCCTCATGGGTCTCATACTTTTTCTCATTAACTCCTGGGCAACTCCTTCAAGTTGATCTTCTAATTCATTGATTTGTTTTTCTACAGAATCAATGCTGCCATTCACAGGTTTCTTTCCAGTTTTAAATTCAGCAGCCATATTTTCAACTTCCAATTAATCATTTCTGACCTCAGATTGTTTCATAATTATAAATTCATTTCCAACCAAAAGTCAGCAGAAGGAAGGAAATAATGAAGATCAGGGAGGAAAGATAAATTCATTTCCTAAGAGGTATAAAAACATTTCACATCAGGTTTAGAATGTGAATTAGACATTTTCTCAGAATTTTTTTCCTGTCTCTTATTAGAAATTATTTACAAGGATGTATGTGCTCATACTTTCTCATTATGAACTGAAAAATTATTACGTATGTCTGGTAATTTTCTAGTTACTTCTTCCCATGGACTAAGATACAAATGTGTCCAGTTATGATGGGTCTGTTTGAAATCATGGGTGCCTCTATTCAAGGATTTCCAGCAAAGATAAATGGAAAAGAAAGAATTTTTAATTTAGTATAGCTTTTCTTTGCCCTATTACAATTCTACAGCCTTTAGAAATAACAAGACCCCTCAATCATCAGCCAGCAAATACTTCACCAAAGAACCAAGAACTGTCTTTTGCACCATGAAAGAATACGAAATGTATATATTGGTCTCTGCCCCTGGTCCCTAACAGAGAGTTCCTTTAGGAACTTACAGGGTTTTAACCCCTGTAAACAGGGGTGTTAGGAGAATCTTTTGTTCCAACATTTAATCTTTGGCCCCAGTTTCTGACACAGAGTTCCTAAATCTTTGGTATTTCCTGGGTGATAGCGCTGTCTTTTGCTCTAATGAGGTGACTCTTGGTGAGCTTCTGGATAAGGGTTGGATCACCAGAAAGACCAAGCTATAATTAGAAGTCTGGAATTTTCAGCCCCATCTCCCATTCTCCAGAGAAGGGAAAGGGACTGGAAAAGAGGTTAATAATCAATCATGCTTACATGATGACGACTCCATAAAAATCCTAATAGTATGGGGTTCAGGGAGCTTCTGGGTTGGTGATCACGTGTACATGCCAAGAGGTATGCACACCCCGACTCCAGGGGGACAGAAGGGCCTGCTCTTGGGACCCTTTCAGACCTTGCTCTTTATATCTTCATCTGGCTATCATTTGTATCCTTTATCATAGCCTATTATATTATATTGTATTATATTATATTACATTATATTATATTATGGGTAGCCTTGTGAGGTGAAGGGGATAAAAATGAAAATGCCATTCTAAACTATGCTGATGAGACTGAGATTAAAAGCCATGTGATGTCCATCAGAGAAGTCAAACTTAATTGTCAGGAAGCAGTAGAGAATACTGTTTTCAAAACACCAAGAAAAGTTTAAGTCATCTTGGCTCCTTGCAAGTGCTAAGTGAAGTCTGTATCTATCTTGGGTATTCTTGGATATTCTTGCTCAAGGAAACAGACATGTGCAACAGGTCTCCACTGGTAATTTTCCAAGGCAAGTTTACTTGTTTAAACATGGAATTATCAACGTGTCCTACAAGTTCCTACTTAGATCCTTCAGGCCCTCCCCTTGCCACTGAAGAATGGCTTTACTAGTCATTACTAGTAGCTGCAACAAGGCAATGTGTGATTATTTAGAAAGTATCATAAAACAAATTCCCTTAAAAGAAGGAAGGCAATGAAAAAAAGAGGAAGAATCTTTGAGGATTTAGGTTAAGGGGTCATCATGATGATATCCTGTACGTTAAATAAAAGAATCCTTTCTTATCTCACAATCTAGTCCATCTTCTCAACAAACACAAGACACATTTGTCACTAGAATTGTAGCACAAATTAAACAATAATAATGAGCTTCATAACTTTTGGAAATCTGCCCAACACTAAAGATGCAAAAGATGAAAGAGGACTGTGATAATGAATAAGAACATAAGGATAAAGGATAAACTTCAGCAAACAAAAAGCTTAAACTGGGAAAGTCACCTCATGCTGTCAATAATAAAATTGGGCCCATCATGGAATCTGCCAATGTGCAAATACAGTTGTTCATCAAACCCGCCAAGTCAAATAAGAGCTAAAATGATGGTCAGATGATGGGTACAAATCCATCCCCATTACCCACCTGGATGTCTATGAAAAGTGACTTGAAATAATGTCTAATTCACATATGCCAATAAAAGATTACTAACAGGGCTGATGCAAATCAAAGTGCATTCTCAACTTGAAGACCAGACAGGAAGTATTCTTTTTTTCTATTCTTCAGTTTAGATCTCAGCACAACTTTTACACTCCTCTGAGGGCAGTGATCCAAGCAGTTGCATTACCACGTTTATGAGAGTTAGCCCATTCTCTGAACAGATCCGGCTCTGAATGTGCCCTCAGGTACATTAAAGTTAACACTCAGAGTGGTGGGAGATGGGAAAAGGAGCAAAAAATGGGCAAGACAGGGTTTTGCTGGATTAATGTGACTATGTTAGAGTCAGGAACAAAATCATATAAACTTAGAATGTAAACTCTATCTACCCGTCTTCTGTCATGGAAATCCATCCAGTATTGGGCCAGCTGGAAAGCATATCATATACTAAGTTGAATTTCAGCGTGGGTCATGACATCTCAAATTGGGATCATATTGGTCACCTCCCTTGAAAGTAATCAGTTGGTTGGCTGGGTTTACACGGAGGAATCCAGGGTACGTAAGCCCCCTTAGCTAGTATTCTAAGTCAAAATGTTACTTTGGATCTAAACATGACATTTCAATCAGTCAGAAGCAATTATTACCCATTTACCCAAGACCTTGTGGTCAAAGAAATATAAGGATGCTCTTGGGGGGATCACAATCTAATTGATAAAATAAGAAAATAATAACTTTAAGAAAAAACAGCAAAAGCAGGCCATTATAATTCAGTTATTAGCTATGTGTTAGAGACTGCACATCGTCTTAGAGTTTAGGAAAGGTGATTGCAGCATTAGGCTAGCACAACCAGAGAAACCTGAATTGCAGTGGTAAGATCTGAATGAAGCCTTGATCAATAGGACTTGATTAAGTAGAAGGAGAGAATATTTTAGGCAAAAGAAATAACACTAGCAGAGGCAAGGAGAGAAGAAGAGGGAGAATAATTCATTTTTTAAAATTTTTTTACTTTACACTGAATAAGCACTTCCTTGCCTCTTGACTTTTCTGCATTGTTTTAACAACTATCTGAGAACTAGTTAAATGATGAATGGCCCCAGAAAAAAAAAGGTGGAGCATATAAATGAGTGATAGAAGATTTAAAAAAAGAGAAAATCATCAGGAGGCGTAACCATAAAAGGAAAATTAAATTGCTGGGACTACATAATGGATTCAAATTTTCAATCACAAACTGATATATGCAAAATTGTAACTTATTTTTCTATAGTCAAATGTAATTTCTATCATTAAGCTCCCATTTCTGCTCAGTAGCAGAAAACTGGTACCAGGTCGCTTTCAGGTAAATTTCTTCCCATTCAGGCACTTCTCAGTCAATTCAGGTTTATAATGTAGCCGTATTCAGACTTTTAAAATCACTCTCAGATTTTATTCTCTCTCTCCCTTTCCCCATATTGACTCAAATCTCTAGGAAACTTAAACAACTGCCATTGCAAAAGTAATAATGGAGGGGAAAAAAAATAAAGAGGAGCTCTATTCCATAGTTTCTTTATGGTTACATCATAAGCTGACCTTCTGTGAGATATACGTGGTCTTATGTGGTTATGCTGACACCCACTGAGGTGACCAGTCATCCGGCCAAGGGTTTGGCTTGATGGTCTCTGTTCCTGTTACTTTACAGGTGTCCTAGGTCCTACCTAGAATAATTTGTAGACCCTGTATGGTTATTTGGACTCTTCCTTGTTCATATTCTCAGGTTTTCCATGCTTTTTCAGTCCTCCCTCAGCCCTTCTACACTTTTCCCATGGGCATTGGGAGGGTCAGCCTCTCTGCCGGCCTATCCTGAAGCCCAAGAAGGCTTTGAGTTGCCAAAATACACACACTTTATTCCTAACAAACCACTGAGCATCTCTTTTCTAGAATTTCTGCATTACATCCAAGAGACATATCAGCTATCACTTGCCTATCACCAGAACTCTGGGCTGGATAGGCAAAGCTCTGCTACACACTGATCCTGCTCATATTTGTCCACCCCATCCTCTTGCCCAAAATCCCCAGGGCAGGTACAAACTATGTCAGAGAGCCAATAAATGCCCTCTCCCCTTCTTTACTCCTTTCTCTGATTGGAAGAGTTTTGATTGACTTTATTCCAGAAGCTGGGTAGGAGAAGGAATTCGGACCTACCATATCTACACTCATTTTTAATTTTTGTTGCTTTATATCTAGGAATACCTCACGAAATTAAACACAAGGAATATGACATATTTATTATTTCTTCTTGGGATAGTTCAAAATTGAAAGTGTTATCAGCTCCTAAGATGAATGGTGAGAAAAGTATAACATACACGAAGGTTATAACTCACCAGTCAGTCTACCATATGCAGGACTTTAAATATCAAAAAGCAAAATAATAAATTGAAATGTAATGGTAACTTCAGACTCAGAGAAGCTTTGAATATGATTTCTATTACTTTGGGAAAGGAATTCCATTCATTTGCTTACTCATTCACACTCATTCATTTATTCATTTAAAAATACTCATCAAACACCTGTGAGCGGCAAAGGTCCTGGATACACCAGCAGGCAAGCTTCTTGCTCTTGTTAAATGAACATTTAATGGAGAAAAAGTAAACAAATAATTCCTAACAGAGGTTCCATGAGGAATTAGGACATTGGGATTAAAAACTCTGGAGGTGGGGGATATTTTAGATTCGTGGTTAGAATAAGATTTTTTTCTCTTTAGCGTCTAATGAAGTCTGGACTTTTCGACCAAATAATGCTTGAGAAAGCTGTCTGTTTACTGCCTTACTGAGCTAGAAATACAGCTAATGAGAGTAGGCCCCACAGGCCTTCCTCCTCCTGAAATGGAACTCAGAAACGCTTGAAAACAAGGAGTGTTCCAGACTCTTGTTGTCGTGTGCTTTTGTGAGACTTTAATTGCTTTTGAATGCATATGAATGTCAATTCAAACCAGGCTAAATATGTCTTCTTGGAGACAGAGCATTTGGTCTTTCTTTCAACTTCTTTTGTTTACTTGAATCAGCTTTGTAGTTTAACAGATGTTTTTGGAGAAAATGGAGACATAAGCTTTTATAATGGTGAAAATTAAATGAGAAACAATACTCTTCACCTTCCCCCAAAACGCGCAACCCTGCAAAACTGGCAACCCACCTGCACTGCAGGAAATTTTCACTTTTAGAGGGTACACATTACTAAAATGAAAGACATTTTTTTTGTGTATCTGGAGTTCATTACATATTGTTCATTTCTTTGGGGAGATACATAATTGAATGTGTAAGTGATTATCCCTTTAGCCTTGGGGAAGGATAGTGTTTCCTAGATTCATAAAATTTTCTCCCTTTAATTAAAAATAAAATTACCATAGGAATATGAATGCCTAGATTTTCTGGGCCAACCCTGCCTTCTGTTCTACCACATAAGCAAACTCCTTTCCCAACTCAACAAACCTGTACACACACTCTCTCCATGCTTCTGCCGCCTTTTCTTATATGATGCTGCTCCCTTTAACTGTGGTGCCTTCTTCTTACCCTGATCCAACAATGAACATTTCTTGTGTGCTTCCCCCTTACTTGTGCCCTTGCTTCTCCAACATGATTCTAAGGTCCTCAGTGGAAGGTAACAGAATACAAATAGCACCAGCTTTGGAATCAAACAAACCTGTCCTAATTTTAACTCTGTAACTTTCTACATATGTGATCTTGGACCAGTCAATTAACCTCCCCTAACCTCAGTACTCAATTCTGTTAAATTTCCTTCTATCTCTCAGAAAGGCTCTGCTTGTAAGTTTCATTTTTGGACAGATCTGTTGTCTTTCGTGTGATTGCTGCAGGAGCTCTAGACTCTACATGCTCACCACTTCAAGTATATCAGACGGGACAGAATGTCCTACCGAACAACAAAGATTCAAAGTAACTCACAATGTTTATGTCACATTTCCAGAGCTGGACATATTACATGAGCCAGAGGAACACTATGTGTTGATTTGTTCCTTCGTGTTCTCCACAGTTAGATCTGGGCGTTCTGTGAATTCCATCAGAAGCACATGTACTGAGCACAGAGGAAAGAGTGGTCTGTTGTAGACATTTTTTCAAACAATTGGATACAAAAATTAGTGCATAAAGAAATCAATTTGGTGAGTTGCAACCAAAAAGGCTTTTTGTTTTTGTTTTTATTTTTAGTAGATGGAACAGAAGGGGGCCGCATGGAAGAGAAAAATATGAAGAGAAGAGAAGAAAAACATCAGAGGATACCACAGGTAATAAAAGTAAGTATTACTTTATAAAAATTTTATTTCATATTGAACAGTGTCTACTAGGTTGCAAGGTTAAATACATTCTTATGGTAAGTAATATTCAAAGAATATGAAAATCAGTGTCCTAGTGGAAAATTCAAATATGATTATCAAAGGAGATATGGATGCTAAACAAGCAAAAATCTATGAAAATTTACTACATCAAGGAAGATTATAATTGTGGGTACTCAACTGATATTTACTGAATATCTTTAGGATATATTTTGATAGATAAGCCTCTTGTCACTGAACAGAGTTTAATCACATCCCCTAGAAGGAGAGAGTTTACACCTCCATGGGGTAGAATTTCTGAAGGCGTTGCCAAGATACTCGAGTTAATGTTTAACTGATTCAGGTTCTTGAATGCCCTGGGCTGAGACTGGCATAAGGAGATGTTCCAAAACCAAAACCAGGTGACTGGCAAATGTGGAGACAGGTAGGAGTGGGGAGATTTATTGAATAAGCACCACCTGAGTTAACACCATCTCTCTCCCCAGGTTATACACTCTCCTGCCTCTAGTAATCCACTGTTAGCATGAACCCAAGCCAGGCACTGCCCTCAGGTTTTACATGCTCCAACTATTTTCATAATAGAGGTCTATAAAATAAAAAAATAACTCAAAAGCAGCAAAATTTACTCTGGTGGAAGAGGTAAGAAAGATGAGGGAAGAGAGGGAGGGAGGGAGGAAGGGAGGAAGAAAGATGGAAAGAATGAAGTATTTGGTAAGTTTTTCCAGATCATACACACCTAGAATAAGAAAATGACTCTTGGAATAAATTAATATGACAACATTAAGGACATAGCTGGAATTTTCACATTACATGAAGACCCACAAACACAGCCCAAATGAAAAAGCATAAAAGCCAACATTAGCCACAATAGCTTTGTAAAATGTAGTAAAAATGTAGCTATAGAGGAAAATAAACTCAATCACAGCATACATTTTAATTCTGGAGTCATTAGTAAATATTGGGTATCTTTGTGTGTGTATGTGTAAGAGTGCCAAAAATAACTGAATCTCAAGCATACTGCAGAAGACGAGTTGCACCATGTAACTAGGTTATGAAAGATCTCTCCTCGCACACCCCCTCCTCCCAGCAGAGAATACAGTGATAGGAATCCTGGTACAATGAATCGCTTTGTGGATAAACTGGGGCAGAATTTCAGCCCACCTGAATTCTTTAATCAACTTTATCTACATCACAATCCCTTTCATTCATACACTATTTAATGAATTTTACTTAATTTGATCATATAAAGTCATAGACTATCAGACCTGGAAAGCATCCTAGAAAACACCCTGTTAAGTCCATGTATTTTATAAATAAGAAAACTAAGGCCCCGAGCAGTTCAGTAAAATTGGTTAATATCAAAGCAATTAACGTTAGAGCAAGAAGCAGCATTTGGGGTGACACAATGGCTAACATGTGTCTGCTATTACTTCTCTGCTGAAAAGGGCAGTGCAGGTGGCGATATTCATGGGGTGATAAGATTTCCTCGAGGGGAGGACGCTGAAATATGACTTGAGATTGGTCCAGTGGACAGTATGGTCCAGCAGCATCCACAACAATAATCGAAAGGAACAAATAGCCCACAAAGCAATTGTCAGGAAGAAAATTTTGAACAAGTTTTGATCAACGTATTGAATCTCACAACCACTGACCAGACAATTACAAGCATATATTTTGTTAGGACTGAACAACTATTAATCACTGATTCAGGAGTTTGTCCTCCAGTGAGGAAAGAAAGAAACCTCACCAAAATGGCTTTCTTTGCCTCTTAATTGCATTTGAGTTTTGAGGCTTGATAAATAAAATGATAATCCTCAAAAACGTTAAATTATAAATAAAGCCATGGAAGTTGCACTCCTCATTCAATTTAGAGAAAATTGCATCCATATGATGTGTTTATTTTTCATCATGAAACATATACCAAAAGGCTACCTTGTCTGATTTATGATTTCAAGATTTATGATCTTAAAATCCTGAGTATCTGGTCTGATGTCCTAGGTAAGGCATATGTAGTAATCAGCAAAGGTACAAACTTCCAGTTAGGAGATAAATGTAAGTCCTGGGATATAATGTACAGTGTAATGACTATAGTTAACAATACTGTACTGTATGTGCAAAAGTTGCTAAGAGACCTTAAAAGTTCTCATCAGAAGAAAAGTAAATTTGTAACTACATGTGGTGATGTATGGTAACTAACTTTATCATTGTAATAATTTTGCAGTATATACACATATCAAATCATTGTGTTGTACACATAAAACTAATATTATGTTACATGTCAATTAGATCTTAAGAAAAGCAAAAAGAGGCATAACTCAGTATTACTGAAACTCATCTTTGCCCTTCCAGGGTGATGGGAGATACAAGTTAGAGCTAGAGAGAGAAACAGATATATACCAACACCAGGCAAGTTCCACAAATTTTATAAAAGTGACCCCACCAATGAAAATGGCAAAGGGTAATCAGAAAGCTTACTATACAGCAGCCAGATTAATTTGTTAAGAAGGATTCATTGTTCTGTGGAAAAGGAAGCAGGCATCAAAAATTCAAAGAATTGTCACTGAAAGTATTCTTTTTCTTCCAATTTTTTCTTCTTTTCAAGTTGGAAACCCAATAGTATTAAATATTTAAGGATGACATTTCTCCTAGACATTCAAGCGACCACATTTCATGAACACAATGAAAAAGAATAATTCTTAGAAATATAAATAGATGGTCATTTTTTTTTTTGGTCTCTGTTGGTGGTGTTAAAATTATTCAAGACACAATAACTTTTCCCTGAATGTCTCTCTTCACATCTGGGAAGTCTTTCAAACGCTAAACGCACATCTAAACGCTCCCCCAGAGCAGCATGGCACGCTTACTCTGAAAAAGCCCGTCAGCATTATCCCATCTTCTTGCTTCAGTGAGGCCCTGTGAAAGAGACCTCAAAGAACTCACAAGGATACGACCCTTTTTCATTGGTTGTTTATGGTTTCAAACTCTAGGCATAACCCAAACCCAGAGACGTATTTGCTTCTACTTTTGTTTGAGGACAGAGTCAAACATTCCAGTGGCCCTATTAGAAATCACGTGTCTTTTGTCCCTGAGTCTGCACGCTGTTTAAATTAACGTGACATGCACGGACTCTCCACAGGTGTCCACCCCTCCTTCAGAGTGTACTAGTTTCTACTATGTTGCAGTTCTAGTCTGGACATTTTGCAGGCAACATATAGATATCACGCATGACCTTGGCCCTCCTGTTGCTTACAGTGTAGCTCAACATTCAAGTATACTATTGATATGAAAGAGCTCATCCTTCTAGTATCTACTGGGCACTGTAAGAAATTAGTGTTATAAACATTCAAAATAAGGAAATCCAGATACAAAAAGGAGGTGGTGGGGGCAGGAAGACGAGGAGATTTAAGCTGTATCATTAAAGTTAGAAAAGCTGTCTCTCTCCTCTGGATTCTTTATGGGACTTACTGAATGTGCCTGCTTACAGTACCTGGATTCTTTATGGCATTTACTGAATATACCTGCTTATAGACTATAAGCACTCAGATCTATATCTCCCTTCCCTTAACATACGTGTGTGTGTGTGTGTGTGTGTGTGTGTGTGTGTGTGTGTGTGTGTGTATACCCTCAGGCTTATATTAAAGGTTTATATTGAAAATAATGCTAATCATGCTTATAAATCCTGAATCAAATAAATTATGAAGTCCTAGCGTTCAGCTGTGTTTCATTGCTATTTCAGATCTTATCAGCCCCTGAACATGTGGACAACCCGATTCCGATAGGATTATGTGATTTTCACATACTGAGCTCTAAACAAATACTGTTCACTACAACAAATATTTATTATTGAGCTCCTACATATGTGAGATACAACAATATATAAAACATTTCCCCTTACTCAGAGACCTTACTCAAGGAGAAAATGGAGAACTCCACTGTGGTGCCCTACGATAGAAGTACAAAGGTAGTGTTAGGAGAGCACAGAGGAGGGTCACTAAGTCCATATCGCGAGAGGAGTAAAGCTGGATGGATAAGACAGCAGGAAGGATGGGGGACCTCCGGGGGAAAGAACAGCATTAGCAAAGCCACCGTGTTCCCTAAACGAATAAGTAAACTAATGTGTGAGTGATGCATGAATGAATGAACAGAACTCTGAAGGGGAAGGATAATCCATACAAGGAACGTACAATGAGAACAGGTGTTACAGAGACAAATTCAATGACAGCAGAAGCCTTGGCTAGAGAAGCTTTGGGAGAAAATGCAGAGGACTTTATTGAGGCAAATGGGGTAGAGTTCTGGCTCTCTGACTAGAAGCCTGTTTCTGAAATAGGGCTGATGCTTCCTTCTTACTCTTAACCTATCTGGCCACTGTAGTTTCAGGGCTGAGGAGTCTGGGACTGACCAAGCCCTACTCTGTCAAGGCCACGTCCATTAACCTACAGGGTGTTTAGAGCTGTGGCTAAACAATGAGAAAATGTATAATGGTCCTCGACCACAGGAATGCCATCAACATAGGTTTGCACACAAACAAATGCACACACATGGGTACCTTTCTTTCCCACACACACACATACTAGCTTGTCTTAGGGCAGCTGTGGACTAAGGGAGTGAACTTCAGAGCAGAGGGTACTCATGCCAGAAGATCTAGAGAATTTGGCCTCTTTTCCTCACATTTTCTATGAGGCCAAGAGTGTAGAGACTTAGATCAGGGACATCCAAGTGGACCCTAAATCCCATCTAGCTAGGGTGTCATAATAATTACACCTCTAGGGATAATGTGGGTAGCAGTTTGCCATGGAAACTACAATGCAGTTGATTGCACATCACTGCACAGTGGCCAGAGCAGAGAATTCAGAGTCTGACTACTAGGGTTTGGATCCTCATTCAGCCTCTTATCAGCTAGGATTTTGGAGCATGTTGCCTAACTATTTTGAGCTACTCTTTACTCATCTGATGAAGCTCACCAATTGCCTCCTGAATGATGAATTCAAGACTCTACACTCTCTCCCAGTGGTTGTTCTCTGAATGCTTCCTCTCCCCTCTCTGGCTTCTCTTAAATCACACTGGGCTTGTTGCCTGGTTTTCTCCCCCCACCACTCTTTCTTTCTTTCCCTTGCTCCATTTTTTTTCTGTCCACTCTTTATGTGTTTGTATCAACTGGGGCTGTAACCTTCCTATCTCTTCCATCTCCCTCGGGGACTTCATTGTCTTCCATGACTCTACTCCACTTATGAGAGTGTTTCCTACACCTTTTGCCTCCGTAAACTCCAGACTCGTATATCTGACTGCCTACAGGACATCATCATAATCATAGCTGACATAAAGCAGAGCAGAGCTGATCTTTAGTTCCACTCTTCTTCTAGGTGTCATTGGAGCAAGTAAGCAATTAGGAGCAAAAGCTAGTTCAGTGACGCTGGGTTCACACGTCACATCTGGTCAATACAGCGGATTGAAAGAAAAGGAATCATGAAACAAACAAACAAACAAACAAAATCCAGCAGAGGAGATAAGAAAATCTGAGCATAATAACTGTGATGGCGGAAGCACTTCAGAGGATGTTCAAATGTATGAAACCCCACAATATTTGTATTTAAAAGTTGCCTGGTCATCTCTGAAAAATGCTCCAGAACCTAGTAAAAACTGGCAAATTAAGGAAAGAACCATATATTTCACCTATTTTTTTCCCAAAAGGAATTTACCTCAAAGTAAACAAGTGCTTAATGAAGTAAACTTTCTATCTCTCTAGGAAATATTCTAGTTATTGAATAAAGAAAGATGAAAGACTTAGAACATCACTATACCACATATATGGTACCATAACAAAACAATGGGTTAACGTGTTGATTATCAATGGTCGCTAACATCACAAAAATAAAGAAAAGTAGGTATGGTAAAACCCCTAATGAAAACAAATAGTTCTACTTCTGAAGTATTCTTGCTTAAAGATCAGAATTTGAATCTGGTCAACTCTCTAACTTCAACTCATAGGAAATAAAAAGGACAGAGGAAACGCAAGCAACAATTTCTGTGGTAAATGTGACAGGAAAACATAATCTGGTTTCTTCAACAAATGAATAGCAAAGGGAGAAAAAGATTTGAAATGGAAATTTTAAAATGGATCTAAGGGATATATCAACCAAAGTCAACGTATGTTCTTTATTTAGAATCTGATCACATAAACTAAAAATGATAGAAGCGAGCTAGCTAGATGATGATGCTGGTGATGACAATGACGATAGAGCAAGATTTGAGAAAATTTCAATATGTGCTATCTGGAAATTTCCTAATATTAAGAAATTATTAGTTATTTTATATGCATAAAAATTGTATTGAGGTTTTTAAAAAATATTTATTATCTTTTACAAAGTCATACTCAAGTATTTACAAATGAAATGATGCGATGTCTGAGATTTATTTCAAAAGAATCAGGGATGAGGGGGAATGAATGAGGCAGAGATGAATGGTTAACTGTTGGCACTAGCAATGGGTATACAGAGTTTTCTTAAACTAATCTCCCTGCTTTTTTGTATATGTTTGCAATTTTCTGTAATGAGATTTTTAAAAAGTATTTGGAATAGTTCGATTGAGTAAAGGTTCAGACGCATCTGGAGGCTTGTTATAAAATCATCCTTAGGTTACGAATCAATTCTAGGGTGTGAGCATCTCTGACATTAACGATGGCTACAGGTTAAGTGGGGAACATAGGTACAGAGTATTATATGGGTCTTATGGTGCACTATGAGCCATTAAAGAGAAAGGAGAAATACTGCCAAAGAGCAACTGAGAGGTCTCTGATCCCCTCAAGTCAATTACACTTTATTAAACATTCTTGCATCATTAGAATCACCTCAGGTACTGATTAAAAATACAAATTCTAGAATCCAGTCAAGATCCAATGGGGAAGGAGCTGGAAAGCTATAGGTGTAACTAGCTCTCCAAGTGTTCAGCATCGCGATGTAGGAATCAAAGTGGTTAATTTCAAGGTCCAATATGATATTCAATTGGTAATGACTTGTAAGCAGTTGGAAGTTGGAGGCAGTTGGACTAACACTTGATGAACAAAGAGGAATACAGGTTTGGGAATCATTTTCATAGATTTTCAAAAATAATTCAGTAAAGGCACTCTCCAAAGGTGGTGGGGTGTGGTATGTGTGTGGTGGGAGCGGGATGCGTGTAATGACAGAACCTCCAGTAGTTAAAGGCACTCCTGACAATTTTGGGTGCCAGTCACTCAACTCTTGCCCCTCACATCCCATCTGAGAACACAGATAAGCAGGTCTAAAGCATCAGTTGTTTTGATGGCTATGAATGAAAGAATGCAATTTGGACCTGATGTCCAAATGGAGGTTCCTACTCTTTCCCTAGTGGGATTGAAGTTAATACACTTCAGGGAAAGAACACCTGATAATTGTGTCTGCTCATCTGAGCCTTCAAGAAGTTGCCTGGCCTAATCTTTTTACCGTTGAGGAGGTATGGGTTAAAGCACTGCCCCTTCTAATTGATCAAGGAGTTAGGCATCCAGAGACAGAAACAGAGAGTTGGTCCTGTTTCTATAGTTTTTCTGGCATCATGTGTCCACTTGATGACAGAATGGCCCTATGAATGTCAGGTTCTGCTCTAGGAAAGAATTAGTAAGTTATAGAAAGGGAACAGAAATGTGCCTTCCAACACACATCACTCTACCCACAGGCCATGGCAGGATTGAAAAAGTAACATTATTTGCTACTGGCACTATTTGCATATGCCTCTCTATCCTTCATCGATGTTTATTCAGTTTCTATAAAATGATATTAACAAATTCTTAGCATAATGAAGAACAGAAATGAATTTTTCAGGTTTATTCTGGTTACTTTCTGAAAGTAAGGAAAGCTACACAAAGGTGATAATTCTATTGAAAAAGAGCATCCATTAACGTTTTTGTTTTCCATTTCTTGCTGATTGAGATAATATATGTTATGTGCTCCAAGATGACTTGACAAATAAGCTGCTGATAAACAGCTTTGTTTGTTGTTGTTGTTGTTGTTGTTGAATCAGACTTGTTAAGGGATACAGCATTTGTGATAGAGTGTTATAGGTAAATTCGTTTACTTCATTAAACCTGTGAATTATAATATTTATTATGATTTAAAATGCTAAATCTGCCCTGCAGACTCCAAAAAATATACAGACATAGGTATGGGTCCTACATGGTTTTCAACATACGTTGTTTTACTAGTAAACAGTACAAAGTGCCAAGGTTTGAAATTTAATACAGAGTTTAAATCTAAGCCCCACCATTTACAACCTGTGTTGCCTTAAGCTGGTTCCTTGACCTCTCTGATTCAGGTTCTTCATCTATAAGATAATAGTTCCCTTGGCTGTGAATGAGGGATGATCATATTACATCTTTCAAAGTGTTGTTGGAAGAATAAATGGAATCACATTAGTAAAGTGTGATTAAAATACAAAGCTCATATAGTGTTTTAGAATTTTGAAATGCTCATATAGTGTTTTAGCACTTTACAGTGCTCTTAAATATATTGTATTTTCATTTTATATATTTTTAAATACCATGACTAAAGTAGGACAGAAAATTTTATTTACATTTTCCAACCATGAAGACCAATATTCAGTAAGTCACTTACTTGTGTTAGTTTTCCATTGCTGTGTAATGATTTTGCCACACAGTGGCTTAAAACAACTCACATTTGTTTTCTTGCAGCTTTTGTGGGTCATGTGTCTAAACACAGTTTAATCTGTGTCTCCTGCTGAGGGTATCACCTGGCTGCAATAAAGCTGTCATCCAAGATGGCAGCCTCATGTGAGGTTCAACTGGGACAGAACCTACTTTCAAGTCCATTCAAGTGTTGGAAGAATTCAGTTCCTGGTGGTTGTGGGATTGAGGATTTCAGTTTCCTACTGGCTGTTGGTTAGAGGCCTCCCTCAGCTCTTACAGGCCAATCACAGTTCCTCACCATGTGTAGTTCCTCAGTAACGCCACTTGCTTCCTCAAGGTCAGCAAGGGAGAGAAAGAAACTCCATTAGGACGAGCACTGCAATGTTATGCAGTGTAATTATGTAATCTCTTACATCTCATCACTTTGCTGAATTTTATTGATTAAAAGCAAGTCACAGACTTGTCTACATTCTAGAGAAAAGGATCACACAGGGGTGTGGACATTAGGAGGTAGAGATTATAGGGCCACCTTAACAGTCTGTCTGCCACATTTACCCAAAGGCATATTTTAAGGGGCATAACGAGAATTATAAGCCAGTACTTCCAGTTCACATTTTATGGTTTTTCCAT
Organism: Camelus dromedarius; assembly: GCF_036321535.1. Taxonomy (NCBI): domain Eukaryota; kingdom Metazoa; phylum Chordata; class Mammalia; order Artiodactyla; family Camelidae; genus Camelus; species Camelus dromedarius. The sequence goes on from NC_087450.1 coordinate 49,641,074, forward strand.
TTATACATTCAATAAATTTTCAGGAAATGTTTAATGAGTATCTACTTTGCACAAAGCATTATTCCATGTAAATGTAAATGTATTGTAAGGGCTGCTGTAATGAAAATTTATCCTCAAAGAACAGAGAATATAGGATGTGCCAAAATAATTATTCCACAATGATGAGAATGTTGAGAAAAGGAAAAATGAGTTACAACTGGCATACTTAGGAAGGCAAAAACTAGAAAAGTAGTTACACTGAATGAAGAAAAATATTTGGTTTGTAGAAATAGAGAAGGTGCTGGGAAGAAGTATAACTTTCAGTAAAAAAGTAAAAAGTTTCAACTTTGTTTAATAAGCAACACATAATAATTTTTTTTTCTTTTCAGTATTTGTTTTTGAAGAAAAGTCATATGTTCTACGCGAGGCTCTAGTTATTCTGAAAATAATGCTGCTGAAAATATACTGGAACCAAATCACAGTTAACTTGGCCACAATTGTCATTTCCTGTTCAAAGACATTTTCTAAATATGAAAAGAGAACTTGGTAAATGTTGGTTGTTTTAGTACTCTGTGACGCACCACGTAAAAAACTCCATGATAAACACTGGCAATGATAACAACAGTTATTTCCCCTTACATGTCTAAGAGCAAGAACATCTTAAGCCTTTATAATGTTAAGCCTTATCAGTGGAGGTATAAAATTGAAAGGCTTTAAGCTGGGGAAAGAAAAATGATTTAAGGGTTTGAATGAATTGCACAGGCCTGTAAAATGGTATTAAATCAGTTCTGAAAAGATTTGAAGAGGACACAACACCCTGAAAGTGTGTTACACTTTGGTATCATTAACCAATGATTGGACAACAGAGAAGAGGAAAATGTGAGATGAAATATCAGAATCACACAAGACACTTAAAGTCTTAAGAGGCAGGTGAACCGTGATAGTTGACAATGGAGCTGTTGCTCCTTGTCATACCGATACTGATCACGTGCTTTCAAAGAAAGCGTGCTTTCAAAGCAGAACTCCCAGAGCCAGGGACTGACAGAAGAACTCAGAAAACAACAGTTTGTTTCTGAGTCTTGATCAACTCAAGAACAGTGCGGCCATGTGTAACTGAGACCACGTGGGAAATCAGACTGCAAGTCTGAACGCTAGACTATCAGTAAGGGAGAAAGCAAGGACGGTATTCAACAAAATGAATTAAACAATTTTTATTTTAACCTCTATGCCCAATGTCCTCATGTGGCCCCATCACCAGTGTTACTGACATTCAATATGGCTGCTTCCAACACTTGCATAATACATTTTCCCGTCAGGAAACATTTTAGCCAAAGATGATGACTAGTCTGTTTTAAACCTTTTCTTTCTATCCCCGCTAAAGATGACTGGTGAATATGGGCACAATGACAAGCGCTGATTTTCCCTGATGATCTGATACTGATGCCTCTTCCGTTCTAAATACTTTCCATGTTTTCATTATTTAAACTTATAAGAATCCTGTGAGTTTATGTGAATTTATTTTCTGAGAGGAAACTGAGACCTAGAGAGGTTAAACAACTTCTGTAAGCTCACAGAGCAAATAAGGATGGAGCCAGAATTAAGACTCAGCCATGGAGCCTAAGGGCCCACACTCTTCTCCACCACATTCCAAGGACAGCTGCCAACAACGCCACTAAAAACCCTTTACTTGTTAGCAGCTGGAGAACAAGGGGCCACATGTTAAGATTCCCAATAGATTAGAGGCCAGCATTATTTTTGAGTCATTGAGTTTCAGGTCCAGAAACTCTACATTTGACTTATTAAAATATCTGAGCCACCCAGTTCAGAGACTGCAGCTGTCTGTGTTACCTGAGCGTCTCCGCATTTCTATTCTTGGCTGATTCTCAAAGCTAGATGCCCGGGGAGCAAAAACTGCAGAAGTTGGGAAAAGGATACCATCACCCTTCCCTGCTGACATTTGAGGACTTTCACTTAAAAGCAGTAATAGATGCACATTTTAAAGGAGGGAGTTGATACTATTTGTTTTGTTTTTACAATGCCATAAGAGGAACACAAACCAACACGTCATGTGGTTAAGGAGAACCGTCAAATGCTAATTAGTCCAAAAATGGGTGCCTAGCATGATATGCCCTACCAGGGTGACTCCTTATGTCCTGACCTTTCCCACTAATAGAGACTTACGTGAGCATCGATCAGTCAGAGGCTCATTTCCCATAGATTTCCAAAAGTACCTGGAGCTGAAATGACACTTTAGTTAACTATAGAGCACCTAAAATGTTGCTCCTTTGAGTAGACATCTACTTTATAAGAGCTGATGCCTACCTCTGGGATGGCTAGATCACACAAAGGGAAGTCAAAACCAGGCCAGATATGAGTCAGAGCAGGTATCTGTAAGTCAAAGCAGTTGCAGCCGGATAAGAATGTGGTCAAGTTAAGAGAATGCATAGAGAGTTCCTGAGGTGAAAAGGATGCTGGTTAGAAGAGGCAGCAGGTGCTGGGGGCACTCTAGTTCAGGTAAGCAAATCTCAAGGTATAGAGATGTTATAGACTAAAGCTTCTCAAAAGTTGATGTGCATAAGAATTACCTGGAAATTTTGTTAAGATGCAGATTCGGTTCAGTAGGCTCGGAGTGGGGCCTGGGATTCTGCATTCCTAATAACTTCCCAGAGATGCTCATGCTGCTGGTCTCTAGATCACGCTTTGAGCAACAAAGCTGCAGCACAAACAGAAAGATGGGTCTCTGTGGCACTGGGCAGGAGAAAATGGAAGGCATGCTAATTTCCTAGCAGTAATAAAAAGGGCAAATCCTCAGCTAACTTTTTGAAGGGAACACAATCATAGGATATTATCCTCAAAACCGAAGTGTGTATTCAGCTGGTTGTATTCACCCAATTGCTGGTTATTAAAGAGCTTTTATGCTGGACTCAGTCCTTGTGCAGCAAAGTCAACCCTCCACCCTCTGTAGAGGATATGTGGAGAATGGCATGAACAGGGGTTCCAGCGCTACAGGACACGCATTCAAGTGGAGTTTCCATTACCTACTTGCCATTTTGCCTCGGTCAAAGTTTCCTTTCGTATGAATCACTCTTTTTTTAGTTGTAAATCTGGCAAAATACTACCTCTTCTGCCATATTAATCAAGGAAGGCTAATCACTTTAAGAAACAAGCCCTAAGATTTAATGGCTTAACACAGTAAAATTTCATTTCTTATCTGCATAACAGTTCAGTAATGGTGTCTGGTAGGTGGCTTTTGACACTGCAATTTAGGAGTTCAGATCCTTCAACCTAGTGACTCCTTTCTTCTCTATATGCTCAGAGTTATTTCATTTCAGCCCGAGGACAGGGAAAGCATATGGAGACGCGTGCAGGGGAAGTTTATTAGCCGTTAAGAAGTGGCACATGTAAATTCTACATGGGTTTTACTGCCTAGAACTTCGTCACTTGGCCCCATTTCACTTCTGGGGAGACTGAAAAATGTCTATCTTTGTGGTCAGGAAAAAGAGGAGATAAGTTTGGTGAATGTCTATCCATCCTATGCTTTCTCAACCAGAGAATGAAGTCTTAATGCCCTGTGACACCCACGATGTGTCATGAATTAACTTCTATGTATGCAGAATGGAGCTTTCTATGTACTCTCCTTGGAAAAGCTGAGAAAAGTATCATTCAGATGATTTTCTGCAGTGCTTGGCCAATCTTTGCTATACCTGCATACCACTGAAGGTGGATAGAAGATCAAATGAGAAAATATATGTAAATACTCTTAAGCTGCTATAGGAATGAAAGCTGCTACAGAAGAGGAAAATAAACGAATTCAGACTAGGAGCAGGGGAATTAGAAGTAACAGTGGTAGGAGAGGCACCAGGCACTGTGCAAGGGAGTTTCCGTCTTCAACATTTCTTTTGTAATGCTTTAAACTTCCTGATCTACCTGATGACCTCTTAATCCTTCTAGAAGTCTCCCCCTCACATCACTTTCTCCATAAAGCTTTATCGAACCTTTCCCTCAAGCCCAATATGTTGCTAATTCTTCTATAAACACCAAGCAACATAATGCATCCCTCAATTGGTATCTTGCATGTGTGCAGTTATTTATTTATACAATTGCCTCCCACCAGGAACAGAAGTCACTTTGTATTCCTCCCTCTTTGCTTGGCACATATTGGGCATTTAATTCACATGTTCCAAAAAGATTTAGATTTTTTTTTTTGTCAGAGCAAAGAGTCCTGTTGCCTGGACTAACTAGAGGCTCCATAGCATGCTTGGATCCTCTGAGTTTCCAGGGCACGGTCTGCAGGAGCTACATCGTATTTCTTACCCTGATACAGTTCATTTGTTGGTGTCATCCTTAAACTGGTCCTTGAACATCCTTAAACTGTACCCAGAAAAAAAAACTAATCCATGGGATTTGGGCCCCTATAACTGTCAAGCATAGTGATGCTGATTTCAGAAACTGGATTAAGCTGGTGCAAATTATCCCTGGGGGCTAAGACGTTTTTCTCAGTGCTCCCCAATTTATAATTCATGGAGCAATAAATTTGAGTGCATGATGGCTTGGACATGATGGAGGAGTACATCCTTCCATCACTGCTTCTTGTCTGAGGAAACAATTTTGTTTCCCAGAGTGGTTTGGAGCTGTAGTTTGTGTCTCTAGAAAGGCTCTGTTGAAACGATGAAGACAGAGGACTGCTTTCTCTACCACTCACTGCTGAGTGAAAGAGACGAGAATCTGTCTTGCAAACCACCTTTCTCAATTTAGTTACACAGAGAATCAAATAAATGTGTGCTTTATCTACTTGATCTCATGAATTCTATGCAAGCCTAACCCAGTGGTTGGCTGTGACAAGCCATCAGATATCTCTTCTTAATTTTATATTTCCCCATTTCACAACTGCTTGATAAATGATCATATCTGACAGCTTTTAATCCATGTAAGAGTGATCATTGGCGATGAGGGCTTTGGAAGAATTGTATGTAGACTGTCCTTCTCCTTTGCATTCCTCTACCTGTTTTTTAATCACCAGATATGCCACACACTGACAGAGTCTTTCATTACACGCTCTGTTCAGGGCTTCAGTACTTTTTACTGCTGGTACATGATAAACAGTAAAGATGTGCCCCTCTACTACAAAAACAGATTTATTAATAAATAGCTGACACTTTGTACTTTTGCAGAATATCAAAGCAATTAGTGACAACAGGAGAATGATTTTCAATACCTACGGAGCAAAATATCACATTGATTCAAGCTCAAAGCTTTCTCTAAATAACAGCTAAGGCACTGTCTACTGCATTTGGTCAATTCTTTTAAATAACAGGTGGTAAAGAAGAAAATATATCAGTAAAACTGCTTTGAATGTTTTTCCCCTTGGTTTGACTGGATATATTTGCCAATATAGAATAACTAGCAGACTAATGGCATCAAAAATAATCTTGGCTTCTTTTTTTATCTAAGTTTGTATATGTATTTTATTAACATATATGCCTCACTAATAACGTTCGTCATCTTTGGATTTCATGTAAAATTGAGATATTCATTTGACTTAAAAGCCAAGGGTTCACTGTGGGAGAAAATGGAACATTTAGATCATGAAATCTTAGATTCACAAAGTCATAGGAATATGAACCAGAAGAAATTCAAAGAGAGAGACCAGGCTAGCTTCTTCCCTGGGGAAATACGATGTTATTCCTACTCCCAACCTCTCCTAAAAACCGCAATATTACAGATGACACATTGAAGCCAGTGAAGAGAACCTGATTATCCAGTAAATAAAAATTTGTGATGGATCAAGAATTCTGCCCTCCCCAGTTCTTGGTGCTTTCCCCCAGGGAGTTTGCCTCCATTCATTCATTCATTCAGTGCCTACTAAGCTCTGGGCACTATTCTAGGCACTGGGGAGGGAGCAGAGAATAAACATAGACAACATTCCTGTCTTCATGGCCCTTTTCTTACACTCTAAGAGAAAGATCATAAATAAATAAGTGAAGAAATGGTATTTTAGGAAATGATAAATGCTTTGTAGAAAAGCAGGGCAAGCAGATTGGAGTACAGGGAGGGATGGGGAAATGCACTGCTATGTTTTGAATGTGATGGTCAAGGAAAACCGCCCTGATAAAGCAATGAATGAGTATGGACCTAAAGGAAGGAAGGATGGGAGTCTTGGGGCTCTCTGCCCAGTGACTCCAAGGTAGAAGCACACTTACTCTGCTAGCATGTGTGCAAGCTGTGTGCTTACTTCCCCCAGATTTATTTTCTCACGTTCTACCCCTTTCTACTTCTTCACTGAGATTCTTTTCTTGTTTCTGCCGGAGACTAAGATAGCTCCACAAATCATCCCCTGCTTCCGCCATGGACCCCGAATCTTGGAGCTGTGCCATTTTCAAGTCACTGCCTCCGCTTCTGTTCCAGCCTCTCAGCATAATTGTCAAACTCTCCCTTTTCTGTGCCTGGTTCATCTCGGGACACTTCACAGCTCCTCAGCTCAGGGGAGTCAGACACACTCCCTCCTGTCACATTCAACACTGAGGCTTATTTGAACCAATTCTGTCCCCTGAATTTTAGCTCCACCTTATGCCTAATCATCCTTTGGGAGAACGATGGTGAAAGGGCTATAGAATGCAGGTTACAAAGTGGGTCTGCACCTTCAATTGAATCACAAGTCAAACAGGCCTCTGTATTTGCTAATTACTGGGCACCCACCCTGCGCTGGGCTTCATGCTAGATGCTGGGGATTCTGAGATGCCCCTGTCCTCAAAGTGCTCACAACTGACTGTTCTCTCCCATAAGCAATCACCATGTGTCTGAAGGCAGTATGGGGGGCTGCCCACCACCCAGCGCCAGTCAAGTCCTTGCACATGTGGGTATTGGGGGGTGGGGGGATCCTGTGTATGTGTATATGTTTTAATGTGGCCAGCACTGGGCTAGGCGCTATACAAAGGAATGAAAAGTAAAATGCATGATTTCTCCTAAGGAACTGGCTGTTTAGTTGGTATAACAAATTATAAATAAATACCTGGAGTGTAATATAGCAATGTACCATGAAAACCGTACCTCAAAATCACAGTAAGGGTATTATAAAATGAAAATTATGGATTCTTGTCCTCCAGCCATCTCCCAACATTACCCTCACCTATTCTAAGGTCAATCAAATACACGTAAGGGATCAGGAACATTACTGCTCACAAGGATTCAGACATCCTGTTTCATCATTGTTTAAGAAATAAATTCTATTTTTGGAAGTATCCCTCTTTATAAATCCAGACTCTAATTATAGATTTTTTTAGGGAACGAAGGAGTTCATTAGCCAATTTTCATTTCTACTAACAATCTCAGCATTTTGCCTATATTTGTGTCTCTTTTAATCCTACGTGCTCACTATTTGGTAAAAGTTGTGGAAAATGTCTGATGCCAGACTTTTTGCTATTTTTAAAAAATCGTTTCCAAAATACTTCACCTCTGACCAGCGTTCCTATTTGAGACTCTTTCTCTGCCACTTACATTAGTCTCGTGTAAGGGAGGCTGTCCCTGTCCATCTTATTTCTCCCACCGCCCTGCGCACCCCTCTTAGTATTCCATCCATGTAAACCGCTCCACCAAGCTTCCATCCTGTTAAGTTTAAGGTAAATATGTAGAATAATATATTGAGGTATTAGCTTTCCTGGTTGAAAAGCTCTAATGAAAAGGAATACCTGTGCCAAAGCAGGAACATTAAAGTTAGAAATGGAGGCACAGCCGTGCCTATGTGGTGGGCCCAATTTTGCTCAAAAAGATAGGATCCTAACAGGTGCAGTTTCCAGGAGTCATCATTTATTTGCAGGCTAACTAGCAAATGTATTATTTATTTATCCTCACCACAAATTATTCTCTCTGATGTGATTTTGAACACCTTGGGCAATATTAAGTCTGAATTCTTATCTGCTAAAACCCAGGATTCTGTGTGCATGGCCATTATTAGCTTGTCCCTGAAGCAGCAGATATGGTGTAGGATCTTCAGGGGACCAGATCTTTCTAATGATCATTCCATGCAAATCCCAGCAATTGGCCTCGGATGACAAGTCAGATCCTAGAGCAGATGATAGTTAAGTTTCCTTTAGAATGTGAGAAAATCCTGATTCCCCTTGTTCGTGATGCCACGTGAACAGACGCTGCAGCTCACGGGAGGAGCCAGTGCGGGCTCTGCACCCCTGCTTATGGGAAAGGGTAATCCACTTACTGTTTGAGCGCCTGAAAATCACTCACTGTTAACTAAGTGGGTAGGTTAGCACCCTTCTATATACACCTTTCTGTATCTTTTTTAAAAAGGTCAGCTTTCCCCAATTTTCCTTCATTAGATACATTTCAAAGTTTTAGCAAAGTCAATGTAAGTTTGGAGTTCATATTCTGGCCCTGTGACCCCACATCCCTGCATCGCCCAAGCATGGGTGTGAGGCCTGTTTACGTGTTATGAAACATGTCCTCTCTGCTTCAAGTGTCCCTGTCTACATCACCAGTTCCTAGGAAGTAGCCAAGTACCCCTTGACTTTTGAGGAATGTAGGACAGCTGCTAACTTGGCAGGTCGTGCATTCTGCTGGGGCACTGTCTGTCCTCGCTGCCTTCCACAGTTTCCTCTCTCACTGTACTTTAATCTTGTGGGCTAGGGAGGCTGACAGTTAACCAAATGGTGAATTTGGGTGACACAAAGGAGGAAGGAAGGGTGCAGGTATGTGCTTGCCTGCCTCTAAATATCTTCTGTTAATTAGGTTGAGAAATTTTAACTAAGAATGTACTCTCTGCCATGCACTGTGCTAAGCTCCATGAGTAGCTTCAAAAAGCTTGGAATCTGTTACAGAAATACGCCTGTGAGCATGCCACACAAGCTCACCCATGCCTGCTGTTACCCCAGGTGCTTAACCTGTCTTCACAATCTCACTTTTTATCCACTTCATCATAATTACCACTCCCTTTTACATCCTCCCATATCTCCTAAACTGTGGTGCTTCAAATTTGATACAGTATGCCTCCAGATGGCTAACAAACGTAACATAAGTTCTGTTTGTTTAGATTCTACTATTCATCTAAGCAGCAGCATTAAGTACCTAGTGGGATTTCGGGGAAATTAAAAGGAGCCCAGGTACTAGTCCTTTGTTCCAGATGTTCATAGCTGGTTGTGGGGACAAAGAGATGCACACGAAATGTGGGCTAAATGTGAACACAGTGTAATAATAGAGGTGAGTCTCGCATGAGGCCAGACAAGGTAGAACAGGTGTGTGTGCTGGAGAGGCAGACGAGGCTGCAGGTGGATTTGGAAACTGAAATGTTCCTTGAAGAAATGTGCATAACAGAGGAGAGGCTGTAAACTTTACTGCCTCAAATAACATTTGACCCTAGTGTGGTGGTATTTGTTGTTGTTTAATGAGATATACTGAACGTATCCTCCCATGATTTCTCACATCTACCTCAAAATACATTATATATAACATGATATCAACATTCGGGATATTTTAAAATGATAGTTTTATCTCCTAACTTGTAGCCCTTTCTCTTGGCATTTTTTGAGGTTTTGTATTTGGGCTAATAGGTAAGACCACTGAGCATACTTGATTTGGGCACATCTCGTGATCTCAAAGGGAGAAGCCTTCATTAACTTAACAAGCATTAGCTTAGAATCTACACTTTATCTAAGACTGTGGTAGGCGCTATTAGACACCTGTCAAACGAGGAGTCCTTGAGGCTGAGTTCAGCACTGGGTCTTGTAATGACTAGTGTTATCACTTTAAAAAGATCACTTAAACCTCCTCAGCCTCAGTCTTCTTGCCTATAAAACAGGGACTATTAGATTGGCCTCACCTTCACAATAAGGTTACTATAAATATTAAGATATATCACAGATATAAAAAAGGCTTATAATTATTGAAGTGCTCTCATAAATTTTTCATATTTTAAAACCTACTTCCATAAGAGTAGAAAAAACTTTATTACCATAATGGATAAACTCTTCAGTTGGAATACACACACACACACACACACACACACACACACATAGTGTATATGTATACACATACATTCAGTTTTTTATATATTCAGATATATTCACAACTTTCTCTCTATATAATATACATTGTGTATATATATATGAATGAAATGACTGGGAATCAATTCTAAGTTTAAATTTAATTAATATGCCAAAGCAATGACAGTTTCTGGAATTGCTAACAGATATGCAAGTAGAAGAATGAAATGTGTGGGGAGAATGATGCCCAGAATCCTTCCTGGCAGAGATACAAATCCATTCAGGTCTTGAAGGAAGGGAAGGGAGATGGCTTACCCCACCAAGCTGGGAACACATACTACTTGAACCTTGAGTCACTGGACTATGGTTTTGTGTCCTCAACCTAGTGTCCTAGTGCCCTTTCATAAGATCTATTTTTCAACATCCCTTTGGAAAGAGAAGTCAGCAGCCTTCTACAAGGCATCAGTTTCATGTGTTCAAGATGGCTATATTCTTACATAAACAGGGAGGAAAAAAGGCTTCCTACAGAGTGATTGTATAAGGGCAGAGTCACCTTAGTTGTAGACTTAAGATTTAACTATCTGAAGTGAATTCATTATAACTCTATTCACTTAGAAATAAAATGTCATTTCTCATGACCCAATAAATGGAGTGTAATTACTGAAAGTACATAAATGATAGAACTGAAATTTTTCTCCTCCTGATCATGCTTATGACAAGAAGCAATTTCACATATCTCAATAACTGATAACTGGGGAGAAACACCCCAAGACAGACCAAACACTTTAGAAAGAAAGTTGACAATAAAGATCACATTAAATAATTAGTCTTTTGAGAGATCTTGGCTTTTGGACAACTGCTAAAATCCTAATGTGAGTTTCACTGCCCCTTAGGAAACATTTAACTCACTTTGAAATTTATTTGAAGAGACAGAAACCTGGGAATATGACTTAAAATGCCTAGGTTGGCCCCTTGCCTTCTAAGCTGAGCTTTGACCCTTTTAAACTTTACCAGTGGCTTTCTATAGTTCCTTTCAGGAATTTCAATCCTCTGTGGTGAAAAGATTATAAACAAACAATCCTCTGATTGCTTCTAATGAAAATATTTATAAAAGTCTTCATCTGACAGTCGAGTGAAGTCAAGTACACCATTTTGTGCTTATCCAGGAGCCACCAAGTCACTCCTTTATCTCCTTCAGCTTTGGACTATTGGATGCTCAATTTGTAAGCAATTATTAGAAAAAAAGATTATTCTGTGAAGTGCTTCTCCCAGAGAAAATCTTCCTAAATGACTTCTTATTCTTAAAATGATGCCAATTCCTTGCCTAAAACTGTATGCACCACTCAATGATATATGATTAGAAATTATCAGGCCAATTTTCCAAAGGTGTTTCTTCATTTGCATCAGCAAAAAGAGTACTTATAATTGTCCATGCAAATCAAGGACTTTCATATGCAAATGCTTATATGTGGATGTAATTATGCTGCTCCAATACACGGATTGTGGTTTAATCTGTTATACAAATAAGTGTGCAAATATGCATTTGTATTTTTAGTTAGAAAAAAATAGTATCCATATGTGTAACTATTGATAGGGACAGAAATGAAACAGCCAGCAAGGGTCACCTGTTATATTCCAGGTGAAATTATTTTCACAGCCAACACATTATGAACAGAACTGCTTCTTTCTTCTCACCCTCATGCCCTGTTGCAGATTCTTGATCACTGAAGCCAGACTTCATCTGCTATTATGATCAGTTGACTCTGTGTAAGATAGTTACCCTCACTGTGCATTTTTGTTACCAATGAGTCTACCCATCATCCAGCCTTCCAGATATGCTTGAACTCCATTGTTGAGTCAGATTCCTAGTAGATGCCTCAACCTCATGTAAATCAGACTATGCAACTGATGCTGGGGAAGGGCTGTTACTTGTTCTACTTAACAGAGGCCCAGTTCTAGTCCAGCTGGGATTCATGTTATACAAAAGTTTACCAAAAGCTGCCTCATCTGCCACGTACTTTTGAGAAAAGGTACCCTGGAGGAGGAGGGGAAGAGTTTTAAAAGGGATGATGTTTTGTTCTAGAAATCTAAGCCATTCAGCCAATACAAAACTAAAGACTCATGTATTACAATAACTAACCACTCTCACTTCAGGGGACCTTTTTCTTTACACAACGAAGCAGTACAAAGAGACAAATCTATTTACTGGAGAAGATGCCAGCACTAATTGACAAGGTGGCTCATTTCAGTTTGACCCAGAGAGGATATTTCACTGGCTGGGTAAATTATGTAGACTTGTCAAACAGGGAACATTTCTCCTACTTCCCCTTATTCTCCCAATGGACAGTGAAAACTAATGACTGGAATAGATTTGCCTCATTTGACTACAGATCCTATCCTATTTCATACAAAATCTGAAAAAGAGAAAGATTTACAAGTAACAACTAGTGATCCTTCTTACTGGAAAACGTGATGATGTAAACTGTGACAATATTTTCAATCCGAAAGTGTAGCTCATGGTCTGAATAATTATATTTATCCTGCTTTCAGGGGCAAGAAGAAGCTGGGATGATGTGACCTAGATGAAAGATATTAAAATTACTAGAATCTTTAAATGGTTTAATGGGGACAGCAAGACAGAAAATTGAAATAGCAGACATCATTAGACCAGTCACAACATAAGAGGAGAAAAATGGCTAATTCTAGTGAAGTTGCTAAGAACACCACTGGTCCGTGGGTTACATAAGAGATTCTGGGGTTTCACAGAACTATCTGGAAGAAGTGAGAGGAAGGATTGGTGAATGTACAATTTTTTTTTGTAATTATTACTGAAATGGTATTCTTGTCTCCATACTGGTGTAGCCTAAACTCTGTGAATTATGGTAAGAGCAATATTGCCAATTTCTACCCAATCTGTACACTCAAACTTTCTAAAGTACTTCCATGAATAAAGCAACATTATTAATTTCTCTGAAATCTAAACTGATCACTGGACACTCAGACCTGGTCCTATTTCAATCAAATGTAACCCTGCACAACAGGACAAAGAGTTATAATTGGTTATCGCTGGAAGAGCTACAGGATTTCATGAAACTCAATAAATATAAAAATTCATTAAAAAATACTGGGGTAAAAAAAAGCAAAAACATCATTGAAAAAAATTTTATTGGACTCAGAACTTTCACTGTTGTAATCTTATCCCTGAGGCAGCAGGATCAGTCTATTATCTCATAAATCTGGGCTGGAAGCTACAGACCCCAGTATGTATGGTAAAGAGAGAGAGTTAGAATAAAATAAAGATCAGATGGTAAATGAAATGAATGTGTTTGTCCTTTCAGAGTGGCATGCTGGATAAACAGAAATACAATGTTGAATCAGATATCGTTCTGCATAGACGTGTACATTTTTCATCACAGTGAGAGACATTTGTATTATGGTACGTTGCAGGTGATAGAAACAAAACAGAAGGAGATTTCTGGCTTCCCTATAGTGTGATACACTTGCTCTCCATGAAATGAGGGAAAACCACTGGCTCTACTTTACTAATTCAAGATGGGGAAATTATATAATTGCAAAAATACAGAGCAAAGTTAATCCCCAGTGTCTACAGAAACCTCCTCTTTTTAAGGACAGCTATGGAGATAAAAATGTATCATCTATTCTTGTCATTTAAGGAGATGCATTCAGATAATTTCCCAAGATCGTTCTTAATGGAACTATATGAATATCAGTCAAAAATATCACAAAATCCAATGTTAATCCCTTGTCTGATACAAGTTAAAAGAGAGTTTGATCTTGCATGCTGCCAACCAGCCCCCAGCCCTGCATTGTGCTCTCCCTCTGATTTCCATCACAGACAATTTTCTCTCTCAGAAGAGCCTGAAGTATAATCACATTGTAATACAACAGGGGCTGTGTGTGCTTGTAAGCAAATACTTCTCTTTGGGAAAAACCTCTCTTGGTCTTATATCCTACTGGGACTGGCAGGCCCACCAGCTCCTGCCACTCAGCACAAATACATCTCAGCATCAAGCAGTTAATAGATACTGACACATGAAGTGTTTTGCCTTAATAGATCTGTATTTATATCTAGCTTGTTTCAAGTTCAATTTGCAAGGGAACCTTATCTTGGTTGCTATCAAATATGCTACTTACCCTGCCATTTCCACCTGACAGCACCTGATGGTACAGATCTCATTTCAACGAAACCCACAGCTGCCTTTCCCACTTGCTCCTGCCTTCTGGGCTATCACATTATCATGTCCGTACTTATACTGTTTTCTGTTCGCTTCCCCTCGTCTCCCTGGCCAACCCGATTTATCTTCAATGCTCAGCTCAAAAGTCACCTCCTCTGCCAACCCTTCCTTGGTCTCACGACCCTTGTGCAACTGACCACGCATCCTCTCTTGGAGCACTGCCTTGAACACATTTCAAACACAGCACCTGTGACACATTTTACGTTTATTTATTTATGACCTTGTCTCTCTCCAATTAGTACTTAAGATCTTTGAAGACAGGAATTGGGCTACATCTACGTTTGTATTCCTAGCACAAAGTACTGTGCCCACATGTAAGTGCTCAGCATATGCATCTTCATGGAATCTTTGCAAAAATAAGTTATATTTTTGCTTATATTAGAATTTAGTTTCAAAATAAACTCCTAAACCAAAATCTTTTCACATTAACAACCATTTTCTTCTGTACATTTTCTATCTTCATTTTTGTATTACATTTTCATAATATGTGTTCTCAAAGTTTTTCAAAGTCCTTAACTGGCTCCAAATAGCACAATCAACCTAGCAGGCAATATGGTGAACTCTGTAATCATTTATTTAGTCCCAAGACCAAATACTTCTAACCTTGTAGTAAAAGTCACTCATCACTTTTCCAAAAAGTACAGTTTATCACTCCTGTCACTCTACCAATTATCTGAACATTTGTGTGAAGTGAGTATGAATGAGCACATGATCTAATTTCCCCTCCTCTTCCCTTTGTACGTTAAGTCAGCAAACAACTGAGAGCCTACTGTGTTACATACACCACACTAGGCACTAGAGATTAGAATACCAATACAACAGAGTCCCTGTCCTAAAGGAGCTCATTTTCCAGAAAATGAATATTATCACAAAATTATTATGTTAGGTAAGATAAGAGTAGCCCCTATTCTAAAGGATCTCCTTGTCTATAAAAGGAGTTTATTGACACAAAACCCATTATGATATCTATGATAAGAGTTATGATGAAGATAAACATAGAAACCAAAGGGCAAGGAACAAGGGGACTTCAGGGGCGCCTTCCAATTATAATCCCCTGTAGAGTTCTTAGAATGATATCTGTGTGAACAGCAGTAACCATTTCCTTTGGCTCTTAAATCCACTTTTCAGTTAACACCAAAAGATCTCTTATGTTCACTAAAATGCTAATGGACCGATCCAAATGATAAAATAAACAAGAGTCCTCTGTTCTACTGGATATCAAGGCATTTTCTCCACCTTATTTGAGTCTATGGGGTTTCTTAGCCCATGCCATTTTAATTAATCTAAATATCACATTATTTTCATTAGTTGTGACATTGGATTGATAGTGAATCCAGATATCCTACTCAACTTAATTTCATTGTCAGATTGGACTGCTAATGGAGCAGTTCAGCTGAATGTGTGATAATCAGCCACAACATGAATGGTGATTTGTCCAGTGTTTGTCTCGGGAAGTCTAGCAATAAATACATTATCACTATACTTGTAGCATCCAAAGTTATAAAGCTGATTACTCTCTTAGTCAAAGCTGGTGATGAGTCTTGGGTCAGGTCCATCATTTGGCCATTTAGGATAAGACTTGCATCTGGGAGAATCTTACCCAAGTTCGCTTATCCTAGGGGAAAAAAACCAATGCAGCAGCCATTGAAAATGTGTGTGTGAGTGAGTGCTTGTGGCGTGTATGGATGGATTCAAGTACAAGAAGAGATATTTGGAGTCTAACAAACACGAGAGGTTTGAAGAGTTTGGAAAGAGAGCAGAATCATGCCATATGGTGGTATAAATGAACCACTGACAGTGCTTGCATTTTATGTTCTCTCTAAAGCTTGAAATGTGGGAAGGATATAACTATGGTTAAATGGCTATGCAGACAATTTTAGTAACAGCTTCTGAAAATGGTAACCCAGCTTCTGTTCCATGCATCTCTTAAGCATTTTTGTTTTAGGGGGGAAAAAGATCTATAAAATTTAAACTGTCAGTATGGGTAAGCTAAACCCAAGTGTAACCATTTTAGTTCATCTATTTGAACTTTTATGAGGCCAATTATTTATTTCAATACTCTTTCTTATTCAGAGACATAACATAGCATATTAAAACGGTTTGGCTGGGCTTGAGCTCCTGGTATAAAATAGGAGATTTGGGTATTCAATAAACATTCTGAGTTAGTAATCTTTCTCCCACCAATAACTAGCACTGGGAGCTGATGTCAAAATGGAAATGCTACTTAATCACTAAACACAATTCCCTTACTTTGAATAACAGCTGGAGTCTGTCTTAAGCAACATGAGGTCTATAGATGTGTCTAGAAACTGTCAGAAATTGGCATGTATATACAACTTGTTCCACTTTATCTCTTGGGACCATAAGTCTTGTTAGTTAATCGTTCTCAGTTGAAGACCAATTATCTCCAGATTATGTCTCTTGTACGCTCTCATAAAAAACACACCAAAGCCATTAACTTACATTTGGGAATCCCTGAGCTGCATGAGATAGTTCTCCTTTTCTTATTCCCTTAGTTAATTTATTAATCCAATAAAATTTAAGAGTCCACTACAAGCCAGAAACTGTGTTAGGCACTAAGAAAACAAAAATGTATAAAATTCTAGCATGATGAAGTGAGGAGGTCAGTAAGTTTCCTCCACAGTAAGCAACTATGAAGGTGTACAAAAGTGTCAAAACAACCTTAACACTCTGGAAATTGACCAAAAGCATAGAAAAAACAAATATTTATTTATGAAGACGATAAAAATACAAACAGAAACAATGAGAATCTGTGATGTTGTTCCCCAGAACTGATCCTTTTCCTAGTTCTCCAGTGTGATAGTTCAACCAGTTTGCAGCAGACCAGGAAAACCAGCAGCCTCATGGCCACTGCAAAGGGTGTGGTGATCGCTTGATTTGGAGTGTTGTTGCTATGGGCTCACAAACTAGCTGGGGGTGTTAAAAGAGATTTCTACAAGACTAGGTGGTTTTGTAAGCCTTGATAATTTCTCCACATATCCTGGACGAACTCAAGGCTGTGTGTGGGTACACTACAGTCTAGAGTGGGAGCAAGCCACTAAAATATCCCTAGTGGCTGGAACCTAAATGCATGACCAGAGGAGACATGACAGGAATCATCATAAAATTAAAGCAGCAGAGAATTGAAATCAGTCTAAACTATGCATGTAGCCCCCACTCCACATAGATCCATGGATCCATCAGAAAAAAAAGAAGACATTGGTTTGAGATATTTGAGCACAGTCTCTTAAATCTGTCTCTGAAAACACAGGCCAACACCTTGAAATCTGAAATTAAGACTAAAAAAAAAACCCCCAAAAAACAAAAAAATACTGATCAGATATATTAATGACTATACACTGCAGAGGAGAGAGAGTTCACTGATTTAGTCCAAGTGAGTTATGTTTATTAAAATAAAAGTAAACAAAAACAACAATCCTCAAGGGGAAGGATGGATCAAAACTCAGAGTTACTATACCACAGCATCTAAAATGTATAGTATTCAACTAAATATTATAACATGTGTAAAGAAAAAGAAAGCATGATCCATACTCAAGAACTAAAAAACAAAACAAAAAACACAACTTATAATACATAATGTTTCTGAGTATTCCCAGATGTTGGATGCAGTAAAGGTGTTCAAGTAACTATGATACATTTGTTCAAAGAACAACAGGAAATCATGTTTAAAGAATTAAAGGAAAGCATGTCAACAAATCAACAAATGGAGAATCTCAATAACAGAGAAATGGAAATTATTACAAAAATGAAAGTTCTCGAGTTGAAAATAACTGAAATTTAAAACCTACTAGAGGAGCTTAATGTTATATTGGATATGGCATAAGAAAGAATCACTAAACCTAAATATACATCAATAGAAATAATCCAATCTGAAGAACTGAGTGCAAAAAGATGAAAAATGAGCACAGTCTCAGAGATATATAGGAAAATAGGAAGTAAACCAACAGATGTGTAATGGGAGTCACAAAAGGAGCACAGAGATTGGGTAAAAAAAATTGACACAATAATAACAAAAATATCCCACATTCTCACAAATCTGAGAAGCTCAACAAAGTTCAAGTAAGATAAACACAAAAAGAATCATACCTACACATGCCATATTCAAATTACTGAAAGATAAAGACAAAGAGAAATTTTGAAAGCAGCAAGAGTAAAACAAGTCATCACAAACAGATGAACAATGAAAGAATAAACAGCTGACTTCTCCAAACCAACGGAGTTCAGAAGACATTAGAATGATATATTCAAAGTGCTGAAAGGGAAAAAATATACCTTTATTATATTGGAGGTATTTCAGATTTTGTTTGAAAACAAGACAATAGAGTGAATATTGCAATAAAGTAAGTCACACAGTTTTCTTAGTTTCCCAGTGCACATAAAAGTTATACTACAGTCTATTAAGTGTGCAGTAGATTACACCAAGAAGTACATATCTTAATTAAAAAACACTTTATTGCCAAAAAATGATACCCATCATTTGAGCCTTCAGCGAATTACCTTTTTGTGAGTGGGGAGTCTTGCCTCCATGTTGGTAACTGCTGACTGGTCAGGGTGGTGCTTGCTGAAGGCTGGGATGGCTGTGACAATTTCTTAAAGTAAAACAACATTGAAGTTTGCCACATCACAAACTTTTCCTTAACTTTTCCTTTCACAAACGATTCCTCTATAGCGTGTGGTATTTGAGAGCATTTTTATCCACAGTAGAACTTTCAAAATTGGGTTCAATCATCTCAGACCCTGTCACTGCTTTTTCAACTAAGATTATGTAATATTCTAAATTCTTTGTTGTCATTTCAATAATCTTCACAGACTCTTCACCTGGAATAGAGTCCGTCTCAAGAAAACATTTCCTTTGCTCATCCATAAGAAACAACTCCTCATCTGTTCAAGTTTTATCATGAGATTACAGCAATTCAGTCACATTTTCAGGCTCCACTTCTAATTCTAGGTCTTTTCGCTATTTCCAGTATTTC
Organism: Camelus dromedarius; assembly: GCF_036321535.1. Taxonomy (NCBI): domain Eukaryota; kingdom Metazoa; phylum Chordata; class Mammalia; order Artiodactyla; family Camelidae; genus Camelus; species Camelus dromedarius. The sequence continues at coordinate 49,660,289 of NC_087450.1, forward strand.
TGCAGTTACTTGCTCCACTGAAGTCTTAAACCCCTTGAAATCATTCATGAGGGTTGGAGTCAACTTCTTCCAAACTCCTAAAAATGCTGACATTTTGACTTCTTCCCATGAATCATTAATGTTCTTAATGGCATCTAGAATGGTGAATCCTTTCCAAAAAGCTTTCAATTTACTTCACCCAGATCCATCAGAGGAACTATAATCGATTGCAGCTATAGCTTTATAAAATGCATTTCTTAAATAATAAGACCTGAAAGTTGAAATTACTCCTTGATCCATGGGCTACATAATGGATGTTGTGTTGGCAGGCATGAAAACAACATTAATTTCTCACATCTCCATCAGATCTCTTGGGTGACCAGGTGCATTGTCAATGAACATTAATATTTCAAAAGGAACCTTCTTTTTCTAAGCAATAGGTCTCAACAGTAGGCTTAGAATATTCAGTAAACCATGCTGCAAACAGATGTACTGTCATCTAAGCTTTGTTGCTCCGTTTATAGAGCACAGGCAGAGTATATTTAGCGTAAGTCTTAAAGCCACTAGGGTTTTTAGAATGGTAAATGAGCAGTGGCTTTGATTAAAGTCACCAGCTGCATTAGGCTCTAACAAGAGAGTCAGGGGCTCTCCTGTAGCTTTGAAGCCAGGCATCGATTTCTGTCTTTAAAAGTCCTAGATGATATCTTCTTCCAGTTTAGGGTTGTTTCATCTACATTGAAAACCTGTTGTTTATTGCAGCCCCCTTCATTAATTATCCGAGCTAGATCTTCTGGATAACCTGCCACAACTTCTGCATCAGCACTTGATGCTTCGCTTTACATTTTATGTTATCAAAACAGCTTCTTTCCTTAAACCTTATAAATCAATCTCTGCTAGCTTCAGACTTTTCTTCTGCGTCTTCCTCACATCTCTCAGCCTTTAAAGAATGGAGGAGAGTTAGAGCCTTGTTCTGGATTAGTCTCCGGTTTAAGGGAATGTTGTGGCTGGTTTGATCTATCCAGACCACTAAAACTTTATTCATATCAGCAACAAAGCTGCTTCTTTTCATTCATGGGTTCACTGGAGTAGCGCTTTTTGCTTTTTTAAAAGAAGTCCTTATAAGAACTTTTTCTTTGCATTCACAACTTGGCTAACTGGAGCGAGAGGACTAGCATTTGGCCTGTCTTGGCTTTTGACATGCCTTCTTCACTAAGTTTAATTATTTCTAGCTTTTAATTTAAATACAACTCTTCCTTTCACTTGAACACTTAAGGGCCATTGAAGGGTTATTAACTGACCTAATTTCAATAATATTGTGCCTCAGGGAACAGAGGCCTGAAAAGAGGGAGTGAGACAGGGAAATGACTGGTCAGTGGAGCAGTCAGAACATACACAATATTTACTGATTACATTCTTCATCTTATATTAGTGTGGTTCGTGGCTCCCAAAGCAGTTATAATAGCAACATCATGACCACTGATCACAGATCACCATAACAAGTGTAATCATTATGAGCAAGTTGGAAATGTGAGAATTACTAAAACGTGACATAGAGACGAAGTGAGAAATTGCTGTTAGAGAAGCAGCACCAACAGGCTTGCTCAGAATAGGACTGCCACAAACCTCCAATTTGTAAAAACACAGTATCTCCAAAGTGCTAAAAAGTGAAGCCCAATAAAACGAAGTACGCCTGTAAATCAAGCAAGCATTCTATATGCAGCAAAGTTATCATTCAAATATGAAGCCGAAATAAATATATTCACAGATACACAGAGACTGAGGAAATCCATTTCTAGCATACTTAAATCACCAAAAAGACAAAAAGAAATCTTTCAGGCTGAAAGGAAGTGACACTTGAGGGTAGCTCAAATCCAAAAGAATAAATAAAGAGCACTGGAAATGGTAAATGCTTTGCTCTATAAATTTATATTTTATCATTTTTTTCTCTTAAATTTTTAAAATACAAAAGATGGAATAAAAGTAAAAAAAAAGTTTTTGTGTTTGTGTTTATAATATATAGATATAACATAAAAATATTAGCACAAAAGAAGAAGGAGATATACTGGAGAAGAGAGTCTGTATTTTACTACAATTAAGTTAGCATTATTTTGAAGTAGATTGGGATATATTCAAAATATACATTGTAATTCTGAGAGCAATTGCTAAGAAAATAACTAAAGATAGGCAGTAAAAAATTAATATAGGAATTAAAATGACAGTTGTAAAGTATTGACTTTAAAAAAGATAGTAAAGAAAGGGGAAACAAAAAAAGACCAATGATAAACAAATATCAAAACTGCAGAAGTAAAACCAAACATATTACATTAAATGTGAAAAGTTTACACAACCCCATTCAAATATCATGGAAGTACAGACTGGGTAGAAAAGCATATCCGTTAACTGCTGTCTACAAGAGATGCATATTAGATTCAAAGACATAAATATGTTGAAAATAAAATAATGGAAAAATTAAATAAATAACATGTAACAGTGACCATTAAAAAAGCTAGAGTGATTATATTCATATTACATATAACAGACTTTCAGACAAGAATTTTTACAAAGATGGACATTTCATAACAATAGAAACATCATTAGAGATTATATTAAAATTATAAATACATATACACCTATCAATAAAGCCCAAAAATACATGAAGCAAAAACTGGCAGAACTGAAAGAAGAAATAGACAATTTAACAACAATAGTTAGAGATTTCAATGGCCTACTCACAAAAATTTAAAAAAAAAAAAAAGCTAGAAAGAAATTAGCATTGGCATAATGACTAAAATGACACTATCAAACAACTTGCTCCAATCAACATCAACAGGACACATCAGCCAAAGTCTGCAAAATGCACTCTTTTCAAGTACACATAAAACATTCTCCAACTTGCTGAGCCATAAAACAATTCCCCAAAAGTTTAAAAGATTGAAAATATATGAATCATAATCTCTGACCTCTTGAAGTTAAATTGTTAATCTACAACGGAAACAAATCTGAGACAGTCCAATATACAGACATTAAACAACACACTTTAAATAACCCATGTGTCAAAGGAGAAATCATAAAACAATGTGAACTATTGGAACTATGAAAACACATTATATTTATGGAATACAGCTGAAGTCTTAGAGGTTCTGAAACTTTAAATGCCTACATCAGAAAAGAAAAAAGCCTCAGATCAATCACCTTTGCTTCCACGTTGTCAAGTTATAAAAAAAGAGCAAAATAAACTCAAAGCAAGAATAAGCAAGAAAGTACTAAATATTAGAGTAAATCACTGAAAATGTCAAGAAAACAGGAACACAATAGAGAAAAATCACAAAACCAAAAGCTGATTTTAAAAAAAAAATCAATAAAATTGATAAACCCTTAGGTAGGCTGACAAGAAAATAAAACAAAAGTAACAGATTGCCAAAATCAGTGATGAAAAATGGTTTATTAAAAAAAACTTATTAAGAGGTTTATAAGGAAATATTAGCTTAACTAAATGCCAATAAATTATACAAATCAGAATATATGGGTAAATTCTTAGAAAGATACACATGATCAAAATTCACTCAGAAAAAAAGAAGAAATAGAATGGAATAAACCTATAAAATTTAAGGAAATTGAAATAGTAATTTAAAATATTCTCACAGAGAAAATTTTAGGCATGGGGGGTTTCACTGATGAATTATACCAAAGGTTTAAAGAAGAAAAAATACCATTTTTTCACAAGCTCTTCCAGAAAATATACTGAAAAGGAGTACTTCCAAAGTCATTATTCATGGCCTGTGTTACCATGACAACACAAACTTACAAAGACATCCAGAAAAGAAACTACAGACCAATAGCCAGCATGAATAGAGATGTATGTATCTTAAACAAAATATTAGCACACTGAATTCAGCAGTATTTAGTAAGGATTATACATCATGACCGAGTGGAATTTATAGCAGGAATGCAAAGTTGGCTAAATATATGAAAATCAATTACTGTAATGTGCTGAAAGAAAGGACAAGACCGACATGATAATCCCAATGGATGCAAAGAGCTTGTGAAAAAAAATTCAACACCCTTTCATAATAATATTTCACTACAAACTAGGAATAGTGGTATCTTCCTTAAAACACACACACAAAAAAAAAATCAAAACAAAAACTTTCATCTAACATTATACTTAATGGTGAAAAACTAAATGCTTTCCCCCAAAGGTGAGGAAAAAGGCAAAGATGTTCTGCTCTGCTCTCTTCATTTGTATTTAACATTGTACTGGCGACTTTAGCCAATACATTAAGGCAAGAGGAAGGAGGGGTGGGTGGAGAGGAACAGGGAGAAGAAATTAAGGGAATTCAAATCTGAGAAGATAAAACAGTCTTTATTTGCAGATGACATAATCCATATGTAAAGGATCCTACTCTCACACACAAAAAAACTTACTAGAATGAATAAATGAGTTTAGCAAGGTCATGAGATACAAGATTAATACCTAAAATCAACTGAATTTTAACTAGCAATGAGCTATCAGAAAATAAAATCAAGAAAACAATTCCACTCAGAATAGCATCAAAATAATAATAAACATTGGAAAAGGTTTAAAACAAGATGTACAAGATTTTATGTTGAATATCATAAAACACTGCTGGAACAAATTAAATTTAAATAAATGAAGACACATGCTATGTTCATGGATTGAAATATTTTCTCCAAATTGATCTATACATTTAATTAAATCTTTGTCAAAATCCCTGCAAGATTTTTTCATAGAAAATAGCAAGCTACATTTAAAATGAAAAGATTTAGAATAGCCAAAACAATTTTTCAAAAGAACAACAAATTTGAAGGGCTTAAATTACCATATTTGAAAATTTACTATAAAGCAACAGTAAAGGAGACAGTGTGTTATTGGCATAAGGATAAGCACATAGATCAATGAAACTAACTAAGAGTCCAAAAATATATTCTTATGCTTATGGTCAATTTTTTTGACAAAGGCATTTCAATAAACAAATGATATTGACTGGTATAATTAGACAGCCACATGCAAAAGAATGAATTTAGGTGCTTACTAAAAATGCACTTGGTATCAATCACTAACCTAAATGTAAGTGCTAAAACTATTAAAACTTTTCAAAGACAACATAAGAGTGAAATTTCAAGATTTTGGATTAGGCAAAGAGTTATTAGATACAAAGCCAAAGGCTAGATATATTTTTAAATATATGTATAGGTAAAATAGTAATTTATAATGTGCAATATTATATATTGTTATTTTATTATAGAAATAATCATAATTTATGATTATATAATATTATATAATTCATTCTTTTACTATTTAAAATAAATGATATACTTCATTAAATTATACTTCATTAAAATGAGAAATATTAATACTTCAAAAGACACCATTAAATAAATGAAATGACAAAGCACAAACTGAAAGAAAATATTTGGAAGTTATATATCTGATAAAGGACTTCCATCCATAATACATATTATATAACATACTGTATAATGTACAATTTAATAATAGCATAATATTTTATAGCATAATAGTATATGACAACTCAAAAATAAGAAAAGTGACCTATAATTGATAAAAACTTGTACTGTATATACCAAATAACACATTCAAAGGGCTAATAAGCACATGAAAATTTGCTACACATTTGTTAGGAAATAAGTTAAACCTACAAAGAAATACCACTACATACCTAGAAGAATGATTATAATCAAAAAGTCTGACCATACTAAGTTTTGGAAAAGTTGTAGAGAAACGGAAACCCTCACACAGTGCTGTAGAAACATAAAGTGGTTATAGCCAATTTGGAAATCAGTTTGGCAATTTCTTAAAAAATGAAACATAAACTTACCATATGACCCAGCAATTCCACTCATAGTAATGTACCATAGAGAAAGGAAAACATGCCCACACAATAATTTTATACCCAAACGTTCATAGAAACATTTTTCTATAATTGTCAAAAACTAAACAATCCAAGTATCCATCAAATGTTAAGTGGGTAATATAATAAAATACGATACACATCCGCAACTATTTAGTAACATAAAGCAATGAAATACTGATACGTGTTGCAACATGTATAAACCTTAAGAGCATTGCACTAAATGAAAAAAGCCAGACAACAAAGAGTACAAATTGTAGGATTTCATTTATATGAAATGTCTAAAACAGGTAACTTTATAGATACAGAAAGCAGATCAATGGTTGTCTGACAGGGGTACCCATTGCAGTGGAGAATGACTGCAAATGAGCTCACGGGGAATTTTTAGAGTAGTAAAGGATCACAGTGACAGTTGCACATCTCCATAAATTCAATAAATATCATTGATTTGTATACTTATAAAAAGTGAGTAAGAATCAGTCAGTTTCTGCTCTCAAACGTCACCTATTAACCATTTTGATGGATGCAGAATGAAGTACTCAGGTATGGTCTTACACAAAGGCAAAGAGCTAGGTTTTTAAAAGAAAACGGTAACACTAAAATTTAAATCCAGTATTGAAAATGACAAATTGGCATGTGCAAATCCAGTCAACATTATTTGAAGCCATGCAAATAGGACTTTTATAGATGCCCCCAAATATTTAAGTGACACGCTACTCCTTTCTGAAAGGACATAAGGTAATAGATGGTACCAACATTTTGAAGCTAGGTTAGCTCACTTCAGCATCCTTCATTGAGAACTGAACTAATGGCAAGGACTGTGTACGTTCTAAAGATTCGAGCATGACAAAGTTCAGCTTCCTTTACAAGTCCTGGCCTACTAAATACTCCTTGTGGACCTTGGGCAAAACACTTGACTCCCCTGAGTACCAGCTCCCCTCTCTGTAAAATAGGGATGCAATGAGAAAACATATGTGAACTGTATAGAAGGCAAACAGAAAATGTTTCATGCTAACTACATTTCTGAAATAAGTGGTAAGTGGCTGTGGTTTTAATAACTGTGGGTTTTTCAGGGAGCTGCAACTAAATGCTGGCTTCATTACAGGGATTTGGAGAAAGTAACAGATGTTCTTTGAACAGAAACCTGCTGAGATAAGCCATCCAAAGTGTCCAACCAGGTAAATGAAATGAGTCATGATTGACATTATTTCTCACCTGTGGAGTTCCACTGTTCCTTCCAAATTTGGAGCTTTGTTTCTGAAAAGAAGCACAACAGAATGTCAAGGAGCTGTTCCTCTCAAAGCCATAAAGCTGTCTAGGCTTCCTGGAAGCTCATGAGAGCCAGAGCTCCCAGGCTGGGAATCTGAAAGCAGGGAGGAACTGCAGTGAGTGTAGAAGTGAAAGATCCCAGGAAGGGGAGAGGGACAGACGCCTGGCAATCCAGTCAAGGCACAATGCAAAATCCTGAGGACACACTAGTGCTCAATTAAACCCAACTGACCAAATATGTCTGAAGCTTAAGTTATGCCTAAAACTATTCCAGGACCTTGAGCTATAGAGTCAAAAATAAGACCTGGTCCCTCCCTTTAAGAAGTTCACAGATATGTAGAAGAGATAGATGTTAACAAATAATAATAAATGTGAGAAATGCAACAATTGGAATAGATACCGGGAAAGAACAGTCGATCACTTCAGGTTAAGCCACCCAATTTTACAAATTCTAGCAATTGAAAGGATTTTTATGCATCAAGGAAAATTGCAATATAACAAACCCTAAAAGCTGATTTAACAATTGGGTTTCCAGAGAACACTTCTTTTTGTGCTATTAGTCAGGATTTGGGGGCTGGAAGTGCTAGAAATACAAAACCAAATTAGTTTCAACAAAATAGGCAAGCTTGGAGAAAGGTGGGGGTAGGTATCTCTGGGCTTCAGAGATAACCACATAACTGTGTGGTCTCAAATACCACCCAGGATTTCTTTCTACGTCCCCTTCTCTCTGTATGTCAGTTTCTTTCTCTCCGATCCGCTGCTTCTGTGCAACCAAAACCATGACTACTGTGACCTCCAAAATTTATGTTTCAAATTCTCCATGGAGAGAAGGTCTGACACTTGCACTTTCTAAATTGATTCAAAAATCTAAAGAAGCATGATTCTAACATAGGTGGAGTTACCATCCTTGTGGCTGGAAATGTGAGAAATGTGGAGCCTTCACACCAGAATTACGTGATTGATATGGAAGAAGAGAATTTCTTAAAAGGAGGAAAGTACATTTCTCAGAAGAAGGGGCAGCTGTGTACAAGCAGAAAAAATAATCCTTTTCACTACATTGTTTTGCTTTAAATTCCCATCCATCCTTTTTCACATTTCTTGAATCTTGCCCCTGACCCCAACCCCTGTTCAATCCTGTGACAAATCTCCCATCTCTACCCACCCCATACGGACCTGTTTTAAAAGTCAGGCTTTGTAAGGACTAGGCAACATGATTTCTAGATCCCGTGCACCTTTGGGAATGGGAATATTAATTACAAAAGAGATCACAAAAGACAGAATTACTCCTGGAGAGGGAAGCCAAGGAGCCAATACTGGAGGAGCTAGTGAAACATGGAGGAAATGGAGTATAATGATGCATCCAGTAATTAAAGAGGCATTTTACGTGATCTAGAGAACACAAAACCCTCTTGACAGATATTCTGAGTAATCAACTTTCTTTACCAAGTATAAGCTCTGAGTGCTTCTGATAATACATTACATTTAATCATTTTTCCCTTTTACACATAATGGCACATTAAACACAAATAAAGAATAGTAGTGATTATCTTCCCAATGAAATATGGAGTAAAAACCATTTCTGCAATCCCAATGACTTGTTTGTCTTTAATAAGACAAGTGCATGTGGATGCATGTGTGTTGAGGAGGGGCAACAGGCAATATCAATCAATTGTATTCATAAACACAGCTTAGAGGCAGACCCTGCATAATTTAGACTCTCCCCTGGCTTGCTGCTCCTGCAAGCAGGCATGCTTATGTTGCATTACCATTTTGATTGAATGAACAGGGTCAATAATGTCACTTTTTCTCATCCAAGGAAAGAAAATTATTCTGAATCCAATCATCAATCAATGGATGTAATCAGTCTGCTTAAAACACCTTGGATTCTCTATTTCTAGGAACACAATTGTAAAAGACGTAGTTTGGACTGACTTGTTAATTCTACTGCATCACAACTAAAATGTTAAAAGGCCACCTAGAATTCAACATGTGCTCTGCTATTAACAAGATTATGGCAAGGGATTCATTTGAGAAGTTAGGGTCTGCACTCTGAGACCTCTGGTATCTGCATTCATTTGCATATAATTGTTTATCCATTACTTTGCCATACCATACAGCTACACTATTTTTCTATAATTTCTGGAGGTTAATGGCTTTTTTTCCCCCTCTAAATTCAAAGTCAACACAAACTGACACTAAAGTCAAGAAAATGTGCTTTCCAGAGTGCTGTAACAACAGTTGGCAGTCTGTACATTGTGAAAAATGTATTTGATCAAGGAACTTTTGCTAGCAGCATGCCAATGGATCCACAATGATTTTCTTGAGAAATAAAGAAATTAATCCTCATCTTCCATTTAGGGAGAGAAAACAGACTGAGACATCTTGCACCATACAAATCTCTGACTTAGCCTTCACTCAGCCTTTTGTGCAAGTAAATATAATTACTGAGCAAAAGAGAGGAACAAAAGAGCAGATTTTCAATCTCTCCCTGAATGGCCAGAATAATCAGCAGGCAGCTGGAGATGAGTGGGTTTCAATTGTAGCTATCATGTTCATGAATCCTCTGACGAGGCACAAGTGTCGGGAGACCTGGGCAGTGGGGCATGATTAAACGATGTGGCTAGGCAAACTCACCCGACACTGTCTGGATGTCTGCTCCTGGTACAAACATCAGCTACTTCCTCTCCTTCCTTTCAGTCATTGTGTATGTGCTTTTTGTTTCTTAAATAGTAATAGAGAAATAGTATTTCTAAAAATGTTTCAACTGAGTACCTCAATGTTGGAAAAAACAGATACATATTAAAAGTTATATTTAAACATACTGAGGCGGAGGTAAAGAAAGGCAAAATTGAGATGCCAAAAATGTTGCAAGTCATTGGTGAGCTAGAACTGGAGTCACAGAATGGTCTGAGGACATCTGCTAACATGAGAAAGCCTAAATTCAGCTTTTAAAAAATTGTTTTAATTGTGATTAAAATACAAATAACACAAAATATGACCTTTTAATTATTTTTAAGTGTACACTTCAGTGGCACTAATTACATTCACACTGTTGTACAACCATAATCACTATCTACTTGAAAATCTTTTCTATCACCCCAAACAGAAACTCTTACTCATTAAGCAATGACTCCCCATTACCTGCTCCTCCATCTTCTACTTTTTGTTTCTATGAATTTGCCTTTTCTAGATATTTCATGTAAGTGGAATTGTACAATATTTGTCCCTTTGTGACTGACCTATTATTATACTTAGCATATTATTTTCAAGGTTCATCCATGTTGTAACGTGTGTCAGAACTTCATTTCTTTTTAAAGTTAAATAATATTCCATATGTATAAATGTGCCGCATTTTGTTTATCTATTCATGTGTTGATGGGTACTTGGGCTGTTTCCATCTTTTAACTATTGTGAATAATGCTCCCATGAATGCTGGTGTACAAACATCTGCTCCAGTCTCTGTTCTCAATTTTTTTTTTTTGTATATACATCTACGATAGATCCAGAGTTTTAATGGGCCACATCAAATTAAGAGAAAGTAGGCATGGCGTGGAGAACCAATATCTGGAAGGAGCTTGGATTAGGGAGTCCCTAATAAATCTGAGACCACCAAGGAGCAATACCCTTGATAAGTGAAACGGAAACCATAAAACTCCTCCTGCAGAAAGCTTGCTTCATAGAACTTGGTTGTGAATGTATAGAACAGAGAGAAAAAGAAAAAGTAATTCAGAGAATTCCTAAACCAGAGCCCTGGGTCACATGGGTATGTGGCTGCAATTCACACTATCTATGTGGCCTGAAAAACCTTAAGCCAAATGGTCTTGACTTGATTGGGCTCTGAGTAATTAACAAAAACAAACACAGACTTCCTTTGTTAACTATAACTTTTCAAGAAACGTGAGCCAACAATAAAAAATCATTAAATAAGTGTAATTCACATACAAATAAAGTCAGCAGAAAAAACGTAAACTATAAAATCAACCCCAAATAGCTCCAGATGTTAGAAGTATCCAGTATTTTCCAGGTCACCTAAAATGTATAATTGAAGGAATGATCTAAAAAGGAAGCAGAGATAAATGAAGAAAGAAAAAGTATAAAATTGAGGTGAAGATACAGAGGACATAGAATAATAAGGGTCAACATATCAAATGAGAAAACAAGGAAAGAATACCAAAAAAATGTGAGTAGCAATACTTAGAGATTTCGTAGTTAAGAATTTTCTGCAGTAGATTAAAGACAACGATCCTTAAATTCTAGACAATCAACAAATCCCAAACAGAATAAAGAACAAGAGATCAATATCAAATTAAGCCAGCTGAAATGAAATTAATGAAGTTGTAGAACCTTTAAATAGATAAAGGATAAAAGTGAAAAACATATTTGCTTTTAGAAAAATGACAAGTAGATTGACAGCCAACTTTTAAGCACCAAAAACTGGAAGCCAGAGTTGCTGTGAGAAAATAACCTTCAATATTAGACTTATATAACAGAAATAATATCCAAAAACAAAAAGTAAAGTGGATACTTTCAAACAAATAAAAACTGACAGAGGTCACAAACAACAGACCTTTACTAACAGAATAAGTAAAGGAGAAGACAAAGGGAGAAACAACATGATTCCAGAAGAAAGATCTAAGACGCAAGAAAGAATTGTGAAGAATGAATGCCATGTATTATACATATATACAAATGATCATTTTCTTTATAAAATAATGACTTCTAAGTGGGGTGCAGAAAAATCAAAATAGAACTAATGTCTTGAACAATAATTGTATGTAAAAAGCACACAAATAAAAGTTTACAAATTGTAAGTGCTTTGTTTCATTTGGGAGAAAAAGTTTAACATTAAATTTGTGTAGTAAAATATGCATGCTTTGACTGGGACACTGTGCTGTACACCAGAAATTGACACACTGTAAATGACTATAGTTCAATAAAATATATATATATATATATATATATATATATATATATATATATATATATATATATATAGCATATTTAGCAAATTTACAAAAAATATATAATACAATACAAAATATACAGGGAAAATAATACAATGCAATTTTCTATGACATATACTATAAAATAGACACAGAAAAAAAGAATAAAATCAGAAGGAAAATAAATTAATCTTTAAAAAGTTATGAAATGAGAGACAGAGAAGAAGAGAAGAGAAATAGCAAAAGCAAGACAAAGTGAGACCCCAAAATAACATGGCAGATATAAATCCACATACACAAAACCCATACTCAGTGTTTATGTAAGAGACAAATTTCATCAAACTGGACTTGAAAAAATCCATATATATATTGTTTTCAGGAGACACACTGAAAATTAAAGTGCTTTGGATAAACTAAATTGATGAACCTCTGGCAAAACTTATTGTGAAACAAAAGGAAAGAAGACATACAAATAACTAATATCAGGATTGAAATGACAGATGTAACAAGAGAGATTTTAAAAGCTAAGAGCCTATTATGAAATCTGTGTGCCAAAGAAATTGGAAATTTAGGTTCAGCGGAGGCATTCTAAAGAAAATACAAATTACAAAAATTTCCTAAGAGGAAATTTAAATCTCAGTGGTTCCTTAAACATTAACAAAATTCAATCAAGTAAATAAAAATTTCCCGTTTTGTGGGGATACCATCAGGCTTCCATGGTCTTAGAGAAAAGTTCTAATAAAATTTCAAAAAAGCTGATAAGAATAAGAAAGATACTCTTGTGCTTTTACACATTTTTAAAGAACACAAAAAGACTACTACCCAGCTTTTTTATGAGGGTAGTAAAATCTTGACATCAAAACCAGAAAAGGACAATGCAAGAAAGAAAATCTGCAAGTTGATCTCATTTATGTAATAGATGCAAATTTCTAACTATCTACCAAATTCAGTAATGGATTTAAAAATGTAACACATCATTATCAAATTGGGAGTATGCAGGAATATATTTTTTTTTAAACAAATGCAATTACCACATAGTCACATTAAAGAAAAAACCCATATATGATTATCTCAATTGCAGAAAATATATTCAAAAAATTCAACACCCAGTATTTGTTTAAAAAAACCAAACTGTTAGCAAATGATAAATAAAAGAAAACTTTCATATCCTGATTATCTTAAAACCTTTGAATAGACATAATTTTTAACAGTGAAATATTGAAGCATTCTTTTTTTAAAAAATGGGAGAAAAACAAGAAGAAAATACCCACTACTGCCTTTTCTTTTCAACAGACAACTTTTTCAACTTTATAGTAAGACAATAAGAAACTAAAAGTGTAAGGATTGGAGAAGAGAAAAAATATATCATCATTGCTGATCACACAGCTGCTTACATAGAAACCCAAAAGTATATATCGATAAACTATTAGTATTAATGAAAGAAAGCATTCATTAATTATGTTTCTGGACCACAAGATAAATATGTAAAAATCAATGCATCAGCAATACACACCAACAATAAACAAAAATGTACGTTTTAAAAAGATCCCCTTTTAAAATTGCAACAATAAATATAAAGTACATAGGAATAAATCCAACAAAAGATTATGAATTATTTATGCACAAAGTTATAAAAGTTAACTTAAAAATTATAAAAATTTATGTAAATAAGGAAAAATGACATATTCATGAATAGAAGGAATTAAATAGTGCAAAGATTCTGTCCAAACTGATCTATAGCATCATTGAAATTCTAATCAAATGCTCAACAGAGACCCAGAAACAAAATTGATGCACATATGAAAAGAGGATATATGAAGGAGCTGGCATTGCCGTTCAGTTGGGACAGAATGGATTTTTCAGTTAATTTCGTTGGGAAAATTGTATTCCCACATTTAAAAAAGTGAATCCCTACTTTCAAGCACATCCTGATAAATTAGAAACTTAAATGTAAATTCTAAAACCTTGAACTATTTAGCAGAAAATCACTGAAAAGATCTTTACAACTTTAGAATGGTGAGAATCTATCAAATAATACATAAAAACATTAGGCCTAAAGCAAAAGATAAATAAAAAAAATAGATTTGACTACATTAAAGTTAGTAACCTGGTGAATGTGAATTAAATCCACACAAGATGCCATTTCACATCTTTCTCAACATCTTCATATTCAACCTGGCCCACTTGTTCCCTCTGATCACTTATTACTGCAGGAGAAGAGTTCCTGGGTCACAGGATATGCACACACTGGTACCTTCTAGCTACACCTGGCTTCAGGAGTGGAGGGTAGAGAAAGAAGGAAGTTGCTCAGTGTTACAGAGAAATGCCATACTGTTTGTAAAGCGGTTTACCTGTTGCATTCACATTGGCTTACATGCATGAGTGTTTGCTTTGCTCAGATCCTCACTAAGGCTGGGTATTTTCTAACTATTAAACACCTGGAAGGTGAGGCATCACCAGTTATCAGTCCTTAAAAGAAGGGAGTCAAATCTGTCTTCCATCACCACTTTCCCCTACGCGTCATCCTCACACTCCTCTCCAGCCCAGTCCATCTCTTTTAGGTAATCAGTGCATGTTTACCCTCTTCTCTTGCCTTGAAAAATTTACTGTCAGGAAGGAGTATGTTTTCAGACCTCTGTGCCACAGGGATTTGTGAGTCTCAATGATGTTGAGACCTTCTTCAAAAAAGCAACTTGCCCATAGCAGAGGGAAAGGTAGCCAGTTCTCGGCTTGGGGCACAACTCACTATTCTGAACCCCGGTACAAAGAGTGGGAGAGCTTAAAGAGGCTTTGTCTCCATTACTTTAAGGATTAACCGTTTAGTTGAATCGGAGTTGCCATCGTACAGTCTAGTTTCATACAACACAGAGTGAGAAAATTCTCCTAGATTCCAGCAACAGGTCAACTGTCAGTCTGGGTTCTTGGTGTTTCCAAGAGTAATTTATCTTTGCTGGCGTCTTCCTAGGGATTTCAGTGTAAAATCAAGAGAGGCAGAGTGAGTGTTACCAGGAGCTACAGCCATAGTCTGCATACTCATTCTTGAAAGCAAACTGTCAACTCACAGAGATGGCTCCTGGGCCATACAGATTTATCCTAGTCCTAAAACCCATTTTGAGGAAGAGCAGAGCCTCAGGGCCACCTGCCAGCCTCCTCCTTTCTTATTACTCTTGCCAACCACATGACATTAGTTACGTGGCCTTGTCACAAGGCCACAGACGCCCCTGATTCTCTTGGTCTTCACACTCTAAAGAACTTTAAATGTTTGGCAGACATTGATAAACAGAGCACCCTGCTCTGTTTTCTTCATCAGATGAATACTAAAACCCTTGTCAAGGTGACAGAGCTATTAAGTGTCTATTCACACAGCAATCAGAAATTGGAGCATCAATCAGTAATCATAAAGTCAGGGGCATTTTCTCACAAAGTCAGGGATTCGGAGGGCTTTCATAAGCTAATCAGCAGGCATCAAATAGACAATCAATCTAATTAGCTGTTCACATTCGGATGGCAATCAAAGCAACACAGTGCGCTTCATTAGTAATGATATTGAGAACTGTGATCTGTGCTGTATTCAGCTAGGAAATGAATATCCCTTTTTGTAAATAGGTAAAGAGGATGAAGCTATACTATGCGCATCATGTGCCAATTCAAAGATGCAGGCACCCGATACCCAACCGATGCCTACTGTTCCTCTTCTACTGGCCTAAAAGTAAAGGAGGGGGTAGGGTATCTATCTGGAAGCCTGACAACAGTGCATCAGTAAATGGAGTGACATGACCCACCTTAGAGGAAAAATGAGGTGGAGGGAGGTGAAGGGGATGTCAATAATTATGGAAATTTACTGTTTTTTCATGACAATGTCATTGTTTACCTCTAAATTCAACCCCTCTTACTTTGAGATCCCACGACTGTTCTATTATGTATACCTTCTTAGGATAAAGCGAGCGCTAAAGCACTCCACGGTAGGCATCTTGAGAATCATCTTTCCTGAGCACTCCGTGCCTTCCACAGTAAGCAATGCCAGAGAGCTGCTGCCATGTTGGCGGCAAAGGCCTTCTGAGACAGAGGCTGAGTCCTTCCTCCTAACTCAGAATGAAAACTGTGTATCACATATTTAGCCAGAAGATTTGAAGGTAATTAAACAGATAGACACAGTCCCTGTTCCCCAGGGGCTCATCTTACCTTTGGGCAACACTAACCAAAAAAAAAAAAAGAAAAAAAAACCTCACAAATTTAAAAAAAACAGTATGTTGTTAATGTCTAACTGCTGTGTTACAAACCTGCGTATTTTAGAATCTGAGAATTGAACATAAGGAAGAACACTGATATATCAAATATCAGAAGAGCCTTCTGGAAAAAGCTAGAGGCCAGAAGCTGGTTGCTTTCAAACTGGCGTATATGTAAACTGCTAGTGTTTCAAGAGAATTGAGTCGTTTTTCGTGAAGGTTAGAATATGTTTCAGAAATCTGGTACAAAATGGTCACATAATGGAACTTAAAACACACACACACAGACTCCTACGCATTTTGCTCAGTTTAGCACACAATCACTCTCCATAAATCTCCATGGTCAATACATGTTTATGAGTGAGCAATGTTAACAATATTCAGGTACCAGTTCATAACATGCACCCAGCTGGACTGTAAGTAAATTCCATAAAGGGAAGGTCGCCTGCCCACGCATCTTGACGCATCTACATCAGAGTTGGCGGTGGAGGAGGGTCTGCAGTTAAACACCCCTGTACTTCCTGGCTCCACAGTCACTCATCTATAAAGCCCCCATCCCTGTTCCAGCTCTCCTGGAGGCCTCTCCACTTCTAACCTCATTCATACTTCCAGTTTCTACTTTCTAACTCCTACCTTCTAACCCAGACCTACAACAATTTCTTACACATATTCATTTACATTTTTGAATCCCTTTATTAGATTGAAAACACCTTTAGAGCAAACAATGTATCTGATTCAACTTTGTATCCACTAACATGTCTGATGAATAAATTAACGATTTTTTTTCCAGTTAGTTTTGGTTTATGTGAAAACTTGTTGTGTTCACTGGAAGGAAAGTCATTATAGGGATTTATCAAGAACACCTAGCGCCCAGAAGGCTGTGTGAGATATAAAACCTCACGTCTCTTGTCTCCAAGGAATTTCTGTGCCTATGTGTGACACATCACTCATGGAGTTACACCGCAGGGTGTTTAATATGAGGGTTTGAGAGAACAAGCATTCAAAGAACGAAAAATCTGGTTTATGATAAAAAAAATCCTAAGAGGTATTCAAGGAGCTTGTTATGTTGAAAGAAAAATTTAAAAGGCAGGGAAATAAATGAGGACATGGTATCTTAAGGGAGAGAGCAGGAACAGGTCTTCCTTTATACAAAGAAGAACACCAGAGTCTGTAATTCCATTGAAGATATTCAAGCTTCTACACTCCAAGATAAAATTTTTCAGATAAAAAGTGCCACAAACGAACCAGGAAATAAAATCCCAGAGAGTAAAGTAATCTGTGAGTTTCATTTGTTTTCTTCCTTTTTGATGTCTTCTGCACCGAGCACTTGATGCACAAAGCCTGGGCCGCGCTGCCCCTGACGGCGGCGCTGAGCAGCAGGAAGCGGCCTGAGCCCGGGGCCCGCGGGCGCCCCCAGCGGCAGGCGCTGGAGGAGGTGCTGCAGGCTCTGCGTCTGGTTTGGGTTTGCCCTTGCAACACGCCCTGAGACGAGGCACAGTTCACTGCTGCTCAGTGCGGGAAACCTGGATGCTCTGCGGAGAGGTCTGTTGGGGCGCAGTTGCCCCGCCAGACACGGAAGTGCTGTCGCGAAGGGCTTTGTGTCTGGTGCGCACTAGTTTGCTAGGGCTGCCGTGACAAAGTATCGCAGACTGGGGGGCTTAAACAACAGAAAGGTGCTTTCTCTCAGTTCCAGAGGCTAGAAATCCAAGATCCACGTTTTGGAAGGGTTGGTTTCTTCCCAGGCCTCTCTTCTTGGCTTGCAGATGGCCAAATTCTGTGTCCTCACGTGGCCTTTCCTCTCTGCCTGGACACTCCTGGTGTCTCTCTCTCTCTGTCTGTATCTCCTCTTCTTAGAAGGACATCAGTCATATTAGACTAAGGCCCACCCTAACAACCCCGTTTTAACGTAATTACCTCTTTAAAGGTAATTAAACTTCGAATACAGTTGCATTCGGAGGCACTAGAGGTTAAGAATTCAACATTTGAGGTGAGGTAGGGCTAAATCAGGAGTTTGAGATTGACAGATACACACTAATATATATAAAATAGGTAAACAACAAGGACCTACTGTATCCAGTATGTTGTAATAACCTGCAATGGAGAAGAAAAACCCATACACACCTTGCTGTGCACCCGAAACTAGCACAACATTGTAAATCAACTATACTTCAATTTAAAAAAAGGGAAAAGTTTAAAAAAATTTCGACACTTGAATTTGGGGATACAAAATTCAGTCTGTAACAGGGAGGAGTACCTGCCCCTCAGTCTCCACCTGCAAAACTTGTATATAATGTACCCACCCTATTCTTCTCAGAGATATATTATTTCATTGATCCAATAATAAGAAAAAAATTGCAAATATTTTAAGAGGGCTTACTATTGCCAGAGATAATTCTAAGCACCCTATATGGGTTACTTATTTCATAATTACAACAATTTTTTGAAGGGGGTATGGTTATTGGTCTCATTTTATTTGGGGACTCCAAAGCAGTTTTTTTTTTAATGTTGCCTACTTTTTAAAACAGTTTTTTGAGGTATAATTGATATAAAATAAACCGTCCATAGTTAGAGTGTATAATTTGGTAAGTTTTGAAGTATGTTCTCACTTGTGAATTCATCATGCAGTGAAACGTTTCTTCCTGCCCCTTGGTAACCCTTTCCTCCTGCCCCTTCCCACAGTCCACCCACCTCATCTCCAGGCAACCATGGCTCAGTTTCTGTCACTACGGAGTTGCTTGCATTTCATAGCATTTTATATGGATGGAATTTACGGTATCTATTCTTTTCTAACTTCTCTCCCTCAACATCATTACTTTTAGAGTCATCCATATTGTCAGGTGTATTAATAGTTTATTCCTTTTATTACCGAGTCATTACAACCAGTATCACCATCTACCCACCAGAACGTAACAGACTGACAATGCTCTTGTCTTGGTTTTGAGAAACCAACCTTTATCTTGTTTGAAAACCCTTCTATGTTATCTTCATGTTTTACCTCATTGTCCCTTAGAAATTCCAAAGAGTTATTCCTTTTCCCAATAATAACACCACAAATCAAAAACTGTTAGATCCACTCCTATCAGTAAATGTAGTAACCAGGAACCAAGAGAGCTTACAATATTACTAGGGAAAAAATGTGTTTTCGGTTTTCAAATACCATGTATGAGCTGTGGGGCTAAAGGACTTGCTGTAGGCTTTTTATATCTACACATTCTTATTAATGACATAAAATCCTCTTCCTCTTCCCCAACTCTGTTTAAAATCACTGTACTTTTCTCTTTCTGTCTGTAGTGTAATTTAACCTCCTACTTGAATACAGAACATAATTCAATTGAGAGGTGTGTTTATACCACACGAAATACAATAAAGCATGATGAAGTATTTCTTAAATCGTTTGCAAATGAATGGCTGCAATAGTCCCAGGGTGCTCTCTGCTCTCCAGCAAACTAAAAGCAACTGTGGCTATTTATTAATATAGGGATCCCAAATGCCTTTTTGAGATATTTAAAAGCTGGATGATATGAGCACGACCTAATGGAAAATTCACACAGAGAGATACTGCATGGAAGATGTGACCTGAGACTGGGTCAGAATTTTTGGTGGAGAATAACAGAGGCAAACTGCTATCTAATGTCATGATAACAGCCAGATAAAGTGAGAAGAAATGACCCAGGACCCTCAGAGAGGGCCAATGTCATGGCCAAAATTTAGAGCCAAGAATAATTCCCAGGTCTCCTGACTCCAAAGTCTACGCTGCACGGAGAGTGGGACCAAGAGAGAAATCAACGAAACCGAGCATCTGCTCTCTGGGCTCGGCTGCAATTAGGAGGCAACCAGGGCTCCGTCTTTTGTTATACAGAACTATCGTTCTGCCACAGTAACTCTCTTAGTACTTCAAGTATTACATTATATTTTCCCCTTAGTTGCTGTTTTCATTTTTAATCAAAATACTTTTTTTCAATTATTTCATTTTTTTAATGCAAAGTTATTCATATTTCTGATAATGGTAAATTATTGTTTCAAGACTTCCATGTAAGTAATTCTTTAAACATCATATTAAATGCAGGAAAGGGCTGAAAAGAGAATAAGAAACTATTAGGCCTAAGTGTAGGGGAAACAGCAACCCTGGGTGGCAATCATGAATCACAGCTCTGGGCTCCATCCACCAACTCCGTGAACACCCTTTCCACCTCCTTAGCAAATTAAGGGTAAAGATAATTTTAAAGTCTCATATGGCACAGGAGAAAGAATTTGACAAAATTCAGTACCCATTCATAATAAAAATAAAGTCTCTTAGCAAGCTAGGTAAAGAAGGGAACTTGTAAATCTATTAAAAATAATGTCTATACACAAAAACTTGCAGCAAGATCAGAAACAAAACAGGGACTTACTGTCTCCCATCTTCTACTCCATATAGTAATAGAGATTCTGACCAAGAAGTCAAGAAATCAAGAAACAGAAATGTCATCCAGAAGGATAAGAAAGGAGGGAACAAGTCCATTATGATTCACAGATGATTTGATTTTATTAAAATTCCTAAGTGTGTTTAGCAAGATTTCTATATATGAAGTCAATACATAAAAATCATTTTACTCCAAGAAATGAACAATAATTAAAAGTAATCAGAATATTGTATATATATTACTAAAAGTGTAAAATAGCAAATAATAATGATATGACCAATGTGTAGGATTTCTACAAATCAAACGAAACTTTACTGGCATGCATTAATAAGAGCTAAATAGAGAAGATACATGTTGACAGGCTGGGAGATTCCATACTTAAGGCTGTCAGTTCTTTCCAAATAAATCTATAGGTTCAACGTATTGCCATTCAAAATCCAAGAAATTTGTCCAAGTTCATAACCTGACAAGTCAGTTGTACAACTTCTATGGAAATGCAAAGACATAGCCAAGATTCACTTAAAGAAGAACAAAGAGGGAAGGTCTGCTTTCCAGATGTCATATTGTATTATAAAACTCTGATAATGAGAAAAGGCAAATTGACAAATGGTAAAGAATAGAGAGCCTACAAAGAGACCTATCTGTGTGTGAACACTTGATCTATACAGGGCCAAACTGCTGAGCTGTAGGGCAGGCACAGATTTTCGACAAATGTTTCTGGGATAACTGAATAATCCATAAGGAAAATAAAATAAAATTAGAACCTGCTTTATACCATATAAAAGATATGAACTTCAGGTAGATTATAAACCTAAATAAATATGAAAGGAAAAACAATAAAACTTCTTGAAGCCAGCAGAAAAGAATATCTTTATAAATTTGGATATAAATTGATTTCCTAAATAAAACATTTATAGTGGTAACTATAAATAACGATGTATACCAATATGCCAAAATTAAAATAATCTATTCTTTAAAAGATACCATAAAAAACAGAAAACAAACCAGATACTATACTTGTCACACATTTCAACAAAAGACTGTTATTCAAAATACATAAAGATTTCCTACAAAGACAAGACAGACAGGCAAGAGTTCTGAGAAGACACTTCATTAAAGAGGAAAGCTAAATGGCCAATAAACACAGGAAATCGTGTTCAACCTCATTAACCATCAAAGAGATGCAAATTAAAGATAAAATGTGGCACCACTTTATATGCAGCAGATCAGCTAAAATGTGAACTGCTGATAATACCAAGTGTTGGTGGTGACAGGAGCAAATGGAACTCATACACAGCTGATGGGAACGTCAATGGTTTCAATTTGGCAAACTGATGGTATCTCTATGGGTAAGCCTGTGTATCCCCTGTGATCCTGTAATTCTATCCCTAAGTATATAACCAACAAAGTTAAGTATGTATGTTCACAAAAAAACACACGTAACAATTTTATAGCAGCATTATTTGCCAGGGCCAAAAACCAGAATACATATAAAATGTACTATTTTCATTAAAAGAGCACCAAATAGCAATGAAAATGAAAGAGCCATAGCTACACATAATCAGCATGTATAAATCTCATAATCATAACGTTAAATGGAGGAATAAAGACAGAAAATGATATGCACAGTACAGTTGCATTTATATAAAACTCAAAAACAGACTATACTGTTCAGTGAAGCATGTGTATATAGTAAAGAAAAGGTCATTCTTACCCTAAGTGAGGGGGAGGAGGGAATACTGACTGTGAAGGGGCATGAGGGCTTCAGGGGAGCTGACATTGCTCTATTTCTTCACTGACATAGTGTTTATGAGAGAGTACACTCTATGATGTGTTTGTATGATACTAAACGTTTTTCTCAAGTTTTAAAAGTCCTCTTTAATCCCCATCAACAACTACTTTTGACACTTTATATATTGAATTTAACTGCCACGCAACTTGCTTTTGGCTATCTCCTTTCAAAGATCTGAATCATCTGATGTTCTGCACGATGTGTCTTGCAACTCACGTTGGTATGATACTTATTTCTGTGCATTCCTGGGTGAAAATGCTCATTAATCTTCATGTTTCATTCATTTATGTAATTAAATTTCACCCAATGGGATGCAAACTTTTGTTCATATTACATGGAGCATAATGACTCTTTCGATCTGCATTCTCTGGCACTTTAGTTTTATATATATATATATTTTGAAGTATAGTCTGGTGGTTTATCTTATTTCATTTTTAGTTCAGGAAATAATCTTTCTGAATCTTTTGATTTGTTCCAATTGTTTGACTTCTTCCTCAGAAGTAATGATCATGTTTATCTTGGATCTTGGATCACTCCTTTCTCTTCCATCTTCTCTCATATTATTGTCATTTACTCATAAATTTCCATCTAATCTATCTAATCTAATAGAATTTTTCAAATGTATATTCCACGTGATCATGTCCGTTTCTATAGTATCAGTTCTTTTCTTTACTGCCTCCGTCGTGAATTTTGTTTCTGCCATCATCTTTTTAATCTTCTCATAATCATCCATTCTCTCCCACTTTTTTAAAAAAATCTCATTGTTGGTCATTTGCTGTCCATATGTTGCTTCCTTATTGTCTTCAAATATGGAGCAAATATGCTGAGTTTTGATGCATTTGATTTAAACATCTTAAACTATTTTCCTTTTGTTTCTTTGAATAAATGATCTTTAGAAGTGAGGCCTTCTCAGTCTTCAGGACGGCCTTTCCTTCCTGGGCCATACAGTACATTTTCATGGGCTCCATGTTGGTTTTCTCCTGTGTCCTCATCCCTGGGTGAGGAAACATCTTCCTAGGTTTCACATTCACTAAAAATCACAACATGCGAAGTTTCTCTCACTATTGCATTGCTGGATGTCCAACTGACATCAGGACTTTTCCTAACCCTGCTGGTTTGGAATACGTATATTATGCTACATATTGATTCAATATATAGCAAACTGAAATTCCCCAGACGCACTGCTATCAGTGTTTTTCCTAACTTCATCCTGTATATAGTGCTTTTGTTGGAGGTTCATGACTCCAAAATTCAGCATGCCACCATGAGTCCTCCCTTTCTCCACATACTTCATGCAGTTGTATTTTGCTGATTTCAGTTTTTCACTAAATGCTGTCAGAGAAGCAATACAGGTGCGGGTTGGGGATGGAGTTGGGATATGGGGGAAAGTGGGAAGTGAGAG
Organism: Camelus dromedarius; assembly: GCF_036321535.1. Lineage (NCBI taxonomy): Eukaryota > Metazoa > Chordata > Mammalia > Artiodactyla > Camelidae > Camelus > Camelus dromedarius. The sequence goes on from NC_087450.1 coordinate 49,684,194, forward strand.
AGGATAGCTTCCTAGCTCTCTCAAAAAAACAAACAAAAAGCTGCCATGCAGTAGAGAGAGATTTCTGGTGAGTAGAGAACTTGCGTTTCTAATCAGGAAGACGAAGAATGCATGAAGGAGGGAGGGATTTTCTAACCACGTTGGAATGGGCAGATTTCTCAAGAGCCTGGAAAATGAACCATCAATTACACTTTTCAATCGAGTTCAATCAACCTAATAGTAGAAATTCCTTCTAGATTTGGCAATAGGTTTACTGTCAGTCTTAATTTATCCTGTTGTGAGTTAGTAGTAATGTAGATAGAAACCAGAAGTCTCCTGCCTTATATATTGCTTTTTAATAAAATGTTCCTTTTTAAAAATATCAACTACTCTTACAGGAAGTGACATTCCAGGAACATGGTGGACTTAGCCAACAAAGAAAGGGTTTGGCTCACACACACACACAGTAAAATTCTGGTTTGATAACACATATTTTATAATGTAATCTATATTTGAGCTTGAAGGAAAGAAAGGGAAATTCCTAAGTATCATTTAAAAAAAAAGGAAATTTAAAGAAAGCATGGTAAACAAGAAGTCAAAACTACAGTGACCCGAGTAATATCATATAGTATAATGGACTAATGGGTGTAGGAGCTTCAGGGCTGGGCTTTAGAACCCACATAAGGAGCGGATAGGTGATATTTCACACGTGTGAAGTAGGATGTGAAAACTGAAAATCCTCAGTGACAGTGAGAATAGAAAGAGTACACCCACTAGCCTAGACACTAAAAAGAGAAAAACGTGTCTCAGGAACAGTGTGTGAAAATACAAAGAACGAAAAAACAACAGACAAACCAAGAAATAACTTTACAAGATCTGTAATTAAAAGGCTAACTTTTTGTTAGGTTACATAACCTGTGTTAGGTAAAGTTGTAAAGCCTAGGTTTTTTCTACCAATATGAAATTCATATCTCCAAGTGATCAATAAATCAAAAAATTGGTTCTAGACCTATAAAGCCCCTGGATAACCTGGAAGTTAAAACAGAAACAAATAAACGTAAAAACACTCACAGCAATATGTCTATAACCAAGGGTTTATGGGACCAATTACCCTGGGAATAAAACAGTGCATATAAACATAAGATTACAGTTAAAAAGAAACACAAGAGGAAATGATCCTAAGGGAAAAACTGACAAACAGGTATATTCAATCCCAAATAACTTGAGACAGTAGAAAAATTAGACTCCAAGAATAGTATATTCAGAGTGAACACAGAGACCAAAGAAAAAAGAGAAAATATAAGAAAAAAAACTATATTTTATAGAACGTTATGAAAAAGAACCAGTAGCTCTGAAAGTAAAATTTAAATGTAACGTCTAGGAATGCAGCTCATACATAATGTTTTCCAGAGAGATTAAACATTCAATGGATAAGCAGAGCTAAAAACTGAAATAGGGAAGTAGAAGTACCCCACACTGGTTAAAATATGGAAAATATTAAAGAAAGCTTAAGATATATGGATGATAGAAGGAGACATCCACTCTATACTTAATGAATGCTTTACCAGGAGGTTAGAGAGAACATTGAAAAATCAATAGTTAGTATAATAATGTCCTAGAATTTTCCAGAATTGGTGAAAGGTATAAATCCTCTGTACCACAGCATGGCATACTTTTAAAAAAAATCCATACCTACATACATTGCCACAAAATTGCAAAACCCCAAACACAAGCAGAGAATTTTAGGAGCAACCAAAGAGGAAAGGTAGAATATTTATAAAGAATTGACAATTAGACCTTCCATTAGCAAAAACAGAGATCAAAAGAAAATGACTTCATATTATCAAAATACTACAGGAATAAAATTCTCAGATTAATTATCATTCAAGAGGGAACAATGGAGACATTCCAGACAGACTAACAATTCATAGAACCTTATGGAAACAAACAATAAAGGATGCACTTCAGTAAGAATGAAACTGAATCCAGAAGGAAGAATTGGATACACATCTCTCCATATTTTCCTTCCCATTCATATATTGACATACATACTGGTATCAAACAATACAGGCAGAGTACTTAATTCATAATAAGCATTCAATTAATGTAAAGTTATTAGAAGAAATATTTGTAAATTGTGTTTTTAATCTTTACTTCCAGGACATAAAAAAATACAGGGGGTTTGCATATTGATCTTGGTGCTGGCCACACTGTTAAACTTTCTTATTATTTCTAATAACTTACCTGCAGATCCTGATAAACTTTTCTGAACATGAATTGATACATCTTCAGAATTAAAGGAATGTGGTTACTAAAGATGGAGTTCTCTAGGACTGATTTCAAGGTTTCTGGATTGAGTCAATAAATAGCACCTATGTTGAAGGTGGAAATTAAAGAGTGATTCTAAAGGGAGTCACTGGACATTTTCCCAAAGATCTTCATTCTCTGTGCTTTTTAGTTTCCTCTTCTGAATAGGGATATGATCATTTTGTCTACCACATGGATTTGCAATTCTCTCTAGCCCTTTCATTGTCATCAGAGTGCCTAAAATTTAAATTTATTAAGCATCACATGGTACCAAGAACAGCACCAGCCCCTTATTAAACAGACCATTTGAGGAGAGCCATCAGGAGGACTCTGCAATTCAAGTGTCAATCATGAGGGCCATGATTCGAGTTCAGACTTTATCAGCAATCTTTGCAAATAGGTTGATCTTTCCTCATTTGTTTACTATGCTCCTTTGTAGGATGTGCCTATGACTGCAATTAGCAAGCAACCCTTAGCCCTATCATAGATAGCAAGACAAAATGACCATTAGGATGGATCCTAAGGAGTCAATATCATTTCTACCAGACTAAGATTTCACCCTTACACCTGTTCCATTTCAAACATGCAGCCTCTAAAGGACTGCACATGGACAGGTATGGCTAAATTCAATTATTCATGAATATTTAGCTCATTTCTCCTAGGTCGTCTTTCAACTTCATTTCCTGTAGGATGGAAGTCGGGGAGCTGGAATAAAGTTCCAAAAGCATCCTAGGTTTCTCTATGAATTGAGATCAGAAGGATTGCAAGGACAATTCACTGTCCCTTCCCCACTTCATCCATGAGGCCCCTGGGCCCCACATTTCCTTGGGTAAAATCCTGAGGCCTAAACAGGGTGATCCCCACTGGCTTCCACTCACATTGCCGGCTGCCTCCATGACAGGACCTTTTCAGAAAACTTCACCCTTAGGCCAGATCTGAGCCTCTGTTTTCCAGACAGATGGAACCCACAGAAACTATATTTCTCCCATCTGTTTCCTGTGGGACAAGTGCCTCAGCACAGGGGCAGGTCTCTGTGCCATTTCTATTTTGCAGCAGGAGGCTCTGAGAGGCTTCTGGCTTTGTGTTTTCCATTTTAATGGTTTTCGCCATGGCACTGGAAATAGGAAGAGGCTTGAGGAAAGTAGGTGACATAAGTGAAATTCTTTATCTTTTTATGCTCGAGACCCTTTCAAACTGTCAACTGGGACACATTTCCCAGAGGGAGCTGTCTACCAGCCGGTGGAAGATGAATCAACCAACTAATTAGCCTCAGTCGTGAAGGTGTTCCCTTCTGGTGCCCCCTCCACCGTCTCACCAGGATTTTTATCACTGTCTTTCATTGTCTGAAAACCCTATAGCGCCTGTAGCCGGCGCCCCACAGGTAACAATTGTATAGATACCGGCAGTCCTTTCCAGAAATGATATCTTATTTCCTTAACGCTACTCCAGGTAGGGTGTGGTGAAACCAACTCAGCTTCCCTGTCCCTATGTTGCCAAGTTGGCATAATAACACTTCCCATTTACGTAATGATTTGCTTCTCTGGAAATCCTTTTCACCTCTGTGTTTTAATTCTCAAAACAGGCATGCAAAGCAAGTCATATTCTAATTTTAAAGGAGAGGAAACTGAAGCACATAAATTTTGGTGGCCCATCCACAGGTCCTCACCAAGCTGAACAGTAGGAGCACTACACCCCATGACCCCTTTTGTCCACTCGGTGCTATTTTCACTGTAACACGCTGTCTCTCTGTCTACTGATTGATTTGGCTGACAAACCCCAGACCCTGGATGAGTGATATGGACCAAAAAGCACATTGCTGAGAGGCATGGATCTGGCTCCGACTAAGCTCAGCAGAGCAGATGCTGATTTGCTGGAGACAGTGAGAGTGTCATTAAGGAAACAAGATTTCACATCTGGAGCCACCAGAGGATCATATATAACCACAGACAATATAATTGTTCATTGTGGGGAACCAGCAACAGGGGCTGTGGGCTTTTCAGACAACAAAAGTCAGTGATAAAAGATGTCTAAAAAATGCTTCGAGTTGATCTTAACAGATGGGAAACACACAGAAAGTCAGAGGTGACCCGGGAGGGCAAGGGGACGGCAAAATGTGCAAAGGAAAACCATCCCGTCCTAGAGGTGGGTCTGCTCGGCTACTTCTCCCAGAGTGTGATCCGCAGGGCCTGCTGTGGGGCTGAAGGGAACAGCAGGAGGTGTCCATCACCCGCCGGGGCGCTCCCGCCCGGCGCTCCACCTGCCGCGCAGCGCTCCCCGCTGGGCCTGCAGCCACAGGAAGCAGCGCCGGAGGACGTCACACCGTGAAAACATCTTGCCTCGGGGACTGTTCGCCTGTGTTCTGCCCAGCACACCTAGCATTTCAGTGATTGTTCCCTCCTTCAATTATGTCACATAAATACTTCCATAAAAGTGAGTTTGCAGTGGAAAATCATCTTCTCATCTTGTAGCTTCATGTTAAAATTGTTACTTAGCACAATCATGAATTGGGGTCTCAAAATACCAGTCTAAGCATCTTACTTCTCTTCAGGGATAGATGTTTTGGAGAGGGAATTTTTGGAGGCCAGGACACCTCTCACCTGCCGACAGCCTGTTGAAGCCTCCCTGCTCTTAGAGAGTGTGCTGAATGGCTCAACGGTGGCTACGGCAGAGAAGGAAATCTGAACAACTGCACAGACTGAAGCTGCCCACAGGACTGGCTGGCCCCACCTCCGAGGTTTTCTCCACCTCCCTGAGGGGGCTGTGGTTATTCTGCCCACGCTCTTCTCTGCCCTCTAGTGGTCATTTCTTCTCTTGCCTGCTTTCCTTGCTCTCTTATTAACCTTTGGCTGATCCTACGTGGGCCACCAGCCTGGATAGAAACACACGTCCTCCTGTAGCCTCTGCTGCTAAAACTCCTAGAAAGAGACAGACTAGCTTCCTTCCAGACCCAAAATTTGACATTGCCACTGCTTTGAAACTTCTCACCATTTTAAATCATCTGTTAAATGGTAGGTTTTACAAGGCACCTTGAACAGTGTTTTATAAGGCACTTTGTAGGCACTGCTATTAAAGTTAATTGTTTGAGCTGCCATTAAAAGGGATGCCTCTGAAACAAAAGTCCTTCTCATCATCTCTTTTCTCAGAGGAGCTTATCATCTGTAGGCTCAGCATTTGCCTTAGAACCAGGGCTCACACTGCAGCCAGTGCCTCCTTCCTTCCTGCAGCAAAGTTACTCTGTTTAGCACAGCATCTGATGTGCATTCCTGGCCCACTGAGGTTTTCACATACATATGCTGTCCCAGATTTACACGAAGGGCCTGAAACTAGATTTAGATGGGAATTTTTCTTCGAGACTGTTTTCTCTCGTCATTATTGACAGCAAGATGCACTGTGATTTGGGGGGTTGGATGGCTTCCAAGTCCTTTATACCAATCAATTTCTGGGATTCTTTTGGAAGTCATTGTTTTATTTTGTGCCTCTTAATCACTCTAGGAAGTCGGTCCCTTTCAGAAACCAGGAAGCACTTGAGTTGAAGACACAGAGGGCTTGTTTCCAGGGAGGGACAGGGAATAGTCTGACAGAAGGCTTAGGTGCTGGGGGGGGGGGGGGGAGCAGGAGATAAGTGGCCAAGGGACACTAGGTGAGGAAGAAAACTCTGGGCAACCAAGAGCAAATACTGACGTCAAGACTGCACTGGCCAGTTCTGCCTGCTAGGCCTTTGATTAGTAGCTTAATATTTGTTTTCTTCTAGGTCCACCTTCTCAAAACAAAAACAAAAACAAAAACAAAAACCAAACCTTAGTTCTCAGGTTGACCTTTGGCACTCAGAAGTGGCATTGCTTCCAGAATACACATTCTGGTTTAATGGCTGCTGTGTGTGACCTCAGATGTCTCACTCAACCTTCTCAACGCAGTGTTTCATTAAGTGTTGCTGAGAGACCGCCTGTATCAGATCTTTGCTAAAAGGCAGATTCCTGGGTCCTGCCACAAACCTACTGAGTCAGAATCTTCAAAGGCAGGGCTCGGGGAATCTGCATTTGTTGTAAAATTCCCTAGGTAATTCTTAGACACGATGAAATGGGCAAACTGTTCACCTAGCTCATAAGGACACTGCCACTTACGGTGCCTAAATGATTTCAAAGTACTGGGTTCAACTGAGACATCAGAGGAAGCACCATCTTGCCGTTTTACTAAAAGCCCTTCTTCCCACGTGAACTTTGTCAGAACAACCTTGAAATGCCAACATGAAAAACGAAAATGCCATTAGGCCCCACTTAGTAACTGCAGAGTTAGTGGGTAGTTTTATAGGTTTTTTTTTTTCAAGCCATTGGGTACAAATTATATTTTCTACTGTGTCAGCGTTCTTCTAATTCAAGTTTCCACTGGTAATCTGTTTTGCTGTGAATACTGGGTAAACTTCATGCCCAGCAGCGAAAATTTTTGGATGCAACAACTCATTTACTGAATTCTCAGACATTCATCGAGGAATGGAAGCATGATTTTGTAGAATTGAATTTTAGAGCTCTTACGCAACTGAAAATTATATGGACCAATTTCCTCATTTTAAATTAGCAGCATTAACATGACTTTTCTCTTCCCTTCCCCATCCCTATCCCCAACTCATCATCGCTTGCCTAATTCTAAACACCCTTCAGCTCCAATGCCACATCCTTAGCCTTGCTGGATCTGCTCTTTCCCACTTCTGTGCTGCCTCAGGACTTTGTCTCAACCTTTTAAAGCATGCAGCACGTCTGTCTGATATTAGTTTCATTTATATATATATAATTATTTATATATATATATATATATATAACTGAAAAATATATATAATATATATATATATATATTTTTTTATAGTGAATCCTTGAAAACAGAAACTGTAGCTTGTTTGGCCCTATAACTTGTAGGCAGTGCAGGGTCCTCAGTAAGTGTTTGATCAATTTTAGTCGGAAAACTTGGCGCAGGGCTTGCTGGCAGGTAGGGGCGGCATTGATATTCCTATTATTACTATTAATTGCAGACATCTATTTAGTTCTTGCCATGCACATTTCTAAGTGCTTTACAGAGGCACCAACAGAACAAATAACTTGCCCTTAATTATCGGACTGGAAAGGGAGAGTGCCATGATTTGAACAGGAAAATCTGAATCCAGAGACTCTTACGACTCTCACTCTGCATTGCTGCTCATATTGGCACAAGAGCCACTCCTTCCACAGCCCCCTTTTCATGCTGTGCACACGATCATGGTCAAAGATGGGAAACTTAAGACCACAAGCACTCACTGCCCAAGAAACTGCATTCTGTTACAAGTTAGAGTGACTGAATTTCACAACATGGCCACAGAACCATGCAATGTCAAGAACAGGACCAGAATGGATACGTGTTTAATGTCTTTATACATTTCTCATGACATGAGTATATGAAGCTTGAGATACATGAAATCAGCCCATCAATAGTTGTTAAAGGAATAAAAATTACATAAATAGTCATTTTGCCACTCCCATAACTAATCTGGAAGGAAAAGGCTACGAGAGACTCATATGGGAATTCTGAAGTCTTTCTGGGGATATGACCAAGAAAATGTGCATGAAGAGGACAGGAAACCAATGCAAAAAGTAGGCATGTGTTTGTCATCTATATAAATCTATATACTTTCTAGTCACGATCTCAGCTGTATTGACTTGGTTTTCAGCTACCAGTGGCCTCTTCTCTAACCTCCATCTGAGTTGTTACCCAGTTTTGTTGCTTCTTGTCCTCCAGTCTATTAAATCCATTTCACCACCAAGTAAGTGGTGGTTGGTAAATTAATCCAGCCGATCAGAAACCCGAGATCACCAGCTTTCTCAGTGACCTTCCATCAAGCTAAATCGCACATCTACCTGCCTGCTTCCAATATCTCAACCTCACCCAGACAGACACTGTCATTTCAGGTTTCCTTGACTCTGTACCTCAGCACAACTCAGCCTACCTGGTGATTAAATGCCACCATTGTTCTTGTTCAGCCCTTACAGCAACCTGTGTGAAACCTTACAAGCCCTGCTGGTATCATTGTCTAAACACTCCCACTTCCATATTCCTTATTATAAAATATCACAGTATTGGTGATTTTGAAGACAGTATAACTATCTGTGTGCCTGTCTTTCCCGCTTCTAGTGTAAGCTCCTAGAAATCAGGAGCAATATCTTTTTTTAAAAAACTAGTCTCCCCACAGAGTACTGAACACGTACCTTGCTTATAGAACTTGTTTAATAAAGGTATGTCTAATTTAACAGAAAACATAGAATAAAGATCCTTGACGTGAACACTCAGTGTTTACTTCTACTTCTGATAGGTTTATGTTTTTTTTTAATGGTTTGCTATAGATTTTTTTAAAAAGCCCACAGTCTTTCATTGCCCCTGTGCCCATGCTCTTTGTGATGTATTAAAATGAGATGGTGCAGCTCCTTTCATCAAGAAATGGAGTTTATTTCCTCTCCATTTGATTCTGGGCTATCTTTATAGCTTGCTTTGACATCAGAATTTAGTGGAGATGATGGTGTACCAGTTGTGAACTAACCCTTCCAAGGCCTTGTACGCTCTGCTTGCTGTTTTGGAACCCAGGAACCAGCATGAGGACAAGCCTGGCTTAGGCTGCTGGAGGACTGGAGACATTTGTCCCTGTCATCCTGTTGCCCCAGCCAACAGCCAACCCACCTCCGAAGGACTGCTGCCTGGCTGACCTGCAGCTGCTGGCAGACACAGGAGAGGGCCAAGATGCAACAAAACTGCCCAGCTGAATCAAGCCTAAATTATAAACTAGCTAAATGGCTGCTGTTTAAAACCACTAAATTATGCAGTGACTTGTTACACATTAGTCAGCTAACTGAAACAAGTTCTAAGTGTTCTTATCTGGTGATGTTAATTGCCTTTTGCAGTAAAGAAGAACCTACAGCCGAGTCCTCAGGGGCCCCAGATGCAGGCTGGACCCCACCCTGGCTCTTTGTCAGCCCTCTGGTGTTGGGTGTCAGATTACCGGTGCTCCTCCCTGCTTTGGCTTCAGCTGTTACTCTCCAGGTTTGCTCAAACTTGGGAGTTTTAATCTCATGTTAATAAATATGTGTCTGTTCAAGCAATTTGTTTGGGTATAATTATGCCAGTCTCCTAGGAAGTTACTGCCACCTAAGTTATTACAGATTCACCTTGGAGACACTGCATCTGGCTGGTTCTTGTTCAGTCAAGTGCTCCCTTGCCAGAGACCAATACACAATGCTCTAAAGCTCTCTCTGCTTAAATTCCTCTGCCTTTTTGGCATGACTCTTGCCAGCAATATCCAGCATAAAACACAGCTCTGGAGAACCAAAAGGAGCTGGTATGTCCAGAAGCATGTTGCAGTAAGAGGCTGTGAAACTTAAAAAGACAGTATTAGTTTGAATTCAAGTTTTTGTTTTTCTTTTCTTCTTATTGTCTTGAGAAAATGAAGTTGTTTTTACTTCTGTGGAATAGCCTGCCTTATAGAAGAACCGACAGAAACTTCAATGTCCTGATATTAGACATCTTTGATCCCCAGGTATGCTGTGGACATTCCTTCACTGGAAAGTCTATTTCTACCGGGGCCGTCATAGAATAGTGATCTGTGGCCATAATAAAGTGGATAACTTACCAAAAAAGACCCCTGTGCCTTCAAGCAATGGCAGTCCAAAGCCAGAGTATTGGTAGATGTCCACCCCAGATGCAAGTGACAAAAGGAAATATTGCTTGTAGAGAATTTAAAAACAATAATAAAACGGACAAAAAAAAAAATCAGTGTGCTTGTGTTATTATCATGAGCCAGCATTTCTAAACACTGCGAGTGATAAGATACTGCTTTCCGCTGGGATTCCATCACTCTGACCTTAGCACACCCCACCTTCCGATGTGTGCTCTTCTCTTCAGAGGAACTCTTTAAGGGGGCTGCACACCTAACCTCATGATCTGGCAAAATTAGACCACTTGAGGAACCTCCCTACAGGAGCTGCCTTCAGTCATTCTTCTCAATTAACATCCTCAATAAGAAGAAGTACATATTCATTGAGGCTGGAAACAGCTGAAAGCCAGACTGTTCTCTGCTACCCCAGCAGGTAGTCAGCAGGGATTGTGAGGGTTCTTGGCCCTCCCACGAGTGGAAAAGCAAAGATAGGGAACATACCCACCCAAAGTTCCTCATTCCAAATCCAAAACTACATGTGTAATGACACAAGGAATCTCAGCAGAGAGACAGAAAATTCAAAATACAAAAGGAATTAAATAAGTCAAGTGGAAATGAAAAAAGATACAATATTAGAAATTAAGAACCCATTAATGATATTAACAATAAAGTGACACAACAGAAAAGAATTAAAGAACTATAATATTGGAACATATAAAGAACCCAAGCTAAAATACAAACAATAGTAGAAAAAATTGAACAGAACATCTCTTTAGAACAGTATTGAATGGCCTAACATATGAATAATTGGAGTCCTGGAAGGAGACATTGCATAGGTCAGCAGAAATATTTGAAGAGCTACTGGCTGAGAATTTTCAAAATTTTTTTAAGACACCAAATCATAAATTAAAGAAACTCATTGAAACTTAGGCAGGATAAATTAAAATAAAAACAGAGCAATGCATACCATCATCACACTTCCAAAAACAAAAGATAAGAAAAAATCATTAAAAGCATCAGAGGAAAGATTATACAAAAGAGAAACTGGTATAAAAAAATAAATAAAAACAAAAACAAAACAAAAAACCCCCAAACAACTAGCTTGTCACCCAAAACAATGGAGGCCAGAAAGTCAAAGAAACAGCACCTGTAAAAGGTTTAAAGAAAAAATTCTGTGTCAATCTAAAATTTTATCCTAAAAAAAAGGACGGCAAAATAATGACATTTTAGACAGAAAAACAAAGTTGACATAATTTGATTTCAATAGATCTGCACTACAAGAACAACTGGGAGAATTTTTCAGGCTGAAAGGAAATGATAATGGATGGAAACCCAGATGAGCAAAAGGCATGATGCAACTCGAATAAGATTTGTATATTAGATAACAATATTCTATCAATTTTTTTTTCGGTTTGGTATGTATGGTATTGTGGTTGTATTAAGATTTTAATATTTGGGAATTTGGAGTGCATTCTTTGTATTGTTTTTATAATTCTTTGTAAGTCTGATAAAATTTCAAATTTTAAAGTTAAAAAACAGATTAAAAGAAGGAATAAGGTTGGCACTTGATGTCAAAACTTACTAGAAAGCTACAGTAATCAGACTCTGATATTAATGTCTTGTAGATAGATTACATCTATAAGTGATACAGAGCAATAAAAGCGAAACAGGGAGTCCAGAAGGAGGCACCCACATACATGTTAGGTTAATTTATGTTCAAGGTATGAAGATAATTCAACAGGGAAAGGATCGTTTTTTTGAATAAATGGTATCAGAACAACTGGATATCTGTATGGAAAAGAAATTAGCTAAAACCCTTACCTCACACCCTACATAAAAGTCTATTTGAAATGGATCATAACCCAAAATTTAAAAGAGAAAACTATGAAACTTCTAGCATTTTACATACTCAGTGAAAGGAATAATTATTATATAGGACACCAAAAGCATAAACCTTAAAACAATTCATAAGTTGGATTTTTTCAAAATAAAAACTTTTTGCTTATTGAAAGAAACAGGTAAGGAAATGTAAAAGCAAGCCCAGACTGAATGAAATACTATATATGAAAGTATCTAAATGCATCTGGCAAAAAACTTACATCCAAACTATATAAAACACTGCTACAAATCAGCAATAAAAACATAATGCAATAAAAATTTGAGCAAAATATTTGAACAGACACTTCATAAATAAATGATGTGCAAAGGGCCAATAGACACATGAAGAGATAATCAATGTCATTAATCATCAGGGAACTGCAAATTTTTTAAAAAATTTTTAAAATTATTTCACAATCACTAGAATAGCTAAAATTAAAAAACAAAAGACTGAAAATACCAAATGTTGATGAAAATTTGGAGCAACTGGAGCTCTTGTACTAGTAAGAATATAAGATCATTCATCATCTTTGAAGAACTGTTTGGCAATATCTGCAGAAGTATACACATACCCTATGACCCAGTAATTATACTTCTAGGTATTTACCCGGAGAAATGAAAATACATGCCCACAGAAGACCTGTGATAGCCTTATTCATAATAGTCAAAAACTACAGATAGGTCAAAAGTTCTTTAACAAGAATATTGATAAATTCTGGTATATTCATACAATGGAATACGATTCAGCAACAGAAAGGAACAAACTAACACATCAACATGAGTGAATTTCAAAAACATTATGTTGAGAGAGAGAAGTCAATCACAAAAGGCACATGCTACATATTTAGATGAAATCAAAGAATAGGCAACACTAAAATGATGGTAATCAGGACATTGGGAGATTCTGGATTGGAAAGAAGAAGAGAGCTTTCTTGGATGAAGATGATATTCTGTATCTTATTTTGAGTACTGGTTACATGGGGATATGTGAATGTCAAAAGTATTCAAATTGAACAGTTTAGATCAGTGCATTTTATTGTATGCAAATCATACCTCCAAAAATAGAAGAGAGGGGGAGGGAGGAAGAGAGGGAGAGATGAGAGGAAGGGAGAGCTGGAGGGAGCAGGGAAGAAAGGGAGGGCAGGATGGTGAAAACAGACCATATGCTCATATTTGAGCCCAAATGAGCCAAATTAATTAAAAACAGACTTCAAAATTCATGGTAGCAGTATTAGGTTTTTCAAAGAACAAATATTGTTACATAGTTTTCAAGTTAACTCACCATTACATTGACAAGGAAATTAACAATTCAATTGTCAAATCTGCTCTCTTTCTGTGTGTATAGAGTACAATGCATAGAAGCTGATTTTTTTTTTAATGCTGAAGTCTTAAAAATCAGATTGCCAGATGAATTTCATTCCAAAATGAGTAATTATTTCCAGGTTTGAGATTGTACACAGGAGGGCCAGTGCCATCTCTCTCAGATACCCAGTAGACAACAGAGCTTCTTTCTGCCCCCAGCAGGATGTAGAAAGTTTCCTTCAGAACATGAATTCAAAAGTCCTATTAAGAAGTTTCTGGAAACCTAGCCTAAAAATTAAAATTTCAGCCTCAGCAGCCTCTTCTCTCTCATCCTTCCCCCTCTTAAGAAGAAAAAAAAAAAATCAACAGCGAGGACCTTGTGCTCTTTAGAGAAGCTCCACTTTTGAAAGTAAACACCAGGTTTAATTACTTGCAGGTCATCTATTTTAGCTTCATTATTCATCCTTTAGCAGAAGATACAGCAAAACGAAGAGAAGATTTGCTTGAAAAGATCACATGGATTAGTATATGAAAGTAATGTGAAGGTGTACTTCATGTACATAAGCAGCCACTTATTTCTCCAAGCAGGTTTTTTTTAATTTAACTTTTCTGAAAATGACCATGATCAGTTTCTGATAATTAGATCTGGCGATTCAAGCATTTCTGTCATTTTTCTCTAAATTTGTTTATTCCTTCTTTCAGTCTCCCAAGAAGAGGGCGCAGGAAACTTGTTTTTTGGGGGTAAAGGTCAAGTGAATGACATTGCATTGATTTATTTATTTTTGGTCTGTTTGGAGAGATGGTGTCAATTAAGAGTCCTTTCTCTCCTCACTTCTTCCCTGGGGTGACAGCTAAATTCCAGGGGATTTTTCCAGTGTCCAGAAATCAGCAGGGAGATGAGCTCTCATCTAAGACTATCCCATGAACTCAACTGGTGTCCCCTGAGATACAATTTGTCTCATCTGTCTTTGGCTGTAGACATGTCTAGTTCTCAGCGACTGGCATGTCTTCAAATGTGTTTTCTGAGCCAGACCCTTCCTGCCTCTGCATTCACTGTCCACACTCCCGTCTTTGGCTGTCCCTCACCCAGTTTCTAAGCCGCTTTAGGACACCAGATCTGTCCCTCAGCTAACTTCTGTCCCTGCTCAGGGGTGAACATGACTGGTTTGGCTGTGCTGCACTTTTTTTTTTTTTTTTTTCATTTTTCTTTGAGGGAGAAGGAGGATCTTCTGAGCTGTGTAAGCCCTGCGCCTTGAGGATGGGTAAAGTAATGTAGTGTAAAAATAGGATAGAGATTTAAAGTTGGGCTCTCAGAGATACAATCGCTGTGATTATAGGATTTAGCACATGAAGATTATTGACTGAAATCAGAAGTGCCAAATGTGTGACCTTTCAAATATTATTTATTCATGCAACACATGTTAATTGGATGTGTACTATGTGACAGACACCATTCTAGAAACTAGGGCCACAGAGAACAATGATAAGAAAGACATAATCTCTGTCCTCTTGAAACTCACCAACTAGAAGCAAAGCCAAAGAGTGGACAGGTAATTTCAGGTTTTGCACTGATTTGGGGAAGAGCACATGAAATGGGCCGTAACTCTTAGGGGAAAGAGGAACATTCAACAGTGTCCTCCCCTGGTTTTTATAAATTAATCATTATTTTTACACTGTAGGCACTGAGACTCTTAGATTTGAAACTCAGAAGGCCGACCCTATAGCAAAGAAAGGGTGATCCTAATTACAATATAAGTGTCAATAAGACTTTAATTCATGAATTTGCTAATGGTGATCCCTGCTGTTCAAAAACAGATATAAATGTGATTTTCTCTCTGCTCGATTGCCCTCTGTTCCGCCTTTCCACTGAGCTTTCTCAGCAGCATCTACCTGTGACACTCACTCACTGAAGAAAGAGCTGACAGCAGTGAGAAGTTGGACTAATCTTCTCATCTTTCCTTAGCCAGGCACAGTAGCCCTCCTGGTTCAGACTTAACCAGTGCCCAGACAGGAGTAGCAGCAGATCAAAATGCTGCAGCTCCAAAGGAACAGCAACCCTCGCCCCTTTGAGATGGCCGTCTGCCTCCTCAGCATAGGGTCAAGGTTATTTTCCCCCAGTAAGACCAAGACAACTCCTTTTTGGTGCTCCCACTATTCACAGCTGCCGTTGGCATCCCGTGGTGTCTGCTTCAGAGGTCAGGCTGCAACTTTCGATTCACACCATTTGATTAAAAAAATCAGAGATGTGTTGCCCTTGGAAATCGGCTGCAGTAAAAATAGATCAAAATACCCAGTGTCTCCAGGAAAGCTCTGGTTATTGTCTCTTTATCCAATTTCTTTAAATTTGTAAAGGCAGGAAGAGCTCTAGGTCTCTGAAGAAATTGTACAGCTAAGAGTAAATTTAATAATATAAACTTTTCTCCTGCACAATGATAGTGACTCACAAAAATCTGAACTCACTAAGCATTTACGGTTGTGACATCCTGGGGAAAAGCAAGAAGTTGGAACTCATATTTATCTTTCCATAATTAGACTTTGCTCTAGCTGTCACAAGGAACATCTCGGTGCTCTGAGACACCAACAGCATTCAAATTTAGAGTGATGCTAAAAATGAAGGCAGATTCCACTTCCAAGCAAGCTGATCAGTTTGGAGAAATATCCCAAAAGAAGGCATGTCATTCAGAGTGTTGTTTAAACTCAATGGTTTCTTTGGAGTTACTTCCACCTCTCAGGCAAACCCATCAACTTGAAAGAGACACAGGCTGCACATTAAACATCTCCAAAGACCTTTTTGGAGAGAGAGATTAATGTGAGTGGTCATTAAAAGCTGTGTCAGGGCCTCGTAAACACAGGCACCGTGCAGAGTTTACAGAGCAATCCATCAATCAGCAACTATCCTTGAGGGCCTGTTCCAAAGGCAGTGGGAGCCACAGAAGGTCCTTGACCAGATGACTGGCATATGGAAAAGGCCATCTGTCTTATGGAGATGATCGGTTGGCAATGAAGGCAGCTGGAGGGTAAAGCCAGTTAGAAGACGGTACAATGGGTTGGAGCATTTTGAGACTAACCGAGGCAGCTAACAGTGGATGTGGAATGCATGACTGTTAGAGGCCTTGAAAACAGAAAGAACAACTGGATTAGTGTTAAATGAAACACAGGGGCCCGAACAGGAGGAGGTAGGTCTGGAATCCAGACAACCATGTCCTGGAAATAAGGGAGCCAGTGAAAACATCAGAGGTAGAAAAACCAGAACTTAAAGCAGCCTTGGGGGCAAGATGATGCAGAGGTTTGGGTAATGTCAGAGCAACCTAAGGATCAGGAGTCTTAAGTAGGAGCCTTCAATAATGAGTTACAGCTGGGGGACACAGAGACCACATATTGACTGCCCTACCCCACTCCCCCAGTCCACACCTCTCACTGCCCATTGAATTGCTCTCCCCTTAGTAACCATGGGTCTCAAAGCAGCTTCTGCAAGCCTTATTCTCATTGTTGGCTGCAATCTCCTGTGCTGAATTTAAGGCAGGGCAGAGGAAGTCGGCTGTGCACAGAGCCATCCCTATCTACATACCCCAGGCCCTCCCAAGGGAGGAAAAGCACAAAGTGTTTTGGAAATGTAAACACATTAATGGAACAGTCATCTATCAAGGCCACAAGAAGTACTGTGGATCCATGAAGGCACAATTAGCAGCTGCAGAGATGACTGCCCCAGCAACACAGCATAGAGGCATTTACAAAGACATAGGGACATGGGAAGAAAATAAATCAGGGAGGCAAAGAGCAAACTTTAACCTTTCATAGCAGAGCTCTTTTCCTACAGAGTTGGGCAGAGCAGGTCAGAAAGGTGCTTCGGTTAATTCTGTATGCTATGAGGGTCCATTTTATCCTCTGCACTGTGTGACGTTATCTTTCATTATGCTTATTCTCTATGTTTAGTCATTGCTATTGTTTAATCTAACAGATGCTTATTGCATGCTTTGCATTCGACAATGCTCTGCCACGTGCCAAGTGGAGCTGGGTAAGGGCGGAGGGTGGATGAAGGGAAGTGAGAGGACAGTACAAAGGAGGAGGCAGGGTGCTCAGGAGGGAAGCTTGGTTCAAGGTTCCAGGTTGAACCCTTGATGTCAGGGTTTGAAAGAATTCAATTCTTAAAGTCCAGCACAGCAATCAAAAGGATGACAGAAACAAATGATGGTTGGACGCAGCAGAACAAGCTATATGGAGAAGTCCCACTGGAAAGTACTGCAGAATCGAGTAGATGGACATGTCCTGAAGACCCTCAGAGATGAGGGAGAGTTCTCAGACCATGCACTGCGGATCACAGGGAACAAAGCCCTCTCACGGAGGACAAGGGAATGCACTGGGGCAGACAACGACCCCAGGGCCACCCAGCAGCTCACCTAGGACCTTAGCAAAGCCCCCTGGGCCTCAATCTTCCCAGAGGTCCAAGAGAGGAGCTGAGCTGCATACTTCCTGTCCCTCCAGGCTAGCCCTGCCTTTTATCACTCTGTTTTGCAGCAAAACAGGGATCTGCTCTTCCTGACAACATTCTTAGTGACATTCATTCTCTACTCCCAAAGGACAGTTTTCATTTCATCTTTGTCATAAAGCATCTTTTTTCTGATAAGTGAAAATATCATATGATTTTCCATCTACTCCAGGTCCTACCTGAGCTCACCCATAAGCAAAATCATAAATTAAACGTACCCTAAAATTTGCTTCCATTGTCCTTCAAAAAGAGAATCATTGCTAGAGTGAGTGATCTGTATACATCCATCACTTCACAATGCTAACTTCCTCGGTGATCCCTCGGGAAAGAGGAAGCAGAGGAATTAAGGCGAAGGCTGATTCCTTAGGAGAAAGCCAGATCATCTTAAATCAGAGATGACCCACCTTTGCAATATGTCATTTCTGAATTTGTTTGCACATAATAGGAGAGGACAGATTTTCCTGATGTTATTTCATCATGGACCTGATCATATAAACCTTAGAAATAAAACAAATATAGTTCAGTGATTCAAAGGGCTCTTTGACTCTCTAAAACCCAACTGGTGGGGCTCAATCTTTTCTCTAGGCTAGGTCTTTCTACTGTTATTCTGATCTGTCAAAAGCAGTTACTTCTCTGTGAGACCATTTCAAGGACAGAGATCACATCTGCATGGCCTCTGTGTTGACAGTGCCTAGCACAGTAGGTGGCACCGAGCAGGCACCCGGTAAATACCCATGTAGGTACCCAATGAACAAGCAAATGAATAAATGCGGCAAGTGGGTAATGTCCTAGTTTAATAGGTCACCAACGGCTACTTTAGAAATTCAACAACATGTGCTTCCTCTGCTAAAGAACTCATCTGTGTGCCTCACAATTATTTCTAAATGGTGTGTGTGTAATAGCAAGAGCCATGATTTGAGCCTCACAGCATGCCAGATTGTGGGCTGTTAGCTCACTTAATTCGCACAACAACCCTGTCGACAGCATCATTATCTTCATTTTATAGAGGAGGTAACAGACACTAGAGGAAGGAACATAACTTGCTCAAGGTTATTTCCTGAGCCTAATTTTGAAACTCCGGACCCATCAAACTCCAAATCTTGTGCTCTAAACTACTATGATATATGCCTCCCCAGGGGTAGCTTAACAGAATAGGTCAATGTCCCAGCACATGTTACCTCACAGAGGATTTTATGTTGATGAATCAGAGTAGCCAGTCAAAATGTCACCAATCCAGCATACAGTTCAAAGTCTCCAATGACTTGCTAGGTGACCAGGATAAAATGCTTACTTTTTGGATTTTAGGTTCCTTGTTTGCAAATAATGGGTATTAAACTTGGAAATCTCTTTCCAGAATATATTTTGACTCTAACAGGCCATGTGTTTTAACATAATTTTTTCCCTCTACCAGCTTTTTCTCAATGGCTGCATCTCCTGTCACCATTCCTTGAAAATGTAGACACGCTTTCCGGTTTCAAAAAAGAAGACAACAGTAAAAACTTTGGGCTAAGCAGAGTACGAAAATGAATAGGAAAGGATTGTTAACTGAGTTTGACGTTGGAGGTGACATTGCTAATTTCTACTGCCTCTTCTGTCTTTATCAAATGCACAGAATGACAGAATATCTGTCAAGGAGTGGCAGAATTCCCTGTCTTATCACAGATCTGTGCAAATTTAAAAGCTATGCAGAAGGTCAGTGAAAAAGGGGAAAAAGGAAGGGTAATGTATGCCAGGTAATAATTAGAGCCAAAAAAGAAGTTTTAGTGGGTTTCTATGATATAAAAGGAAGGAGTCAGGACTATGAAATAAATATTCATCTAGAAAACAAGATGCAACCTCACCCTCTGGCTTAACAGGAATCTGGAAAATAATAGTAAATCAGTCAATAGCACTGAAATTTAGGCAATTCAGTTGATTGGCTACTATCATCAGTCTTCTCCTCTGTGCAAAGTACTGTACTGGGCAATTCTAGGAAAAACAGGGAAGTGTCAGCTGCATCCCGTCCTTTGGAAGCTCACAATATCATAGGTAAAATAATATCAAGACATGAAATTAACAAAAAAGAATTATTAAAGTACATGGTATGGGATGCCTAGACCCAGCACTGGACCTGACAAAAAGTAAATAGTCAAACAATAAGTGTTGAATGGGATTGAATTGAAATGGAACACACTGTAATACCAACCCTGAGTGGTTAAAGATCAGAGGATGAGCTGGTCCAGAGAGTTTCACAGAGACGATAAAATCACTTCAGGCGTTCAAGAACAGGCAAGATTACATATCAGTTGATCTTTAACATATTTAGACAAATATCTCCCAGGACTTATGGCTTTTTAAAAACCATGGTGGATAAAACTTAGAAATGTTCACCTTCCACTCAACATCCAAATTGTATATGACTCGAGACAGTTCAAGTACAAAATTCTGTGAGCATTTTTGGTCTCTTGAGAGTTGGGTAGCAAGATGCAGAGGCAGATTTCCAAGTCATCTTTTGGTTAGAAAGCTTTTGATACAGATTCTTTGTGGCTGCTCACTAAAGAGTTGCCCCTGAATGAAGGAATGAGTGAATGATTCCTTGAAAGGACAGTACTACAGAGAGTTACATAGCAGCTGATGGACAAGGCTGGGGCTAGTTTAGATCCTTGGGATGACCCCTCCCACCTGTGACCTTCCGCTGCAGCACAGGTCCAGCCAGAACTGCCTGTTCAGCAGTGACTCCCACCCCTTCTAAGTGATTGAGCCCCTTCTATGAAACACGCAGATCAACCCTTCAATAGCAAGACTGAGTCCTTGCAATTTTCAGTGGAATAAAATCAAGCCCCTGATATTATCTAGGAAGTGGGCTCCAAAATATTCCCCTTATTCTATCTGCATCACT
Organism: Camelus dromedarius; assembly: GCF_036321535.1. NCBI lineage: Eukaryota > Metazoa > Chordata > Mammalia > Artiodactyla > Camelidae > Camelus > Camelus dromedarius. Next base: position 49,704,687 of record NC_087450.1, read on the forward strand.
TACTGTATTTGTAAAATGGGAATAACAGAGCTGTTGGAAGAAACAATTATTACAAGTGATTATGAAGAACTTTGCAATATGAAGTGCTTGTTAAAATTGAGAAGTACTCCATGTACCCTTCACAGTTCCCCCCAGAGTATGCAAACCCCATTTGTAGAAATATCATAAGCCTGCCTAGACAGCGAGTATTTTGAAGCGTATGCTTCATCGTTTAAATCTGTCATCTTGCAAAGCAGCTCATTATTTCAGAAATATGAGCATTTTAAAGTTGCCGCTGCAGTTCTCAATCACAGGTTTTCATTGCTTTTATTTATAACAAGCCACCTTGAAATCTGTCTCCAAATCCACGTCTTTGCATACAGGTCCAAAACAACAGTTTTGTGTGAGCACATGTGTGTACCTTTCAAATGTGATGTCTAGGGGATGTTTTTTTTAATTATCCCTGTTAGGATGGTCTTTCCCCTTTAGAATCCCCATCTGGTTGAACAGTAAGGGAGAAAATTAATTTTCTCCTGTACACTTCGTTGATATGAGCTTCAGTGGGAAGTTAACTTAGCTAATTTGTTTGCTTTGCATAATCATTATAATCACCTACTAAGTACTACCAGCAAGTAAGCGCTAATATGCTGCAAGAACATTGCAGGCACTTTTTATAAATTCTCCTTTTAGTCCAAGGAATGTATTTTTGCTTCCTTCCCTACCACAGGGAAACAAAGGGATTGAGAGAAAGTGAAGTTCAGGTAAAACCCTGAGTAAAAATAAACTCCGATTTCCCTGTGAGGGGGCAGCAGCAAGTACAAGGGAAGAGATGACAACACAGAGAAAACAGACTGAACATGGTGGAGAAGGCAGTGTTCCCTACAGTTACGTGTCCGGGCTCTGGAATCAGACTGCCTGGGTATGACACCTGCCTCTAGAACTTATCATGTAGGATTGGGAATGTTACTTAATTTCCCTGGTTCCCAGATTCCTCAGCTGTAATGGAGGACACAATAGTTCATACTTCAAATTTATGTTGTGAGGATCAAATGCAATCCTAGGTATGGAGTACTTAGGAAAGTGCTTGACTTCAATGTGCTCAAACAGGTTTCCCCAGTATGGATGGGACATATTTGGAGGGACTCCTGGAGGCAGGCAGAGGGCGCCCCCCTTTTGGGAGGAAGCGACACGCAAAACATTAAGCCACGCGCACCCACCTGTGCACCCCACCCCCCACCCCCATGGAAGGCAGTGGGAGAAGGCCTGGTGGTCAGGTGTCCAGCTTTGCTACTTGCATTATGCCTTACGTTAGTCCAGACACCACGCCAGTTGCCTTACACTGAGACTTAATCCTGGGAACATAAAAAAGGGAAGATAGTAACGCTTACCACAGATTTGTTGTAGGGATCAGTGGCGAGGAGGCGTGTGAACGTACTTTGCGCACTGAGAAACCAGCAGCCGCAGACCTGGTGGCGCTGGTGCTCACTGCATATGGCTGTGTCTGTCTCACTCCGTGATATATCTAGTTTCAGGTAACCCACACCTACACTGACAACAAAGTACAAGTTTTTATGGCTAATATGCCTGAGTATTCACCGCAAGCTTTCCTCCAAGGGCAGAGCGTGACACTGGGTGTGTGAGCCTTGCCCCCAGAAGCCCCTGCCTGCTGTGTTCCCTACAGAGGCCTGACGTGAGGAAGAAAGTCCTCGGGAGACCCTGTCCTTGCTTGTGCCAGCTCGATGGAAGGTGTCAGAATGAGTCCCCAGCTACGGTGGGGGGTGAACATGTAATGTGAAACGAGCAGAGGCATCGGAATTCAGAATATTCATAAACAGCGGTGCTCCTGTTTGCCATTCACTGATTGCCTCGTACGGTGTCCTCTCTGGAGTGGCTGCACCTGGCTGCCCCAGAGATATTTGTTCCAGTACTGTGGATGAGGAAAGGGCTAACCCACCATTTTATTCAAATGATATTTATGAAGTGTCTGCCATTTGCAAGGGGCTATGCAAGACAGCAGGGATATGCCTGTGAGCAAAACCACAAGATGCCTTGCCTTTTATTCATTTAGCAAAGATGTTGTGATTATCGACTGTGTTCGGACACTGTTCTTGGCACTAAAAGCAACAGCAGTGAAGGTAACACAGTCCCTGCCCCGTGCTTCTTGGAGATTGCATTTCAGTGGGAGAAATGGATTGCAGACTGATTGTATAATTGAGTATTTCATTAGTTACCGTACACACCATCAAAGAACAGTAGAGAACACCATGAGAGCATTTCACAGAGGACCTGACCTGGACTGAACACTCAGGAAAAGCTGCTTGGAGAAGACGAAGTTTCATCTGAGATCTAAAGGCTGAAGAGGCGAGCGTCGGGGGAAAGAAGGGGAGGGGAGGAAACCGTTCAGGAAACTAAACTATGTGGAAAGGTCATTCATTTTCCAAGACCTGCAAGAAGGCCAGTGTGGCTGGAGTGTGGAGAATGAGGGGCGGAGGGATGAGATGTAAGGCTGGAATGACAAAGCGGGGCTGAACTATTCGGGCCACCTAAGGCCACGGGAGGGGATTCTGAAATTGATGCCATGGAAATGGGAAACAGCTAAGGATTTTACAAGGTAACTTGCATAATAAAACCTGATTTAAAAGGCTTCTCCATATATGTTATGGGCAATTGATTGGTAGGGAAAACACCAGATGTGGGAGTCATGGGGAATTATTACAACAGTCCCAGCTAGAGACACTGTTAGGTAAGACGAGGCAGTGGCTGTCGGCATGGGGACAAGAGGAGAAGGGAGGATATTTGAGAGATATTTAAGCGCTAGGCTCTTTGACTTTTTTTCTGAACGGGTGCATTAAAAAGACAATGATGTCAAGGATGACAACACATCTGGTTTGCGCACCTGGGTGCTCAGTGATGTACCATTCACTGAAATAAGGAACCGTGGAAGAGATCCTGTGATTGAAAATGATGAGCTTACTTCTTCTTGCAGATTTAGGTATTTGTGGACTCCCATGGGGAGATGTCCAACAGATGACCTGGAACTCAGAGGTACAGAAAGAGGGAAATTAAGATTTAGGGGTGTAATGGGTGGAACTGTGTCCTCCCAAAAGATATGTTGAAGTCCTGACCCCCAGCACCTCAGAATGTGACCATAAGTCAGAATATGACCATGTTGGGTCATGGTGGATGTGATTAGGATGAGGTCATACTGGAGCAGGGTGGCCTCCTAGTCCAAAACCACCATGCCCTTATGAGAAGAGGAAAAGACAGAGACGCAGACACACTAGGAGAGAGCACTGTGTGATGGTGAAGCAAAGATTAAAGTGTTGCAGCTGCAGGGCCTGAGGCCTCCAGGGGCTGAGAGAGGCAGAGAAGGGTCCTCCACTAGAGGCTGGAGCAGGCAGCACAGCCTGACAGACATCCTGATGTCAGACTTCTAGCCTCCAGAACTGCGAAAGAATAAACTGCTGTCGCGTTATCCACCTGTTTGTGGCACTTTGTGACAGCAGCCCCAAGAAACTAAGACAAAGAGTCATTGGCAACTGATGGTCAGTAAAACCACAGCTGTGGCGAGATCACCGACAGAAATAGCTTGGGGTAGAGAGGGAGGCTCTTAAGGTAGAAGAGGAGACAGAAAAGATGCACAGGTTCCCAAAAGATGTTTGTGGTGTCTGGCAAACAAAGTGACAAAGAGTTAAACTCAGAGGGTCAGCTAAGTGGTCCCCAAACCTCTAAGCAGCACAGGCAACAGACAGATGAAGATGACATGGGGGGTCCACTTCCTGAACCTCACATGGGGGGTCCACTTCCTGAACCTCAAGCCAGAGGGGTCAAGCATTCTTACTTTCAACCATGAAGAGAACTTGATTTTAGCAGAAAATCAAAATAAAGAATGTACGTATCAAAGTTTAATACCCAAAGTTAATTGGAGGATTAAAATTCTCATCTCACTAGTTACACAAAAATATGAATTATTTTCATCAGTCATAGTATTGAGACTCTCAGCAGGTTGAGTAGAGATTATCAACTCTGTCTCAAAATAGAGTTACCAGCAATGTTTTTTGTTTGTTTGTTTGTTTGTTTTTAAATACCAATTCCTGGAGCCTACTTCCAGAGAATTCTGATTATTTTGTCTTAAGTAGGGTCCAGGTATCAGTATGTTTAAAACCTCCCAAGAAGATTCTCATTGTAGTTGAGGCCGAGGTCCATGGGGAGCCAGGGCCCGTGTACTCGGCCTCCTCCTCTGTTTCACATCAGTGGATTAGCTCTAATTTGCATACTAACAATGTGCTCTTACCCCTTTTTCTTTTCTCTTTTAACAGTAAAACTAAGCTACATATGTACATGCTTGCATACTTGTATGCCTGTCTATTTAGGTGGTTAGGTCTGCTTTTAGGTGCATACTGTACAGGTTTATTGATTTATTGATTAATTTAGCAAACACTGATTATCTATAAGGTTCCTGGTATTAGGCAAAGCATTGAAAATAAGACTTAGACCCTCACTCTGTGAAGCTCAGTCTGAGGTGGAAAAGGGATGAGAGCAGGCTGCAACAACATGCTACAGTAAGTCTCTAATCAGGGATCAGCACAGGATGCTACGGAAATGTGGAGCTTCTAATTCTGCCGAGAGGGTCAAGGAAAGCTTAATAGATTAACAGCTTAGATTACTATTGTTTTAATCCAGTGCTAGGTAAGTGAGCACAAAAAGGACGTTCCAAGCAGACGGAATGCGCTGGACAAAACTGCAGGTGTGTAAGTGCAGCCTGTTACAGATCCGCCTAGTGCTCACACACATCACAGTTGGTGCATAGCAAGCGCTCAATACGCGTTATCCTTCGCTGCCAGAGAGCCCACGTAGGAGACGAAGCTAGATGAGAGATGGAAAGGCAGTCATGGAAGGCCTCGTGCGCCACGACAGAGCTTGGCTTTCATTTTCCAGACCAGTGCTCAGTCCGCCATAACAAAGTACCACAGACTGGGTGGCTTAAATGACGGGGATTTAGTTCTCATGGTTCTGGAGACTGGGGAGTCCAGCATCAAGGTGTCAACTGATGTGATTCCCCAACAAGGACTCTCTTCCTGGCTCATGGATGACCACCTTCTCACTGTGTCTTTACGTGGTGAAGACAGCGAGCTGAGAGCAACCTTTCTCTTCTTACAAGGACATGAATCCCATCATGGGGGCCCCACCTTCATAATAACATTAAATCTAAATGCCTCCCTTCCAAATACCATCACATCGTGGGGTTAGGACTTCATTCAACATATGAATTTTGAGGGAACACAAACATTCAATCCATAACAAGTACATAAACAAATCACCTGGGAATTTTGTTAAAACACACATTATGCTCCAGTAGGTCTGGGGTGAGGCCTAAGATTCTGCATTTTAAGCTCATAGGTGATGCCAAAGCTGCTGGTCTAAGGACCATTCTTTAAGTCACAAAGTTCAGGACCACGGCAGGGAGGAGATGGTACAAGCAGATGCAGACTTTTTTTTTTTAACCTTTGCTAAGCAAAAAATTGAAACATACAGAATCTAAGAAAGGATAATAATTTAAGTCCATAATTTAAAATTTCTGCCATATTTACTTTAATCTGTATTTTTTTCTGTAATACTTAAACGTACATTATAGTCATGATATTTTAGCAGTAAATACTCAGTATTGCACCTTCAAAGATAAGGACATTTCCTACCTAACCACAATACCATTGCCACTTCTAACAAAACTGACAGTATTGCTAAATCTCATCAAGTAGCATGGCTCAATCTGTGTCTCAGGAAGGTAATTCTGGTATCTGTGCGAAGTGATATTTTACCCCTACTTTTATGAGAAGGCATATATGAGTGCACATATGTCTATGTGGGAATATGTGTACATGCACCCATCTACACATATGTTCACATGTGCACAGATGTGTTGTCTGTGCTGGTGTGTGTTTGTGTTTGTATATGCTTAAGTAGACAGAGAAGAACTCTGTTTTAACACCAGTGATTGCCCCATCTCCCTGGCTCTCAGGTGGCAGCGGCTTGCTCTGTGGAGTCAGCTGCTCGGGGTGACCTGGCTGCTGCTTTTCTGCATGGTGGGAGGCTAAGTCATGTCTGGAACCCCAAGCGGTCCATTACCAGATGTCACAACTTCTGTGTGCCCAGAGCGTCTTAACCTCAGCAGGAAAGGAAATATGACAAGACATAAAAATGTGTCAAATACATGAGGATTTGAAAATCAGGGAAGCATCTGGAACCCAGCTAGTTCATGCTGAGCAAGCCATTTGCACGAGACGAGGTTGTTGAAGGGGGGTTTTGCAGGTGAGTAATCCAGGTGAGACTGGCCTTGAGCTGCTCTTTCCTCAAGGCTCTATGAAGGCCCCAGGGTCCAGGAAGAAAAGACCTGCGAGTGAGGTGTTCAATGTGTCTGTTATCAAGAGAGAACTCTCTCGTAGGTGGAAGGGCTTGGTGTATCTTTCTTCTCTCCATGCCTCCCCTAGGCTGCTTGGCAGAGTCATATCTCACTGAAGTCACAGCCATGAGGCCTGAGATGTTGGAGGCTTTGCAGAGAAGAATTATACCGGAAGTAATGAGCAGTTGAAAGTGAACTGATCTACCATACCTAGGGAACACCGACTCTCCCCATGAGTGCCCAGAGGATAACTTCCTGTCTTCTCCAGAAATTGTTAGAAGTGGCCACAGTCCTATAGAACCAATCCAGGAGTGATTTATTGCTTTAATAATATTGGAATGAGACTAATTCTGTCTGAGGGGAAACCACGTCTAAAAGCCAATCAGCAGCATGTTGGGGGCAGTGCGAGCAGGGGGCCCGGGGCTATGCTGCCGGGACCTCTCTCTGCCTTCTCTTAACTGCTCACTACCAACAAAACCAATGCCACTAGCACCTCGTGTGTTCCCCACACACTGGCAACGCCAAACACATAATTAAATACAGGCTTGCAAATCAAACAGATGCAGGTTCAAGTCTCAGCTCTGCCACTTCCAGGTGAGGGCTTCGGCAAACCACTTCACCTCTCCAAACCTCCTTTGCCTCTTTGTATAAGTGGAATGACAGCATTGATGGAAAAAATAACTGAGTTAGTATTTATTCTTTGGGTTATGATAATTACTATTTCAAATTGAACTAAAGCTCACAGAGGACCCTGCCTGTATCTAACATTCTTCTGTATATCCATAAAACACGGTATTCAACCCAATAAGAGTTTAACACATGCTGGTTGATGTGTTGACATGTTTGCAAAATTTTCAGTTTATTTGCAAGTTCACTAATTCAGTGAACAAACGATGCTGTGTGCTTACCTCGTGTAAGCACACTGGGGAAACAATCCAAGGGAAAGCCTGACGGGGGCTCCCAGCTGGGGAAACAATCCAAGGGAAAGCCTGACGGGGGCTCCCAGCTGGGGAAACAATCCAAGGGAAAGCCTGACGGGGGCTCCCAGTCTTCGGCTCTTTCAACCAGAGCATGTTTTCCGTTACCTATAATCCTGTTATGTATTAGAGGTAGCAGGCATGTTTTGTTTGAAAAATAGTGTTCCTAAAACATGAGCCAGGGGATGAGGGAAGAGGTGGCAACTTGATTACCTGACTATTGCACCTGCTTTATGTAGCTCTGGGTCATGCTACGATCACATAAGGCTTAGCTCCCACCTGTTGGGCAGGTCAGCTAAGGTACCTCAATTTAGCCCTATGATTAACGGGTTGCCATGATGTCCTGAACACTTTTTAACATAAAGTCTCCCCTCAACTACTGCCCCAGATATACTGAAGGTCCCATACCCCTCCCTTATGTCCCGCGTGTGAGGACTGTCCCACCGAGCTCTGGGCAGCAAGTGACTACAAGGCAATGGTTCTGAGAATCCAGCGCCCCCATGGTAGGGCCTGTGGATAAGGGACCCACTGGAAGAGCAGGGAAGAGACAGTGTGACCTGGCACTTATCAACAACCACACTGCTCACCTCTGTACAATCTAGATGATGAAGAGCCCACAAAAGGACCTAGTTTGATTTTTCTCCATGAAGCACTTCACTGTCTCTGTGTGGTTGTTTTTCTAAATCTCTACTTCCTACTCACCTCTCTTCAGTGCCCGCCACCCCAAACCCCCGGAGCTGGGAGGAAGGTGATCACTTTAGTACGTCTTCTGAGTTTGAACTTGTTAATAAGGATCATGCAGGACACCCTGGCATAGATGAGATTTTTCTCCCAGGGCTACTACTGATCAGTTTATTTGGCACAAAATGTGGGCATTATTAAAAGGGCTACACAGGAAATAATTGTATCCAGGGGAATTGCACGTACTTTCAGTTTAGCCATGACCTAACACAGAAATTGGCCTGTTCTATCATTATAATAGCCAACAATCTTGACTCCTTACTGAAAATGGATTTCAAATCTGGACATATGGTTATACCCTTTTTAAAGTTTTACTCTCACAATTTAAAAAAAAAAAAAAAAAAACCTCAAGATACTCTAAAAACTGTATGTAACCCTTGAAACTATTCCTGGGAGCAGCCTGCTGTGATGTTGGCAGGGAGGATGAAGTGGGGACGTGCCGGAAAGGCTATTCTCTGCAGAAACTCCGTGCTGGATCCCCTTCCACTATCAGTGTAATGCCCAGACTTGGACCCTAAAATGTTTTACTCCCCAGTCATGGAATAAAAAGTGCTGAATTAGCTTTCACTCTTATATATAATTGCATCTGCTGCCATTTGACTGCTGAAGTCGGAGCAAAAACATTATGAGACCGAGAGCATATGTGACCCACAGAATGTATGGATTAGCCATTTAGAATTTGGTGAGCATGTCATATTAAAATGGCAATTTTCAGGGGACACCCACTGGCCTCTGGATAAAGAGAATTTGAATCGAATTTTAAACCTCACTTGTAACCTGAGGTAAGACATTCACAGTAAAAACAGACACTTCTTAAGACAGTGAATATATATCTAAAATTGAAAACTAGAAATACACTTAATGGCAACCGTAAGAGTCACCACTAATGTCAGAGACAATGCAAGATTGTCCACTGTTTCCATACTGATGTTTAAACAAGGGCAAGCCAATGCAATTAGGGGGAAAAAAGACAGCAGGGAAGGTATAAGATTGAAATCAAGAAATATTTCTATTATCTTGTGGATGACAGGCAGATGCTATTTTTCAGAACTCAAGACACTCTAGATAAAAACCATTAAAACCAAAAGGACATGCTAAAATATATATAATTAATTTTTTTTAAGTTTTCTTACATATAAAATCAGAAGACATAACAGAAGAAAGCCTTCAACTTATAATGCTACTCCCCAAAATGGAATAGTTTAAAATTAACTTGAGAAATTCACAGGATCCATATGAAGCTAAATGTAAACTACTGAGTAACATGAAACAAGACTTAGCTGCATGCCATGTTCTAACACGATAAAAAGACTCAATAATGAAAAAATACATAAATTTCCCCCAAATGAATATACAGCTTGCACATGGTCCAAATTAAAATAGCAATGGGATGTTTTTAGTAGCATGACAAATAATGCTAAAGATTTTTTAGAAGAATATATATATATATATATACATAAAATATTATCCCAGAAAATTCTGAGAAAGCATAGTAATGAAATGACTTAAGTCCGACTACAGATTAAAACATATTATGAAATTATCATGATTAAAACAATTTTGTCCTATTTTACATACTGGAGTAAATTTATGAGAAATTACATTACATGTAGTTAATGCTTTGGAAAAAGATAAAAAGAAAAAGCTTTATAGCACCTAATTCCTTATATCAATCAAAAAATAAACCAGTACAATCCTAGAAGAGGGCACATATATAATTACTGTAACCCTGGAGTCTTAAAAATATTTCTAAGCAGGATAAAGACACTGAGAAGCCTTGGGAGAAAATGCTGATAACTATTAATACTTTAAAAAATGTATAAATTCTCTATGGAGAAAAAATGACTCAAAAAATGAACTGAACAAATTCATGTACATTAACAAAGAAGAAACTCCTTTAACATATGAAGAGCTTCATAACAAGCAATGAAGAATGTAAGACAACAGAAAGATCGGGAAATTACATACATATTCATAGGAAGAGAGAGACAGATGGCCAAGAAGAAATGGAAAAAGAGTAGTCAAGTCCACTCACAATTAAAGCCACACATATCAAAACAAGATACCATTTCTCACTAATTTGATAAAAGTCTATTATTTAAAATGACGATCAGTTCTGGCAAAGATATACACACGTTCTCATAGAGAGTTCCTGAGTGTGTAAGCTGTTTCATTTTTATAAAAATTTTTGAAGAACTTTTTAGCAATATACATGTCAATTTTAGGAGAAATTTTCTTTGTCTCAGAAATTTCAGTCCTTATAAATATATTTTAAGATAAAAATATCTCTAAGCAATCTAAATGCTCATTAATTATGTGCTGGTTAAACTGTGTGACATGTATAGCAGAAGGACATGCAATAATAAAGAAGGAGGATACTCATGTATGTTAAAATGGGACAAGATCACCCAGACGTATTGAAAGAGTGTCGGAAAGAGCAGTGATCGCATGACTCCTACGTATGGGAATTTTGTGGTGGGTGGAATTTTGTAGTGGAGTGGGTGTGTGTCTGTGTGTACAGATGTGTGTGTAAAATTTTGTAAAACTACACAAGAAACTTACCCATAATTACCTTTGGACAAGGGAGCTCAAGCTAGGGGAGGCAACAAGGCCTTTACTTCTTATTTTGTACCATTCTCTGTCTGTGGCGTATTATTTCCTTTTAAACAAGGTATAAAGTAAAAGTGTTGGCCCTAAAAATAGGGCGTGTTTTGTTTTCTCACCTATTTTTATGGAAATAAATTTGTTTTATTATTTTTTTCTGAAAATAAAAAGCAATGTTGAAGTATTTGTCAGAAATACATAGAAAAATTAATACATGTAAAATAAAGGTAGAGAGAATACAGTTAAAATCCACCTATTATCCTCTCACCACTTAGAGCCCCTCTGAAAAGGTTACAGCATATCTTTCCTTAATGTGCCAAGTGTATGGAGCTGTATTATTTGTCAATGGAATCATATCATAGTTGCTGTTTTGGGGGGCTTTTTATATTTGATTTATCATAAGCATATATCTATTTCCAATGTGGATTCATTGAAGCACTTTCAATGCCTACACAGGATTACAGTGTATTGGCTGTTCCATAATTTTTAATTTTTTAAATTATGGAACCCATTGTATTAGTCAAGGTTCTCCAGAGAAACAAAACAGGCTGGCATACCCCCCAAATATACTTGATGCTCTCTCTATTATGTATTCTGAAATTGGGAAATTCCATGAGGTTGTGTCTATATTCCTTTTCATGTTTACCTGAAACACAACATTCTCTCACAATTTTAAGCTCCAGATCTTTTCCACGCCATGGTCTTTCTCTCCCCTCACTGTTTCTGTTCTCCTAGTTCATAACCTTCGGGATCAATTCAGTCTACTTGATTTCATCTCAGTCCTTTTCTTCTGATTTCCTGGAGAATTTCTCACATTCGCTCTTCTAATTCACCAGTTTGATCTGAGACAGTGTCCAATTTGCTGTTCACTTGTTCCACTGAGGTTTTTAATTTGACAAGTCTGATTCTCATTTCCATACACTCCTCCATGGTCCTCATGACTTTTTCCCTCAGCGTCATCATGCTTGCACAGAATCTTTGGTCTCGCTGAGAACACACATTTTCTATTTCTTGCAGGAATATATTTCAGCTGGAGGCCACTGTTCTAGTTTTCAAGGGTGACTTGTTTTTTTGTTTTGTTTTGTTTCATTTCATTTTTAAACCTGTAGTATTTGTTGACAGGCCTTGGTTTTTTTCCTCCTGTTTTCTCTTTTTTAGAAGGAGAGAATCTAGTGTATCCATCACCAGTTTTTAGCCAAATAGGGAATGGGTTGCTTTCTGTCAGAAATTTGTGTCCCTGCTCCAGAAAAATTAGAGAGGAAAACCATAAGTAAAATTAAATTATAACCTTCCAATGCAGCTCAGGCAGCCTCCGCAGATCAGTGGTGACAGCTGGGCCTGAAGGAGCTCTGACTCCCTGTGACGTGCTGTGTCTCCAGACGGAGGGAAGTCACCCCAGCAAGGCACAGACCCCAGCATTTCTAGGCTTCTGCAGGGTTTGGACCTCAATGCCAGAGACAAAACCTGGAGCCACCCCTTTGCCACTGGTGACAAATGGCCTGGAAGTCAGCAGATACTAGAGGCAGATGTGCAACCCTGCCTTCCAGCCCTCACCCACCTCAGAGAGAGGGTGAAGCAGGTTCTGCTCTCATCATCCCTGTTTCTTCCGTGATACACTTTCATACCCAGAGAGGAGCCACACGCTCATCCTCTAAACTCCTGTACTATGTTTATTTTAATTGGCAGAAATTCCTTGAAATTCCTGCCTACATGTAGTTCATACCTTTTCCATGTTTCCATAGCCGGTGAAAGATTTTTCATAATTTGTATTTTCTATTGGTTATTTCAAAGGGGAGGGGGAGATATGTCATCATGTCTTGAACATGAATGATTCCCCTCCATTAATTCTCCATTTTCTCTTCTGTCTCATTTCATGGCCATCAGAAATAGAACAGCTATAATTATCTTCATTCCCTCCCTCTGCCCTTTATTTATTGGCATCACTTGAAAAATCTCTTGCCTTGGTGGAAGAATTGTCATTTTTTACCTTTATTGAAAACACCCTGGAGATTTTCCTCAAATAATTGATTAAACTATAGTTAAAATAAGTTACCACTTGATTTATTTCTCACTGTTTTGATGCACCTAAATTACCTCTTAGTTCAAATTCATCTTTAGTATTTTAGTATCTTTTAGTAATTGCATCCACATTTGATGAAATGTGGAAGAATCTTGTATTTATTAGGTTGTAAATTATTATGCAGTGTGCAATTCTGATTAGCAAAGTGCACTGTAGTGTTTTTATGGATTAATAAGGGGGAGAATGTATGGTATTACCCAAGAGAGACGAGATGAAAATGTTAGTTCACAAAAATAATGGAAACAAATGGCTTGAATGTCATATATGTTAAACTGCAAAAAGAATTATTGCTAACATCCTTCTGCCACCTGGCTCCTGAGACTACTTGAGTGGTACTTTAGTATTTTTTCCCAGAGTATGTAATTTATAGCTGACTAAACCACCCGTACCCTTTTTCCATTAGCTTCATGGAATGTATATTCATTTAAATATATTTTATATATATTTGGCTATGAATACAAATATATACACAAAAGAATATAAAAATAATGTTCCTAAGCATGGCTTAGTATGATCTGGGCTTGGTGAGTTGGAAATGGGGTTAGGAATATTGCTATGAGTTCAGCAGGACAGTAACCAAGTTATAAGATAATTATTCCTCTTCAATGGCTCTCACCATGACAACTCAGTTCTGAAATTCAACTATTATTCAGCTCAAATTATTGTCAAAGTTTAAAGCTTGAATTTTATTGACCTCCTTCTGATGTCTATGACATCTAATCATCTGGGTATATGAAACCAGATTGTTAACAGCAAGAGCAGCTCAAAAGATTCTTTACTGTACACACCTGGACAGTTCCTTTGTTAAGCCCAAGTGATGATTCAGTCTCTGGTCTCTGTTTTACATGTATAACCACCTTGGGGCAGAAATTGAACGTGGCATTCCCATCTCCCTGACTATCAAGCTACAAATCTCTCACAGCCCTGAAATCCCAGTTTGTCTTATAGTCAAATATAGGTTATCTTGTGACTTAAATTGCAAATCTCTGTTCAACTCTTCCGGAAAAAAAAAAAAAAAAAAGCACACACAAAAGAAATAGAGAAAAGAAAGAAAAAAGAACAAAAAGATTAAGAACAAAGAAATGTACAGAAGGAGTCATTAGACTTTAGTGCCAATAACTCTGATAAATCTGCCGCTGGCTTAAGACTATGTGGGCAAGTATGCTACCAATTTAACCCACTGGCTGATTTTGATCTATCTCAAGAATTAAAACAAAGAAAAGAATTGTTTTCAAATGGTAAGTCCAAAAGAAGCATTGCTCCTCATTCCCAAATCTGGTCAGTAGCAGTTAGATAATATATTAGTTTTCTAGTCTTGTCATTACATACCACAAACTGGACAGCTTCAACAACAGAGATGTATTTTCTCACAGTTCTGAGGCCACAAGTTCAAGATCAAGGTGTTGGCAGGTTTGATTTATTCTCTCTGGCCTTGCAGAAGGGCTCCTTCTTGCTGTGTGCTCACATGGCTGTCCCCTCAGTCTGACACCAGTCATACTGGACCAGGGCCCACCTGATCCAATTTGAGCTCATTTTATCTTAATTACCTCTTTAAAGGCCCTATCTCCAAATACAGTCATATTCTGAGTTACTGGTGGTTAGGATATATGAATTTTGAGAGGACATAATTCAGCCCATAAGACCTAAGGAACCAGAAATAATTTTAGGGCATTTGTTTTGTAACTATCATTATAACTGACAAGGGGTTAATTTCCATAATATATAAATAGTTCATACAACTTAATAAGAAAAAAAAACCCAATCTAAAAATGGGCAGAAGATCTAAACAATTAATTCTCCCATGAAGACATACAAATGGCCAATAGACACATGAAAATATGCTCAATATCACTAATTATCAGAGAAATGCAAATCAAAACTACAATGAGGTTATCACCTCACACCAGTCAGAATGGCCACCATTCAAAAGTCCACGAACGATAAATGCTGGAGAGGGTGTGGAGAAAAGGGAACCTTCCTACATTTTTGGTGGGAATGTAGTCTGGTGCAGCTGTTATGGAAAACAGTATGGAGATTCCTCAAAAGACTAAAAATAGACTTATCATGTGATCCAGCAGGCCCACTCCTGGGCATATATCCAGAGGGAACCTTAATTCAAAAAGATACATGCACCCCAATATTCATAGCAGCACTATTTACAACAGCCAATACATGGAAACAACCTAAATGTCCATCAACAGATGACTGGATAAAGAAGTTGTGGTATATTTATACAATGGAATACTACTCAGCCATAAAAAATAACAAAATAATGCCATTTGCAGCAATATGGATGGACCTGGAGACTGTCATTCTAAGTGAAGTAAGCCAGAAGGAGAAATACCATGTATTATCACTTACATGTGGAATCTAAAAAGAAAAAAAGACAAACTTATTTACAAAACAGAAACAGGCTTACAGATGTAGAAAACAAACTAATGGTTACCAGTGGTGGAAGAGGGTAAGAAAGGATAAACTGAGAGTTCAAGAGTTGCAAAATACTGATATATATAAAATAGATAAACAAGTTCATACTGTGTAGCACAGGGAATTATATTCAATATCTTATAGTAACTTATGGTGAAAAAGGATATATGTATGTAAAAAAAAAAGGTAAATACTATTGGTCATAAAAAATACATAGACTGCATCTTTAATTAACTTACAGGCTCACTGGTGAACTCTGGCCTACATATGAGAAAAAATTAATAATTAGAGAGTGTCCAAAGGAGAGGCGAGGGCTCTGGAGTCACTCAGATTCTCCCAGGGTAAGATAATACGTTGTCTCTGTCCAAAGAGATCTTACCATTAGAGCCACAGAAAACCAATTACAACTAAGCCTGCCAATTACTCTCAGTATTTGAGCAAAATGTTATCGAAACACAGAGCAGGGAGGTGCTTTTTCTTCTGAGTTGTTGAGGGAAGAAGGGTTAGGAGAGTTTTGCTAAAGAGGTGATGGGGTGAGTGACCACTAGGTAAGAGAAAGCCAAATCAGCTCCCATTTGGGGAGTAGTATGGAGACAGTGATCCGACTGAGTGCGGGGCATGTTCAGTGTGTGATCATGAGTAAAGCTGTCAGTGTTTAGGGCTTTGGGGATGTAGGTCGAGAGATTAGAATTGTGGAGCCTGGCATTAAACAAAAATTTGATCGTGGAATCACAGGCAGAGGGCTGGATACTGGCGCAATGGAAGCTATGGGCAAGAATGAAGCAAATGTCAAAAACTGCAGCACTGAGAACAGAACTTTGGGGAACATTCCTATTTAGAAGTCAAGCAGAGGAAGAGAGAAGCCAGCGAAGGGGATTCATCAAAGGGACGGAGTAGAGGCAGGCACGCAGAGCACAGCAGATGTAAAAGGAAGTTAGAGACAAGGAGAGCAATCACCTGAGAAACAACTGCAGTGCTTCTTTAGCTGCCCGATGCTTCAAAAAGATCACACAGGTTCCAGACCAAGCAGGACATCAGCTCTGGGAACCAGGAGGTTACAGGTGATCATGCAGGTTGCGTTTTAAGGAACAACCAGGCTAGAAGCCAGACTGTAGAGGATTAAGGAGCAAATGGTCCCTGAAGACACGGAGGTAGCAGGGCCAAGTCTTGTGAAATAGCAGCACTGAAAGGAAAAGCGTGAATGGCCAGCCGGAGGTGGAGGGCAGCGAAGCAAGAAGAGGGGATAAGGATCAGGATTTGATGATCTCCAATAAAGCCAGGTTCTGTGCAAGTAATTTTAAATGTCACCTCTTTTAGTCCTCTCAACAGTACCCTATTTGACCACGAGGAAACCAAAGCTTGGAGTGGTGACCAAGTTTGAATAATTAGTAAACAGACAAACTGAGACTCAATTCTAAGCTGCAGTTGCCAGTGTTTTGTTTCTGTCCATATCAGTGGGATTTCTAGTAAAGGGAAGAAAAGAATAATTAAATTATTTGGAATCAAAACCTTCTGAGATCCTTAATATACTACCTAACAGAACAGCTGTGAGGGGAGCTTAGGAGAAAGAAATGTCCTGACAAGTCGGGGGAATGCCTCTATCAAGTTTAGTGTGTGACCTTGTGTGTGTGAAAGTCTCCAGGAATCTGACGCTACAACCTCGTAAGCAATGTGACATGCAGGGCCCAGAACAGGACCACCATCAGTGCTAGGGGCCCCTGGGCTCCTGGTGGGACCTGGATGCCCTGATGCTACAGAACCTTTCAGTGACTCCCTGACGGTGGATTAGGGGTTGGTGGAGCAGAACCACATTCTCTTTGGACTCCACTCACTTCACCTGTTGTCTGGAGAGGCAGCACGGAGCAGGGTAATGGGCCTGGACTCTCAGCCAGACTGCCTGGGTTTGAGTCTTGGTTCTGCCACTTATCAGCTGTGTGACGTGTGCCATTGAGCGGAGGATTTAACTTCACTGTACCTCTGTTTTCTTATCTAATGGGGCTAATTGTATGTAATAAGATTGTTATGATCATTAAATCTCTTAAATGTTTATAAAGAGCTAGTGCATTTGTTCAATAAATAAATCTGAGACTGGTAATTGTTCAACCAACTTCTGTACTTATGACTTGGATAATATAAGGAATAAGAATATACTTTTTAACCATTTGCAAATTTTTTTCACACACATCCCATTAAATTCCTACAGAATTTTGTTAGCCCCAGGCTTAGATAAGGAAACTGAGGCCAAAGAAGTCAGCTGACATAACTTTGGAGTGAGCCAAGCAAGTCTCTGGGGGAAGCTGGGCTGAGAGGCCTCCTGGTTCCTCTTTCAGAGTTTGTCAGCTCAAATGGACTGCTTCAAAATCTTCCTGCTGCTTCCTGCTAAGCTGGTGGTGCCTGACTGTTATATCTAACCCATTGGATGGTAGATCCTCAAAGTATATATGCTTTGAAGCAGTGTGGTGGGCAGAATAATGGCTCCCCACTAGGTATGCCCACATCCTAATCCCAGAACCCATGACTATGGTGAATACGTTACCTTACATGGCAAAAGGACTATGTAGATGTAAATTAGCTCAGGAACGTGGCATGGGAGGTATTTGGCCAACACAAACCCACACAGGGTACACCCCAAGTGAATTCTGGCACTGACCACCTGGCGTTAGTGCAGACCCCACAAGTTAAAGAGCATGCCACAACAAGACTTCCCTTGTTTCCAACCTGCACAAACTCCCTCAGGTTCAATAATTTGCTGGAATGACTCACAGAACTCAGGACAGCACTCTACTTATAATGACAGTTTTTATTATTAAGCCCACTTTGGACTTCTGACCTCCAGAACTGTAAAATAAAAAATTTGTGTTCCTTCAAGACTCTAGGTTTGTGGTAATTTGTGACCGCAGCAAAAGGACACTAATGCGGGCGGCATGATGACGCGATGGTCAGGAGCACAGGCACCAGAGCCGCACTGCCTAGGCCTGACTTCTGACTGCCCCACTCGCCAACTGTGTGGCCTTTTTTCTCCTCACTATCCATCATATTATGCCGAGTGGTTATGATGACGGAGATTTTAGGCACAGAATGCTTAGAACAGTAAATGAAACTTAGTAGGCAGTCAATACTACTCAGTGTATAATGTTTAAACTATATGAAGCTACTCAAACAAAAACACTAATAAAATTATCCAACTTTCCGTGGGAAATCTGGTCCTGACCAACGTCCTCCCCGCCTTTTGGCAGCCTCAAGAGCCATCCTTCTGGAATCTTGATGCGTGGTTACGTTAAAATCAATCAGTTCCCTCCCCTTCCATTCCCTTCTCTTCCTTTCTCTGCCTCAAAAGGATTCAGGCAAATCACCACGTGCACCCTGGGCTGTGGCACCCTCGGCTTGGCTGCTCAGAGGTGACCCATGCATGTGCTTCCCTTGTCCTGCACTCTGCTCTGCACTGATCTGGGCTGGGGCCCAGCGATGGCAGAGGTGGCTCTATGCCCTGTCCTCTGGGGTCGCTGAGCCTTTAAGCAGCTGCCAGCCTGGCCAGACTCTCCAGTAGCTGAGTTCTGCTGGGCTCAGCCATCTCTTGGGGCTGCACACCCACTCGAGTAGGGACAAGTCACCACTATCCTGGTGACTTCAGATGAAATTGAGCTTGGGGAAGCCCTACAATTCTGGAGAACAGGGTGCCTTAAAGCTCACCTTGGCCAACCATCTCATTTTACAGATGAAGAATATGAAAACTTTAGAGGACAATGGACTTATCTTAAGTCACTAAAATTTCTTTTGGTCTAATTCAAACATAGGCATTAGTTTAATTGTCATTTTACTGCCTGCCTCAGGTTTCAGCGTGGCAAGAAGGCACCACTAAACCTCCTGAAGAGTTGTTCTAATGAACAATCTTTAGACTCTGGCCTCACGCTATTGGCCTGTGGAGGCAGCAGGGCAGGGACTGATCCTAGACGGCCAAGCTAATGTCTCATTCTGGTCCTCAGGCCACGAATGGTTCAGAGTGATGGGCAGCCAGTTCCACAGGAACACAGCTGGGCGTGTGGTACAGTGAGGGACATGACATTTCACTGTAGAGTTTAAGCAGCGGAGAGTGAGTTCCAACTACATACAAAAGAATAAATAAAAATTTTGGTTCCTAAATTTGATTTTGATTATGGGATTCGTTTCAGGGCCAGCTGCTGCATGAGTGCTTGGCATGGCTTAGCAGTAGGAAGCAGTAAGGCAGCACACAGTTCTCAGCCTCTGCCCCGGGAAGGAGCACGCCTCTCTCCCGCTAAGGCTCTGACGGATAGGTAAGCGCGAGGTCAGTAGGACTGGTCTGCCAAGACTGCAGCGAAGACCAGGCCGCTCACAAGAGTGTCTCTGCCAGTCACCTTGATGGGAAAACTGAGGCATGCAGAGATCAGCTGTGTAACAACCTTCCTCACCAACCCCCTTTGCCTTCCATTGACTGCAGGATAAACTCAAGACATCCTGCTAGTGTTACGAGCTGTAGCCTTCTCCACTGGTTTTTTCACTTCCTCTTTCAGCATTTCCTCTGTGTACCTTCCCCTCAGCTATCCTAAATGCATGGCCACTGCGGAACCTCAGCTCACCAGAACTTTCAACTTCCCTGGGCTTTCGGCCACGCTGACATAACATCCCAGAACGTCCTCCAAAGACCACATCCCCCTTTGCTCATCCACCTCATATAGACCCACTCACCCTCCGTGAACCAGCTCAAATGTCACCTCCCCTTGAAGCCCTCCCTAACCTCTGAGGCAGTGTCCCCCTCTGCCAAAAAGCAGAGAATATACTTTCTTTTTTGCCTTTTTAATCCCAGTTCCAAGCACAGGGTAGGTTCCTGATCCATGTTTACTGAATGGATAAATGAGCAGTGGACACTAACATTCACTGAATTACCGACCACGGCGACGCTCTCTGCTAAGTGCTGTGCCCACATTCTCTCCATCACCACACAGCCACCATACCTGGGTCATTCTATGTGCACGAGGCAGGCCTGAGCCAGCAAAGCCTCACTGCTTTTCTGGCACTGCTTTCCCAGGAGCACCAAAGAATGAGGAAGATGGTGTAACATCACTGCCCCATTCTGAGAACTCGCAAGATCTCCCTGAGGGTTCAAGTGCATGTATTAGATTGTTGTGACCTCCTCAAGTCGCCTCATTTCCCTGAGGTGTGACTTTTATCAGCGAAAATGCACCCTTACACCACCAGAGCAGGCGAACCGCAGCTCCCGCCTCTCTCCCCGCCCTCTGCAGAGGCCCTTGGTTGCTTCTGGCCTGGCGCGCCCTCCTGGCTGCAGCCTGACTCCTGGCTTCAAAAACCAACATTTCACCCTCAATGGTTCTCCAGGCTTCATCCGCAATCATTCGCCCCCAGTCGTCTGGCTTTCCCTGCCCTCCTTGAGGCTTTGCATCTGTCTCTTTCCAGTTTGTCTGCCGCTTCGCTCACCTACTTAGAAGTCAAAAGTTCATAATTTCACTTATTGGGAGAATGAATAGCCCAAATGGAGGCACACTTAAACATTCTAAAATACCCAAATAAGATGCCCAGCATACACATGACCTGAAAGACATTTCTAGAACGTGTTACCATCTTTCTGAAGGCTGAAGTAAAAGCAAAGCCTAGCCAGTGACTAGAGCAAGGCAGCAAAGTTCTGATCTTACTTAACTCATGACTCCAGCTGCCCATGGCCTCGCCAGTTGTGCTATACTCTTACGCACGTTCGAGAAATTCACAGAGCCTCAGAATCACTGCTCTGAAATCTCCACCATCATTTTAAGTAGGAGATTAAGAAATTTCATGTTGCTTAAACACTCTAATGGAAGGAATCTTGAATGACACTGTTTAAATCAGCAGAAAACTGCCCTGATTTCCATTTCCAACAGCCACAGGCTTGAAGAAGGATGAGGAGACAGGCAGCCAAGGTCCCCTCAGAGTGATTGACAACTGTGGCTGCATCTGAGGACAGCCAGGCACTGCAGGCAGACACGGGGTGCCCAACCTCATTGATTTTTGTAACAGGTCACTCCCACCCAAGCTCATTGTTCTTTCTCCTAGGAACACACAGGCCCAGGGGCAAAGAGAGTTCTGCATCATGTTTCAGTAAGCACTATCTGAATCCATATAAGCATATGATTCTATCTAAAACTCAATAATTCACTGAACTGGCATCCTTTTAGCATCTCTGCAGTCAATGCCTCTCAGAGAACAGCGCTACAATTGAACTAGAAAATTAGAGCTTTTAGCTGGACTCCCTGGAGGTGCATATGTAAAACAGAATAATAAATGATTGTCATTTCAGTTCAGAACATAGAATTAATCAAGGCAAAAGAGGGAGTCTGAAGTCCTGTGGGAAGAGCCACCACGGGTCACTGGTCACCATCATTTGCCAGCAACGAGATGAGCAATGGAAGAGCCTGTCTCCTTTGTAACCAGGACTGTGTGGAGTATCCGTGGCTGCATGTAACCTTTAGAGAAACTACCAACAGGAAAATTATTTCCCAGTGCATTTTTTTTTTCTGCTAAAAAATTCAAAAGCCTAGCCTCAGGCAGTAGAAACACAATCAGGCCACAAACATGATGAACACACTTGTCGCTCCTTCCAGGCAGGAAGGGGACAAGAAAGGCATCCCAGAGCCCTCAGGGAGGCATGATGAGCAAGGCAGAGGCTGTGAGAGCTTCCAGAAGCCTCTCTTTGACCAGATCACTTAGATGGCTGAAGGAGCATCAGTCCAGACTGTTTTAGACGGAGAAAACCCAATGGCCAGCTGCAACAGGAATGGCCAAGCATTTTGAGAGCTAGTTGGAACATATGTCTATGAGCACGTCAGCTCAGGGGCCTGGGATCTCTGGTGCAAAAGCTACTCAAAGTGCGGTCCTCAGCATCCGCATGTAGAATCTCAGGCTCCAGCTTAGACCTACTGAATCAGAATCTTCATTTCAACATGATCATCGAGCAGCTCCCATACGGTGAATGATGGTTTAGCGCTGGTTTAGAGCACTGTTCACAGCTTTCCTGGTATCTGCCTAGATGAGTCCTTATCAAGGCAGGAGAAAGATGTGTTTCTGTCCAAATAATAAGTATGTATTGCAAAGATAGGTCTGTTCTCCTTGGCTTTCTGTTTGGCCATTAATGCATATATGCACAGTGCTGTGACCCACAGGTTAGTGTCATAGAGAAGAGGTGACCCCTACTCACTAGTCCATTAAGAACGGTGTCCTAGAAAAGGGACTTGACCTGCAACTCAGTATAAAAGGCAGGTGGGGAACAGTCTTTACAGAGAGACTCCTAGGTGGGAACATTTGGAGTATCCTCTGGGAAGTGGCTGTGTCTGTAGGAAGTGGCTGTGTCTGCAGGAAGGACACCCACAGTGGATGTAGGCAGAAAGTTCTCCCAGGGGAGCACTGGGAAGAAGAGAAACATATTTCCAACCTTGGACCTCTGCGTTTCCCCTGCTCTCAGGCCCTAGTTCTGTCCCCACCCACAGCCCTCCCTGTCCCCAGATCCTACCGTCACCTCCCAGGCCCCTCCTCCAGATCCTGTGCCTTCTCACAGACCAAAGCTCCCTCCAGCCCCACCTTCTCTGTCTGCTCATCTGCTACCCCACCTAGGCTCTAAAACCTCCTTCATTTCTCAAAGCCCATCACAGCCTCTACGCCCTCTCCTGAGGGACAGCACTCCTAAGGCAGGGAAAGGATGTGGGGAAGGCCTATCTAAAACCAAAGAATATCTCCCAGAGGCTCCCCAAGTCTCCCCCGAGCTTCCCCACGTCACCACCAACCACCCCCATCCTTGAGCTTGGAAATGCTACTGAAGCTGAACTGAAGGAAAGGCTGCAAAGAAGGTGGGGGAGCTTAAGTGGGCTCTGTCTGCAAGCCCAGACCTCAAGCGAAGAGGGTCCCAGGGAAGAAGAGAGTGCCCCTGCCCAGTAAGCAGACTTTTTCTGGCATCCACCCACAAAGCGGCTTCCTGACCGTTTTTAAAAAAACATTTGCATTGTTATAGTCTCAGGCCTGGCAGGAAGAAGGACTGCAGGGGTATCATTATAGAACTGAATGTAACCAAATACGCTACCACTCTTCTGAAGCCTCAGTGCTTGGAACAACATTTGGGATCAGATACATTGGGGTTTGAGTCCCACCTTCCCACTCTGTGAGATTTGTGAGTTCAGGCAAGTTGCTGAACTTCACTTTGCCCTTAATGCATCCTCTGTAAAATGGAGAACAGTATTAGTGATCTTATAAGGTTACTTTTTGATGAACAAAATAACAATATATAGTCTCTGGCATTTCAGAAAGTAATATTTTTTATTTCATTAATTATATCAAAAAGAGAATGTCTCCAAATGTATTTCCTGCACATTGGAAGTTGTTTCCTAACTTCATATGGATTTCAGATATCTAAAGGCTAAAATTTGAACCAGAAGATTTATTGGTTGAATGGTAGGGATAAAGAATGACAATGACTTCAGACTTGGAAAACAGATTAAGATAACTTTTTATCAGTATAAATTTTGATAAAAATAGGAACATCAGAAGAATAAACTGGTTGAGGAAGGAGAGGAGACAGAAGCAGAAGCATCTGTGACACTGTGTTTCATAAAATGCCTCTAGCACAGTAAGAACCAAAGGAAATCCAATATTAACATCATGAAATGGCAACAGCATCATTAATCTTCCTTTCTTTGCATGACTATTATCAAAGCTAGGCATCTTGCTTATAGGCAGTAAGTCATTAAAGCATTTGCTGATTTCAACTCCTTGGTACTAAGTGTAGTTCTTGGGTAATGCAAGCATAATTTTTAAAATGCAAACATATGCAAACATTAACCCTAAATTCATTAAAATGGAATCTACCTGCTTATATCAGCACCCCTGGGAATCAAATCCTACTCTTAACATTTAGATAAATCATCTCCCAGTTAACAGTATCTATCAGCATTTAGACTTTGGTCATAGTTAATAATACATAGGCTGAAATATTTACAAATAAATGTATGATTTGCAATAAATGATTAAGAGTCAGATCTAAAAATAAAGCATTGTATTTGTGCATTCATGAAATGAATAAAATGTGATAGCTGAAAAGTATATTTTGGAAAGTGTATATATGTCAAAAACAACCCAAAGTTCAAACATCATTCTTTATTGAGTTCAATTCAAATCAAGAAATGCCACTCCTAGAGAGTCTAATTTTGGGGAGTTTTCACCTGAGGGGAAACAGGGTCAGTCTGAAAAGAAGCTCAGATGCATTTTCCACTGTAGTGTTCGCTGTTGCCAACATGACAGCAACATGTTAGAATTTAAGAAGAGGAATGACAGAGAAAGAGCATGAGCACAAACGCATCTAAGGGTTGCTTCAAACCAACACTATGTCACCAGCAGCTGCTCTCTCTAGGGACACAAGGAGACAGACAGGTGTTCTCAACCTGGGCCCTGAAAGAAAAGCATTAACAGTGGAGTTCGCTGCCTTAAACTCCTGTGTTCACACCTGCCTATCTTAGGGGCTGAGTGCCTCCTGAGGGAGGGACTCCTTCTCTTAAGAACCCTGTACTTTATGTGTGAAAATCAACACCTTCCAAAGGAGCTCTTACCTATACGTGTGATGCCCCAGGCTGCAATGTGCACTGCTAGACGGGAGAAAAGGGACTGAAGAGGACCTCTGGGAGACTCGTAGCAACCCATTTAGAATATGCCAACCACAAATATTCACCAAACACCTAGTGTCTAAAATGAAGCTCTGAGCTGCGGGGAGACAAGGAATCAGAGAGCACCCACTGCCCACGGGGAACGCGCAAACCAGTAGCTGATGGACTTTCTCCCTTTAAATCCGTATGATCAAAGAGAATTTCTAAGTATCTCTTCAAGTGGGCTGAGTAACTGTATCTTTGTCCAAGTGTAGTAGAGACCGTTCCATCAGCCACCTCTGCAAGAAAAACAATGTTAATAGTCCCGGTTTATTAAGCCTCTGCCATCTTAGTTCCTGGAAAGGATTACTGTGATGTCATGTAAATTCAGTTCTGGTACTTAGAGGTCTGAGGGGGTTTCTGGCAGGTGAGATGTATGTTAATTGGATTTCAGGTGACATGAATGGGAAAACCTGAAAGAAGTTCCTTATTTCCTCCAAGGACAGGACAAAAAGTCCAGACTCACTTCTAAGACGCTTCAGCCATCCCTGAGCAAAGCAAAATCTTCTTCAAAGATTATTTGTTCTAGGCATCCTTCCAGGGGCAGAAGACAGCTATTGATGAAGGCTCCCATGGTTGCTATGGACAAAAGACCCTCTCGCTCAGAACACCGCTGCCATAGATATATGGGACAAAACCTCTGCCTTTAAGGAGCTATATATATATATCCCATTGGTTTTACTTCTCTGGAGAACCCTGATGGACACACAGCAGACGCATGACGTGCCCAGACAAGAAGAGGAAATCCATGTGACAGACGTTCAGACAGTGGTGGGATATGGAACTTTAAGGGAGGTTGTCACAGTTATGAAGAACCTTGTAAACCACACTCAGTAATTGGGATTTTACCCTAGAAGTGAACAGGGGCCAGTGAAGGTTTTTAGGCAAGGACTGCCAAGCCTATTAGAAGAACTCTCTGGTCACAGACATAAAAAATAAACATGGTTACCAGGGGGAAAGAGGATATAAAGGAATGAATTGAGGTTCGATATTTGCAGATACTAACTACTACATATAAAATAGATAAACAACAAGTTTCTTCTGTAGAGCACAGGGAACTATATTCAATATCTTGTAGTAACCGATAATGAAAAAGCACATGAAAATGAATGTATGTATGAATGAAACATTATGCTATATAATAGAAATTGACACAACATTGTAAACTGACTATATTTCAAAAAAAAGAAAAAAGAAAAAGAAAAACTCTCTGGGAGCCTCCAAATAGAGGATGGATGGGTTGGGGCAGAATTGGTGGCTACGGAAGAATGGCCTTATAGACACTATGTCTATCAGTCTGGGCCCTAGGATTTAGCCCTCGCTGTCACTCCTTTGTGTCTATTTCACTCAGTAGTTTCTTCACCTTGTTTTTGCAGTGTGTGCTAGGTGTGTGTGCAGCATGTGCTAGGTGAGGCATATGAGCAAGCCAGGTGGTGCTGGCCACCAGAGTTTCAGGCCATCCACCCCTACAAAGGGCCTCAGTGAGAGACCTGTGAACACAGGTGCTTTGCCTGTCGCCTGCCCCCCACCCCCAGGCCCATCAGTGTTGCAGTTGTTACCATCCTGAGTGACACCCTTGGAAATTCATCACCATGTCACATTTGGCAGCTGAATCAACGGGCACCTTTTATTTATTCATGAGCTGAGCGCTGGGGAGCAGTGAAGCTCCATCTCCAGATCTATAGGGCTGTTGATTTTCAGAGAGCAGCCTATTTATTCAAAACCATCCTCAGCTGCGTGAGACCTTTACACATTTGTAAGTAAATAGACTGGGATTGTTCATGCTCCCCGTGCAGACGCCCGTTCATTGCCTTCCCTAAAGGCTGTGGGCAGTTCCACAAGTGAGAAGGTTCCAGCCAGTCGGAAGGGCAACATTCATCACCAGGTGGTTTGCTTATTGCCTTTCACCTAAAGGACTCCCAGCTGCATCGTAGAAGACTCACTAACCTGCCAGAAAAATGTGGCCACCTTCCTGCTTGTGCTCGGGAGACAGTCCCCTAGCAGGGAGCACCAGGGGTTGAGCAGGGAGGGAATTCAATACCTGCCTCTGAAACAGTATCACAAAGGGCCACCCAGCCTGGCTGCACCCAGAGTGCACAAAATCTAAAGTGCCTCCTCTTGATTCCCCAGAACAACAAGCCTCCAGGACGTCTTTCCTCACTCTGAGGTTCTTAAAAGGGGGTGGGGCCAAGCTAATTGGATTTGGGCACATGAAATACTAAGAATGGAGCTTAAAATCAGACTCTAAAGTAGAGGGATATTCAAAACACTTTTGGCCTGTGTTTTTCTTTACTTTATCTCTTTGGGGAGGGTGTTTATAGTTCTCTTAAGAATTAGGTAATCTTGTAAAAATCTGAACCATTTTTTCAGACAAATCCAGGCTGCAAGGAATGACTGAAATGGGTTGCTTAAAAAAAATCTGCCTGACCGTAGAGAAGGCAAAAATATGACCGAGTGACAGACGTGTCCTCCAAAGATTTGGACGCCTTCTGTTTCACCAGCAGAAGTTTAGGGGCCCACCTCCATTAGCTCCTCCATCACTGGGAAGAGAGGCGGGGGATCTAGAGCATAGCGTGGGCTTTAAATTGGAGACATTTTTGCAGAGTTCTAGTCTGTGATTAACAATTTGAACCTCTGCTCTTGTCCAGCAAACAGCAAACCATGACTCAGGTCTTTCAACGGAGCACAAGGTGGAGGCGGAGTGCCCAGAACCCTGTGTGACCCTGAGAACACTGTAAAACAGCAGTCAGGCCCAGTATTTTTCAAAGAGAAGAGAAACGTGGGGCAGCATGGAGATGTGCAAACTCTGCCTCTTGCCCTCCAAAGCCCAAGATGCGCAGCCAGCGTTTCCGTCTAAGACTTCCTTGTGGGAGAGCTGTTGGCTGTTTGGCGTGCTTGTTTTGTTTTAATGACCCTTTCTATACTGTTTGTTAGTGTGAACTAAAAGCAGCACATGAGTGATGCTGGGAGACGGCTGACAAGCATTATGCTGCCTCTCAGTACTTTGTCTTGGAGACGTCATCCTCTCCCCTGCTCTAACCTTCACTGCCCACTATTGATCTTTTCCCAGACACCACCTCTGCTTTGACCACGAGCCCAGAGAAAGAAGAGCGTAATTGATACACACACCCGCTCTGCCTGGGAGGAAGAGGGACCCTGTCCTTCCTCAGCCACTTGCCCCTCTACTCAATAAGCTACTTCTACGGCACTTATTATAAGTGCCTGCGGTCAGGGGTTGTCACGTAAATTTAAGTGTACAGGTGCCGCAATCTGCATACGCATTTTAAGACCGCGCAAAAATCTGCCAAAGCACAATATATTTTGCAGATGGGTCACGAATAATGCAAATGTTAAGGTGCTTTTTATAAGCATAATTAGCTCAGGGACCCACTACAAACAGCATGTGAGACATAGACATTGAAGAGGTTTTTTTTCTAATAATAGAAAGAAATGGAAATGAATTATCATAAAGTTTCCACATTGTGACATTCTCAGAGAATAGTTAACTTTACTTAAAGTAGCTTATGACCCCTACAAGATAAGGCCAAATGAGTTAATTCAGTAAGAAAATAGTTTCAGAAAGAATAAGCTGCCATTCCATCTTAGAACTGTTACTGTTCCTAAAAATAAGCAGGAGGCGGTGTGATTTAGAGGACAAAGCACTTTCATCCTCACCAAGCCCTGGGTCCACCTGACCTTGGCCACTGGCCATAGTTTATTCATCTGATACTGAGGGCCTTGTGCCAGAAGGTTCTTTGAAGAGCAGAGCATTAGGAAAAGAAATTTTCAATAGGGTAAACCCTAAGGAATGGGCAGCAGTGGCTAGAGGAGACACTTGCATAAGACCCATGTCTTGGAAGTTGTTGCTGAAAACTAGAAGGCTCTGACTTGACTTTAGTTGGTAGTACTGGTCATATTGGGAGCTGTGCCCCAGAACAACAAGGGATAGAAGTCTGAGTATGGCTGGAGATGGCCCAGACACATGGAGGCTCTAGCTGGCAAGAGTAAGTAGCTGAGTCTTGTCACCCACTTGGTAATCACTGTAACTGCTACGAGTTGCTCTCGGAGGATGGCTAAAATGCAAGCAAAAGGGAAAATTTAGTGGCTCTTTTATTGAATGTTCTCGAAGCATCTGTGGAGTGCTCTACATAGGAGGATACTGAGGTGAACAAGATACCACCCAACCCTTGAGTTATCCCCAGTCTACGAAGATGACACACGTGCAAGTAATTACACAGAGATAGTAAACTATGACAGCATCACCTGGATGGAACTTGAAGAGACTGGTGGAAAACAAGTATGGAAAGAGTCTGAAGATAGATGACATTGGTACGGGTTGATGAGTTAGAGTCTGATTTTGTGTAAAGCAGGGAAAGTGAATATTTTAAATACAGAATTAGAGCTCTGTGTTTATGTACAATTGCTCTGACAGTGTCCGCAATGGCTTGATATAAGGAGTGGGTATTTGACAGAAGCAGGATTGATAAGAGATCTATGGCTGATACAGTAGACCAGGAAAAGATGGTGAACGGTGGGGTGAGAGTGAGAAAGGAGAAAGGAGATGGGCTCCAGAATCTTTAAGAAGTTCTGCAAGAACTTGGTGAGCAGGTGATCTCTAAAGGAAGCATTCGATAACAGCTATGTTTCCAGCACATAAAAGTGACTTGGGATATTCAAGAAGAGGTATGTAGGGAAATGGATCAAGGGGATGGAACTCAGGAAGATGGCCTATTTGGAAGATCAGGATTCTGGAGCCCTCAGCCCATGGGCGTAGCTTGAAACTTCAGAAGATCAAACAGCACACAGTACACAGCTTTGCCAATGGCAAGTCCTAAGGGCCAAAGCTGGGAAAGCAGTTCCAGGGGCTCAGTCCCTACTCTTCCCTTCCCCATATTTTGGGAAAACTAAAAGAACATAGGCCCCCATTCCTCTCAAAGATAGCCACATTCTAGTCCCGATGGCAAAGGGAAATTTAGGTTGCAGGTGGAATTAAGGTTCCTAATCAGCCAACCTTAAAATAGGAAGATTATCCTCAATTATTTGAGTGAGCCTAATGGAATCCCAGAGGTCCTTGTAAGTGGAAGACAGAGACAGAAGACAAGGTCAGAATCAGAGAGGTGGCAGTGTAAGGACTCAGCCCAACCTCGATGGCTTTGAAGAGGGAGGCAGTAGACAGGAGCAAGAAATGCAAGTGGTCTCCAGAAGCTAGAAAAGGCAACAAAGGATTTTCTTTTAGAGCCTCCAGAAGAAAATCAGCCCTACCAACATCATAGCCCAGTGAGACCCACTTGGGATTGCTGACCTCCAGAACTGTAACTCCCTCTCACCTTTTCTTCTAGGCGTTACCTCCTTCCCACGTCTCTTTCTTTCTCTACCTTCAGTGTTCCCTCCCCCTGGACAAGTCCCTGGAAGCAGCTGCCAAGACAGCACCATGTGAGAGCAGCAGGCCCTTGCCTGGGAAGGACTCGACTGCACCTCCTGAGAGCCAGCCTTGGCAGAGAATCCTGCTGAGAATGTGCAGCCTGGCCATGAATGTGCCCAGGCTGCAGGTGCTGTCAGGATCAACACCTGTGAGGGAGTGAAGTGAGCAGGACTGACCAGAAGGCTGAGATTCTGTCACAAAGGCCTCAGACAATCACCTTGGAGCTCAGGAGCTGAGACGGCCCTGCAGAGCTGTCCCAAATTGGAACAAAAGCACCAGGCATTTTAAACTCTTTATCAACTAACCATTAGATGTGGGCTACTCCTGAAAAACGTGACGAGGCGAGGCAGCTCTCTTCAGCTGAGAGTAATGGTGAGCAGGGTGTGAGACTCAGCTGGCAGCCACCAACATCCCCATGGCTGGGAGACTGAGGGCTTCAGTCCTGCAAGGGGGTATCTGAGTGGGACATTAAGTAGCCAACATTTCCTCCACCATCAGGGCTGCCCCAGTTCCCCTCCACCCACCACCTCCACCTTCAGGGCTCAGCCTAGACACCACCATCCCACTGCACCCCTTCCTGAGCCACAGGGCTCCTCCCTTCCTTAGAGACCCCCTATGGGCACCGCACTCCCCTCATTAGGAACTTTATGTGACTTGCTGCCAATGCAATTTGCTGGCCGGTATCCTTTCTGCACCTGCATCAGCTCAGAAGGCCCTAAAGGGTTTCCTTTGCTTCTTTAACACTGACCCTTTCCCTGTCTTTATCTGCTCAGTCCTCAGCCCTCCTCAACCACAACACACACACACACACATACACACAAGGCAATGTATCTGCTAGCCCTTATAGTGTAAAACAAGCCACATCAGTGTAGGCTTGTTAGATATTTGACTGATGCACACAAAAGAGAAATGGTGGTGGTGGTGGATTTAATCCCAAAATAAGGGGAATGAGCTGGGGGGGTGCAGTGCACATTTCTGGGGTGTGTGATAAAACTTTCCTGCTTCTAGTGCCCGGACTCTAGGAAAGCTGCTGCTGCTGCTTCTGCCTGAGCACAGAAATCTCTACCTGGTTTTGCTGCAGAATGATCATACCACCACTAGATGAGCAGCAAACTCTAAAACCAGCCAGCACCAGAACCAGAGCAGTTCAGATGTGGGGCTCCCAAGTTTGCCCCCTCCACTTCTCAGCCATGCGCCTTCCAGCTAAATTGCCTCTCAGTTATATGTGACATTAACTTGCAGGTTCCTGGTTCCCTGTTAAATAATGAGACAAATAATGGCCTTAATTGCTTGTAAAAGACCAAGAAGATTTTAGAAGGAAAAGCTCACAAAATAGGAAGAGTTCTGGATTGCCCGATCAGGATAAAGACCCCCACTGGCTTGTAGCAGGTGACTTCTGATTTTTTGCTGTATCTTTCTTACCTTTTCATTTTGTTGGTTACAGCTGTAGGGGTGACAGAACAGAGAATACCACTTAGAGAGCTGTTATTGGTCTGAAACTGTCTTACTGCTTTGTGGAAAGAAATTGCAGGAAGAATTTTTAGATATTGATATCTGTTTGTGAGAGAAAAGTACAGTCATTCATAGCGGGGTTTTGACAGGTCAATTTTGGAGAGAGATTCACCCACCTGGAATCTGCGCTTTCTTATCTTCAAATGTCTGGCTTTGCCCAGATTCACAAGATGGGCTCTGGAATCTTTGACCATCTTCTCTCCCAGCCCAGCCCTGCCCGAAATTTGGGGAAAATATTTCCATTTGCTTTAGATCAGTGTAATCACTCTTTCTCCAATTGATTTCATTTGTAAATGGGAACCTCGCTGATTGTGTTATTCTGCGTTATTAAACATTGTCTGTTTCCAGATGGTCTACAGAGCAGGTCTGAGCTGAGAGAGCGTGTCGTTGGGCTGGGTTAATCTATCACTGGGGGCACATGTTCTGCAGGTTCACTTTCAATAACTGGTCTGTGTTTTTCCAAATGGATTTACATTTTTATGTTCGACTGATGACTTCTCTAGAGACACATACCATGAACGTCTGGCTCACTATTATTACATGTACAAGTCATAAAGCTATGTAATAAGACTCATAAAAACATGCAAATAGTCCTTTTCCAGGGAGAAAAGGAACATGATTAGCCCTAAAATCAGAAGCTTTGCAAAGCTGATTGCTCTGCTAGGAAATGACAGAAAGGAAGATGAAACTTCCCCTGGGATGCCCATTCCTAGATAAATGATAAGGTAGACAGAGAGACAGACCCCAAAACTACAGAATTTTGTGTGGCTGGGAAGCCACCTCTAGTGGTCAGGAGAAAACGGGTCCTGGACTGTCCTACCGAGGCTAGAATGTGCTCTCCCTGCTCCCCACCACGGACCCTGAAGGCAGCCCCCTCATTCACACTCTCCACCTCTGGGAACTCAATCTCGAGGCCCACCTCTCCATTTCAAATTCTTTTTTCACTCCTCCCATCCACAGTGGCCCCTCTCTACTGGAGCCTTCTGACTCATCATACTCGGCTCTTGATTTTATATTCAGCCTGTGCTTTTTCTTCTCTGGGACGTTCCACGACTATTTCCTCAAAAAATTTTCAAGCTCTTCCAGGATGTATAGACTTCTTCCTCATTCAGCATCCCACTCACAGGCCCTGCATTTGCGAGAGCTCATGCAGTAGCTGCTCCAGTCAGCAGACACTCAATGAAAGCTGCACGCATTAGGTGTTCAAAGCCTGTTCACAGTGGATTCTCTGCGTCCCTTCATGCTACCTTCAATCCATTCTTCATGCTGCAGACACAGCGAATTTTTTAATGCAAAGCTGATCACATCACCCCCCAGTTTAATAACCCACCTGACAAAGCCCTCCTAAGTCCTGCTGAGTCTAACTCCTGCTCCTCCCTGGCTCACCTTCTCTCTGTCACAGCTCTCCCTGCTCCACACACACACAGCTGCTTTCACTCCCTGCACGCCAGGATCCCTCCTGCTTCAGACAACTTAGTCAACTTCTGTCTAAAGTGCTGTTCTCCCGTCTTTCAACAGTTAACATCTACTAAGTGATCTACTCATCACTGAATTCTCAATGATTAAATACCCTTCTCTCTGGAGTTCTTCCCTGATCCTGTAAACCACCTGAAACCCTTCTATTCTGCATTCACACAGCACCTGATACTTCTCCTTTGTAGTAGTTTGCACAGTTATAAGCCATTTATATATGGGACTGATTTCTATTGACCTCTGGGTCAATGACGGGGACTTTACGTCATTTAGCACTGCAGCCTAGAGCCCAGCATAGATTCTGGAATGCAACAGGCCCTCCATAAATACTCTTTAATAAATAAAAACCCCAATATGTGATACATTTTAATTTGCCCCTCCATCCCTGGTCTTCTTTTGGCCCAGGCACCTTAAGTCTTTGGAAAAATGTTGACCACAACGTCACACCTACAACCACCAAGCCCCACAGCTTCCCCTGGGATGTCCAGATCACTCTCAGTATCTGGTCCTTATAACCATCCTCAGCTACGTAAGTGGACAACAAGGAATCCAGAAGACCTAAAGGGGTATGGGGGGCAGTGCATGGGAGAGTCTTGACACTGCTAAGAGATATTGTCTTCTGGAAATGTCCTCTCTGGCTGGCTGCACTGCTACCACATTCCCCTGGGCTTCCTCTTCCCCTTCTGACCTCTCCAGCTTCCTTCACAGGCCCATTGACCGAGCTTTGTCTTTGAAATGCTAATGATCTATTCTCAGACCTACTCTTAGGGCTCTTTCTTGTCACTTTGAGCCTCGGGCCTATGTATGTCCAGCCACCTCCTGCAGCTTTCCTACAGACACCTCAGTTCATGTCAAAGTAAACACTTCCTCTTCATTTTCCACTCACAAAGTAAGATAGAATAAAAACCCTTCTCCCTACACTGGGTTCCCCATTTCAGGGGATGAAATCACTTTGGGTTCTTTGTGAGTCAAGGCACCCAACTCTGAGTCATCCTCGACCATGTCTCAATCCCTGCAACCAACTCGTCACCAAGTCCTACTGGTACAGCCTCCTACATGTCTCTCAGATCTGCCGGGTTCCCTGCCATGCCCACTGCCACTACTCAGTTCGGCAGCAGCATCTCTCACCTGGACAACTGAGACAGCTTCCTGCCCAGTCACTCTGCCCCTTGTAATTGCTCTAAGTATGAACCAATTTCCACATCGCAGCCAGAGTGATATTTCTAAAATAAAAATCTGATCATGCCACTTCCCTGTCCAACCCATCACTGACTCTCCACTGCTTTCCACATTAAATTCTGTATCACAGCACGGCATTCTCCTTCCCCTTCCTCCCATCAGATGCTGTGCTCCAGCCATCCTGAACCACTCCCTTCCTCAGCCTGACTTAGTTTTACATGCATTCCTCCCTCTGCCCGTGCATTCCTACTTGATCTTCAGGCTAACATAGATAACTACCTTTTCTGTAAAGACGTCCTGATTCTGCCTGGATTAGGGTCGCTATTCCTCCTCTGTGCTCTCACAGCAACCAGCCACCTGCATTAACCCCATGCTTACTCCAGGAGTACTCACTGTTTTAATTTCTGCTTGTGATCTTCTGCTCTCATACCCTCCCCTTTGTGCTGCTAATTATTTAGAGTCCATGTTGCTCTGGGTTTACACCAAAGGCAAAAATCCCTTTGCTCAAAAATCTACAACCTTAAACTCATCAAGATAAAGAGGGCAAGCAAAACTGATAATAGGTAAAAGGGCAAATTAAAATGGTTTCTGTGCATTAATGCTTATTTATATTTAGAAGATACCAGTACAGACCTATTTCACATGGACAGAGAGGCAAATGATAAATTGTGGGTAAGACTCTGAAATGGAGACAGATGTTAACACAACACCCAAGGCATGTTATGTGATGCTCAGTGCTGCTAGACTGTGGCCAGAGACTCTGTCTGCCTTGCTCACCACTGCAACCCAGTGAAATAGTTGTTGAAAAAATGGATTTTAATTGTAAAAGCCACATATAATTGGTAAAAATCAAACTGATGACTCCATTGAGTTTGAAATATCTTTTTCCTCAATACCACATTGATTATGTATATCTTCTGAAACAAGCGATTTATGGATGAAGGATGAACAGACTTAGCTAGGGCACCTCTCACAAGGTCAACCACGTGTCTGGGTGGAGCACTGGGGGAGTATGGAGCTGAATAAGGAAGGGCTGTAGAGTGACAGACAAACGGAGAGCTAGATGGCTCCTCCCTGCAGGACCTTCACAAGTCTTTCTTTCCTGCAACTAGTTTTCCTTTCCTGTAAATCTGGGATAGTCATACTTACCTTGTGAGGCTGACATGAAAGGTGAAGGAAGTAACATTTTTGAAATCGCATTTCTCTCAACAGATGCTCATAAATATTAGCTTTATTATTTATTTTATAAAACATGACTCCTTTCCTTGGCGAGCTCAGCAGTTGGCAGGAGAGATAAGCACATACCTACATAAACCGAAACGTAATTCGGGTGGGATCCGAGCCTCCAGGGCAGAGGAGCAGGCACCTCCCCAGAGGGGCTGTGCTGAGATTTGGAAGCAGTGTCCAGCACTGCAGTGGGGCCGACCACCTCCCAGGGTGTCCTTTCTCCTGTCCGTCCCAGGCTGGGCTGATGAGCTGCCTGCCCTCTGCTGCTGCTTCCAATTTCTTAGGTGGGAAGTGTAAAATATTCCATGTGAAACCAACAGAAGCCTTTCTAATATCTCCATTTTTATTATATTAGTGAGTCTCCCTTTGAAATATAATTTTGTCTACAGCAATAGGCCAAACTAAGAAGTCACATCATTAAATAAGATTTGGTGCTCTGACTCTTCAGATGATTCCTTTTGAAGTTTATCTCCTTAGCAATCTATCTTTCCTCCTGCTCCCTCCCCACAACACATCCCTCCCCCAGCTTCCCCTCCTGGGCCAGATGCCTGGCCTTGAGAAGAATATGAAGCACCCTCTGCACCCCAGACACCATCTGCCTCATCTTCTCTGTTAGGAAAGCACCAGGCAGAAGAGAGAGCTTGTGCAAAAGCCACAGCCCCACTCCAGCAGGACCAGCACTCTGCAGCCCTGCCTTCTCTGATTCTTTAGACTGAGATGTGCCCCCCATATCACATATACCACCCCTTCCTGGCCTCCAGCTACCCAAGTCCACACCCCACCTTTGCTTAATGGATCTCTATTCATCTTTCAAGACAGAACTTGTCACCTGTTCTAAGAAACTGTCCCGAATTCCTTCTGGGAGATGTTATTCATTTTGGCCAGTCTTTACTAGCCTATGGGTACAAACTAGTGATATTCACAGTAATGTCTAATATTTTGTTTCCTCACACCACCATCTCCATGATGTAAAAATCTGGCCTCCTGCCAAGCATTCCCACCAAGATTTCCCCACGCAGTATCCCACAGCGCCTCATATATGCTCTTGGATAAGTCTACCCCAGAGGGAATTCCATCTCCACCTGTACCCAGGGCAGCATTTCTATTGTTTCCATCAAGCTCCAGGGCATTTCCCCTGAGAGCTGTGGTCTCCCAGGGTCACATGTTGCTCCTGCGGACCCCACAGCCTCTGCCCTGCTCTGGAGACACTGCTATCTCCACCAGCCCTTGTTCACTCCCCTCCTCCCCCACGTACCTCTGTTGATGGATTTGAACAATGTTCCCAGAGTGCACTCCCAAGAGCAGTGTTCTTCAGAACGCCAAATGTGCGCCATACATTTTTTTTTAACTGCTGGATTCCATAATTATATAAATTGAGGGATTCTAACTTGTTGTTTTTCAATGTGTGGGCCTCTTAGACCAGCAGTATCAGCATTACTTGATAGCTTCTTAAAAATGCATAAACTCAGCCCCAATCCAGACCCAAATTTTAACAAAATCCCCAGGTGAATCACACACACACTAACGTCTGAGAAGCACTGCTCTAAATTAAACAAAATTAAACATGTTTCTTTATGAAAATCCCTCAGAGCCTTTGATATGCTTGTATGCATTATAAACCAAAAGAGGCACATAAAGCATACACGGGTAGGGTTTGGCGCTACACACTTTGAAAATTCATATGTTGGAACTTCACTGTGCCCAGCTATCCTGTGGTCTGAGACTGCCTGGGAGACACGATCTCTCACTCTGTTGGTTACTTCTGTTAGTGGTGTGCTGGTAAATATTTACTAACCATCTTTCCACGAGACAAAATAACCTTATTTTCTTGTCAATGACCATGGTGTAAATATTCCTACCATGGGCAATTTCAAGATATGGGCAGTCAGCTCTTAAGACCCAGTAGGAGTTGGCTTGAGGACTCTGTTATTTAGGGACAGTCTGGCTGTGCTGCTTGCAACGCGATGATTTATCTCGTCTGTTTATACTTCTGTCCTCCACTCACTCTTTAGTGACAGATGCCAGACTATACTCAGAATTATCCTTCCTACCATGACTAAGGTTTTCGTAGTAGGGCAACCTCACTGTGCCATTTCCTCACTCAGCCCTTCTCCCAGAATGAGTTCTTCCATGAGGTTCCTTATTCTCCCAAAAGATTTTTGGAGTACCAAGCCCACCAACTTGACAGACGTGGTGTGAAAGTTTGACTCAGGCTGAGAGACACACACACACAGAGTTGGAGCTCCCCCAGCACCACCTTGGCTTCATGACAGCACAGCTTTGGTACATAGTGTTACGAGTTCCTTCAGGGCAGAGACTATATGAATCCACTTTATATCCTTGGTGTCCAGAAACTGGCACATGGTAGGTACTTAAAAATGTTAATAAATGCAAGACCGCAGGTTCATGGTATAACCTGAACTCTTACCCTCCCTAATCCTAAAGCTCACTCCCTACACACACAGTGTTGCTGCTCTAGGCCACTATGGACAATTAAAGAAAGCAGAGGTGGTGCTTCCTCACTCCTGGCTGTTTGAAGACTACTCAAGACTTTCCCAGCAGGTTGTGTGGGGAGTCAAGCACAGCCGCGGGACACATATAATAAAAATGGAAAAGTTCATTTCCCTTTTCATCACTACCAGTTTGGAAAAGTCTTCTGATTCTGGCTGGCTTGATTTCTTTTTTTCTGAAACATTTAGCATCTCCCTCTCTGTGGGATTTTTAAGTTGCCTTCACTGCAAAGTCTGCGTATAAAGCATTGTTCCAGGACAGAGAACCAAGCAGATGGAGGAAAATTAAACAGGGAAAAGCTCTGAAGGGCTGGGATAGCTCCTATGAGGCAAATGGTCTGTTTCCCAGCAGAGCTTCGTGAACTCAGTAAAGCTTGAGTGTTCCAGGGATCTGAGATCAACCACAGAGCCCGAAGAACACTGGCCTATCTAGGAGGGCCACAGAAAGGCCAGCTCCCTGCAGTGAGAGCACTGGACCTCAGCAGCTGCCTCAACACCAGGACTCCTGAGCTGCCTTCTGCATCTCCCGGAGGGCTCGGGCTTACAGACGGAGCACTGAGCTAAGTCTCAGTTATCTGCCTACATAAGAATCTGCATATCAAGAACTTCCACCAGATCCAGAAAATGATTAGATGGAGAGTGGCTGGGGATCCTTGGCTGCAATACTGCATCATCAGAGATCAAGGGGGTGGTTTACCCTGTGGCTTTTATCTTACATCCTCTGAGCCATGCCTCCTCAACTTTGTGGGCCATAAGGGGTCCACTCTTAATTGCCATTACAGCTGTCATTCAACACATATTTGCTGAGCACCTACCATGGGCCAGACCCCCCAGGCTACACTGAGATAAGTAAGAGTCAGACTCATCCCACAGGGAGCTAGAGTGGGAAGTGGCATGGCCAGGCTAGCACACAAAGGCACAGGGCGGGGATAAAAATGGAGACTTCTGGACTCCCAGCCCAGGGTTCTTTCTTCACAGATTGCTCTTGGGATGTGCCCCTTGCATAACTGGTCATGTTTATTAGTTCTCTTTGCATGTACATCATTTTGGATCTTCTATAGCCTCTCCTAACAGCCCAAATAGATGTAATTCAACTTACAATGTATATTTGCTGCTTCCAGACTTTTATGAAAGTAAAACTGGAATTATGTCACCACCTTCTTTTTTACAAGAAGGGAAACTTTCATTCATTCACTCAACAAATACATATTAAGTACCTACCATGTTCCCAGTATTATCCTAGGTACTTGGGAACAGTAGTGGGGAAGAAAAATGAATCTCTGTCTCTTGGTGTTTATATTGTAACAAGTATAGATAGAAACAAACAATAAACTTAATTTAAAAGAAGAGTGTACATAATGTCAGAAGGGGATAAGCACTATGGTTTTACTTTTGTCATCTGCCCACCTCATCCAATTATCCAGCAATCTGCTTTCAAAGGAACTTTGAAAAATGCAAATCTCACCACGGCACTCCTCTGATTAAAATCCTTCAGTTGTTCCCATCATGTTCAGGATAAAACTCGTGACTCTGACTCCTGCTTAACACTTCATTAGAAGACACAGAGCATCATGGTGCTCTTCTCTAAGGAAGGCACTTTTCTCCCCCTCCTGACAGGATTTATATGATTCTGTTTAATATTAGAGCTTAAGAACTATAAAACATTGATAAAGGAAATCAAAGATGACTTAAAGAAATGGAAAGATATCCCATGCTCTTGGTATTGGAGGAATTAATATTGTTTAAATGGCCATGTTACCCAAAGCACTCTACAGATTTAATGTGATCCCTGTCAAATTACCTAGGACATTTCTCACAGAAGTAGAACAAATAAATAATCCTAAAATTTATATGGAATCACAAAAGACCCAGAACTGCCAAAGCAATCCTGAGGAAAAAGAACAAAACTGGAGGAATAAATGTCCCAGACTTCAGACAACACTACAAAGCTAGAGTAATCAAAACAGCATCATATTGGCAGAAAAAGAGACATGGATCAATGAAACAGAATAGAAAGCCCAGAAATAAACCCACACACCTGTGGTCATTTAATCTTCAACAAAGGAGACAAGAATATACAAGGGAGAAAAGACAGTCTCTTTGGCAAGTGGTGTTGGGAAAACTGGACAGCTGCACATAAACCAATGAAGTTAGAACACTCCCTCATACCATATACAAAAATAAACTCAAAATGGATTAAAGACTTAGATATAGGATAGGACACCATTAAACTCCTAGAAGAGAACACAGGCAAAACATTCTTGACATAAATCATAGCAATGTTTTCCTAGGTCAGTCTCCCAAGGCAATAGAAATAAAAGCAAAAATAAGCAAATGGGACCTAATTAAACATAAGCTTTTGCATAGCAAAGGAAACTATAAACAAAACAAAAAACAGTCCACAAAGACAAAAAGACTGGGAGAAAATATTTGCAAACAATGCAACTGACAATGGATTAATTTCCAGGATATATAAACAGTTCATACAACTCAATAACAACAACAACAACAACAACAACAACAAAACAGCCCAATCCAAAAATGGGCAGAAGACCTAAAACCTAAACAGACATTTCTCCAATGAAGACATACAGATGGCCAATCGGCACATAAAAATACTCGATATCACTAATTATCAGAGAAATGCAAATCAAAACTACAATGAGTTACCACCTCACACTGGTCAGAATGACCATCATTTAAAGGTCCACAAACAAATGTTGGACAGGGTGTGGAGAAAAGGGAACCTTCTTACAGTGTTGGTGGGAATGTAATTTGGAATAGCCACTATGGAGGACAGTATGGAGATCCTTAAAATACTACAGATAAAATTACCATACAATACAGCCATTCTACTCCTGGGCATTTATCTGGAGAAAACTCTAATTAAAAAAGACACATCCACCCCAATGGTCTAGCACCACTATTACAATAGCCAAGACATGGAAGCAACCTAAATGTCCACTGACAGATGATTGGAAAAAGAAGTTGTTGTAGATATATACAATGGAATACTACTCAGCCATAAAAAAGAATGAAATAATGCCATCTGCAGCAATATGGAGAGACCTAGAGATTATTATACTAGATGAAGTCAGACAGAAAGACAAGTATCATACGATATCACTTATATGTGGCATCTAAAAAAAAGACATAAATGAACTTAATTACAAAACCAAAACAGGCTTATAAACTTAGAAAACCAGCTTATGGTTACTAAAGGAAAAAGGGAGGAGGGATAAATTAGGAGTTTAGGGTTTGCAATACTAACCATTATATATAAAATAGATAGACAACTAAATACACAACAAGGTCCTACTGTACAGCACAGGGAACTACACTCAATAGCTTGTAATAACCTATACTGAGAAAGAATATATATGTGTAACTGAATCACTATGTTGTACACCAGAAACTAACACAACATTGGAAATCAACTACATTCCAATAAAAAAAATAGCTTGCCACCTTAAGGAATACTCTTTAAGGGGATTGTAGCAATGGGCATTTTTTAATTGCATTCTTCATTGCATCGAATATGTATTTGTCACGTATGTACTACATAATAATCATCAGTATAATGATATTGCCTATACCAAGCTCAATACTTTAAAAAGTACTCTTGCAGGTCAGATTAGCTGGGAAGCAGACTCTGAGACAGAGATTAGCATACAGGAAATATATTAGGCAGTGCTCTCAGGACCAATATCTGTGGGGGAAGGAAAGGAAGCAGCTGTGGAGAAAGGGAAAATTTGGCTGCAATGCAGTCACAACAAAAGCCACAGCTGGCCCCACAGGGAAATCTGAAGCCAAATCTTTCAGAATTGCCCCAGTCAGGGTGAGAGGGATGGCCTTTATGCCCCTGCAATGACCAGTCCTTGGAGGCACCCTGCCTAAGGGAAGGGGGATCTCCACAGTAGAGGGTTCCCAGAGAGGGCTGACAGCTGAAGGCTAGAAGCTGTGGGGAATAAATCCTCAGTCCTGAGCAACAGAATTCTGCGTTTACTACAGATTCCCTTCATATAAGTTCTGAGATCAGCTACTCTAGGATTCTTGGGCGCCATTTTTCCTGGAGTAAACTTATAAAAGGAATGACAGTGGGACAAATTAGAGCCTTTGTTGCTTCCGCTAGTCTCCAGGTGCTACGAATCGTCCCCCTCCCTTGCTACATAATCTAGAAGCCCTTTGCCCTCAGCTAGCACTCTGCTATCTGGGTGGCATGACTCAGACCCTCCTCCCTAACGGGTCTGAGCTTCAGGTCATCATGCCTCTCTTAGGACATGGCTGCTACACAGTATTTGTACACAAATATACATTTACTATTAAAATTAGGCAAAGGAGTGTAAAGTAGACCCAAATACAAAACACATTTTCCCTTGTCCTCTGTGTAACAGCAGCCTACCTCCTCCTGATTCATCAAGTTCAAGTGCCCCTGACATGATAGTAACTCCTCTCCTTGCTGCTATCTCCTGGCACAGGGAGCAAAAAAATGCCTGGGCAGCAGCTGAAGCTCGATGTTTAATGGAACTCTTGTTCTGTCCCCCAGTGCAAGCTTGTCTCCTTTGGGAATCAGGATCTCTAAATCTACAGAGCCCAGAGTTGTGGGCACAAGAAGCACTAATTCCCCCGAATAGTTTTCTGGAATTGATGGTGAGATGGGCCTTTCCTTCTCCTCTCTCTTGGTTCCCAGACCCTTGTGTTTTTCCTACTGGAGACACAGCACTGATTTGCCACTCTGACTAGAGTTTTACCCATGTTCCTTCTGAGCACCATGCCCTAGACTCTACGATCTGGTGATCTTATCACATTACTATTAGTGAACCTACTTCTCTAAATTCTCCAACTCCCAGCCATCGTCTTTAGAGAGAGCTACCACTGAGTGCTGGGAGACACTGGTCCCCTTTTTTCTAGTACATCTCTTACTGCTTTGAGAAATGGAGCATCCTCTGGGTCCTCCCACTAAATATAACCAGCTGGTGAGCTTTCCAGCTTTACATGGTACATTGTATTTTAGCATGCTCTAGACTTTTGATCCACCATCTGCACAACACTTCTGGCATTCTTGCCCAACTTAAGGCATCACTTTCTCCATGCTTCTAAGAGCTATCCTAAGAGCCAACATGTTAGCAGCATCTCCTGGGGGTCTCTCCAATTTGTTAAGCCTTGTATCACAGAAGAGTGTGTCTATACCAGTAAGTTCTCCCTCATCCAACTTTATGTTCCATCCCCCTGATTCAGTACCTTCAGAATCTGCTCCCATATGTCTGTTACTTTCCTGGTTCGCCTGGGTGTATAATGCATCTTACATTTGGTATAATCTCCATAGTCCCTCTGAACTTCCTTGGCCAATGTTACCAGACTTTGGAAGCAAATAGTAGATGAAGTCTGCCTCCAAAACGGGGAGGGTCAGCAACCTGGGGGGAGAGGGCTCTTTTCAGCCAAGGGCAATGCCTGGAAAAAGCTAACAGCTAAGGGCTGTCAAACAGCAGAACTCCCATCCCTCGGAGAATTAAGTTCTTCCATGGTGAAGGGGCTAGTTCTCAGGGGCACAATCCAATACCACCGCAAGTGCTCTCCCAGCGTTCTCCTCTATGCCTGGATATAAGACGTCCTGGAGAGTAAGACCTGCTCCAGGAGGTTAATTCCCGGCAGCAAGAGATCTAACATGTATAAACCTTCTCTAAGGGGAAATTTTGTTATCAGATTATTACAACAGAAAGAGACTTTAGGCTCCATTCTATATCATGATGAAGGAGCTAATGCTTGGAGGTCAGATGACTTGCCCAAAACTCACAGATGGTTGTGGCTGAGACTAGACTGTGGATTAATCATCCATCCTGCTTTAGAGATCTCCTCCTAGCAGCTCTCATCTTCAGTTTGTCCTTCTGTACCCTCCATGTAATTTCAGAGTGATGACATCTTGAGAGGAAGACTCCTGGGGTCCCAAATCTCCACACAGTAAACTGCTTACACCAGTGGTGAGGAGGGATTAATTTACCCATCAGCATGCTTCTCACCAATGGCCCAAGTACTGCATGCAAGTCTGACAGCCCAACCAATTGTGTCAATGCTGGACCCTGGTAGCAAGGTGCTGGCTAACTGTCTTGCAAGGACAAGCTTTCCAGCAAAAGTGGGAAGGAATTTGACCCTCTCCAATCTCCTCACTTGATAGGGGCAAAGGATTTGTCCTAAATCACACTGTGAGAGCTGAGGACAAAATGAGAGCTGGAAAAGGTAAAGTTCTTTCCTCCAGGAATTAACTAATTGCTGGAGGCAACACATCAAACGTCTGTAATGGGAAACTAGGAATATAAGAGTAGAGATGACACACTGGAGCACACCTGCAGGTAGAACCCAAATGCTGTTTCCTGCCAGCTAATAGCCCACTGCCGGGCAGATTAACAGCTGCTGATGGTGTCCTACAAGATGGGAAGTGTTTCCCACTGACTCTGTGCCAAGGGGTATGTGTACGTGCATGCACGCATGCAAGTATGCAACCATCAGCTGCCCAGAGCTGTTCTCTTCCCTGGGTCACTAGTCTCATTCTCTCATATATAAGCCAGCCCCCAGTAGCCATCCACAGCAAAGTCCAGACTCCTTTACTTCATGTTTCCCAAGAACAGAAGGCTCCTTCAGGGTGACCTTGCAGGTTGGATTATCACACTTTAGGAACAAGTATGACACACCTGTAGGAAACATGAGTACA
Organism: Camelus dromedarius; assembly: GCF_036321535.1. Lineage (NCBI taxonomy): Eukaryota > Metazoa > Chordata > Mammalia > Artiodactyla > Camelidae > Camelus > Camelus dromedarius. Next base: position 49,749,613 of record NC_087450.1, read on the forward strand.
CAGACGGAGCTTGCTCAGGTGGGGGTCCCCGGGATGGGGGAAGATCTGAAACCAAAATCGTGATGGAGACCTGGGTCTAGGGTGGGTCAAGGGTGCTGGTTTCAGTTCTCTGAGGAGTAGCTATGGAGACCCTTACACGTCTCCAAAGGGCATGAGCTGGAGTTCCAGGCAGGCAGCTCTCAGAGCTTCCTAACATGTGGCTTCCTGATGCCTAGAGCTATTTAGTTACGCTGAATGCCATAATCTGTTCTTGGAAGTAAGAAGTGAGTTTCTCAGCCCTTCAGATGTTCAGCAAACCAAATGTCAGTAACATTATCAGTGGGGTTTCTAAATTGGGAGGGAATTTTCAAGAGGTGGAGGCTAAGGTGCCTGCCAAAGAGATTCCTTAGTGCTGGCTGACTTGATGGAGAAGCAGAGGGCAGATAAATGATACAAGCCTCTTCAGACTCCCGCTATTATTAACAGAATATTCTTCTCGATCTCTGACCTGTGACTGGCATCCACCTGGGCAGCACTGAGCTGACATTCAGTCGTCTGCACCCCTGTTTACAAACCCCAGGAATCATGACTTCAACCCCATCAAAATGTTGTGGCAGTGCCCCTGGCTATCAACTTCCCTTCTTATGACCCAGAAAGTACCCCCAGAGTCACCAACATTTCTCCAACTTTAGATGTGTTCATTTGTCAATTTAACATGAATTTCAATGGCCACTATGTTCTCCCCTCTCTCACACAATACCCTGTGACTTGAGCTAATAAAACAGAGAATTCAGAGGCCATATTTCAAGAGAATAATACATCCAGGCTTCTGCTGACAGTGTTCATTTTAAGCACTAAATGTTTATGAAGAAAAGAGTTGATCACTTGGGAATATTCCAGAGTCTAATGACCCCCTGTTAGGCAGTCTCAGGGGGAAAGTGGATTCAACCAAGAACTCAAGCCACACTTACTCCCACTTGTCACTTGCTGGGAAATTACCTTACAGGGAAAAAAAAAAAAAAGATCCGTTACTCCTAAACATTAAGGTAATTCAAACAAAAAACTCATTAATTAAAGCACTGGGGAAAGATATGTTGCTGGTAGTTTGAAAACTAGGTTTATGAGGGAGGGATAAAGGGAGACAGGTGACCTAAATCAGAGTCTGCAGACAGCTAAATCCCCAGTGCCTACAGATGTCTCACTCCACAGACAGTGCTGTGGTGTTGAGAGTTGAGCTAAGCTCCTCCGTGGAACTGCTGCCTAGGCATTTGTTTTGCTTGGCCAGGTAGGCTGCAGGGGCCTTAAACTGACACGAGCCCCTCATGCAAGCATATGCCCTAGAGAGCAGCCACAGAGGCACAAGTAAATGGACGTGCCCTACGGGCATTCCCCAATAGCCCTGTGATCTACAGTCCCCCTGCCTCTTGGCCCGGCTTGTTTGCTTAATGCAACCCCATGGGACTCACCAAAAGCTCACCTTTTTGGTTTGAATTGATCAATCCAGCCCTAGCTCAGGAATCCCAAAGCACTCCGTCCACAGACCCTAATAAGGGCACGTGCCCCAGGTCCTGCTTCTCTGCCCATCCGCACTCTGCCCTCATCTCCCCGTGTGGGACCTCTCAGTGTGCTGGCTACTTCCTCCAGGACCCGGGAGGAATCAACCTCTCTATCCCATGTTGTCTTTTAGTCTGTTGTTGAACTGTTGCTCACCATCCAGTACCTTGTGCTCCACTTAAAAAACGTTAATTTAACAGAGTCATAACCCTTGGGCAAGGGGCTGGAAGCAAGTCACCTGCAGCTCAGGGTTCCTGAACCCAGAAGACAAGAAGCGTCTACCACTCAGCTCAGCCCCCAGTTTTATAGAAATACGGCTGCTTCTTCGAGTCATAAAGCACTATGTGAAGGACCCTAAGAAGCTGAGAGCAAGTCCCTCATTTGACAAATAAGGAAACTGCTTCGAGTGGGATGACATCTTGCCAGCATTCCTAAGGGAGTAATTGGCAGAACACGACTGGACCCCATTTTATCAGACCCGAGGTCGGCGTGTTTAATCCATCATACCACAGCATCTCTCTAAGTGCCGCTCTGGGTAAAGCTGACAGTTTAGACAGCGCTCTAAGGTAACGCCACAATTATATGTATCTGCCACCATTGTACCTCCCTTTCCTTGACCCTCTCCCACATACAGGACATGCTCTGCTTTCTAGCAGTTTCCATGTTCCCTGCAGCCCTGCCCAGGCCAACTCTTCTATGGGGGGCTGGCCATTACCCCTCTCCGGTCTTCACCCAAATATATTTCTAGAAGGGAATACACCTAACCAGGTGATTCTAATAAATCTCACTAAGGTAGGAGCTTTTCTGAGCTTAAACTTCCCCCAAACTTGTTAACACAAATGTATCCCTGTAGGTAAAACACAGAGTGACTGTGGAGCAGGGGCACCTGGGACTTGTGGGACTTGGGGACAATTGGCCCTTGCCAGTCCCCACACTACTCCCCAGTCGCAGGGGTGTGACCTTTCAGATTTCTCTTCCACCGTGCAGAGCATCACTGCCAAGACCAGCGCCACCAAACAAGAACTGTGACTAAGAAAGGGGCCCTTGGAAGCTAGCGTCTGCCTTCCCCATCACTGCCCGGGTGGAGCCAGGAGCCAAGGAGAAGGAGCAATCGACTCTCTCAGGAGGCAGCTGCATGGCAGTCGTGTCTAGAAAAGAAAAAATGTCATTACTGCTCGTGAGGGAGCATAATGACCCAAATTATGGCCTGTCAGATGAGACAGCACCTGCCCCAGGGAGGCCACTGCAGCAAGCACAGCTCACAGAGCAGGTGGGAAAGAGAAATGTGCTCCCGGACAGCCCGGGGGAGCGGGGACGTGGGCTTCAGACTCCAGCTGCAGGCTCCTGCTCTCACACTCCGAGGCTGTGCAAAGTCCCCCGGGCCTCCTGGGGGTGGCATCAGGGCACCTGGGGCTGGGCCAGGGAGGGATCAGAAGCAGTCACATACACAGGCTACCCTTCAAACAAGGCCAGGGAACCAGTAACCAACCTCTCGACCAGAATCCTTAAAGACTCCTTTTTTTTTTTTAATAGATTTTAATTTTGTGGAATTTTTATGAAGGATAAAATCATATAAAATCCCTGCTGCCCCGAGTGATGACGGGTGGATATGGTTAAAATCGCACTCACGCTGGGGTCAGATGGGGATGAGTCCCACACCCAGTTTTAATCCTGGGAAGACTCAGGCAGCGTATTTCCCTCTCTGGGCCTCATTTTTCTCTTACTATGACTTCATACAATGACTCTGAGGACTGGGCCTTCATTCATTCAAACAGTATTTACTGAGCATCCGTTCTATGCTGGCGCATACTCCAGCAAGTAAGTACTGGTAATAGTCGTTGTAATGAGAATAGTAGCTGTTATCGCAGCTGAAGAAACTGTAGAAGAGTAGTGGGAATACGCACTTATTAAGCGTCAGACGCAGCTGCAGGAACTTTACATTACTAGCTCCTCTCAGACCCCGACACCCCTGTGAAAGAGGTCCTAATGGTAGGCGGCTTTCCATAGTTGAATAAATTCATAAGCCAATAGGCATGACCACTGCCTTCAAATAACTTACATCCTATGGGAATAAGAGATGATAAGCAGATCACTATAAAATTACAACACAATACACCAGGCCAGAATTTAGAAAACAGCAGGCAAGACACCCAGTTAGATCAAGAGGTCACGAAGGACCCTGAAGCCAGGGCTGAGAAATGAGAAAGTACCACACAGGAGAGAAGCAGGGAACAAAGCACGGAGACACCCAGCACACTGTCCAACACAGGGCAGTTGTTTAATACATGCTAGTCCCCCCTCCCTTATTAACTCCCTGCTATAGAAGCTTGACATGAATATCCACTAACATGTTTACAATCATCGTGAAAACCACCACATTCCTAAGAATGAAAGAAAGGATGAAAACCAGAGCAGACTTTACCTTTGAGCCAGAGAGGCTGCATGAACATATAAGACCAAAGGTGACTGCAGCCTCAGGGAAACTAGGCAATCTCCTGTCTCTCACCCAAAGTGAAGGACCCCAAAAAAGCCTGATCCGGCATCATGACAGGAAAGCACGTGGAATGTGATGGCATCTACCGCCCATGAGACACTTGGGAATAATAAACCAATGAACATGGCTGATGACACTCCTTTAAGACATTTAGACATTTGTTCTACGACCGGTTAGGGATCTTGACTCCTTTTAACAATTTGGATGGATGGATGGATGGATGGATGGATGGACAGATGAATGGCCGATCTCTATGACATCTCTCAATGACTTATTCCAACCATCACCTTTCTATTAAGGAACAACCAATTTATCCTCACAGTAGCTGGGCTTAGAGTTTAATAAATACATTTCCTAGCACTCAGACAGGGGACCTATTAGGCTAGTAATGGAAGCTGCACTTTCAGAGCAGCTATTTGTGGCAAAATGACTGTTCAATACATTTTGAAGCTCCCTGATAATCCATCTAGTGCATCTTCTATATTCTGTGGAGACCCCGGGAAACACTTCAGGAGACAAGGAAAAAGCTAAGATGGTTACAAGTCACATCAAGGGCGGATCCACTTTTATAGATTTTATATGTTGGGGTTATGCCTAACAATTTATGTGAACTAAGTTATTTACTGCTAAATCATGGATCCAATATAAGTTAATACAGAGATTCATCTTTTTAATGTAGATCTGTGGGAAGTGGGTGACAATTAATCTATAATTAAGGGAACTCTGAAAAGTTTGGTTGTTTTATGGATTTCATAATAAATTGACAATATTTTTGGTAAGTACATGAACAGTTTTAGAATACCTTAAAAACAAGCCAGTAATTTAAAATATTTCCCCTGTAATCTTGTTTGTACATTGGGACCAACTCACTTTGAATTCTATAAGAATTTCTCTTCTCTTTAATAAAATAAAGAGGTTTATGAAGAAAAGACCTACGACTTTTAGAGAACAACCAGCTCAATGTGAGCTGTCTGTCTGATATATGAACTGGAAAATTGGATGGGTCATGGGCTGAATTAATAGAGGTATATATTTCAAGTTAAAGGAGAGGTCACTATGCCAGTAGTTACATTTTTAAAATAATATTAGTAACCTAGAACATTCCCAACAAAAATAATCAAAATATTAAAGAATATAATAACTGCAACATATAAGAAAATGGTGATGGATCTAGAAATGTGGGGACTATAAAGGAGAAGATTTGGAGAGAAACGTGATGACTGTCTTTATATATTCAAATTTGTTCTTTGCCTGAAGTGAGTAGCCCAAGGAACAAGGGGTGGAAATGAGAAGGAATAAACCTTCAGATCTAAAAGATCTTTTCAGTAAGGGAATCAAGTAGGCTTCCACTGGTAAAATAATCTGGGCAAGAGACAGCAAAGAGAATTTTAGGCACAATGCAGATAATCATGGCAATGGGTAAAGGCTGAACTACCAACATGCCACTGTGAGTTCACTGTTGGGTTTGCTCATAAGAATCTTTCAGAGAGTTTGTTTAAAAAATAGGGAATCTAAGTGGGGCCAAGCAATGTGGACCCTCATGCTAAGGTGAGGGTGCATGATCAGACAAGAACTAGCTGAGACCAAGCAGAGAGAGGAGGTATTGGCACAGAGAGGGTGATGAGGTGTGGAGGTGGAGACAGCCCAATGTCAGAGTCTAAGAGGGGCAAAGAGGATCCCTGAGCAGGAGAAACAGCGGCAGTGGCATCCCCATGTGGGGTGTCAGAGCCCCAGCAAGGTGAGGAGCAGAGCAGGAGGTAATAATGACATTTGTTGTTAGAGCCCAAACAGGGTGAGGAAAGCTTCTGCACAGCTTGGCAAGGGGTATGAAAGCCTGGTTGGATGAGAAAGGTGTTTGTCAAGGGCAGAAGGGCAGTGACAGCAGCTCAGCATGAACCGTAGGAGCACAATAAGAAGGGCATCGATGCAGAAGAAAGGCAATGGTAGCAGCCTGGTATGAGGGGCGGAAGCCCCAGAGAGGCAGGAGGAGCTTCTGCAGTGGGGCTAGGGACGGAAGAATGGTGCTAGTGACAGGGTATTGGTTGCAACATGGGAGAATTTTTCAAATATATAAGTATACGAAGTCTTCTCATAGTTGGGGAAAGAAATTACAAATATGGGAAAAAATATATATATAGTTAACCCAGAAGTGGAGTTTGAGGTATGAATTCATGGTTTTCAGTATATAGATATATTGAATCAGACAGATAGATAAATTAGTGTATATGTGTGTCTATGCATGCATATATTCCCTAGCTCTACCCACTGAGAACTGGCAGCAGTGGCACCCAAAAACAATGAACACACCTAGCACTGAGATTCTGGTACCTAAACACCATCCTCCACTGAAAGAAACCACAACTCCTTGGAGAAACAGCTGAGTTTAGGGCTGGGGCAGAGAAAGTACAAGAAGACACTGAAGCATCTTTTTGTGCTAGAAAATAATGAGATGCAGAATGAATAGTGAGAACATATCAAAAGGGCCCCAGAGCCAGCTCAAAGGGGCTCCTTCTGCCCAAACCTGAGACAATATAAGTGTCAAAATAAATAAAAATAGTAACAAACTATAACCCAATTAATAAAATAGAAATCATGAGGCCATCCTGACATAGGTTAATAAAGGGAGAGAAGAGAAAGCTTTTTGTTGCAATGGAATGCCAGCTGATAAATATAGAAAGAATGATGCAGTTTGAACATCACCATATAGCAACCATGTAGCATTAATTAATTCAGCCAAGAAATATCAGTGGACACAAAAACTAATATGCAAAAGTTTGATGAGCTTTGTGATAGCTCCAAAGTACCTCTCCTCAAAATATTTATTGATTATAAAGGGAAGAAGAGTAATTTTACAGGGGAAAAACCTGGCAGCCATGACCTTAGTCAGAGACCGCGGTTAATATCACCAGCAGTAAGGCAAACTGAAATCATATGCCATCTGATAAAATGCAATGAGAAGAACACAGCGTCCCTTATGTGACATTTCTGAGGGGAAAAATGAGTAACGTGAATCTAATCACGGAGAAACTTCAGACAAACCCATATTGAGGGACATTCTACAAATTGGCCTGAGTCGAGGCCATGGAAGTTACGGAAAGCCTAAAGAGCTGTTCCAGATGGAAGGAGACTAAAAGAGTTGACAATTAAATGTGACTCATCATCCTGGATTGGATGCTTTTCCCATAAAGGACCTTACAGTAAGAATTTGCAATGCTCAAGTGGTGTCAGATGGTTAGGTATTAGTAATAAATCAGTGTTAATGTCCTCATTTTGATGACTGTATTGTTACAGAGAAGAATGTCATCAATTGAAAGAAATATACACTGAAGTTTCCCGGGATTGATGGGGCTGTGTGTCGGCAATTTATTCTCAAATAACCCCACACGTATACCAGGGGAAGAGTGCTTTTAATATTCTTGAAGCTGTTTTGTAACTTTGAAATTATTTCAAAACTAATAAATAGAAATTCCTGGACTCATGACAGACTTACCAAAGAATGTGAGTTTATGGAAGTGAGGCATATGGAGGTGTGTGTTCAAAGGGTAATTTACTGCCAGGTTTGGAAACCACTGAACTAGATCAGTGCTTATCAAACTTCAGTGTGTATACAAATCACCTGGGAACCTTGTAAAACTCAGACTCTAACGCAGTTGTTTCGAAGCAGGATCTGAGGCCATGCATTTCTAACATTCTCCCAGGTGACGCCACTGCTGCTGGACCACGGGCTGAACTTTGACTGGAGAACCAGATGATCTTTGCGAGCATATTGCACCTGGCAATCTGTGGGAACAGGATTCTTCTTCCAGCCCTCAAAGAATCTGTGGCAGTAGAATTCATAAATTTGAATGCACTTTCATGAGCAGCCTGTAAGATAAACTGGCAATGCACTTCACATTTGTGGATGATCCTGCATGATCCAGCAAAAGAAGAATCTTGCCCCCAGAGAACATTCTGTCAGGCTCTGGGCATGTTTCAGAATTTAACAAGAAGCTTTATTTTTTTGCCAACATGACCAAAACCTAGGCAATGATACTTCATCAGAAGTCTAGAGATGCGGTGAAAAAATATGAAAAGGCTTTGCTAATAAAAAAAAAAGTGGGATAATGTCCCACTGTCTCTTATATCAAAATCTGCTTGCAATTGAAACTGAATTTAACTTAAAAACATTTTTTTTTTCCCTCAGAGCAAGAGAGAAAAAAGACCTAGGAGTCCATGCCAAAGGTGATTGTCTTAGCTACCTGATGAATCTTTACTTCTTCCTCATACCTACATCAAATCCTAACAAACTGACTCCTTTACCATCTTTGTGTGGAATAATAATTATTATTAAGTGTCAGCATATGTCTAGCCATGGACTAGGCCTATTAATTGAATTTCATCTTTTTCATATTTTTTATTTTAAAAAATAGGCAACTTCTGTTATGACCTCCCTGAGTATTATGCCAAAGTCACAATTTTATACTTTTTCTACTTAAAGCTGTGCCCATAAGACAACATATAGTAACATTTATGTGTGGTTCAAAGACTTAGTTACATGTTATCATAGTGTACCTATCCTTGTGCAACTGTTGTTCTCACTCAAAATTAAGGTTTTGAGCCTCTAAAGACAGGCAGAGAGACAGATGGAGTATTCCATTCTATGAACATGCTACCTTTGATTTATAGGCCATTAATTTGCCTTCAGTTCTTCACTACTCAAGCAATGATATAGTAAGCATCTTTATGTATGCTCCTACTTCACGTGTGCAAGAACTTCTCTGGGTACGTAGCCAGAAGCCAAATTGTGAGTTCACAGGTGTGTGTGTTGTCAAATGCACTAGAAAATGTCAACTGTCTCTCCAGAGTGGTTTTACCACGTATGGTCCCCTGGTAGTGCAGGGGGGTCCTCACACCCCCACATACACACCAACACTTGGATTGTCACTTTTTAAAAAATCTTTGCTCATTATAAAAAGGTACTTTGTTGTTTTAATTTATATTTATCTGACTACCAGCCAGATTATTTAATCTTTCCTTACTCAGCTTTCCTCTTTCATGCATCACCTGTTTTCATCCTTTGCCCATATTTATTAGGTTGTTTGTCTTTTAATTAGTGACTTGTAGTTTTTTTAATACATTCTAAATGGTCAATTACATGTGTGACAAACATCTTCTCCTAACCTGTCATTTCACAATGACACTATTCGTGGCATCTTTGGTCATGTAGAAGTTATCAATTTTGAGTCAAATATATCAATATTTCCCTCTGTAACTTGTGTATGTGAAGTTTTGCTTAAGAAATCATTTTCTTCCCCCAAGTTCACTGAGATGTTCATATAAAATTCCTCTAAGAATTTAAAAGTCATCTTTTACAGATTACTTGCAATTTACTTTGTTTAAAAGAGACAAAAATCTAGTTTACTTTTATTATAATGGGGAAAGCCAATTGTCCCAACCCCAGATCATCCTCCCCACTGATTTGTAAGTGTTCCTCCATCACCTACCAAATCCCTTAGCAGTTTCAGTCTTTTTCTGGACTCTCCATTCTGTTCCAGTCATCTATTTGCTTTTCCTTGTGCCAATAGGACACTGTTTGAATTACCATAGCTTTATAAAGAGCTAATACTTGGTAGTGCAAGTCCCATCAACAAGATCTTTTATCAGTCTGTTTGCACATAGTTTCAAGTTTTTTTAACTTCCTCTGTTACCTAATGCATCACTAATTTTAATGAATGTTCTGTGTCTTGAAAAGAATGCATATTCTCTAGGTTTGTCTATTGTATCTGTGAAATCAAGCTTGGTATTCATGTTATTCTGAATTTCCTAAATCTGTTCTAAATTTTTATTTCCTTTATGTGATTGAAAGTGATGTTGAGAAGTACCCGTAACTGTTGTCTATTTACTTCTCAGGGATATTCCCTTCTAGTGATGAAGTGCCCTCCTTATCACCATTTCTGCTTTCTACTTGAAATTCTTTTTTCCCAAAACTAACATTTTTCTTTACTTTTTAAGTATTTTTGTTCTGTCAAATCAATCAAGTTTTTCCTATTCTTATGCCACTCTTTAAATCCTACTGGCTTGAAAGTTATTCTTCGTACTTCTACCCAAAGTTTCTATACTGTTTTGAAAACTCATCAAAATATCATTCACTGTCATCACCTTTTCTAGTTAACATGCATGTATTAAATCATCAACATGTACCCAACTGAATATAAATGTCTCAGAACCCTCTCCCTCTCTCCCCTGCTCACCACCAGTCTTTACTGCCCTACCACAGAATGGATGCATTCTGTTCTATTTCTGCCCCCAGTTGGAGGGCCAGAGGTTAAGAACCCAGGACCACAGGTATCTCACCTTCTTCCCTACTACAGCAGCTTGACAGATGTGAGGCAGGAAATCCAGATGAAAGCATCTATTTGACATTTCCAGACTCTCCATGATATGGGTAGATGCAAAGTCTGTTCTTGAAGGAAAATACCAGAAGGTACAATGTAACTCCCTATCTAACCCACATTCTCAAATTCAGATTTATGATGAATAAGATTATCATTTTAATCTCTCTCTCTCCAATTCTCCCATCTATTTTTTAAATTGGTTCTAAATTCAGACAAAGAAAAACAAAGTATAATGATATACTAAGCCTGACCTCTGACCTCTGACCTGGGTAAAGTAACATAGATAGCAAAGTTCTGTCTGTTCACTAGGAGCTCCATAACACAGGACACATTTCCTAACGAGGGAGCTGGAACTCCAAGATCCACTTTGGATGAGATTGAAACCAAAAGAGACGTTAAAGGAAATAGAACAGACTAGGATGACATCAAAAGATGCCTTCACTTTGTCCCTGGCATTGGAGTTTGATGCCGAGAAGCCCAGCTCTACACATCCCAAGGTTCTCAGAAAAGTAATTGCTTGATGCTTAATTCAAATTAAATTCTTTCCCTTTTGTGGGTGGGGAGGAGAGCTGATGATTTCTTCCTGGAGATGCCCCTGACTCACTGGGACAGCACAATAGCAATGGTTCTTGCCCCACTGATGGGGGTGCAAAACACATGGTGGGGTATTGGTCCCCACAGCAGGGGAGCTCTGTTGTGCTGTCACTAACACTGTGGTCTTTCCAGCCAAGATAGTGGAAATAAAAGTAAGATAACCAGCCATTCTTGGGTCAGGACCATACCAACCAGCTTCTAGCCTCCAGACAGCTTGACTCTGGCCTCAACTCTGCAGGGGCTCTCCATAATTCCCCACTCACCCCACAGGCACTGAGGCAGGAGGTGGCATGGGCCAGCTTCAGAGAGCGCTAATGTTTGAGAAATGGCACAGGGTGACAGGAAGCTGGTCAGGCACAGGAAGGCAAAACAGCACGAAGGATGTTCAGCGACCCCTGAGTTCACATTTCTGTCCAGAGCAGACATTTTGAATAAGGAAGGATTCGATAATTAGCTTGACAATGTATTTAGAAACCTTCTATTTTTATGTGCTCAGAATAGCACACTATTATTGATTACATTATAAACAGTCAAATTGCATAATCTTCCTAGCTCCTGCCAGTCTGTGTTGTTTAAGTTTGAACAAATTGTGTCCACTACAGAAAGTCTTAGGTAAAGAGAAAATTCGTTTTCAAGGAGTGTATTCAAATATTTTTAAAATGCAGAAAGCACCTGTGTAATTTCCTTCTGTAGCTAGTATTCTTAGCCAGTATTTGTAAGAACTTATGCATGATACACGTTCTAGAATTGACAGTAGTAATAGAGCAGGTTTGTATTTGATTTCACTTGCTTATTTCAAAGAGTCCTGTACACCCTTATTAATGTGCTACAGCATTTTAAGCAAAATGGTGCAGCAGTGAAGGCAGGATGGGCTTTCCCATGTCCTCCCCAAAGGGATAATCAGTCTAGACCAGAGGAGCATTGGGAACTAGGGGGGAGGGAAACTGAGCAAAGCCCAAGTGTGAGATGAGCCAATTTTACTTGAAATGGCTATGTGGAGAGTCCCATCAGCTCCCTTGCAAATGGACAAGTCATAAACCTGCCTAATGACTTGGAAACTCAAAATTGCCCCTTTCATTTTAAGGAATTTTTAATGTTGTCCTCTCCAATGGGCACCATTAACAAAGAAACCCTCCACTCCTGGTTTCCCTGGTAAGCAAGTGTGTTTTCAGTAAGACCAGAGGGGAAAAGAACTCTCTGTGGGGAAAGATGTGTACGGAGAGAGGAGCACTTGCTAATTTCTCCAACCCACCCAATCCACTGAGGCAGAGAGACTGCAGGGTGTGCAAACCACAGAGAATGTAGAATTTATCTCAGCTGTGATCGCATCTTCCAACCATTTTAATCTCTCTCTTTTTTTGACATTGTATAGTAATACTTTCTTCGAGGAATGTTCTTTAATCTTATAATTTGAAAACAAATTCTATTTCAGCTGTCCTTCCAGTAGGCGACCTTTAATGGTTTTGCTATAGGTAAAACTCTGTCATTACGTTCTGCCTCCCCGCTCAGCTTTCTGGATATCGGATTGCTCAGATGCTGCAGTTTTTGTCAGTGATAATATTGCCCTTTCAAAAATTTCTCTGTAAGCAGCCTGAAAGGATTCATTCGGAGCAGTGGTTTCATTAATTTATTTAAATGCATTTCTCAAACAAAGCAGGTTAGTTGTTTCTAAATGTCAGGGTCCAGGAGAAGATTTGAAAATATTCTGCAAAATACAATTGTCCAGGCTTTCCGAGAAAAAGCAAGCAGGCACCTGTGAAGGAAGCAAACACGAGTGGCTGCGTGCTGCTCCCAGAGGCCCCAGCGGTCCAGCTCAAGATCAGCAGCATTCGCTCCAGCCTCTGGGCAGAGAACCGTGCTTACAAAGTGGTTTTTGCTGCGGATGATATTTAGCGCTAATCTTTTAAATACGAATTGCCCCTTCCGTTAAAGACCTTGTTTGGAGGCAGGTTGTTTGAGCTTAGTGAAGTGACTGGGCCCATTGGATGGGCACCAGGATGAAGGGACTCCTGTGTGCTCAGCTGGGTGAACTGGGGCCTAGGGGGCATCAAGTTGGAGAAAACAGAGGGCTCTGGACCAGGCAGGGGAAAATGAAATAACGTGCTGAAAACCTGAGTGAAATGTGAACAGGCAGTTCAAAAGTATTGGTTGGTATATGTCATTTTAGGAAGAGTAAAATGTATCTTCTTCCAACATAGCTCTTATCGCTGGATTTTAAATCACCCAGATGTTTTAGCTTTTTTTCACTCCCTGGCTAAAAAAGGGATGACTCCCCATTGTCTACTGAATAATATCTAATCTTCTTAGCATGACATTCAAGACCCACCACAAGCTGGCATGAGCTTGTCTTTGAAACTGTAACTCTTTACCACTGCTGCCTCCACACCACACACCCTTTACACACTCCAGTGAAACTAGATGGCCTCCACTTCCTCATCACTTCTGGCATTTTACCCATCTTCGTCCTCTTGTGACAGCTGCAGACCCTCTCCCTTCTCGGGCATCATGTCAACCTCTATTGATTCTTCAAAGCCTGGCACAAATGTAGGAAAACTCACCCCGCGCTGCAACAAAGGCTGTGCCTTCTGCATCTTCTTGACACTTTGGAACTCTCAGCTCTCCTATCACAGCGGACAGACTTCATGGTGCTCTACGTACATGCTGTGTATCCCCGCGGAGGTTGTACCCCTGACGGCAGACCTGGTCCCTAGCCATCCCTCCACCGCAGTGGCCCTCAACCTTTCTTGACACCTCAGGCACCCAGGGGCTTTGAAGACGCACCACCACTGGGTTCCAGCCCCAGAGGCTCCAGTACAATGCTCTCTCTGAATTTGGAGTCTGAGCATGGTAATTTTTTTTTACCATCTTAAACATTTTAAGTGTACAGTTCAGTAGTGTTAAGGATATTTGCACGATCATATAACCAATCTCCAGAATATTTTTATCTTATAAAACTTGAACCCTGTACTCGTTAAATAACAACTCCTCATTCTCCCCTCCTCCGAGCCCTAGCAACCACCATTCTACCTTCTGTCTCTATGAACTTGACTGTTCTAAGTGTTTTATACAAATGGAATCATACAGAATTTGTCTGTCTGTGACTGGCTTATTCCACTGAGCATAATATCTTTAAATTCATCCATGTTGTAGCATGTGACAGGATTGCCTTCATGTTTAAGGCTGAATAATTTTCTACTGTGTGTATCGACAATATTTTCTTTGTCCATTTATCTGTTGGACATTCAGTTTGCTCTCACCTCTTGGCTACTATGAATAATACTGCTATGAAAATGAGTATTCAAATATCTCTTGAGATACTTTCAGTTCTTTTATTTATGCCCAGAAGTACAAGAGCTGGGTAATACGATAATTCTACATTTAATTGTTTAAGGAACTATCATACTGTTTCCTGGCTTCACCATCTTATGTTGTTTAACAGTTCCTAATTCCTCCACATCCTAACACTTGTTTGCTGGGTTTTTGTTTTGTTTTGTTTTGCTTTTTGGGAGTAACCATCCTAATGGACATGAGGTGGTATCTCAGTTTGTTTCTGATTCGCATTTCTCTAGTTAGTGATGTTAAGCATCTTTTCATATGCTTTTTGGCCATTTGTGTGTCTTTAGAGAAGTGTCTATTTAAGTCCTTCATCCACAATTTAATCAGGTTATTTGGGGTTTTCTGTTGTTCTTGTTGAGTTGTAAGATTTCTTTATACATTATGGATATTAGCCACTTATAGGGTATATTATTGGTTAATATTTTTTCTAATTCACAGTTTGCCTTTTTACTCTATTGACTGTGTCCTCTGATGCACAGAAGTTTTTTCTAAGTTTGAGGTAGCCCCTTTGTCTGATCTTGCTTTTGTTGCCTGTGCTTTTGGCATGATGTCCAAGAAATTATTTTGAAACCCAATGTCATGAAGCTTTCCTCCTGTTTCTTTCAGGAGTTTTAAAGTTTTAAATCTTATGTTTAAGTCTTTTATCCTTTTTGAGTTAATTTTTGTATAGAATGTATGGTAAGGATACAATTTCATTCTTTTGGATATGGATATCCAGCTTTTCCAACACCATTTTTTGTTGAAGAGACTGCTCTTCCCTTTGAGAGCACCCTTGTTGAAGATGACTTCACCTCACAGACTGGGGTTTACTTCTGGGCTCTCTATTCTATTCCACCCATCTATATGTCTATCTTTAGGCCAGTAACACACTGTTTTGACTACTATAGCTGTATGATGCACTTTGAAATCAGGAAATATAAAACCTCCAAATTTAATCTTTTTCAAGATTGGTCTGGCTATTCTGGGTCCCTTGAGATTCCGTAAGAATTTTAGAGTAGATCTTTCTATTAATGCAAAAATGTCACTGGAGTTTTGGTAAGGACTGCATTGAATCTGTAGATTACTTTGTGTTTCATGCCCTCTCAAAGCAATCTACAGATACTATTTTATTAGAAGTTCCTCAGGATTCCAATGCATAATCTTGGTTGAAAACTACCATTTATTTCCCCTCTACAGTGGTTAACAAAAAGCCTTGCAAATGGTCATTAAATGGGAATTTGCTTTAAATTATTAATCAGTTATTTAGCACACATTTTGTAACTATTCTGTTCTCTGGAGCAATGTGACAGTAACTTTGATTTAAAAGAGAGTGACAGAGGGGGAAAAAAGGCCAGAAAATGGGGCTCTGATCAAAAGCAGCCAGACGCTGTAAAATAGCAAACCATGAAAGCAAACCACGTATGTAACTACGCCTCCTTCCCAGAAGAACATCCTTCACTCAAAGAAGAAAGCGGGTGCCTCCAGTGAAGTGAGGAAAGGGGAGGTTATAAGGGAGAGACATGAAGCTAGACCCCATGTCTAGAGCCACAGCCAGCTCATTCAGAAGTCTCCCAGGGATCCCTGTGAACGAGAAATCAGTGGAAATGTCTTGTCCTTAGGAATTCAAATAAAATCGGTTTGATTTAATATACTTATATATTGCAAATTGATTACCACCATAGTGTTAGCTAATATGTCCATGAAGCCACACAATTATCATTCCTTTTTTGTGGTGAGAACATTTGAGATCTACTCTCTTAGCAACTTTCAAGTGTATAATACAGTATATTATTAACAAGAAGCACCATGATGTACATTAGATCCCCAGAAATTATTCATGTTATAACTGGAAGTTTGTACCCTTGGAACAACACCACCCCAGCCCCTGGTGCCAGCATTCTACTCTGTGTTTCTATAAGCAACAGAGCTCCCTACATTCCTCAGGTAAGTGATATCACACTGTATTTGTCTTTCTCTGCCTAACCTATTCCACTCAGCATAGTCCCTCAAAATCCATCCATGTTGTCATAAGTAGCAGGGTTTTCTTCTTTCTGGTGGCTCATTAATATTCCCCTATTTTCTTACCTCATGGGGGCCCATAATTCTTCCCAATATCCCCATAGGTAGAATCTTCCCGAAGACCTCTAGCCTCCTTCTCTGCCCACCAGAAGCAATACGGAGCTATCCACAGTTCTGGTTTAAAAACGACTTCTTTCTCTGTCTCCCGACTGCCCTTCCTCCTGGTTCTCCATGCTCTCCTGCAGCTTGCAGTGACGGGCACACTGCTGCAGGCCTTCTGTCAAGGGAGCCAACGCTGACAGAGCAAAGGCAGGGGAGGGGGTGGGGGAGACAGTATCGCCTGTAACTTCCCAGAGGAAGAAAAATGTCTGCAAATACGATAACTATGAAAAGCACACAAACCTCTTATAAATTATGAAACATTATTTTATACTTTAAAAATTATACATTTTTCATCAGGATGAAAAATAAAAATCCGGTACTAATGCACTCAAATAGCCCGCGCTCCTGCCTGTATTAACGGGGCAGAGTCCCGGAGGCTCCGAGGAAGCCCGTCGGAGCTCACGTCCACCTGGAACACAACTCCTTCCGAGCCCCCCTGACCGGGCGAGCTACAGTTCCCAGTTGTAAATGGTCAAGCTCTCCAGACGGGACCAGAACAATGACAGTCGGCAACCTGGTTGTCTTAAAAGAAACCCTCTTGAAAAATGACCGCAATCTCTCTTCTAGGCGGGATGTTAAGTCTTGGCTCAGAGACGAGAAAGAGACAAAAATGTGTCCTTTGTTGGAAGTGCCCCAGTTGGGGCTTTAGGCATCAGTTTTCCTTCTGAAGAGAACACTGCTACTGAGGGAGTTTCAGGAGCCGAGAGGAGATAATGTTCCCTGGACAGGAGGCAATCAGTCACCCCAGCCCCCAGAGTCCAGCTTCTCATTTTCAAATGATCTCCCTGATAGTCCAGAATGACCTGGTTGGTGCTGTTCAGGACTCGGTCCCCAGGACCAGGGAAGAAAGAGGATGGAGTGTATACAGGAGAGTGTGGTATAAAAGCCTAGAGAAGGAGAATGAAAAGAGGAGGGAAGAGGGGGCAGGGAAGGGAGAGTGAAGAGAAAGAGAAGGAGGAGGAGGAGGCAGAGAAGGAGAAAGACCTGTATCACTGGGGTACCGCCGCATCAGCACTTCCAGATTCAGCCTTGCAGGGTTTGCGATCACCGAGAGGTTGGAGAATTTCAGTGAGCAGAGCCACAAAGTGGGGGTGTTGACACCTATTTCTCCTCTCTTAAAATATTGATAATTTTCACATATTTTACTCTAGGCTAAATAATCTAAATCAATCAGTTAACTCCTGAAAAACCTGTCTGCATTTGCACTCACAAGGGCCAATCTTCTCCCCTTACCTGTCTGCACATCCTGGCCATCCTTCCAAATGCAGCTCAGATCACAGCTTCCGGCTGCAGCCTTCCCTAACCACTGGTGCTAAGCTGGGATACCACCCCCTTCCTTTTCTGAATTTCTAGGTAGTTATAAACTGTAAAATTCACTTGGCAGTGAGTCATGTACTGCACAAGACACCCATGTCATTGTTCTTTCAAAGTGTTATTAAATATAGGATGAACATATTCCAGCTTCAGCCCAGACGGTACCGGTTTATGCAGGTTTGTTCAGATTAATAATTAATAACACCCCTGTTTACTCTCACAACTACCCCAGGTTGGGAAGATAA
The DNA here is from genome assembly GCF_036321535.1 of Camelus dromedarius. Lineage (NCBI taxonomy): Eukaryota > Metazoa > Chordata > Mammalia > Artiodactyla > Camelidae > Camelus > Camelus dromedarius. Next base: position 49,767,663 of record NC_087450.1, read on the forward strand.
ATAATATGCTCAGTCCATTTAAATGTTAAATTCTGTGTCATTCTAGACTCTCTAATGAGAATCTAAAAGCTCCTCAGGGCTCTCTGTCATGCCCCACACCAGCCTGGCTCCTCACACACAGTGCCCAATAATATTTTTATGGTGAGCATGAATTGCCCTTTTCATTTTAAAAGACGGAAAGTGAACAAGCCCTATAAACCTGTAAACACGCTGAGTGTAAGGAGAGAGGTTTTAATTTAACTTAGGCCCTCACTGTTTTCATTGTGTAAGACCTAAAACTCATCACATTCCAGAACCGAAGATGAATGTTATTCTCAGATTTGCGTCTGATTTTCAAAGATCACAGAGAAAGGGAAAGCGGCAATTCAAACACAGGCACGCTGGTCTCCCCCTCCTGATGCCTGGAGACCGCTCGCCTTCTGCAAGCTCAGGCTGCCCAAGCCTGCAGGTCACCTTGGGTCACTCTGAGAGGTATTTACTCAATTTCATTCTTACAGGAACATAAGTGGTGCTGGCAAATAAAGTGTGAATTTAAATGACAAACATTCTGAAAACATCAGCCCAGAAAATGAAATCTCTTCTTCTTTATTGAAACATTACGTTCTCCAGGTGAAACTGAAAGTCATCTCTTTTTCCTCCCTCTTCATTTCCTTCTAAGTGGGGAGAAGCCCGGAGATGATTATGTCATCATCGATCAGTTCATCTACCCATCAGTCAATGTTTATCAAGCACCTGTTCTGTACTCGGTGCCAGACATGAATGATGAGTGACATGGACACGGTCCCTGCCCTCAAGTAGTCTACAGTCTGATGTGCAAAAAAGGCATCAAATGCTTGTGGGATAATTATGTAATTAACACCTGGCATTAAGTACAAAGGATTGTTTCAGCAAAATCTTGTCAGGAATCCTTAACCCCCACTAGAGAATCAGAAAGCACCTCTGTAAATAAGAGACACTTAGACTGGGGCCCACATGGTGAAGAGGAATGGACAGGCAAAGAAACAAAGAAAATAGGACGAATGTTGCAGACAGGTTGCTGCTGGCACATAAGCCCTGAGATGGGAGTGAATGTCCTGACTTTGAGAAGCAAAACGTGTTCCAACATCTGAGCAGGGGTGAGGGAGGAAAAGAAGAGTGGGCGTGGCCCAGGGCTCCAGGGTGTGGTTTCTTATTCTTCCTTTTGATCATCATCCCAAAATCAGTTACTAAGGCCAACACCTAACCGGGCAGCTGAGTGAACATCAAAGTCACTGCCAGGTCTTAAGGACTTTCAGTCTGACTCATATAGTAACACAGGACGTGAATTAGGCTTGGTAGGACTCAGGGCCCTGACAACAGCATTACTTTAAAAGATAGGCATGTGCATCTAACCACAACCACTTCTGAACCAGCTGTTCCGTTTCTAAGCACTCCCCACTCCCCCCAGTCCTATGTTCTGCTTCAGGAATAACCAATCCATCAGCTACCAATTTTCTTGAACGCCAGCCTACATGTGGCTATAGATTACTATGCTAGTGCTACCAAAATAAAGAGAAAAGGGACACAGTCTGCCCTAAAGAAAACTAAAACGGGCAAGGGAAGTACTGGGAATAGTGTTCTGACGTGGTATAAAAGAGGAATATGGACTTTGGAGTCAGAGAGGCTTGGGTTAAATGCTAGCTCTATCACTTATGAATTTTGTAACCTTACATAATTTTATCAACCTCCCTAAGCCTCAATATATTAATTTGAAAAATGAAGGTAATATCCATCTACTTCCTAGAATTGTCAAGAAGATTGAATGAGGTAATATTTTCAGTTACTATGTGTATGTGTGTGTGTTTCTGTATGTGCGTGTGTGTGTATGTACAGGGGAAATGGCCCAAGTAACAAGGGAGACAGAGCAAAAAGATAAACAGAGACTCTTCCTCACTCTTAAATTCACAGAGTGATAGGGATATAGACATATAGACACTATAATCACAATATAAAATAAAAATTTAACAATCCAGAAAGAGGTGATGAGTGTCTGTACTAAAAAGGAGAGGCAGAGGTGATGTGGAGAAAGAGAGAGATTTGAGAGCTATTTTAAGTAAATTCAAATTACACAGATTTGGAAGTGTGATATAAAAAATGTTGGTAAAGTTTTGTTTTCTATAGATACTTTGCAATAATGTGAATTCCCTGAATGTAAAATGCATTGAAACATGGTTCTTTCAAAACTGTCTTGCCAAATGTATCGAAGTTGTGTTTACACTCTAACCATAAGGCACTGGCACTTTAGCTGGTAAACAGAAATGCTTGCCTTTCTATAGGTTTAGTCTTAACTTAAGCAAGTTCCCAGCTATGCATGGTTTTCAGGAACCACATCCCTCCCAGTAAGTCCAGGTCACCTTGCATTTGGGGTGGGGCCGGGGAGAGTGCTAAGACTTAAATGAATAAAGGGCAAAGAGATGTTATAAGGGAGAAGAAAAGGTAATGGTCAGCTTAGATTCTTTGGATGTAGATTCCAAGTTTATGTGACTTAGTACCTGACAAAGCCACTTACTAAGACCACAAGTCAAAGTGAGTTCCCCATGAGAAGTGTGCAAAGGTATGTCAAATAACTGTATTTCAGAGATATCAATACTTAGGTCCCTGTGTCTTGTCAGATGTGGGACAGAAAGAACCCTAAGGACCCCTCCAATCAAGACGAGGGTCTTCCTCATGCTTCTGCTCAGTTCCCACAGTCCTCAGGGTGAGTGCCATTCCTTTGGAGCTGACTCTGCCAACTCTTTTCTACTTTATTGTTTAGCATTTAACATGTTCCAGTGCAGCCCCCTGTGTGGACTGTGATCTCCTCGAGTTGGTGGTGGCAACAGCAGTAGCAAGTGGCAGCAGTGGTAATAATGATAATATCTATATTATGCTTACCATGTGCCAAACTCTGTTCTAAATGTTTTTCATGCATTAACCCATTTGCTCCCCTTACAGACCTTTGAGGTAGATAATTGTTTTATGTTCATCTTACAGAGGAAGAAACTGAAGAACAGAGGATAACTAACTTGCCCAGGGGCACACACAACAGAGCCAGGATTCGAACCCAGGTAGCCTGCCTCTGGAATCCGTGCTTTTATCCGCCATGTTATCCTGCCTCTGCGGGTGGTGAAGGTTCACAGCCTTGTGGCTCTGAAGGTATTGAGATGGTAACAGGGGTTCTCTGAAGCACAGGACCCTGGTGAGTCTTCTTCCTTTCCTCAGCCTTTCCTTTTTGTGCCCTTGGTCTGTGAATTTCCTGGGATCCCCTATTAGGAACTGCCCATTTCTGCAGCAGCATCACCATTCGAGCTTCTCTTATCCTTAAGCCCAGACTAGCTCTGACTACCTCAACACTGAGGCACCTACCTTTGTTACTTCATTCTAAGGGAACCAACACAGAGAAAGAGCAGCAACATGCAGACTCATTTATACACCTTCTGCTGTGAGTGTAATGATGATGACCAACCATGTCGAGAGCCCAGGTGGGTATAATATCACTGTAATATCTGCTAGGTACCCATGCTGGGCACCCTCCCTGGTGTAACATTTGTGGAAGGAGGTAATACTGAGAAGTTCTGGGGTTGAAAGGGACAAAACCCAACTTTCAATATCTTAGGTAACAGTAGAGATTAATTATTCAAATACTGTTGAACCACCTCAAGGAACTCAGGCCTAGGAATGTGGCTGGATCTCAGGAATAAACGGAACAAGGTAACACTCAGGATTCCTTCTCCAGCTCATATTCCCAGTCCTCTCTGCACAACCGATACACATTTCTTTCTTTTTCTTTTTTCCTTTCTTCCATTCTGTTTCTTTCCTTATCTCTCTCCAGACCAGTTCTGCTTCTCAGGTCCTTGTGGAAAGAACGTGTCCACTCATATCCCCTGAGCTCTCGATCTTACTGCTACAGGACAGAGAAAAACACCTGACCCAACTCTCCAGGCCCCAAGTCCAAACCTTGGACCAGTGTCTAAGGAACAGAATCACTACTAGCAGAGCGGCTCTTACAGACACATTGATGAGCAAGGAAAAAGCAGTTACTAGAAAAGGGGGGCTAACGGGACAGCCCCATGGGTGTCTTCTACAAGTGGTCACCATGCCAATTAACGTACCTGGAAAACACCCTCAAGGAGACAAAGTTTGCCGAGGAGCTTCGTCTTAATGCAGCATGGAAGCTGTAGGCACCGTGACTTGGTTAACGTGTGCATACAGTTGACATTCTATAACAACAGCTAATATTTATTACACATTTAAATCTGCCAAGAGAATTTAGTAGCCACAAAATCTCTCTACAATCATCATGTAATTATCGCTGTTTTAGAGATGAGAAAACTCAGTTTTGGAGACAGGAAGGGACCTGCGCAAGTTTACACGGCTAGAAGAGTTCAGTTTCAGAAAGTGAACATGGTTCTGTCCACACTTAGACCCACCACTGTCGCCACTAAGACACCCTCTCTTTTAGAAAAGACGTGTTATGCACTAAGCCTGATGCCAAGTGAAAAATTCCAAATGCACATTCCAGGTGATTAAAAGAGAAAAAATGTAAATAGAACCACCAGTCTTGAAGATGCACTATTTTGACTTTGATTCCCCTCATCCACTCAAAAAAGAAGAGCTGACACTGCTCAGCTTCCTAACCTCACGTGACTCCAGATGGCATTCCTGGACGGACATACAGCTACACAGCAGTCTTAAGAAGAATCCAGTACCATGTATCTGTTTATGCTTTGGCTTTCCAGGAAGGTCTTCCAAGTCCCTGAAGATCCAGGAGACAATTCTGTAGCATAAACTGTCACTTACAGACAAAGGTCCAGTAGCTGCCAGGTCCCTGTGTGATGCCACTTGTCTCGGGAGGCATGTGCTGGGTTTGGGATTTTAAGCACATCTCATGACTGCACTCCGGTTTTGTTGCTATTCTGTTTTATAGGTGAGAAAAATGAACACTGGAATATTTCATCTGGCCTACCTAAACCCCAAATCACAGACACCTCTCAGCTAAATAACTCTACAAGGGATTTTTTTAAAAAACAAAACAAAACAAAACAAAAACCAAAAGAACCAAAAAAAAACCACCTCAGTGCTGAAAGATTTCACAGGAAAGACCCATCCCCGCCTGCCTGACTTTCCTTGCAACACAGAGCCCTGTCTTTTCTCCTGTGGAGGTGGTTATCCGACTGCCCTAAAGTTGCTCATGCTGTGTCTGTCTCCCCCACTAGACTCTCTTCTTCACCATAGTATTTCCAGCATCCAGCACAGTGTCAAATATATACTAACTCAACAGGTGCTCAACATGGAAGGGAAGGAGGGAGGCAGAGAAGGGGGAAGGGGGGGGGGAGGGAGGGAGGGAGGGAGGGAGGTCTAGGGGATGGATACAGTTCATATGTTCTAACAGCAGGCAAGGTTTTTGAGTAAGTGATCTATAAACTTAGAATAAGATCTATTAACACCTGGCGATCATTAGTTCTGACAAGAAGACACCCTGAGTGGTCACTGGACTCCAGAATCCTCAGAGAGAAGAGCCAAGCCCTTCCCTAGTCTCTCAAGGCGGAGTGCAGGACTGCTTCCCTCTGTGAGTGGGACACCCCCGACCAAAACAGTGTGGGCAGAAATGGCTGACTGAAGAGCATGTCCATTCATCTCTCATCCTCAGCCCAGCACGGAGATCCTCGTAGTTATGCCAATTAAATTTCCATTTCTCAGGTACCTTCAACTACTGTCTTGAGCAAAACCTGAGCCTACAAAGCAAGCACTCTGACCCTCACCAAGGAAATGGTGTTAATTGTGTATCTTCGGGCCATGGAGCTTCAGCAGTGTAAATTGAAAAAGTGAAACCAATTTGAGGAATATGTAAATGACGAACTGAAAGAAGAATTAATATTTAGCTTTATAAAGAACACAGCTCTCCTCCTCATTATGAAGGTTGTTTTTTACTGTAACCAGAAGGAAAAATGAATTGTTGGAAGCTCCTCAAAATGTGCAGCTGAGAACGCCTTTATATTAATCAGGGAAGTGATGTTGATTAATGGGCAGCCTGAAAGCAAGACGCTTACCTCCCTTCTGTCTTCCTGCCCGCTGGGGACCAGGTAGCCCACCGAGGTCCCCAGGCACAGCGAGAGCACTGTCCCCTGGGTCCGCTGCTGGCTGGGGCACCGCATGGTCTGATCATGCTCCTTTCAATTATACTGACAAACACGTCTAGGCTTGAACAAATTGGCCCCTGTGAATTAAGCTGCATTATTATAGAAATCCACATCTTTCAAGCCTCCCTGACCTTAATTGATCAGGATCCCTCTGTAGCAGCCTACAGCTAGTCCGGGAAAAGATTTTCTGAAAGTTTAGCTAAATGACAATATTGATTTTTACCCTTAATATTTTCTTACATTCATCACAGTTCTTACATTTGCTCGGTACATTACATGTTCCCATGGCTCTATGGCCAGCATGATGTAATAAGTCCTCTAACACAGTCTAGCAAAGGCCCACAATCCCCATTTTACAGAACAGTCCGAGGCACAGAGAGGTAGAAACATCTTCACCAGGGAGTGACAAGTAAGATCTTTTGACTCACATACTAGCAGTGCTTCTCCTTAATGACGGCTTCGAAGACTGTGTTTATTTTGGGCAAGAGCTTCTGTCTGAATTTGCCACCTTCTGGGTCACACAAGCCACAAGCCATCCAGGAATGAGAAGCCTACCTTCTTCCCTAACAAACAGCAAGGAAAACAGCCTCTTTTGCCTGGTCTGCACACTGGCCATTCTTTATTCTTCTCTGTACAAACACAGGGCTTTCTGTGAACGATCAGATGCCAGACTCCATATGCTGCCCAGCTCTGGGCACAGCCACCTGTGCTCGATTTCAAGCGGCCTTTCAAAGACTGGTGTCCTCTGAACCTCCTGAGACATCAGTCCACACAATGCAGGAGCGGCCTAAACAAGCAAGGCGAGCTTTGGTGGTACAAGAGTCATACTCTCTGGTCAAGAGTCCAGAGCAGGGAGGAGCAGGTTTAATGAGGTCTGAAGCTTACGCAATTTTAAGGGTCTGCTTTAGAAAGGAACGCAGAGCTGCAAAACCAAAATTTTATGTGAAAGTAAACATTTATTTACAAAGACAAACTAAATCACAATATGCACATCAGAGAAAACTGATAAATAGCATAATATCATAAAATCAAGAAAAATAACATATTTGCATTAGGTAACTGCCTATCATAGTTTTTTGGTATGTTTTCCTACATTTTTGGCTGTGTATGCCAACAATTTTATAACATCACTTTCAAGGCAGAGAAGAGAATGAAAAGTCAGTCTTTTTTTTCTGCAGGTTTCTCCTACAATTCGCACTCCATGGGTGGGAGGCACACTCACAAGGCAGCACTGCCTCTGGCCTTGCATCCTCTGCCAACACCAGGCAGGTCATCTCAGCAGGTGGTAGGAAAATCCTGGAAGCCATTCCTACAACATGACAGCCAACTACAACTCACTTAGCAAAAAAGGGGCTGACTGTCAACTACAAAACCCCAACTCACTGGCATCTCAAGGCAGTTTCCCCTTAGCCGGGTCGCAAAACTGTCTACAGCTACTCCACCAACAACAAAACAAGACATACTGGAAAAGCTGGGGTGAAAGAAAGAGTAGCCTTAACTGATAATAGTTAAAATAGCTCAATTTTATAAATTTTTACAAAAAGAACCATTTGAACATATTGCCAAGATCCCTCCCCAGACCTTGGAAAGGACTTGTACAAGTGTGGAACCCTAAATGAAGCTTCACAGTCTTCATAAAGCCCCCTGTGGGCCCATTCTCAGTCTCCCTGTGCCAGCAGGAGTGGGGAGCGAGGAGGAACTCTAGAGGAGGTTACCATCTCTAACATACCTGGGTTAAGAGTACCTAAAGCAATGGGTGCTAATCACAGGCAAAGCTGGAACTCTGACTCAAGCCATGTCTGGTCTGAACAGACCTTCGTTACACCAGATTGCCATCCTTAAAGAAAAGCTGATGTAAACCCTCAACTTGAATTTCACACCACTTTCCCAGGAGCCAGAAGGTTTGCTCATACCTCTTACAGCCATACTTTTTCTTGGAAGGAGGCAATCTGGGAATGCATGTCCAATATGTAAATGATTTAGCCCCTAACTTGAATCTTTATTTAGTACCTAATGATCAGATTGCATGAATAACAGAGTTGTAGTCACTTACAGTAAATAAGACATAACACATCATTCCCAACATGAACAAATGCATGAATGTGTCGTACAACAGTGAGACCTACTCTTCGGGCACAATGGAATCACCCCTTCAAGAAGCAGAAGCACTTCAGGTTTCTCAGCCTTCCCCATAGTCATCGCTATGAATCTGACAGTTTTGTTAAAGGCAGGGGATTTGAAAAGCTGGACACTGACTAATATGCTTCTCTCTCATTTCTACCTTTGGTTAACTCATTGGTTCCCACCAGGTACACAAAAAATACCATGTAGGATTGTACATTTAAAACCTTGTATATTTTAATTTATGGATAGTATGAAAGATATGCATGTATAATTTTAACTAGTATACATGACTTTCACCTGACTCATTGATTTTTGAACCTCACCCACAGAGATGTAACTTCATAGAATTTTTTTGTTCATTAAACCAAGAAAGTAAATAATTTTCTTTTTTAATGAATAATTATATGATAGACGCTTTCAGTTCTATAACCTCAGGGCGGGGAGGAGCATTATGTTAACAGCAGTGTGCAGCATCCTGATAAACCTCCCTAGACACAAAAGGAAATTGCATCTCTAATCTCAAAATCTGATTAAATATGAAAGAGACAGGGTAGTGAGAAAGCTTCACATAATCTTGGGTAACTTTTGAAAGGAGGGCTTCGGAGCTCCACATCATAGGGCTTTTAATTTGTATTCCATATCTCTCCCATAAATACGAACCTGTGCATTGCATTTGGTTATAAACAGTGAAGAGACTTGAGTTTTTAGTTTTCAATATCTTTGTTAATCAGATGGGAATGAAAGCCAGAAATTTCAAGCTGGCAAATAACAGCTAGGAAGGATGAAATGGAGACTGGAGCAGTCAACGTGTTTACCCAGCTGGCTGGTCAAACCTCACTAAGGCGACTCCAAGAGACCACTCCCGATCCCCTTTTGCTCTCTCCTATTCCTAGCAGGTTCCAAATTTAGGTTTCCTTTCATTTTCCCTGTGAATTCTTCTTTTACTTATGGGTTGTTTGGGTACATTGTTTAAACTCTCATCTGGAGTGATTTATCTTTTAATGATTGGTTTACAACTTAATTTCATTCATTCATTCCATCAAAAAAACTACTATGTACCAGATAGTATTCTAGTTATTAGACAGACAACTGTGGGCAAAAACCTCTATGGCATCCTATTATACTGAATCAAACATGGTTTCAAATGGTTCAGCCTACATTGGGGAGACAGAAAATAAACATAATTGGTAAGGACTTTGATGGTGTGTTAGAACCTCTTCTGAGATTACAGTCCTTGAGACCTGGCCTCTTTAGTATTAGATCCCTGTCCCACCCTTGAAAACTGAAGCTCAATGCATCCAGGGGCCAGCAAACGGCCTCAAGGGAAAATAAAAAGCTATATTCAGTGATTTCCCAGTCTCGAGTTCCTGCTTTCACTGAGTTTTTGGCCTATGATGAATCCTAACATTCTTACTGGCTCAATGATGGGTTGTCATTCTTTATTCAGGAGTGTTAGTCATTTCTAATAGGAGGTTTGACAGAAGACTGGTTCATTTCATACTGTCTGAAATAAAGCAAGGTCACTGGTGAGCACTGGGAGCATTTCCATTATCCTATTACCCTCAGTATAATCATAGCCCATAAGCCTGAGTTTGCTCAGTTCTGATGCTTGTGGCCTTTAGGGGGGTTTTCCTTCTAACAGAATTGTGAAATAAAGGTATCCTGAGATTTTAGGTGCTTCTATGGCCCATTGGTGTGTGAACATCTGTGCACCTTCTGAGGTTTAATGCACCCATATTCTTCCTGAGCGAAGCTGTGTCTGGTTCCAAGAGGCCTCCTGATAAGGGGGAAAATATGGTTTCCCAGATTCAACAGATACTTAGCGCCTCATGTAGGATTGAAGCAGTTGGAGAGAGCCCTAACGCTGGAGACAGGTGCCTCTGCCACTTACCAGCCGTATAAGCTTTAATACATTATTATCTACCTAAGCCTCAGTGTCTCACAGACAGAATAAAATTAAGCTCTACCCCACGGACTTTTACATGAGAGAACATAAAGGTGCAAGTAAAAGTGCCTTGTAAACTATAATGTACAGAAGGGTGATTTTCAAAATGAAAATAAATTTTTAAAAAGAAAGCCTGATTCATCCTAGGAATTAAAGGCAGAGCCCCCAGAGGACTTTAGGGAAGGGGAAGGGAAGATCAATGCACTTCAGCATGAATTCAGGAAGAACAGCACAGAATCTGTATTTAGACACTGTTGGTATACAGGGTTTACAGTGCCCCATGGCAAAGTGGGAGCATGCCAAATGGAAAGAACACAGGTTTGCTAACAAAACAGCTGGAGTTCACATCCTGGCTCCACAACCTCCTAACAGTGTGAGCCTGGCAAGTTGAAGGACTTGTCAGAAACTTTGTTCCTCATCTGTAACAGTGGATAAAAGTGCACGTGGATTAAACACACTCAGATTCATAAAATGCCTACTGTAGAGCAATAAATTCCTTATGACATTGTATATATATCATCACAGGTAACCCTCCTATCAACCACGTGAGTTGCATGAGCTGTATTTTTGTTGTTTTCATCTTAAAGATGAAGAAACTGACCTGTCCAAGAAAATACATAGACAGAAGTAGCAAAACTATGGCTTTTGACATTGACTCAGGAATTTCCACTCCACTGCTGTTGCCTCCACTCTAATAGATCAGGGCTGTGTAGCTGTTAGGGGTAGGAGGTGTGATTTTAAATAGACTGACTAGATGTCACCCTGCTGGAGCAACTGGAAACACACAGGCTGCACAGAAGTGCCATCCAGGTATTTGGATGATTGAGCCCCTGGCCTCAAAGGTAGACACTAATGACCTGAAGTCATCTTACAGGTGGGATTTATTTCCTACTCTCTGGCACACATGTTTCTTACCAATGTGTATCGGGTTATTGCTACATTCAACTCATCAGGTTCAATGGTATGATCTCAACAATGTAATGGACTAGCATGATCTGCCTGAGAACATATGACATGTGACTAGAAAGTTGACGTAGTACCATGAAGGTGTATGGTTGGTCCCATCAGGTGAAGCTAAACAGCATCTACGGATCTTTAGTAACAAGTGTAGAGAAAAGGGCATTTGCCAGATCCAGGAGCCAAGGTACGTGTTGATTTGCTCTAGGAATGAAACCACATCTGAAACAGGAGCTGTAATTGGAGTCACAACCTGACTGAGTTTATGATAATCCACCATCATTCTCCCTGATCCATCTGTCTTCTGCACAAGCCAAAGAAACAAGCTGAATGAGGACCCGGAAGGAAGCACAACCCTTGCATCTTCCAGGACTTAAGTATAGCTCTAACCTCTGAAATCTCTCCGGAAATGCATTATGCTCTAAATCAGCAAGCAATATGTGGTGCTGCTTCCCTCCTAGTCAGAGCTTTCAGGTCCTGGAATCAAGGGTTCTGAAAACAAGAGTGGCTCCTGTCAGTGATTTCACTGGTGATCCACAAGAGAAGGTTTTGCTTTACCATCATCACTTTGGCCTTTCCTGGTCTACAAGACCTAGGTCCCAAGGAAGCATGTTTCCCGCAGGTTACACAACAATGCTTTACTGAAACTGGTAGTTGAGACAGCCACCAACCACTCTGAGCTTCATTCAACAGGTAAAAAAGGCAATTTATTGTACTGACTGGGGTATTGATGCTTTCAAGAGGATACAGAATTGCTAAATTGTATTGGAGGTAAGAGTTCATCTGGAATTTATGGGAGTCCCTGGGGTTTCTCTTAGTACTCTAGGTCCTACAATTAAAATCAATGGAAATTTTCAACAACCCTACACAGGCAGGAATACTAATGCCCTAAAACCATCAGGAATAATGGTTTGGGTCACCCTGCCTGGGAAGGCGCCAAAACCAGTAGAGGTATTTTGTAGAGGCAAAGGAAAAATGAAATAGAGAACAAGCAGCAGAAAAAGGTAGCGAAAAACACCAGATATAACCACATGGCCAACTGCAGAAACAAGAACTATAATAATGTTTAGTGTTTCTTCCTTATTTTAATATGAATAGGTCTCAATGCATATTACATATTAACCATTTGTTTTCTCTTCATGTCTCCCATTCCTCTATTATCTGACATAAGATATGGTAATGGTGATTAAGTTTATCTCAGTACTTCAATTACAGGATACCAAAAGGAGAATGCGATTCAAGCAAGAGGAATACACATCACCCAAAGACAAATTAAAAGAATTTGTATCAAACTTTGGAAGAGATTGTGTGTTTTCAGTTGTACAAGGGATTGTTGCACTATGTTAGACTGAAACACGGTTTTTCAACTGTACTCATTTGGAAGATACATGTGGTTAAAAGATTAACATATGGATAGCACACAGAGAGGGTGTTGATTTAGCCAGGCTGCAGCAGTGTTTCCCAGAATCCCCTTTCCTGCATAATTTCAGGTTAGTATGGGCTAAAGGAGAAATCCGCACAAGATCTGGAGCAGCACACAGGTCAGTGCTGGGCACTGTTGCAGCTCACGTGCATCCTGGTGATCTGCTGGTTCACCTAGCTGGCGTGGGGCGCTGGCCAGGCTTGCAGCGACTCCAGCTCCCACTACATCTCCTCCTTTAGCTTCCGATTCTTGGGCCAGGTGTGTGTTTATCTCTGTGAGGAAGGAGGCAGCTTCTCCCGTAAGTCACCTCCATCATCAGTGATGGAGTCCTAAAGGTAACGAGAGACTCACGTGTGTCCAAGCCCATCCTGTGGGCTCCAGGAGGTCCTCGTGGGCTCTGCTTTGTCTTTGCTCTCCTCTATTTCACACCCATCTTTTCGTCCAACTGACACCCATCTTTTTTTCCCAATTAACTTTAGGTTCTACCAATGTACCTACAAGTAACGGCCTTTCACACACTGTTTAACCAGCTCCCACAATTGCATAGTTCAAATCTCTAGAATAAATCCCTTATTATATAATTTTATACTATATAAACCACTGCTAGTGGTTCCAACTCTCTGATCCACCCTAAAGGAAAAGCATAAAGATGGAAGCGGCAGAGCCCGAGCTCACACCTAGCTCATTTATAATACTGATTCAGGGTGCCTTCCATTAAATTGCTGCCTCCACCATGATCATTCTGGACCATATACCTGGAGGGTGTCAGTAGTTTAAAACAGCATATTGGCCACTACTGTCCCTCGTGGGGAAATGGAGGCATATAGGCTGCATGAAGAACTTTGAGATATTAAGATGTTTAAATGCCTGGCCTAAAAGGTGCATGTTAATGAACTGAAGTCAGCCTGTAGGGAGGGTTTCTGGGAACAGGACCCATCCCAGAGGCTTCCTTCAACTTTGGCCCATTCAGCGTTTTCAACTGCAAATCGCATAATAAAGACAGAAGATGTGTTTATCAAATTTTCAGATGACACAAGGCTGACCCAGCTAGCAAATATGCTGAGTAATAGAATCAAGAATCCAAAAGATTTGACAGGATGAATAATGAGTCACAGCTAACAAGATGAAAGTCAGCAGGATGGGTATCCAGTTCTACCCTCCACAGCCCTGCCCTGGGTAGCGGTGCAGCCAACCCTCCTTACACTGGAGACGGGTGCTAGGGTCTCACCTGAGCTCATTCTGTGCAGAAGCACATGATACTGGTCAGAGGCCTGCTTCAAGGGAATGTCCCTTAGTTCAAAAATCATCTCCACAAACACAGACTTAGAGAAGCCTGGCTTAATAGCAGCCTTTGTGAAAAAGCCACTGAGCTCATTACCAGTCAACACTGTGACTATGTTCAAGTGCTCATCGGTACTTGGGCTTCATTCCTCAAGGCATGTTGTTCCAGTACAGGCTGAAGACAATCTTAGAACTTTGCTCTGCTCAAAACCACACAGCTGAAGGCCACACTTTAATTACAAACTAGTATTTGACAAATGTGGGGAGGAAATATAATTAAGTCATATGAAGAACATATTAAAGAGAATGATCATGAGAGCTGGCTCCAAATAAGTTAAGAGTTTTCACATTAGAAAAAAAGAGAATTTCATTTGTACTTCTAGAATACAGATGGGCAGAAACTGTAGAAAGGAACACTGTAATCACTATAAAAAATAAGCATATAATACAGTGGTTAAGTTGCGCTCTGGAGTCAAACTACTTTGGTTAGCGCTCATGATTCAGTCTCCAGCCATGTGACTTGAGCAAGCTGCTCATTTCCTCTGGCCTCATATTTCTCATTTATAAAATAGGAAATATAAGAATATCCCTCTCATACGTGTGTTGTGGAGATTAACTGGAACAAAAACAAATAATATTTACCTCTCCAGGCTATTATGACCATGAAATGAGGCAACACACACGCATAAAATATTTAGAAGAGGTTACCTGGTCAGAGGTCAATAAATATTCCCTAGTCTTTTCATTATAAGAAAGCACATTCTGACGCTTGGAGCTATTTCCAAATAGAACACCCTGCAAGGAGTAGGCAGCCTCTTGCGGCTCAATGCGTCCAGACTAAGATAGGTTCTCTTTTAAACAGGAGTACCATAGAGTGGTATTTCTCACACTGGAATGTACATGCGAACTAGCTTTACGGCTCATTAAAGTGTGAGTTCTCACTCAGCAGGTCTGGCGTGAGGCCTGGGAGTCTGCATTTCTCACAAGCTCCCAGTTACTGCGAAGGCTGCGGGTTTAGTTACCACATCCTGAGAAGCAAGACTGGAGAACTTCTCCACAGGGTAGGAAGAAAAGGAATAAGGTCCCTTCCATTCTAAAACATTCATATTCTGTAATGTTATAAATATGAGAATGATAGTTATCTTGAAACTACACTGCAACTGAGTAATCTAGAGCCAGTGACCTAACCTTGTACCTTGTTTTGATATATTCTACAAAGCACTTTTAAGAAATGAGTACTTTTTACAGCAAAATCCAAAGTCCTCAGATGGAAGCCGATCCACTTCTGCAGAGGGTTTCATTTCCTAATTGGCTAAACATCTGTTCCAGTTCTAAGCAAAGATTTATCTTTATCAAATACTGATTGGTCTCTGGCTCCTGCTGGCTGCTGTGTCCTGGTGTGATGGAGAACAAAGCAGGGCAGCTGTGGGATGTCAGAAAGCCTCAGGAGGAAGGCAAACAAGGGCCAGGGAAGCAGAAAAGAAAGAGACTCACAAGATACTGGCAGGAAAAAGCAACAGCAAACTCTGCTGGCTTCAAGGTGGAATGGAACCAGATCTGGCCGTGGGAGGAGCCTCAGAGGCCAATCTGATCCATTCTTTGCAGTTTTCGATAGTGAAACAAAGTTCCCGTAAGAGGTTATGACTTTCCAGAAGTGACACATGAATGTAATATCAGAACTGGAAACCAGGCCGTGTGGCTCCTGGTCCAGTGCTCACCCCGCTGGCCCATGTCTGCCTCCCATCTCCTCCCGGGGACTCTTGCCCCGGTGATGCTGCTTTGTCCATCCACGGTTTCTCTTCCTGCTTCAGCTGCCCTCCAGGGTAAGGAGGGCTGAGGAAGATTCTGGGGAGACTGCTAGAGATCAGGGAACTACTGGTTTACTTAGGTTAAGTTCTCAAGATGAAACTGCTCCAAAAGATCTGAAAAGCATTTCCAAATCACTCACATTGCTCTCTGCCTCTGTTGTATGAATATATTAGACAGCAAATATAATACAAGCATCTGTGTGAGGCTGTGACTTTCCAGAAGTAACACATGGAGGGAGCATCAGAACTGGGAACCAGGCCAACCAGCTGGCCTTGACACCTTATCAAGAGCCAAGAGGCCAGAGTTCAGCCCTGGTTCTCAGTATTTCTCCCCTGCAGGCCCCTGGATTCACTCCTACCTCCTCTTCCTTCTGTGAACAGTCTTCATTGCAATAAAAGTAAAAATTAAAAAGGGCATACCCACTTCCCTTTTTGTGAAGATCAGGTCAGGAAAGGAGCAATGAATGACTCATAAGCTTTGGCCAGGTGAGCAGGGAACCTGGAAAGCCACAAGGAATTACTTCAGACCTGAAAACCCCCTTTTCTCCCAAATCCCACACCTTCATGCAGGTTGAGAGCTTTAGATATTCTTGGGAGAGAACTAAAAGTCATTAGTTCCACTAACATGATCTGACCAGCATCAGGCTTCTCCTGGGAGGCTGGGTCATAGAGCAGCCTCCACTGCTACACAGGGGAGGCTGTCTGTTTTGGTTTTCGACAACTCCCTGATAACCTGTGAATGTAGTTTCCCAACTCTTGAGCTCTCATATCCTGTGCAACAGTTTTGGAAACAAGTATCATCTTTGCCTATGACCTAATCTCTACTCTTTAATGAGGCCCCATTTCCCTCTTGATCAATTTGCTGAAATCAAAAGTAACAGTATTGGCCACCCATCACTTACACAAGAGAACATGCATTCTTTTTACATACACACAGCTGTAGCGACAGAAATATTATACACATCAGCAAAAGGAGGGCCCCAGCAAGTGGCGTTCTTGAGAGACCCAGATCAGGAATTTATTTGCCAGTGCTACACAGCATTGATGGCCCACCCTCTAGAGTACAGCCAGAATCAGGAATTCATTGCTACTCAGTGGCGAGGTGACATACGGTTCTCTGTGCTTAGTTACTGGGGTAGTTGTTCACTGTTCCTATAGAACTGAAGGGCTGTCACTCATCTGTGAATCTGCCCCGGTCTGTGATGCACGTGGGCGGGCAGGGAAGACAGCTACCAGCAGCAGGAAGAGTCTGAGCAGGCTACCGTCGCGCTGACTACCGCCTGGGAGGCGGGTGAAAGCCAGGAAGCGTCCAGGGGGACCACACACTGCTCTCTTCTGCCTTTTGCCAAGATGTCTCTCCAACATTACTTCTTTTTTTTTAAACTTTTTAAACTGAAGTACAGTCAGTTACACTGTGTCAATTTCTGGTGTCCAGCACAATGTTCCAGTCACGTGTATACACACATATATTCGTTTTCATATTCTCTTTCATCAAAGGCCACCACAAGACATTGAACATAGTTCCCTGTGCTCTACAGAAGAAACTTCTTTCCAACGTTACTTTAGAGTGAAAATCACTTTCATGTTTAGATCAATGCACAGAAGAAGTGATAAATTAAACGTTTTACCCTACACATTTTTAATGGCAAATGTGTTACACATTGGAAACAGATCATACTGACTATACGAGTGAAACCTAATAAATTCTGTTGCCAACCTACAGTTCTGTGTCTGTCAGCCCATCTTTGGCTTCAGTGCCCACGACCATAGGCAATGACAGGGTCAGTGTCAGAACAAGTTCCTGAGGAGGAGTCACATATTTGAGTTAAGAAAGTAGAGGTTTCACAGCTCCTGCTGCCCTCAGTATTTAGGCATTTTCTTATGGGTATTTTCCACGGAAGCCTTGGTACCTTCCTTCTTTCTCAGGACAGGCCAAGTCCTAGAGTGACAGCAGGAAGGAAAACTGCATGGAATGATCTATGTGAAATGGCCACTATCCTTTTGCTTATAGCGGCAAAGTTAGGACTAAGAGCCCTCTTATCCATATTTGCATGCAATTTTCTGAGTTTGCTTTAACGGATATGACATTTCATTAATTCTGATTCATTGTGTACTCAAGCCAAAACACATGCAGTTTAGTTCCATTCACTGACAGAAAATAGAAGCTGAAAAATTCCAAGGTAGACTAATAACTGAAGGTGTGTAATTACTCATTACCCAATCAGCTACCAGGTTCAGAGGCTAAGAATGGTTTGGAGATAAACTGCAACTTCTGTGAGTGAATCTGACAGGCTGGGTTAGTAGGTGTGTTTCTTTTGATTAATGACACAAAGAAGAAAGGTTTAGAAAAGGTGTTTCTACTGATTCTGCTACTTCTAGGCTGACCCTTAAGATGTTTCTACCAGTTACTAAAGAAAACATAAATTAAAGTGAGCAAGGTGTGAATTTTGTAAAAATACACGAAAATGTTACATCCACAACTCCTCTGCCCTAATTAAAAAGGAACTCAAGATGGTAAGTCCTAGGCTATGCCAGAATGGGTCGTTCGGCTGTAGAGCTCAACTTTTTCAGAAAATGCACGTATGAAGATAAAGGAAAAAAACAAGCACAGTTAGAGCTATTCATCGTGGTCAATTAACGTACGAGTGGGTTTTAACATCCTTCAATATTTTCCCAACAGATTAGATTTCTGGGGGTAGAGCAGGCATTTGCCTGGTTGCTCATGAAATGGGTCCAAGAGAGCCATTTCCAGGTCCTTGCCCTCCGGGGCTTCCTTCTTAGATGCCATGGTAAGATACACACACACACACACCAAAAAAAAAAAAAAAAAAAAGCTACAGAGCAGAGTCTGACAGCATCCAGTGAACTGACAGAGGAAGCGCAGATACAGGGGAAAGTCTTTTGATCTTGGGGTTGTTTGGGAAAGTTTCACAAAGTGGGTGAGGTTTGCATGGGGCCTTGAGGATGAGCTGGATGGGTTTTCAAGACAGAGAGAATAGTCTGAACAGTACAGTGGTAGAAACTATCTTGATTTGGGGGAGACGACTTATGATAGAAAGGTGACAATAAAGAACTGTTATTCATAAAGATGAGATAGGCTCCCACTGGGGGAGGAGGGAGGGATGGAAGGAGATTCTGAATGAGAATCACAAAAGTGTTGACTCTGGGTATTGATACCCTGCGTGGCTCCAGAAACACTAGCCCTGAGCACTAGCTCCTCTCCATGAAGGACTGGAGTGGAGGGACAACAGAGCCCTGAGGACCTGTTATGTGTTTGTGATGGCTGGGAGATAATGAAAGTCGGAACTAAAAGGGTGGTAAAGGCAAAAGAGAAATGGAAGCAAGAAACAATAAAAAGGAGACTTGTCAGGATTCAGGGACTGGAGAGGCATTCAAGTGAAGAAAGGAGTGGATACAGACAGCTCTGAGTCTTTCACCCTGACTGGGAAGTCGGGAAAAAGAAGCAGCTTTAAAATAAGATAATGAATTCTTTACAAGGAGATGTGCTACAGAGAACGGAAAGTGCATGGCAGATGTGCAAGCAGAAATCTGAAGCAAGAAGCTGTGGGTGTGGGACTGGAGCAGAAGTGAGCACCCAGGTCCAGGCGTAGGTGTTGACAATGATTAGTTCAGTGAGGTTAAAGCCGAGTCCAGGCTAAGAACATCCCCCCAGGACTACTACGCGTATTCCGCATGGGTGGGAGCTCCTTCCTCAACCCTCCCTTACTGTGAAATCCCTGCCCTGACCAAATGCAGGACTGGCAACCAGGAAGAACGTCAGCACCAGTTTACAGAGGATGAGAAGAGCCATGTGGGAGGAAAAGTGTCTCAGTTCATCCACGCTACTATAAGAAAAATACCATACACTGGGTATCTTACAAACAAACATTTATTTCTCACAATTCTGGAGGCTGGGAAGTCTAAGATCATGGTGCCAGCATATCTGGTGTCTGGTGAGAGCCTGCTTCCTCACTGCTGGCCGTCTTCTCACTGTAACTGCCTGCAGCAGAAGTGAGGAGGAAGCTCTCTGGGTCTCCCTCATAAAGGCACTAATCCCATAAATGAGGGCTTAGCCCTCAAGACCTAATCACCTCCCAAAGGCCCCACCCCCTAATACCATCATCTTGGGAGGACAGGTTTCAATACATAAATTTGAGGAGAACACAAACATCCAGGCTATGGAAGACAGAGTCCTATTAATATTCTGTTGTGGAAGTCCAGCAGATGGCCTGCTAGGGCAGAGGCGGACTTAGGAGTCACTAGTTGGTTGGGATAAACTTAATCACGGAATGTATGAGTCAGAGGACCCTGCAAGGGCATTCAATAGGGTGTCTTTAAACCTCTTTTAGCCATGGAAATCTTTTTTAAAATGAAAATTTATATGGAAATCTAAACAGCTAAGCTGCTCCCATTGGGAGCCCAGGAGACACCTTCAAGAAGTACTGTTTGCTCTAGTCCAGCTGCCTTATTTTATACATGGGAGAAGTGAAGCCCAGATGGAGAAGCCCAGAAAACACAGCTAAGCTGGGACTGCGACATAGGGCTGCAGGACCCCAGACCACTGCTCCAGGGAAAGGGAGAGTGGCCCCAACCCTACTCTGCATTGCATCATCCCGTGATGAATATATAATAGAATACTGTTGAAAGCCTCCTTAGAAAATCAAATAAAAGTACATTTCATTATCTTTAAGGGCCATCACCACCACCACCACCACCACAACAAAAAGGCTCATCCCCAGCAATTAGGCAGAGGGTGGGAGGAGGGAAAGTCAGAGGGTAGGCATGGGCAGGGGCTCTGGAGTTCAAGCCCTCCTCCAGTGCCAGATCAGAAGGTGAAGCCAACATCCACAGAATCCCCAGGCTGTCCCAGGGCAGGGGCCACGCCTCCTCTTGTTCCCTTAACTCCACCAGCTTGTTCTCCTCTGCATTCAGCCTCCAAGTAGCCTTTGCACATTTTGCAGCAGATCCTTCCCTGCAGAATCCCTGCTCCAAAGTTCACCCTGCAAAGTGTTCTGCAGAGCTACTGCTCCACAGCTCCGGCTTCAGGAAGAGGTTTCCTAGGGCCTTCTCCCACTTTGAGAAGAAAGCAAGAGACTAATTTTCTGTGAACTGTCATGAGCAATAAAACGTTCATTAACTTTAATTGTAAACACTTTAAGTTCCAATCATAGTAATGAAAGGATAAATTGAAAAATCAAGAGTTAAGTACCCTTTTAAAATTTCATATTTTCTATCTTCACCTGGCCTCTTAAACTAGTCAGATTAAATACCGCACAGAGTGCCTGCCCCCAGTTCCATCTGGCATAATCTTACCCATTTTTCAAGGCTCAGCTCAGGGATCTTCTTTGATCCTACTCAATTGCAAGGAATCTGCTCATTCATGGTACCCCAAAATACTTTTCTGGTATCACTGAGAATGGTACTTGTTTTTATCATATGCTTTATTTGTCCCAAATAAACTGAGTTACTTGCCAATTGGTACCATATCTTTAGCATCCTTACTATTTCAGCCCCAGAACCAGTGTCTCCTGCCAGCAATTGCTCCAAAATGATCGCTGACGGATTGAATTAATTGTTTAAATCTTTTTGAAAAGCTAGTAAAAATTCATTATGAGAGACTCAAAGATGCATTAATGTGTTTAGCCTAAGTCTGCAACTGGATTATATATCGTACTGAAGACTTCTAATGGTGCTTGCATCATTTTGCTGTGCAATCTCACACCAAACACTGCCCAATTATTTACATATTTGCTAGCTGTGATGTGTACATACTGAAATGGAGTACCTGGGTTAAGAGACCCAGTTCTAGACTCTAATTTAAATTCTTCTTTGTCTCTGCCTAGGAAATACTCTAGTGCTTACATTGTAGGCCCCAGGGAAAGACTGTATCTTCTGAGGAAAGAAAAGACTTGAGACAAATGTTTAAAATCTATGTTTCTAACCCAAAAGTAGGCATAAAATTCACCAGAAAATAAATTCATTTCAATCACTTTTCTATGGGCAAAGTCAAGTGGGAATGGACCCAGAAGCTGGGGTCTTAGCCTCTCCGCCAAATCAAACGGCACAAGTCATATTATTCCCGCTAACCATCTGTGGTTAAATAGTAACTGAAAACTGTCCGCAGGTTGCAAAGTCTTTATTTGTATAAACGATGACTCGGTTTTTCTGTTCTGAAACTACTAAGATTAATTATCTACAGTGTTGAGCCTGAAAGATCCCCAACAAACCAGCTTATTTTTGTGCTGGTGTATCCAGTCCTATAGGAGTAGAGTTCTTACATGTTATCAAAATGATACTTCTGCCTAGAAGGAAAAAAATGGAATGGTCTTCTGATGTGTCAACTTGGGTAAGCTGAACTACACTTCCCAGGACCCTTGGGATATTTTGGAAGGACAGAAGGCAGACAGCAGTCATTTTGTAGGACACACATTGTTACTGATGTGCTGACTCACCTCTGCGCTGTGAAGCAGCATCTAGATCGGGTACATTATTGCACTTTGCTTCATTGTACTTCACAGATAGTGCTGCATTTTTTACAAATTGAAGGTTTTTGGCAACCCTGCAAAAGCATTTGCTCACTTCACGTCTCTGTGTTATGTTTTGATAATTCTCACAGTATTTTGAACATTTTCATCATTATTATATTTGTTAGGGTGATCTGTGATCAGTGATCTTTGATAGTACTACTGCAAAAAGATTATGACTCACTGAAGGCTCAAAAGATGATTATAGAGTTTTTTAGCAATAAAGTATTTTTTAATTAGGGTGTATACTTTTTTTTAGATATAATGCTACTGCACACTTAATAGGCCAGTGTAAACATAACTTTTATATGCACTGGGAAACCAAAATATCTGTGTGACTTGTTTACTGCAATATTCATTTTGTGGTGGTCTGGTACAGAACATAAAATATCTCCGAGGTATGCCTGTAGGTGTCAGCACAAAGGATTAGGTTGCTAACAAAGGGTTTTAGCTTCTGCAGGGTACTCTAATCACAAAAGGCAGAGGCAACAAAAGGCCACAATAGTGGGAGTCTATGTAATTCATGCTTCTAAGATTCAAACTTGTGCTTATGGGATTCCAGCCTGCTTGTGATCTTCTTCCCTTCCTGTCTATCCTGTGGACTTCAAGATCCAACATTACATGTTGGGACAGCTCTAAAGGCACTGCTTAACCAACCCCCACAACTGTAAAGCCAATTCCCTGTAGTAAATCCATAGATTTATGATGGATTGATGATTAGATAGATTTCCTGCTGTTTCTACTGATTCTGCCTCTTTTGTTGAACTTTGGTTAACAGAGAAGCTCTCTTCAGAATCTCATGCTCATGATGACCACATGAAGCTATATTTGTGCTTACATGGTACACAATGCGTGGCTCTTTTTATATAACTCACAAATGAGACTATAATAAGAGAGAAAAAAACAATTTAAATTCTACCTTCCTGGTAGAGATCTAAATTCTACTTTCCTAGTGGGCTTTGCAGTCAGTTCTGGATTCAAGCACCAGTTCTATAATTACTTTAATCTGTGTAACCTTTGAATCAATCCCACTTAATTTCTAATGCTCAGTTTTCTCCTCAGTAAACTACAAGTAATAATTTCTTGCCTTATACAGCTAATATGAAGTATAAGTGCCACAATGTATAGAAAGTTCCAAGCCCATGCCAAGCATCCAGAAGGAGCTCCCTTGACCTTCCTTTCCCATCTTTCAAGTCTCATCTTCTGTTCCATTTACAGCCTAAAGCCATCCCTAACAAATCCATTCTCCAATGGCCTCCCTCCTTCTTTCCTTCTATTCTGCTGTACCACCAAAATTAACACCTTTATGTTGTACATTCTATGCACCCCATCAGCTAGATTTTATGTTTTCAGATCAAGAAGCGTTATGCTTGCATGTTAATAAAAGAGACTTGCATTTGCTTAGTACTTTACCATTCACCATGCACTACAACATACATTCCCTCAGTGGATCTCCAGTGAGCACAGTTAACACTTGTAAATACAATACAGTGGCCATAATCTATCATCAAGCTATACTTTAAAGTGCATTAATCTTATTCCATCCCTTGTAGTCAGGAGTAATTTGAACAGCGATGAACAAAGTAATGCTTTACTAACAGATGGGCTGGTTATTAACTAATAAATGCAGGTGATTCAGTCAATACCTAACTTGGCCCACAGAAGTTAGTATTTACCCAGATTTTAGAAGAGTATTATAACGCATAATAAAAGGGTGCATTAGAGAACGCTGGTGGGAGGATACCTGCTAAGCTGCTGTGTGATCTGCATTTGTTATAGGAAGAATTCTGGGGAGCTGCAGAGAGGAGCATTGTCTTCCACTTTCTATGTTATCAAGTCCATTCACTGATCCAGTATCTGTTACCAACTACTGAAACCAGCATAGACTTTTTAATAAAGGCAATATTGTCCTTCCAAAGCAGAGATACTAACTTTTCTGGGGAATAGGCCCCTTTAAAATGTCAAAAATGTAAAGACTTCCCCTTGAATTTTAATATTTGACCATTTGTGCATTCTATTTAAAAGATCCTATGAATTGCACAATTATTTTAAAATAATTTGGATTTTAGTCATCTCAAATTTATCAACATTTATTTCAAAAAAAATAGTGCAGTCAGCTCTCCCTATCTGCGGGTTCTGCATTCACAGATCCAACCAACTGTGGACAGGGAGAACTGACTACACTGTCATTTTTATACAAGGGACTTGAGCATCTGCAGATTTTGGTATCTGTGAGGGTCCTGGAGCCAATGCCCTGCAGATACTGAGGGATGACTATATGTGGATGTAAAACAAAATTTTTTCCATCTATAGAAAATGCCAGAAGGGCATATGGATTTACAGACTTTTGCTAAATTTTCCATGTCCTTCTGGGGCCCTCAGCACAGTCATCGGAAACCAGAGCTCCAAAGCAAATTACCCTGACCTGAGGTTACTAAAAGGGAATGATTAGAAATACATTTTTTAAGCCACTTAGAAGTGTTTACATCAAAGGCCATTCAAAATGGATTAACCCTAGATTTGAAAGAATTGTTTGTCGGGGATCAAGTATTGGTTTTAAGACTGAAACAGAGTAGGAAGAGATGGGCAATTCTCTCTGCGTGTAGGTATGAAGAGTAGCACAGCCAAGAGATCTGCACTAAGTGCAAATCTTATTTAGCATGACAGGAACAGTAATAAAGGAAGAAACTCAGTGATATCCTCATGTTTCAATTGACTATAACTTTTTTGGTGTTAAAGCTAAATTTATAGAAAATATTTGGAGGTTTCAGGTGTAGACAAAGTGTGGACAGATAAATTCAGCATGAAAAATAGTGCATAATGCAGTTGGAGAAATTATCCAAATTTGTCTTAAAGAGTGATGAACTCTGAAACATCAGCTATGTCATGTCTCATAACGAGAACCAAGGAGCTTCCAAATAGCATTTCCCAAAATCCATTAGCCTTACAGGCAGCTCTAGGAAAAACGGTTGATTAAATATTGGACATTGTTATAAAAGGGCCTGGATTCAAAACAGAAAGTAGACAACTGCCCAGTCTGACGTTTCCGAGGCATTCACTCCTGGATCCTGTTGGTGTTTGCTATCACCACATTCAAAAAACAAATTCTAAAATTAGATGAGTCAGAGAAAGGAGCCTAAAAGTTTCAAAGTTTCAATTAGCCAAAAAAAAAAAAAAAATGCTAGACCTTCTCTCACTGGTATAATATATTCATTCACATGACATCATTATCATATCAGTATTAATATGTGTGAAATAAAGTTCCAGATAAGGATGTGTTTATCAAACAGTGGCTGAAGTCTTCGAAGAAATGATTTGCATTTGGGCATTTCTATTTAATATACAAGATTGGTTTTTATCCCCCTGAGGAAGACCAGACTTTTCACCAAACCTCAAATAAGGAAGGCAGGTCTCAATTCTCTCCCACAGAAAGAACTGCATTGGGAAGATTATTTATAATTCCCCTGAGTCTTAACTTTTTCTTTGACAAACATCCTTCATCACAGGCCATTGTTCGTATGGGAAGTACATTGTGTCTCATGGCAGACAGAGAACAAGGCCTATTCAGATATGGAAAACAATGTGTATTCAAATTCCCATTGAATATAATCAAGAAGACTTGTTTCATGTTACAGAGTGATGATTCTGAACCAACTCTAAGATCTCTGGAGCATCTTCTTAGGCCTACTCATGACGTGTGGTCTTGGGAAAGCTCATTAGATTACCTAAGTCGACCTCTCAACTTTCTCAGTGAGTACCAAAGTGCAACTCAATATTACTTCACTTTAAAGGCTGCTGTCCTCTGGCCCAGCATACTCATTGGGACTGTAACATTGTGTGCTAGTGACAAGGCTAGCTGTGCAAATCTCACCCTACGGCAAAAAATACATTAGTAGATAAAGAAGTTGGGAGCTGATGTAATTCAGCCCCAATTCACGTATTTAGAACTATGTCAGGGATTAGAAAGCTTAGAAAGGAAGTGGGGCGCAGGAAGGTAAACATAAGACACATAACACATAAACTTCATGTCTCTACACCTGTGAACACATAGGTCCTCTAACTATAAAGTCCTCTTCCCAGATTTCTGGAAGTCCTGAGAGTTATCCAGGACTCTAAAAGTCTTCTTACTGAATTCTCTAAGCATTTCATCGTCATCAACTGTTAAGTCACTTGAATGCAAGTTCAGGGCAGAGCCCCGGGGTAAAGGGTCATGCTATCTAAGCCTTGCTCAAAGAAGGAGTGACTATAAGCAGAGCTCAGAGAGGCCTGGTGGCAGAAGTTCAAGAGGGTTACTGCAAACAGTTTGAAGTGTCTGCCTGAGACCTGTGTTTTCTTTGGATAGACCTTCAAGGAGAAAATAAAAGGATGGCTACTACATTCAACAAGAACACTTGCCCCAGGAAGTGATTTCATGATAATAAAGTCTTGAAGGGAAAAAGAAGTCAGTAAAGTATGGTGAGAAATAGCAGAGGATGGGCAAAAGGTACAGGATTCCCAGTTTTGCATTGGTAGTAGTGAAAAGAAGTAGGAATGTGTATTTTTCAGGTTCTCACCCAACAATAATTAACACAAATTAAGTAATTAGAGAAGAGATTGATAAAGGAACCATCTACAGGCAGAGTGTAGGGGAAATACACAGGATGGTGCAGTGTATCAGGCTAATGAGAACGAGTTTTCCCAGCCCTGAAGCTGTAGTCCTGGTCCTAAAGCAGCAAGGGGAGGGAGTAAGAGACACTGCAGAAAGAGAGGCCACGTGGAAAGAACTGTCAGACACAAGCTGTCACCTTCCTTCCCAAGACCAACCAATCTAAAATGATGCTACAGGACAGAAGGGGAATAACACCCACACCACACACTCTCCATCCTTGCAGAACTCCTTGTAAGGTCCCCAGGGACTGAACACAACCCAAAGCCAAAGGGTACTGGAGTTAGTGGAGGGAGTCCATACAAGCTAGCCTCCAGGAGCACAGAGCAGGAATGAGGAGGGTACATAATACATCTCAAGGGTTAAATGAAAGCTATTTAGCCTAGAGATCAGGGAAGGACCAATTGGAAAAAATCCTCAGATAATAATAATTATCTTATGGTGATAACGTAGGGTAATGATAATACCTTGAGACTTATGCTAAAACACCGTACATACATGAGCTCATTTAAGCAAAACATTTTTTTTTAGCTCAGCTGGCTGAGTTGCTGTGTTTTCTCTAGCTGACTGATTCCTTCCCTAAAGTGCCTCAGAGCCCTCAATGCATGGGACCACAGATTTATCAGACTGAGGAACTGCAGCTATAAACTAGAGGTGAGCATCACACATCCAGAAATGCCTGCAGGAAATCAGTCTGCAGCAACCATAGTCCAAAGCATCAGTTCTAACGCAGAGAGACAGCTCTATAAGGGAGCAGTGGTTTAAAACCTCCAAACATTTGCTGCCACTGTGGAGAACGTATTTGCTCACTTTAGCATAAGAAAGCTATGCTAAACTAGTCTGTTATCACACTCACTACTTTAAGCAGTGTATTCTGGATGCAAAGGCCCAGGAAGCAGTGACAGGTTCACTGGCCATGCTGTGTAACTTGAGTCCTGTATAGGACACAAGAGCAGTTGGGTAGGCACCAAATACACTGCTCTGTCGGAAAGTTAATTTCAGACTGGACTGTAGGTCTCCAGCAATGGAACCCTGATAGTTTCTAATGATGGCTGAGCTAAAACCCCAGACTCCTTTCAGATTCTTGCACAGTGCCTAGGAAACCTCAAGGAAGGCAAGGATGACTACTGAGGCTGGCCTCCAGAGCGTAATTAGAGATTCTTCTTGACAAAGCAACAGATTCCACTTTTTATGTAATTTGGAAAAGATGATCTTGTAGTGATTTATGAGAAATTGGCAGGAAATCAAAAAAATGGGCCACGTGAACTCAAAATGGCCTTTTTATTCCCTTATTTCATGAACACTTTTGGGGCCCCTACAATGGGCCAGGAATGGTACCGGTTATCATGAACAGAGATAAAAATCATACACCTTATCCATAGTCTTACCAGTAAAAACAACTCTGTGAGATGCAGTTTACATTCTCCACAAAAGCCCTGGGCCATATTTGGGCTTATGTTCACAATTTTAATGGCCTGCGTACTCACTTACCTACAGAATATCACAATTTTCTTTCCAAATGAGAAAGATCATAATTGTTCTCCAAAGCAAATATCAATTCTGAAATTATACTTGTTTAACAATTTAGATGGATTTTTTTCATTGCCTTATGCTTTCAGTTTCCATGAAAAACTTTCTTACTCAATCTCCAGAGACTCCAAGCTTTCACCATACTGCCCCCCAAATTATTAACATTTTTATCTTGCTTTAATTAACTCTTGCTCCAATGGGATAAAACTGACAGGATCTGAGTTTGCAAACTAGACGCTGAAAATCTGGCATACTTGATTAGCAGCTCAAAACAACTGTGGAGACCAGGGCAAATTTCCAGGCAAATACAACCACAGTGGGAGAAGATGTATAAAAACTCTGTCAGTTCTCTCATCATCTCCCCACAGTGCACGACCCCCAAGCCCTTTCCTTCTCCTCTACATATTTGAAGGGAGCCAAGTCCCCAAAATCTGAAATCATGAGACTTTCCCCTGACAGGGAAACCACGAAGATATCACCTATCATTCAGGAGCTAAAGAGGTTAACATGGTTCTTCAAAACCTGTAAAGTATTAAAAGAACTGACACTCTACCTTCCATTTAGCTTCCAGGACACCGTATACTTTTGTCCCTTACTTGGCTGGTTTTTCTCTTTTTGTCTCCTTTGCTGGTTCCTCCAATTCTCCCTGGAGTCTGAATTCATAACGCTTGTGTGTCCTAGGCTTTATTCATTGGCTTTCTCATCTTCTCTCCATATATTATAACTCCCTTGATGATTTCATTATAGCTTCATGGCTTTAAATAGCATCTTTATTTCAATGACTCCCAAATTTATATATTCAGCATAGACATTTCTCCTGAACTTCAGACTCATAAATCAAACTATCTACTCCATAACTACACTTGAACTTCAAATAGACATCTCGCTTTCCACGTGTGGAAGACGGCTCTCCCCCTCTTCACTCTCCCGTCAGTGCTCCACCTGGTGGTCTTTGCCGTCTCTGTTGACTCTTCTGGTTGCTCAGACCTAAGAACATTGGAGTCATCATGGACATCTCTCTCTCCATTTGAATTGTACATTTAGCTTTGGCTGTAAAATAGGTATAGAATCTGACCACTTCTTACTAACTTGACCATTACCAAGCAGCTCAAGCCATTATCATCTCTTGCCTAGATTTTGAGTTACCTCCTAACTGGTCCACCTCCTTCCTACCTTGCTCCTCTGCTATGTGTTCTTCAAACATTAACCAAAGTGATTATTTTGAAAAGTAACTTGAATCATGTCTTTCCTCTGTTTAAAACCCCTTAGTGGATCTCCACTTTAGTCAGCCAAGGCCCTTCTGATGGCTTCCAATGCCCTGTTCAATGTGGCACCTCGTTCATCATTTCTCTGACCTTTTTCTCTTAGCTGTGTCACTCACTCCCTCCCTCCTAGCTGTACTCCTCCTTCAGGTTCTGTGCACTAACTGTTTCCTCTACCTGGAACACTTCCCCACGTATAGCTGCCTATGTGGCTCCTTAATTTCCCTTAAAATTTTTCCTCAAATGCCTCTTCTTTATTTAGACCTATCCTATTTAATTTAAAATTGCATTTTCCTGCATGCCCCCAGAGATCAGAAATAAAACAAGGATGTGCAATATCACCACTTCTATTCAAAATTGTACTGCACATCCTAGCAATATGATAAGAAAACAAAATAAAAGGCATTCATATTGGAAAAGAAAAAGCAAAATTATCTCCACTTCCAGGTGACATGAGATCTTTTATATAGAAAATCCTAAGTAGTTCTCAAAAAATAAAAAATATTTTAGAGCTAAAAAATGAGTTCAATTTTATTTCTATACACTAATGATGATCCAAAAATGAAATTAAGAAAACAATTCTAATTACAATAGCATGAAAAAGAATAAAATACTTAGTACTAAATTTGAGTATAAAAGAAATACAAGATATACACTGAAAACTACACAATGTCATTGAAAAAAAATTAAAAGAGACCTAAATAAATGGAAAAATACCTCATGTTCATAGACTGGAAAACTTAATATTGCTAAGGATGTCAATATTCCCCAAACTTATGTACAGAATCAACCTAATCTCTATCAAAATCCAACCTGCCTGTTTTGCAGATATTGACAAGCTGACTCTAAAATTCATACAGATATGCAAGGAAACCAAAATAGTCAAAATAATCTAGAAAAGAAGAACATGTCCCAATTTCAAAATTTACTACCAAGCTACATAATTAAAACACTGCAATATGTTACAAGAATAGACATATAGTTCAATGAAATGAAATTTTCCAGAAATAAACCCACACACCTAATGCCAACAGATCTGCAGCAAGAGTGCCAAGACAACTAAATGGGGAAGGAACAGTCCTTCAACAAATTATACTGGGAAAACAGGATTCTACATGCACAAAAATTTACTCAAAATGAATCAAAGACCTAAATAGAGGAGCTAAAACTATAAAATTATTTGAGGAAAACATAGGTGTAAGTCTTCATGATCTTGGATTAGACACTGGTTTCCTAGATATGACACCAAAAGCACAAACAACAAAAGAAAAAAATAGATAAATTAAGCTTAATAAAATTAAAGAGTTTTGTGTTTCAAAAGACACTATCAAGAAAATGAAAATACAATCCACAGAATGGGAAAAAATATTTCTGAGCCGTATTATATCTGACAAGAATATATATAGAACATACACATATAAAATATATAAAGAACTCTTACAACTCAACAGTAAAAATATAAACAGTAAAAGACAACTGTATTTTTTTAAATGGGCAAAAGGTTTGAAAAGACATATCTCTGAAGATATATAAATGATCAGCATGGAAAGATGCTCACCATTATTAGTCCTTAGGGAAACAGAAATCATAACTACAATAGGATACCACTAGAATGGCTATAATAAAAAAGACGGACAATAACAAGTGCTGATGAAAATGTGGAGAAAATAAAACCCTCATGTATTGCTGCTGGGAATGTAAAACGGTGCAGGTGCTTTGGAAAATAGTTTGAAAATTCCACAAAACTGTTAAACACAGAGTTACCATTTGACACAGCAATTCCACTCTTAGGTATATACCCAAGAAAATTGAAAACATATGGCCTTATAAAAACTTGTGCATAAATGTTCATACAGTCTTATTCATAATAGTCAAAAGGTGAACACACTCCAAATGTCCATCAGCTACAAATGTAGTACTTCAATACAATGGATTACTATACAGCTGTAAAAAGCTCCAACACGGATGAATCTTAAAAAACATTATAGGTGAAAAAAGCCAGATGCAACAGGCAACATATAGAATGATTCCATTAATAGGAAATACTCAGAACTGGCAAATCCATAGGAACACAGAAGGTATATTAGTGGTTTCAAGGAGCCGGAGGAAAGGGACAGAGGGAGGGGCATAGTAGCCACTCATGGGTACAGAGGTTTTTGAGGAGATGGTGAAAGTGTTCTGGAATTAGAAAGTGGGGATGAATTATACACATTAAAAAGGTGAATTTTATCGGCATGTGAATATCTCAATTAAAAAATTATATGATAAAAATATAAAATGCATCTTAGTACATGGACCTATTCCCTTAACCTGCCTATATTTATTTTTCTACATCACTTACCACCTTCTAATATGTTACATAAATTACTTATTAATTATATTAAAATGGTAGATTTCCCTATCACAGATACTAGAAAATAAGCTATATCAAGACAGAAATTTTTGTCCGTTTCCTTCACTGTTGTATATTCAGTGCCTAGAACAATGCCTGGCATATAAGAGATCTTCAGAAATATTTATTGAATGACTGAGTCAGCTGAACTCTGTTAAGGCCTTCAAAGATAAACTTGGACTCACTCAAAAGAAAAGTACAGTGATCATGTCCCTTCACAAAAACAAGTTGCAAAAAACCTCAGCAAAAGAAACCTTTAGTTGGGCTCTTAAAGAAAGAATGGTTTGTCCTTTTTTTTTTTTTTTTTTTTTCCTGTCTTCTTGTTTAGGGAGAGTTCTAAGAAATCCAGGGTTCACTGTCTACTATCCCCTGGCTACACAAGCTTAACAGACAGGTAACTTAGTATTTAATCAGCTAATGTGGTCTGCTGTATGCTGATTTCCAGGGATGCAGAAGTGACTTTCAAAGTGTAATTCCAGTGGACATTCTGACTTAAAGCACCAGTCCAAATTGTTTTCTCAACTTTAGGTTACCCTCCACCTGCCTCTCTGCCTATCCTGTCTATTGTCCCATACCTAGTCCTACTGCCACCTCTTCCAAGAAGCCTTCCCAGCTACTCTAGCCCACACTGATCTCCCTCTTATCTGATGACCAGGAGATGTCAATGTGACTTACAGCACCTGACATTAGAGTGTGTGTGCTTGTGCATGAGTGTGTGTGTAACACCATGGCTCTGTTATTTAAGAAAACCCCGTAACCAAAAGAGAGCCGGCATGTAGTAGGTCTCTAAATGAGGTGGATGGGTGAAAAGGCAGTTGAAGATGGTGATTTGTAAATTTTGTGTTCAGATAATGTAGGAAATCAGTCTTTTGACAGCAAAAGAAAAAAAAAAAGAAAAGAAAAGGAAGAATCTTCATGGTCTGCATAAAAGTGTGACTATTACAGGTGGCCCAATTCCCAGTTACTTTGTTCCTGACACCAGAGACCTGTTTTTCAATCAAAATCGCAGCAGCTGTGGAGCTGTGAGGCTGGGCTGGCACCTGGGTCAGAGGTTCCCCATTAGTGCTGGCAGATTTTTCATAATCAAGACACTTCTGAAATGCTGAACCCTACTCAGTGCCAAAGGTTAACGATTCAGTGTGCAGGGACTGAAGCGCAAAGCAGGGCAGCAGACAGCTCAGGGAGAGATGCCACCGGTGGACCCTTCCTGGCTGCTCTCGTTACATCCTTGAATCTATTGGACATTTGCCTCCTTGCCGAGGAGTCATTCAGCAGAGAACATTCATTAAGCAGCTACATTAATCCTGTTTTTCTAACCCTGGTTAATGTTTTTGTATTTGACAGTCAATGTTTTTGAGTAATCCCTCTGTCCACCATTGAGAATGGCTAGGCACAAGCAAAGAGAATTGGAGATTGAAGGGGTCACCTGTTGAGTTCAGTACAGACAGGCAACCTGGATAATCCTGCATAACAATTGAGCTGGCTTTCAGTTGCAAAATACTAGTAGTATAAGAGAGACTTCTTCATTACACATCATTCCCACTAGTGTGGGCTGTTTCAGATCAAGAATACTGAGCAAAAAAACTAAAATTAATTTTGATTAAAATTTGCTGACATTCCTTAAGAAAACTGATGATAACCTGTAGTGTCAGAGATGGAGATAATTGTTTTAAACAACCAATCTATTTATAATTCATTAGACTGTATCTTACTGATTTTCTTTCGTTCACGAAACATTACTGAAGACCTTTCATAGGTCCACTCCCCAGTTCCTCTTGTATATCCTGCTGTTTCAACTCAACATATTCCAAAGAGGACTGGCCAATTCCCTCCTTCCTTTGCCCCATATGCCCTGGCCTTCTATATTTTTCCATTTTTATCAATAATTCTTTTAGCTTAAAAGCCTTCATTTCCTTTGTGCATCATACCAGGTCAGTCTTTAAAGGCTAATCAAAGTCTAGACATTTTTCCTGTTCTGTGTGTATTAGGCCTGTGTGCATATATACACACACAAAGAGAAAGAATGAAAGAAAGGGAGAGGAAGAGGAAGATGGGGAAGAGAGAGAGAGACTGATATTGATTGATTTATTATAAGAACTGGCTCATGCAATTATGGAGGCTGACAAGTGCAAATATCTGAAGAGGTGACAACCCAGTTTGAGTCTAAAGGCTGGAGGTGGCTGTAGAACCAGGAAGAGTTAATGTCCTAGCCTGAAGCCAGAATTCTCTCTTAGGGAGGGTCAGCCTTTTGTTCCATTCAGGCCTTCAATGGATTGCATGCAAGCTGCCACATTATGGAGGGCAATCTGTTTTATTCAGTCTACTGATTTAAATGTTAATCTCATCCAAAAACACTCTCACAGAATCACTCAGAATAATGTTTGGCTAAATATATGGGCAGCCCAGCCCAGTCAAGTTGATACATAAAATAACCATCACAGCATGACTCTAAGGACTGATCTTTCCATCCCATTTTTTGGATGACTTCAGAAACTCTCCTACACTATTATAAGAACTCTGGCTATTTTCCCTGCCTCCAGCATCCTTTCCTCTCTCTACTCCTCAGAGCACTTCTGGACTACACCCAGTCAATCCATTTAAGGAACCTGCGAATGATCCCATAGCCAGAGAGGTAAATCAATCACACTGACCTCAGATTTCCTGCTTCTGCTGGCCTCTGCTTCTTTCTTACCCTCAGTGTCCTCCCTGATTCCAGTCTACCTGTATTTTTCTCCCTCCCTGAAGTTTTATCATTTCCTGGAACTTTGCTGGGAGCAAGGCCTCCCCTGAATTCCAGTCTGACCAACCCATGCATTTTATTTTCCAAGATAAAAGCAATTTGCATATATTGCAATTACTATATGCATTTCTACAGTTAGAGAATATTTGCCCATTTATAGTGTGTGTGTATATATATATATTTATACATATTTCTCTGTATATAATCATACTCATATAGGGAGATAGGTAAATAGAAAAAACAGAAACAGAGACTACCCAAATGAAAACAAGCAAAGACTATTCTGAGCTTGCTGTAGCAAGAGAGTCAGCCACTATCATCTGAATTTCACAGAAACCCAAAGGCAAGCGGGGTGTAAAAGCTGTATACTGAAATAAAGGGAAGGCTCAGGCATGCCCTTCTTGGAAGTTTTGCATCTGGGAGGTAGAGGCAGGCTAACTAAAAGCAAAGCATCCTATGTGATTGGTTAGGGGAGCATGTTTGGCTTTTTCTGGTTGAATAGGGGCAGAAAATAGGGCAGCTGTCAGTTATATTAAATCCTGACTGCTTTGAGCCAGCTACTACAGAGGCTGTGGTTTGTCTTCCCAGATTGTTGCTGTGGGTCCGAGTTCTGTTTTTTATATATGGTCTAGCAGTTTGTAAAATCAGTTTCTCAAGATGGAGACAGAGAGACAGAGACACTCTGATGAGATTAAGATGGTATTAGATCAAGACCTAAAATTGCCCAATGCTGTCTTAGACCAGCACAAGTGAAATAAACACATCCAGAGGACAAGATATATGGCCAGATAATGTTTGTAACTGATGTTTGATCACAAGCCCTAATCTATGACTTTGATTAAGCTAGAGGAGGATTGCTTCTTCTTACTGTGCTGGAGGGGCCTGGGTTGCAACCCAGGCCTCTCTGTTTTTCCTAAATTCAAACTGAGATCTCGCCATGCACCACTGTAATACAAGGAGGAGGGCCCAGCACCTTCCACTCCAGCAGCACCGCAGGAAAGGACTGAGAAAAAGATAGTAGGAGAGAACAGTGTCCCCAATGCCTGCAGCCTCCGCCCCCTCCTCCATGTCCACTTTCTCAGCTCTCCCTCTAAGAAGCGATAAAGGAGGTCAGCCAAAGATAAAAAGTGCCATTATAATTCTGGCAGGACAAAAGCCAGGAATAGTCACTTCCATATGAACATGACCTTATAATAATACAAAGTTATTCTACCTGTTAAAATATTACTCCATAAAATATGCCCAGATTTCAGTGTTATATTCATCATTCTGCCAGAAGGTGTGGGGTAGATTTAAACTTCCTCCCCAGAAGCCAATATCGGGATTACTTTAGTGGTCATTTCTGGCCTTTATTAACAGCACACACTTTCTCTGTGTCATTTTTCTTCAAAAAGATGGTTTGTTAAGGTTTTACAGAACTACAGTATAGGGCTAAACCAAAATTTATGTAAGCAATCCCTCATTATGGGCATTTATATCGCCTCTAATTTTCTCTCTAAAAATTAATGCTGTGTTGAGCATCCTTATACAGTAATCATTACACAAATATCTGATTATGTCCTAAAGAAAATTTCCTAGAAGCGAAATTACTTATTGAAAGGTTCTGGACATTTTAAAAATGCATATCTTTAAAATTCTTAATACATGTTTCCAAATTGCCCTGCAAAAATGATTCTATCAATTCACATCCTCAACAGCAGAGCAGAAGAGAGGTCAATTTACCACAAGCTGTATAATTTTTCTCTTTGCAAAGTAAGTAAATGAAAAATATATTGTTCCTAACTTTTTGTTTGATGTTTGGTAAAGGTGAACATTTTTCACATTCTTAATGTTCACTTACATTTCTTCTTTTATTAATGTTTCAGAAACTTTACACATTTTCTACTGAGGTACTCATCTTTTTCTGGTGATTTAGAAACAGACACTTAATTGAAATGGCATTAATTTGTTATACTACATTAGGTAAAATTTTAACATTAGTATCAATCAATTGTCCTGATTCTAACTGTTAAATAATTAATTTTCCTCAGGGATCTGAAATATTATCAATATCACATCATTAAGCTAAATGTATTCTAGGGAAGTTTTACTTTTTTGTTTTTTTAATTTGTTTTTATATTCTGTCATCAATGTCTCTTTTTCTTCTTCAAAGGTTCTTGCTCTGCACTTTTCTTTGGTTTTGTACATTTTTATAAATGGTAAGGCAAGTCACACATGTCTTTTTCACAATTTTATTAAATAATCTTACTTGTTCTGCTAGTAGACTTGAGAATACTCTTATCTATTTTTTAAAATAAACAAACACTGGCTTTTAGAGAAGTATATTAAAACTATAAATTAATGTGCAGAAAATTGACATCATAACACATCAGTGTTTCTAAGAATAAGGTGACTCTATTTATACAAGATATCTTTTATGTTGCTCATTCCTCAAACCATTTCGTGGTTTTCTTACAGACCTTCTGATTTCTCATTAAGCTTTTAATTGCTAATGTGAATAACATCATCTTCTATTACTTTACCTAACTGGCTAATGTTAAAATAAGGGAAAGACAGCGTTTTTTTACATTTTTGCCTTATAGCTAACCAAATTGCTAAGCATTCTCATTATGCAGTTGTATATTAGGTTCACTAGGCAAAGACTATCATCAGAAGATAATGGTAAACTTGTTGGCCTGTTTCACTAGTTCTGCCTCTAATTTTTTGTCTTGCCTTATTTCATTAAAACTTCCAGAACAAATGTTAATAATAGTGAACATGGATCTGTTGTAAAGGAAATGCATCTTGTGTCTAATCCTCAGGGATGGCAGTTAAGATCGGTTTGCCATAGATCTGCAGTACTTCCCACTGTTCCATATTTGTCTCACCTGTTTAATAATCTCGGGATTGGAAATTTGTGTAATCAATAAGTATCGATTCTTTGCCTACATAGTTGCTGTAGAATTTTCCTCTATTTTAAGTTTACTGGTTTATTAACAGACATAACCTCTAGTTTGGTGGTTCTTAATCCTAACAGTACATTGGATTCATTGGGGAGCTTTTAAACTTGCTGATCCCTGGGGCCTTTGCCTGACCAATTAATAGAAATAAAAATCTCTAGGAATGGTCCAGATATAACTTTTTTTTTTTTAAGCTCTCCAGATGATCCTAAAATGTAGTCAGCATTGCAATCCACTGGTATTCAATTTCAGACTTAAGTGAGCATAAGAGGCAGCTGAAGAGTTTGTTAAAAATGCAGACTCTCAAGACCCAACTCTCACCCCCTTCCCAGAGATTCTGATTTGTTGTATCTTGGGTGAGGGTCCATTATCTGTATATTAAACAAGTATTTTAAGAAACATTGTTTTATTAGACTGCCAAATGATTCGATTCTATCACTCGCCTAGAGGAAAACATATTCCCGGATAATCTG
The DNA here is from genome assembly GCF_036321535.1 of Camelus dromedarius. Classification (NCBI taxonomy): domain Eukaryota; kingdom Metazoa; phylum Chordata; class Mammalia; order Artiodactyla; family Camelidae; genus Camelus; species Camelus dromedarius. The sequence goes on from NC_087450.1 coordinate 49,805,843, forward strand.
AAACAGTGGATTGCAACCCGAGCTACATAAGAGACTCACCTGAAGAGCTTTGAAAACATCCCCTTGCCTGACACCCCACTTCCAGACATTCGCAAGTAACAGCAGCTCAAAAACCAGCTCCTGAGTGCACCCTCTTTGCCACAACCCCTTCCTCTAACCTTACTGGTTACAAAGCTCCTCCCTTGTCCAGTTTCTACAACTAAACCACCCAACAAAATTGGGATTTATATGGTCTGGGCACAAGAAGAAAAAGTGGTACTGATCAGAGGAAATAAACCGCAAACATTCTTAGTCCTCTAGAAAGCAGTTTTTGCTATGGGTTTTCCATTTGGTGCAGTGTTCTCATCACGTGTCTCTCCTAACCTCACTTCCGGGCTATAGGTGTGCCTTCTGATGGCTAAGGCCCAGCACTGATGATCTGGACTTCCATTTAGAGAGATATACACCTTCTCATTATGAATGCAAAGCATCTCAGATGACAGCCCAGCACTTGTAGGCTATTAGAACTTTTCAACCTTTCCCCAGAATGCATGGATATTTTAGTGGGCACCCTGAGGCTGAATCACTGACTTGCCCAACATCATCTTAAGGGGAAATCACAATGTATTTTTGTAACCAACATTTATTAAGAGCTACACTGTGCCAGACACTGCATTGTTTCATCATAAATGTTACTTCTCACCAAAAAGTCCTATATTGTTACAAGTCGGTCAGTTGGAAAGCCAGGACTGAGGCCAAAGTCCTTCGATTTCAGTACAGTTGTCAAGTGCCTCTGTGACTTAGGGCACAGGGTAAAAATGGGCCGGGGTCCCTCATCCTGTGGTTCAACTGCACATGGAAAATCTTAACCCGCCTGCTGCGCTAAATGGAGCGAAGAGGAAACCTATCTGAGCAATTCAGACAAAGTGGAATTTGTTTTGCTACAAATGACTCAAATCATTAAATTCAACAAATACCCATTAAGCCTCTATTATGTGTAAGGCTCCACAACCCTTTGCAAGTGCCAACTATAAATTAGATTTGGTTTACGTGAAGTCCTCCCCTGTTACGGCGAGGCTGCAGCACCATATTTTCATTGTTGCTCCACTTATTCAATCTTTTAAAAAAGAGATACACGTTTCTAACCTGTGTCAAGATAAGACATCCCTGATGAACCAACCGCGATTTCAGGAGGAAGGAGTAAGGGCAGTGTTCTGGTTCCGTGAAGCAGCCGAAAGCACCACAGTGATGGCTCTTCAAGGCCTCCCTGTTCCTCCGCTGGACTCTCCTCAGCTGGCGGGACAGGGTCCCTCCAGTGCTCTTTGCTGTCTGGGAATGCTGGTTTCTCATTAGCCCACAGGGGAGTAGCCACAGCCCCATCTGCTCAACCTCAGGGCTCTTCATTCCCAGCTCAATTTAAAGATTTACGAATTCAGAGAAAGGCCTCTCCCACCTGTGAGGCAAGTACAGGCCCTCCTCGGCCACTGGGTCCTCAAGCCACGTAAGCAGCTACGCGAAAAAGGCCCCACCACTGGTCCTCATCAGCGCTTTCCTACAATATGCTAATGAGGAGATTAGGGTTTAATCAGATCTGATCCAAATTCCTCTCTTGATCTCCCTTTTGAATATGTTCCATTGAGACCTTGGTCTTGCTACTTAATATGCAGAAAGACAATAAGGAGCTTAAGACAGACACATATCTAAGCCCCCTCTGAACTTGGGAAATCAAAACTGCAACATGCCTCCCAGCCCTCAGGAGTCCAAGGCATCAGTGGAGCCAGACCAGGGAAGGTGATTTGTTCGGTGTCCTCTCTCACACTCTGTGGAGGCTGTAAATAATGAGAGCTTGCCCTTTGGCCCCCTCCCATGTCCCTGAGATCAAGGAGCCAAATCAGAGAAGGTGCCCAGGGCAGTATATTGGCACCTTGATCTCAGCTCACTTCATCCAGGGATCAGGAACTTCATACATGAAATTTCACTCAGAGAAGTCAATTTTCATGAAAGAAAATAGCAGTCTTTGACTCTGTCCATTTATTTATCAAACAGTTATTTCTTGAATGCTCACCTTCTGCCCCACCCTATGTTAAGTCAGACTGCTTTCCTGAATACAGACAGAAACATCAGGGACCAACCGTGCCCACCCAGAGCCTCCCATCGTAGTGAGTGGTAACTGAACGCAAGGCCATCTGTGTCAGGAAGCATATGACCAGAACCCCAAAACAAGGCTGAAGGAATGTCAGGTAAGAGAGACCTTGATATGCCAGCAGATCAGGGAAAAAGCTTGCTAGTGGAGAGGGGACAATCTGTTGGAGAAGGATGGATAGGAAAGCTGAATGCACAGAAGAGAGCCTTTGGATGAATAATGTGTCCAGCAATATGGGACCCATATTGAACCACCTGCTAAAAACATCTAAAAACATCATTTAGTTCATTTAACTTCTTGATTAAGCATAAACATTGAAGTAAATAATTCCAAACCAGAGAATAAATGACTAAGGAACCTTTAGATTTAAAATAATCACTGAAGCCAACTTTAGCTTTAAAAGCACCTACCAAACCTAGAGAACATGAATATAAGGTACATCAATACAATGGATTATTATTTGTCTGTAAAAAGAAATATTGTACTAATTTATGCTACAAAATGGATGGATCTTGAAAACATTAGTCTAAATCAAAGAAGCTAGTCACAAAAGACAAAATACTGTATTACCCATTTATTTGAAATGTCCAAAATAGTTAAGTACATAGAAGCAGAAAGTAAATTAGAGGTTGACAGGAGCCAGGAGGTGGAGGAAAAGTGGGAGTGACTGTTAATGGGTATGGCTTTTTTTTGGTGGGTGGGGGATGAAGGAAATGTTCTAAAATTATATAGTGTTTGGGCAGAAGGCCTAAATAAGCAATTCTCCAATGAAAACATACAAATGGCCAATAAGCACACAAAAAAATATTCAATATAGCTAATTATCAGAGAAATGCAAATCAAAACTACAATGAGGTATAACCTCACACTGATCAGAATGGCCATCATTCAAAAGTCCAAAAACAATAAATGCTGGAGAGGCTGTGGAGAAAAGGGAACCCTCCCACACTGTTGGTGGGAATGTAGTTTGGTGCAGCCATCATGGAAAATAGTAGTGAGATTCCTCAAAAAACTAAAGATAGACTTATCATATCATCCAGCAATCCAACTCCTGGGCATATATCCAGAGGTAATCTTAATTCAAAAAGACACATGCACCCCAATGTTCATAGAAGCACTATATATAACAGCCAAGACATGGAAACAACCTAAAAGTCCATGGACAGATGACTGGATAAAGAAGTTGTGGTATATTTATACAATGGAATACTACTTAGCCATAAAAAATAAAATAATGCCATTTGTAGCAACATGGAATTCCCTGGAGAATGTCATTCTAAGTGAAGTAAGCCAAAAAAAGAAAGAAAAACACCATATGATATCACTTATATGTGGACTCAAAAAAAAAAAAAAAGGCAAAAGAACTTTTTTACAAAACAGAAACAGACTCTCAGACATAGAAAACAAACATTGTTACCAGAGGGGAAAGAGGGTGGGAAAGAATAAATTGGGAGTTTGAGATTTGCAGATACTACCCACTATATATAAAATAGATAAACAACAAGTCTATACTGTATAGCACAGGGAACTATATTCAATATCTTATAGTAACATGGTGAAAAAGAATATGAAAACAAATATATGTATGTTCCTATATGACTGAAGTGTTGTGCTGTACACCAGAAACTGACACAACATTGCAAACTGACTATACTTCAATAAAAAATATATATATTAAAAAATGAAAACAAAGCCAAAAAAAAAAGTAGATATTAGTGATGGCTGCACAACTCTGTGACTATACTAAACACCAGTGAATTGTACACTTCAAATGAGTGAATTGTATGTTATGCAAATTATACCTCAAAGCTGATAACAACAACAACAAAAAGAAAGCAACGCAGGAGAGGGACAGAGGGAGTGACTTATGGAATCATTGTTGAAGAAAAAGGTCAAAATGTTGTTTAATCCTAGACTTCAAGTTATATATGCATATTAAAAACCTCTGTAGTAATCAAGAAGAAAAACAGAGTCCATCATTTCTAAAATAAGGAAATGTAATAACAAAATATAAAATCAGTCAAATGTAAGGCAAAAAAGGAGAAAAAATAGGGAACAAAATAAATAGAAAAATAAGATGTTATAATTAGAAAACACAAAATAAATATATATGTATCAATATATATGAATACATAAATAGAAATACAAATATAGTGTGTATAAACATCAGTAATTGTTATAAGTATTAACGCATAAACTGTTATAGTTAAAAGATAAATATTGAAGATGATAAAAATAAAGCCAGCTCTGTGTTGTTTATGAGACACATCTAAGACACAGAACACAAAGAGATTAAAAGTAAAAGAATGAAAAGATATTCTAGGTAAATGGTAAAGAAAGGAGCCTGTATCAATACCAGATTAAACTGATTTTAAGGAAAAACATAAGTAGCAAAGAAAAAAAAACCATAACTAGACAAAGGGTCACTATATAATGTTGAAAGTTTCAATTTATCAATCACAATTACTCTTAACGTTCCTATATCTATATACACTGTGAAAATATCCAAAGCAAAAAATGGTTACAATTATGGAGGAAAACAGACAAATTACTATGTTAATGGAAAAAAAATTAGTAACTGTTAGCCCAAGCAGGGGAAAAAAAGAATACCCATTGGAATCACACTATTAACTGCATAACCTAATGGGCATTTATAGAACATTCCACCCAATAATAAGAGGCAGCAAAATTATTTCAACCAAAATCAACAATATATTGGACCATAAAGAAATTCTCAACAAATTTCAAAGGATTTGGTGTCACAGTAAGTTCACTGAGTGTAAATCAATTAGGTAAGAAATAGTAGCTAAAAGATAACTAGGAAAAACTTAACATATTCGAAAATTTAAAAACATACTCCCAAATAAATCACTTGTACATTAAAGAAGAAATCATATTATAGGTTAGAAAATCTCTAGAGGCAAACAGTAAGACTATGTGAGAGTTCCCTGCATTGTGAAATGCAAGTAACACAGTATTGGTGGTGACAAGTACAACCTCAAATGATCAAGTTAAAAAAGAAAAAAGTTTGAAAATTATTGAACTAAGCATCTGTCTTAGTTTAAAAAATAGAAACAGAAAACAGCAAATTAAACCCAAAGAAAGTAGAAGGGGGAAATAATAAAGATAAGAGACGAAGTTATTAAAATAGAAAACCAACATACAATAGAGAGGACAAAACAAAAGCCAAAAGTTGATTCTTTGCAAAGAGTAATAAAATTAACAAACCTCTAGCAAGATTGATAAAGATAAAAGATAGAGAAAATATGAATAAACAATATGAGGAATGAAAAGAAGTACTTAATTACAAATGCCACAAACATTAATGAGATTATGAAGAATTTTGTGTCAATGAATGGGAAAGCTTAGAGGAAAGTTAACTTTGACTTACCAAAATTAGCAAACATTTTAAAGTGAATGGAAGAGAGCATTCCAAGTAGAGAGCATTATTTGAGAGGAGACTTCAAGGTAGAAATGACAACGGCTTCGTGGGGTACATTCACTGATCTGTTCCACAAACATTTACTGAAAATGAGTCTGTGTTGCACTCTGGGCTAGCTGCTACGTGGGACGACCTAGTGAACTGGCATGAATACTACCCCTAAAGAGCTGACAGGATCGTGGGAGGTTTTCGGGATGTACATATATGGGTAACGGGAGAAAATTAAAGTTCTCCTGAGGTTCACTGAAGAAATTAGTGAAGATGGGGCCCAGGTTTTGAATTAGAATGCATCAGGATGAAGAACTGGAGGAGGAGGCTGGAGGGAATGTGAACGTGACGCTGAGGAATTCAGACTTTATTCTGGACCAATAGAAAACACTGACATTTCTGAATAAGGAAAAAGTATGACCAGTGTTTAAGATTTATGAAGCAGATATAAATATACATGTATGATGAATGGGATTGGGAATGCTGAAAGGTGAGACATGGCAACAATTTTGGAAGATAATGCAGTAGTCAAGATAATATGTGATACACTCCTAAATTCGGGTAGTAAAGGCAGACACAGAGAGGAAGGTCATTATGGACAAGCAGTAATAGGCTTAGTTACTGATTAGATATTAGGCCTAAGGTAAAGAAAAGACTAAAGGGCATCCTAAGATGTCCAACCTGAACAAATAAAAATTAAATAAATCATTGACTATTCATTCAGTCATTTATTTGTTTTGAAGACATAATTAGGAATCAATAAAATCTTTAAAGGGTTCTAATTTCATAATTCAGGTACTGTATGTCCTATGGGCAAACAAAGTCTAGTTCAGATGTGAACATCTGGCAAAAATGTCAACTGGATCTTGGCTGAGAAATATTTGAGGGATTGCCAAGATGGTGGGGTAGAAGGATGCATAGGAATCTCTCCCACGGGTACACCAAAATTACACCTACAGACTGAACAATTTGCACAGAATGTCTAGGGAACTTTGGCAGAATTATCTCTTACTTCAGAAATACAAAAAGACTTCTTACAAAAAAGGGTAGGAGAAAAAAAGAAAAAGGAAATTGGTATGAGACCTATCTCCAAGAGAGGAGCAGCAGAGAAGGAAAAACGTCCTCATTCTGGGACGCCTCCTCTCCACCTGGGAGGTCAGTGGGGACAGGAAGGGAGCTTCTGAGGCTTAGAAACGACAACCTACAAAATGGGAGAAAATATCTGCAAATGATGCAACTGACACAGGCTTAATATCCAGAATATATAAACAGCTCATACAACTTAATAACAACAACAACAAAAAACAAACAACCCCATCCAAAAATGGGCAGAAGACATAAACAAGCAATTCTCCAATGAAGATATGCAAATAGCGAATAGATACATGAAAAAATGCTCAATATCACTAATTATCAGAGTAATGCAAATGAAAACTACAATGAGGTATCACCTCACACCAGTCAGAATGGCCATTATTAATATGTCTACAAATGATAAATGCTGGAGAGGGTATGGAGAAAAGGGAATTGTCCTATACCGTTGGTGGGAATGTAGTTTGGTGCAGCCATTATGGAAAACAGTATGGAGATTCCTCAAAAGACTAAAAATAGACTTATCATATGATCCAGCAATCCCACTCTTAGGCATATATCCAGAGGGAACTCTAATTTGAAAAGACACATGCACACCAACATTCATAGCAGAACTCTGTATAATAGCCAAGACATGGAAACAATCCAAATCTTCATTGACAGATTACTGGATAAAGATGTTGTGGTATATTTATACAATGGAATACTCCCCAGGGATTAAAAAAAAAAAGAATAAAATAATGCCATTTTCAGCAACATGGATAGACCTGGAGATCATCATTCTAGGTGAAGTAAGTCAGAAAGAAAGAAAAACACCATATGATACCACTCATATATGGAATCCAAAAAAAAGAAAAAGAGGACCTTATCTACAAAACAGAAACAGACTCACAGACATAGAAAACAAACTTATGGTTACCAGGGGAAAAGAGGGTGGGAAGAAATAAATCAGGAGTTTGAGATTTGCAGATACTAACTGCTATATATAAAATAGATAAATGACAAGTTTTTTGTATATAGCACATGGAACTATATTCAATATCTTGTAGTTACCTATAATGAAAAAGAATATGAAAACAAATATATGTATGTGTAGGTATGACTGAAACATTATGCGTACACCAGAAACTGACACATTGTAACTGACTATACTTCAATTTAAAAAAAAAAATCTAAAGGTGAAAAAAAAAACCTTTAAAACTGCTGCCAATTAGCCAATAAGCAGTATGAATGGTACACTCAAGGTCAAAGATAAGAGAGGATGGACATGGCTTCTCAATGCCTCCCTTTGATCCTCACCAAAGTTTACTGCACAAAATGTGGGAACCATACAGTCAGAGACACAGGACTCGTGAGCCATGGCCTTTCATGCTGTTTTCAGCTGGGGATGTTGGGAACACAGGAGCTTCAGAAAGCAGGGGTCCACCCTATTACCATATACAGAGCTTCACTGAGCTTAATACAGATTTCAGTGAAACAGATCTGGCTGTGGACCACAACAGCCCAGCAAGAAAATGCCCAGGAAGAACGTGGCTTGAAGAGGGTGTGAGTTCAGACTTCTTGTTTTTCAGATGGGGAAGCTGAGATCCCAAAAGAGAGTATCTCACCCAGAGCAGGCAGCTTTGGAGGCATGACTGATAGCCAGGCCACCACTTGCCAGCTGAGCTCTCTCCACAGCACATGCTGCCTCCAGTGAGGTCAAGATTCTCCTTGGAGCTTCATAAACTGAAGTGGGACCTGGGGGCCAATGCTCTGTGATGTAACCTTTCTAACTAGGTTGGAGATGATTCTAGGGCTCTTCCCAATCCCTTCCCTGGGTCCCAGGGTGGACATCACTTTTACAGCTCTGAGAAACAGAGTCATGGAGTGCTTCTTTGTGATAGAATGGCCCCAGCTGGCACAGCAGCCTGCCCTTTGAGCGAAGAACAAGGCAAGAGTCACTAAAAGGCACATCAGGGCTCCCAGAGAAACTGTCACTGCCCACCTTCTGCGAGATGCAAAGAAAACTGCAAGCACCTTGAGGACAGGCACTATATCCTATAGTCTATCTTATACTATACCTTAAAGTCTCTAAGGGTCTGACACAGAAGCGAGCAGCAGATGATCAATTTACTTAGCTTTTAATTGATATTCTCTGGGAATGCAGTATTCTGAATGAGTTTACCATCTTAAAGCAAAATTGCACCTCCATTTTGTATCTATTTTGAATGGAAAATTTTTCACAACACATGACACCCTTACTTCCATCTTTACTAAAATAATCCAACTTTTCTTTGATGATTTGTATTCACCAAATTGTGTATTTTTAAAAATAAGCCCCATTATAACGTAGGAGGAAGACTGAAAGGTTTTAGACTGTTTATGTAATAGCCACAGACTGCTGTTTTTTGGGGGGTTTTATGTCTTTATTTGAAGATTCCTGTCTCTCTGTTGCAATTTGGCTTTCAGCCGTCATTTCTTCTTCATGCTCTTCTTCTTTCCTTACCTAAGTATCTCAGGGATCCCAACCCCTAGAAACTGGAAGGGACATCTTACCAGCATATTGCAAGAGGTAGTAGAACTATCCGAAAGATAATATAACTCAGACCATCTGTATGGGTCAGGGTAAGGTTACACCCTATCACAAGTAGCTGGTGCATCTGGACCAGAGTGGCCCTCCGAGCAGGAGGCCAACACAACACAATGGTGAAGCTGAACATACCTCGGTATAGAGACTGTCTCCCTGGAGAACACAGAGCCGTGGGTTTTTTGTTTGTTTTTTGAGGGAATTTTTTGATGGATTTTTGTTGTTGTTGTCTCATTTTTTTCCCCAAAGTACCAAACTGCATTCTTTCCTTATACTTGAGAGACTCGTGCATACCAGACAAGCGTTCTTTTTTCCAGTGCAGCCAGTATCTCCTTTCATATACTGTTATATTAACACTGCCATGTTGTAGCTTGATCCTATGGCAGTAGATCAACAATCTGTATACCTTGATCATCCAGAACACAATTTTGAAAAAGAGGCAGAAAGCTGTCTGTAGCCTGGATTTGGAAAGACCAAGGATTAATTTCATTGTTTTCACCTAGAAAACGATATAAGGTAAGTAAAGACATCCACCTGCCACAGACATTTATTAGGCTCCTGCTATGCACCAGGTACAGCATCATCTACCAAGATGCTGCCACCTAAGAGGGACCAAGATGGTGTGCAGGGCGGCTGTGCTTCCATGTGCCACAGGCTGAGGGAACTGGACGTGATTTCTCCTTAAGTCCATTTGGTTTGCATTATACCAGCTCTTCCTTCTTTCCTATTCCACATCCCAGTGGCACAAAGAAGGTGATTCTTCTCCCTCAGGTTAAAGAGAATAACTGAGCAGAGGGCTATGAGGAGGCCTCGCAGAAGGAAAATTCAGAAGGAATAGACAATGGAACAGGCATTGAGCAGCACTGGGACCAGAGCAGTAGGCAGATTCTCAGAAAGAGGCAGGCATTTGAAGATAAGAGAATCTTGAGCCGAGGAGCTCCAAGACAGGCAGCAAGAAGACAAACTCTCCTTTTGTTTTAGCTTGAATCACTTCTATAGAGAATTAGCTGCCTGCACTTACTTTCAAGCTTAATCACTTCCACCTTTGCTGACTTCATTTGGCAGTGCAGAAAGCTGGATAAGGAAACCACAGGACATGCAACTGTCACCTTGTAGAGACAGTAAGCTCTCTGCAGGCAGGGACAATGTCACATTTATTTTTAAATTCTCTAAACACCTGGCACACGGCCTTCTTTGCATAGAACAGGTGCTTACTAGGTGTTTTCTGGTTTTTGTTGTTGTTGTTATATGTATATGCATTTAATCATTTAAGCAGTATTGCAAAGTATGTATAACATTTTACAATATTCAGAGAGCTCTCCCACCCATTAGCTTGTTTGATTCTTGCAACATTACAAAGGTAACTGGTTTTGTAACCTGGAAGCAAACAAACTAAAAGAAACTTTGTCTCACCACTGTTCCTCTAAACCTAACACTGTAGAATCAGTCTTCTCTGTTGCTGGATGGATAAAATCCCAGAAAGACCCTGCAGCTTTATAGTCACTTCAAGGTTTTGAAAGTCCTAGTCTGGTCTAATATTAAAGTTTCAAGCTCTCATTTAAAATCAAATTTCTCCCCTCCCTGAGCTTGGGTTTGTGCCAGGCTCAAAAACCTACATCAGGGGGTTGGAGGAGCGTGAAAAATTCAGCTCTGGTTTTGCTTCACCTCCTCCCACACTGACCATTTCTGGCCTCTGCACAATCAGGTAAAGGGAAAGAAGAAGAGATAAGAAGAGCAAGAGAAGGTCCCTCTTGTTGGGCACAGGTGTAGTCTGGGGTAACTACCTGTGCATGTGGCAGTGGTCTGGATATGGACTTGATTCTTTCTCTCCTCTGATGCTTTTGTGGGTGTTTGGAGATCCCCCTTCCTGCCCCCAGGCTGTGATGGCAGTTCTCTGGTGCCAACCCCAGCCAATGCCCTCACGATCCTGCATGGCTTCCACAGCTAACGGTACACTTTCTGCAGAGCTCATCTCACTCCCCAACATGGCACCCTCGTGGTGCTCTCAAAGCCCAGTGGACATACATCAAGCTTCTTGGATCATTCTCTGAAGCCCTTGCCCACTTGACTGTGAGGAAAAGAGAAGACAGGAAAAGAAGAAATGCACAGCACACACTAACACTCTTTCTCCAAAGAACTCCTCACTTTCCTTCTCTCTTAATTCTCTCTCTTTATATATGTAAAACTTTGAGAAAGGTGATGGCCAAGAGTGACCAGCTTACCATGGAGTCAATCTTTAGCACAGTCATCCTTCTCTCTTTAGGGTTAGAGGTCCCAATATCAAAATCTAATCAACAGCAAAAGTCCTATTTTAACAGTTTGTTTCGAAAGGTACTCCTTAAAAGATGAACGGAGTAGATGTTAATTTTCTTACTTCCATTTCACAGGTAAGGGAACTAGGCTCTTGCCTCAGGTCACACGGCCACTCAGAGGCAGTACTGGGACTCAAACTGAAGCTGGCCTCAAGCACCACACTCTTTCCACTGCCCCGTGCTCTCCCAGCCCCCTAGCTGCACAGTGTGGCCCCTGCTCATGCTAACTCAGTCAAGCACAAGACAGATCTTGCCTCGTGATACCCTGCCTAGGTTTCAAACTGGGCATACTGGTTTTCCATAGGGAAACCCTAACAAGCTGAATCTCCTGCTATAGGCACTACTACTATTGATAATGACAGTAACAGAAAACCGCTCCATAGCACTTCCTAAGCACTAGTCTGAGCAATGATCATGTATTAACTGCATACATTAATTCATGTGATCCCTACAATGACCCCATGAGATCGACACTATTGTTACCTGACATTTTACAGCTGAGGAAAGAGATGGACTGCGAGGTTAAATATATTGTCCAAAGTCATGCTATTAACTTAGAGAGGTGGGATTTCAGCCACAATTTCTGATACAATATTCTCACACTTTAGTTTCCAGAAGAATCATCTAGGGAACTTGTCAAAACACACATTCCAAGCCTTCTATTTAGATACTGACCATATGTAGCTTGGACTCAATCTGCATTTCATTAAAATCCCCAGGTCACTCAGATGAAGGTCTGTATATACTAGGCCTGGTGCATCATTTACAAAGGGATAAACACAGAACTGTGAGACATTATGGTAACTCGGCCAAGGACGGACCCTTTTACAGTTATGTGCCAAAGACAGTCAGTGTGAAAGGACAGCCGGAAACCTCCTCAGTTTGTTCTCTTCCTCTACATTCATAGTACTGTTTGTTGAATAAGTGAAATGTTTGTTGAATAAATGAACCTGTTCCCAGGACCCTCAAGAGTGTGAAAAGAAGTTTACTTTTAATAGACTACAAAAACACATAATCTAAAAAATAGCTCACACTATTGAACAACTTTAGCAAATCCTCTGCACTACCTGCCAAGGTCAGAGTTTCGATCTCAACTTCAATTATTGATAGATAGCCTGATAATTGAGAAGAGAGAAACAGACTTTTTTCAAGCTTTGGAAAAGGAAAGTCTTTTTAATAAGAGATTCCATCCTGATTACATAGCTCTTATCAGGAAATCCCTTGAAAGCTGAATTCCAGAAGGCAACTATTAAAAATGCCATTGAAAAACTGGAAATTATCTGCTTACACAGCTTAGAACAGACCAGGAGGGATTATATAGTTGGTGCAGAATAAGAACTGAAGATTGTTCTTATGGCCAGAACTGGACTGAATTTTTGAACTACCTTTACCCCCACAAATAAACCTCCTTTCAAACTGAACTAGGAAATGCTACTGCAAGCAGACAAGAAGGCAGGAACCTAGCCATTTTTGACTAAGATAGTCAGTGTACCATTCATAACACCACTAGTCAAGATCTGCAACAAGAATAGATGAAATTATATTACAGAGAGTAAGGGGGCTTAAGCCCAGAGCACTTCAATGCACAGAGCTTGGCCAAAGGACAAGGAAGAAAGGGAGTTAATTCCTTTAATGAAGATCCAGACATGAAAGTCCTAAGGTTCTAGAAGGACTAAGTCCAGGGCTAGTGCTCCAAATTGGGACTCAAGAGTTTGAGCAGGAAAAGCCAAGTGGCCTAAAAGCACAAATACTTACTCATGATATGGAGACCAAAGATACCAGTGGACTTCTGTCAATAAGATTTCAACTGTTGCTCAGCTCTGATCACGTTACCCTTAAACATGACCCCAAATATCATATGACTTAGGACTAATTATTCTTCAGACTTCTTCAGCTCACTCTGAATTAAAATGTTTTAAGGAACTCTTCCAAATGCAAGAGCAAGCATGGGACATCAACGTAGATTTGCCTTCCCACCATCTGTCTTGTCTCTTTACTGACCGTTGGGCTTTGCCCCCCGTCACAGGCACTTCTGACTACATGATGGATGAACGTACTTCCAGGCTTTCAAGGTGACCTTGGAGAAGTTACTGTCTCAATGACACACACAACAGACACTGACAGAACAAGTGAAGGTCAAGTAGACAAATGACGTTGTTACTTTCTCTCATCTCCCTGGCCTGTCGCTCAACCACTGACACAGGGGAAAGGAGCCCCAGAAGGACCTGTTAGTTAGAGTCATGCTGGTTCTACCTGAGTCTTGGGACTTCTAGGTGATCGAAAATTAATGAATGATTTGTCTAATGTCTTTACCAACCATTGGGATTAAGCTACAAATCAGGAATTATGATAATCTCTTATTTTCCACTATGAAATATAGAAACTATTATTTTAATATATTGTTCAGAAGAACTATTTAAGCTAAATAAGGATTTTATCTAGGATTAACAAAGTGAATATTTTGGAAAATTTTTGCTTTTGGGGTACTAAAACAAAGCAGTCAGCTTCTGGATCTTTTCCCCTGTTAGATCAACAGCCCAGTGAAAGAAAACTCTACATAAATATATATACATTAATATTTTCTTTCTACTGAAATACATATTTATCATATATGTATTCATAAGCTTTCATGCAGGCTGTCAGACATGGAAAATTAGCTTTTGCGTTTACTAACTCCTCCATAGGAAAGAAGTCCCTCATGTGTTAAACAAAAGGGAGCTTTATTGTTTATGAGATTGAAAAATAAAGGTTGCCATGGCTTTAAGATCTGGTGATTGGTAATCAGTTTTTATAAATGACCATGAATCATTTTTGTGCTGGCTGGGCTTCGTTTGGAATGTGAGATGGCTGTTCTGTCTTACAAGTAAGGAATTATTAATGTACCCTCCCTGGAGGGTTTCCATTTCACCCATACAAATAGCTGTATATCTACCGAGTGCATGTTCGGTGTGCCTATCTATGAAATTTAAAATTATATGCTTTGTGTAAAACAGAATATATAATAGACTCTAAAATTGAATAAAACTTATTGGACTCATTTTTTATCCTTTGTGACATTTTTCTAGTAAGAGAGTTCAGACAAAAGGCATTGCCACCAAGGAGCCAGGAATGCAGTCCTGTCCAATTTAAATAATCACTCCTTTCTGTCATGTTTTACAAAGAGATGTATTCAAACATGCTCTTTGAGCATTTCTATATTCTCTTTTCAGTTTTCACAAATATGAGCAGGCAAATACCCCCCTACCCCATTTGTATGTTTTTGTCACTTGAAAAAAATATAATCTTGGCAATTGTATTATTATAAAAATGAGCGGGCTTTCTCCTATGATAAACAGGACAAAGGCCTGGCTCACACACTCAGTTCAGAACCTCACATTCCTCCTCTTCTCAACAAATAAGGTAGGAAGTGAAGTCCAAGATAATAAGAAGTTCATGGTCAATCTGATCATGTCACTTGCCTTGTTAAAACCTTTTGTTGGTTACCCATATCCATATGGCCCAAACTTCTTAGTATGGCTTACAAAGGCTTTTCATGACTTACTCCTTAAGGACCTCTCCAATTTCATCTCCCAGTTCCCTTTTGCCAACTCCTCGGGTTCCCCAGGCACTCATTTGAACTCCTTTCAATTCTGGGAATGCAGGACTTTCAATATTTATCTTTCTCTCTCTCTCTGCCTCTCCCTCTCTCCATGATCTAAGACTACACAAACCCATAAGCAGTGGTGCTG
This sequence comes from Camelus dromedarius, assembly GCF_036321535.1. Taxonomy (NCBI): domain Eukaryota; kingdom Metazoa; phylum Chordata; class Mammalia; order Artiodactyla; family Camelidae; genus Camelus; species Camelus dromedarius. The sequence continues at coordinate 49,821,093 of NC_087450.1, forward strand.
GCTGAAGACCTGCAGGCAAAAAGGGTATACTAAATAAGTTACACGTGCCTATTCCTGTGGAAGTGAACTAGCCTCTTAGGATGACAGGGGCCCAATGTTGTCATATCGCTATCAAATGACCACTTGATATTTTCAAGGAATGCTGCTCATCTGGATGCTTGGGATTGGTCTCTGTTGCTGGCAGAATGGACAGTTGGCAGGGGCAATAGATAGATTAATCTTGGAAAGTCAGAATTCATGCTGTTGAACCCCTGTGTATCCTCCATCTCCGCCACAGCAGCCACTCTGTTCATGTGTCCATCATGCCAATATTCAGGTGGCTGATGACAGAGGCTGGCTGGCATCGAGTGGCTAAGTTTGCCCGCTTGGTTGTCTAGTGTCTCTTCTGTTACGGACGCTCTCTGGTGGGTATTAACGTGCACTATAAAAATCTTCACACATCATGACGACTCCCATTTGTCCATCCGTATGTCATTAACCCAGACTTCTTTGTTCCTAACCTTTCCATCTGTTTCTATTCACCACTGCCCATGAGCCCATACACATTAAACCTTGGAACCATTTCTCTTTCATACAAAATGGACAGCCAAATGTATTATCCAAAACTCTTAGAACTGGGAGAATTTTCCCTCACTGCTATCTTTCAAGGCCACCCTGAGGCTACAGTGATGCTGCTGCCTGTTTTTAGCTTCTACTCACAAGACGAGTTGGCCCATTTTCAAACCAAGGTCAGTCTTTTTGTCCCTTCTTCAACTGTATGGGACTCCTACACTGCCACAGGCCTGAGCTGAGGGAGAGTCACTAATGCAGCAGTGGTGGATGTCACAGGGCATGGGCAAACTGCTCTGGTACTTGCCTGTGCCTCAATTTGCCTTTCAAATTTTTAAACATACACCAATTTGAAAACTGAAATAGCAGACTCATGACATAGGCATTTTTTAATGTTCTACCTCTCTCAAAGAAAAGTTTTATCTTGATATGAAAAATTAGTTTCAAAGCTCCTGTGAATGAATGGTGCTTCAACTATGTTAAGTCAAAACTACAATTAGGTGTCATTTCACTCCGGTCAGAATGGCCATCATTAAAAAGCCCACAAACAATAAATGCTGGAGAGGGTGTGGAGAAAAGGAAACACTCCTATACTATTGGTGGGAATGTAATTTGTTGCAGCCACTATGTAAAACAGTATAGAGCTTCCTTAAAAAACTAAAAATCCATTTATCATATGATCCAGCAATCCCACTCCTGGGCATATATCCTGAAAAGATAAAATCTCTAATTCAAAAAGATACATGCAGTCAATGTTCATAGCAGCATTATTTACAACAACAAAGACATGGAAGTAACTTAAATGTTCATCGACAGATGATTAGAAAAAGAAGATGTGGTATCCACATACAATGGAATAAAACTCAGCCATAAAAATGAATAAAATAATGCCATTTGCAGCAACATGGATGGACCTAGAGATTATCATACTAAGTGACTAAGTCAGACAGAGAAAGACAAATATCTTATGACATCATTTATATGTGGAATCTTAAAAAATGACACAAATGAACTTATTTGCAAAACAGAAAGAGACTCACAAACATATAAAACAAACTTATAGTTACCAAAGGGGAATGGGAGGAGGAGGGATAAATTAGTGATATGGCTTGTAGTACTAAATACTGTATATAAAATAGATAAACAACAAGGTCCTACTGTATAGCACAGGGAAATATGTATTCAGTATCTTATAATAACCTATAATGAAAAACTCTATATATTTGTGTGTGTAACTAAAGCACTATGTACACCAGAAACTAATACAACATTGTACATCAACTAACCTTCAATATAAAAAAAGAAAAAGGAAAAAATTGGATTTACTGAAATTTTAAAATAAGACATTGATATTTCCCTGTAGATTTATCCCACTGTATGATACATACTGAAAATATTTGTGTTTAGTTTTCTGAAGCAAACTCTAGCAAAAGTACCACTGACATAGTTGTTAAAATTATGCAGCATATATGTACCAAAATCCACATTAGTTTGTTAAACTTCTGAGAAAAAATGGAAGACAAATTTAATGATCTTATACTCATTGGTTAAGTCATGGAAGAGTTATAGAAAGATTTCCTGAGCTATAAATGTCAATACTAATAAACTATAAACTCCTTAAGACAAAAAGAGTGCTTGCCAAATATATAATAATCAAAGGTAAAAAAAATGTAATGCATGTATTTTCTCATTGATTTCACACTGCATATGAGTAAACTAACTTTGAAGCAGTGAGGAAAGGAAAAGTTTATTTATGACCCAGCTGTACTTGTATGCAAATTTGTGTTGAAACTGAAAACTTTTGTAATATAAATCAATAAAAATTATTTTATATATTTTTCAACATCATCAATATGATTATTTTAATTGTACTTGACAATGTTATTAAATAGTTTAAAAAAAACTATAAAAAACTTTGAAGAACACTTTTTGACCTTAATAAACTTAGAGTTGCTTTTCAATTTATGTATTATCCTTTTGGATTAAGTTTTAATAATAATGAGTTGACAAATAATGAATTTACTTCATTTTAATAATCATAGTTTTAAAGCTGATGCACATTTGCTTCAAAGTCAACTCAATTCTTTAAAAAAGATAAACCAGTGTTATTAACGTGGATACAAATATTAAAGGAAAAAATTTTTTGATAGTTGATTCAGTTATTGGCTAAGTTTTAAGTATGTTTGCAACAACTTGTGCATGTGAATCTGTGTTTTCAACTATAAATTTTATGAGATCGAGATTATCCCATGAAAATTTAACATCTGAATTAAGATATGCGGTAAGTATAAAACACATTAAAGGAGGAGGGTATAGCTGAGTGGTAGAGTCTGTACCTAACATGCACAAGGTCCTGGGTTCAATCCCCAGTATCTCCATCAAAATAAATAAATAAACCTAATTACTTCCCCCCAAACAAACAAAAAAATAACAAAACATAAAACACATCAAAAGTACAGATAACTTTTTACAAATAAATCTAATAATTTTTATATTGATCGCATGTTAGAATGATAATATTTTGGAAATCTTGGGTTAAATAAAATAAATTATTAAAATTAATTCATCTGTTTCCTTTTACTTTTTTAATGTGGCTGTTAGAAAATATAAATTATATGTGCAACTCACATGTTATTTATATTGGACAGCTCTGGTCCAGAGTTCCTCAGCCTATATTATAACAAAGAGTAGGAAAGTTAGCACAGCCCTGGAGCAAAATTGTAAATATACACAGTTATCCATTCCATACGATGTGATTGTGAGCTGTTTCTGGTCCTTCCTTGTGACAGTGACAGAAAAGAGCCTGTCACCAAATCAGTGGTTGCATACTATGTACCTAAGTCTACATTAACCTGCTTTACCAAAGATAACACACCTGGCAAGGCAGCTGTGATTGGGGCTACTGCTTTGTTCAGCTTGTAGTAGTCTCCCTTCATTCTCCAAGTTTCATACAGTTTTTGTAAGGACTGGACTCATGAATTAAATGGAAATATGATGAGGGCCACCACCTGCATCCCTCAGATGCTTTAAGTATGACACTAATCTCAATCATCCCATCCAGAATGCATAATTGGTCTGATTCACTATCTTGGCTGGAGGGGAACAAAGGTTAAGGGACAGGTCAGAGATTTTCTCTATAGCAGCTTTGACTCCACAGACTACTGAATCAATATGGTGGTTGCACCTACTGCCGAGTATGTCAAACCAATTGTGTACCTGAGGATGGGAAAATGAATACCAGATCATGTCCAGGACCCCACATGCCCCTTTTCTAACAGGAGGACCATATGATTTGGGTCTCTGGAAATCAATATCAACTCAAATCCTGTGTGCAGCAGTCCTTGGAATGTCTTGATGTTCCTCTTTCCCCAGAGTATGGTTATCCATGTAAGTGATCTCAGCTCTCTTTGGAGAAGGTCTCGGGAAACCATTACTGTGCACATATGCCATGGTGCTACATGGTCCTTCTTAGAGGCTTAGCCACCTCTTCAGGCAATAATGTTGGTTCTGGGTGAACTTTAATATAACAGACTTGCCATGGTTGGGCATTTAACAGTCTTTGAAGTTCAACCACTATCACTATGAAGTTCTAGCTCAGTTCTTAGTTTTGAAAATACGATCTTCTTTGTATATAACCAAAGATGCCCTCTGGCTTTCATACTTGGCTTTCTACTGCCTTTACTCACCTTCAGCTGATCATTATCTTTCTGTACAGCATCAGTATTATTTAGCAAAAGCCATCTAATCCTATCATCTTAATAGACGCTATTTACTGATCTCATACATTGATCTCAAAAGTCTATTACATCCTGCATGCTAGTACATTTCTTCCACCAGTTCACCATTTCACTTCACCACAGTGAAATTTTTAACAAGCGGACTGATACGTTTGGCCAAGGGCTATCTGTGCACCAGAGATTTGGGTCTATTGCAACCTGAAGGCTAGTGATCTAAAACCGCATCATATCATCTGCTTTCCTGGACCACTCTCAGTATCAATTTTCACAGGTTGGATTCTTTGGAAGCAGATGCCAAGATGAAGAGATGGAGTTCTGTGTGGAAATTGTTGCTTCCCAGAGGAGATGGAATTGGAGCTGGGCCTTAGAATATAGGATTGAGACAGGAGAGAGAGATATGGAGACTATTCCATGGATTTTTTTTTTTCTATAGAGTAGGGACAAAATAAATCAGTGCTTTGACAAGACTGGCTTTGTGAGCAGGATAGATTTGAGGGTGTGAGGAAAAGGAATTAGGGACCAGTCACATGGCAGTGGAATCAAAAGAGAAAGAGTGAAAACAGTAAAACAAAAAAAGAATTGCAAAGAAAAGAACTGGCATGATCTAGAAACAGTCTGAATGAGATAGAGAAAGATTTGGGGCCTGGAATGTCCAGCATGATAAGGTCACCTCTGAGAGAGAATGAGAGTTTGGGAAGACAGATAATGAGTTGAGATTCCAAATGAGTTTGCTGAGATGACAATAATTGTACATTTTAGGAAAGGTGTTCTATAGGTATTTCTCTAGTTGTAAGAATCTAGATTCTAGGTCAGAGAAAGGAATGGGCCATATAGCTTTGGAAAAAAATAATGAAAGCCTGAAAGACAAATGTTTGAAAGGGTCCACAAGCTTGAGAGTTGAGTATTGGGGAACACTCACTTAGGGGCCAGAGGAGGAAAACAGAAGGAGCTACCCAGGGAGGAGGAACCCAAGCAGTGCCCAGAGGGTGCCATGGGAGGAGAATCTCCTAGAGACAGCTCATCAGTGAGGCAAACCTACTACAACTCCCAGGAGCCAATCTGCACAAGTACTACACTGATATCTAATTTTTCCCAATTAATTTTTCAATGTTTTTTCATTCATTATTTATGATAAATGTTGCCAGATCTTTGATTCTGTCTTCCCTCAAGGTTAGAGCTTATTCCTTTAAACACACAAAAAGAGAAAATGTGTCTTTGCTGAGGAAGTCTCTGAAAAGATTTGGAGATTAAAGTCTTTTCAGGGTGAATTTTTTTGGCCACTGCAACATCCTATCTAGATATACGATCATTATACACCAATTTGAGTGGCCAGTAATGCAACCAACAGCTTGTGCCCAGGATACAGATCTCCACAGATGCTCTATGGCTTTGTACGCTTGATCTTTGTTCAGATATAAGGCCAACTGGCAGCACCACAAAGCTATGGCTCCAGTTCTATGCACAAAATCCACTTAGGGGAACTGGTAGCCTCTTATTTTCACATTTAATAAAAGTATGCATGGCTAATCCTCTCTAAAAGCTTGAGCAACCCTCTCCTTCCAGCAGTTTTAGAAACCTTACAGCCATCAAAACCCACATGCCTCCTATCCACATTAAATTCAGTCACCCACTCAGTCTGCAGCTACCCCTTTCTTTCCTAAATCTGCATTCTCCAGACCCCAGTCCAGCTCCACATGGTCTAGGTCTTTCCAACAACAGCTCCTTTCCCCTCTTGCCTTATGTAAAATGTGGCTTTCTCCTGAGGAATCACTTCTGCTTCCCTCTCAATTTGAGACGAAGCATTCTTGCACATCCTCTGCTAACTGCTCAATTCTATTTCTGGACTATTTCTCCACTGTTTTCTTGCAAAAGCCCTCTGCTCCTTTTAGATTTGTGTCATTCTGTTTATGGACCACTTTATGCCCCTCATCATCATCATCCATCCACTCCCACGTCATGCCTCAGTCAACAGAGGCTGTAGCAGCTGGCCCGCAGTTCTCACCTCTACCTAGAACTCTCCCAGGCCCAAGTGGTGGCCTTCCAGCAGTGCACTCACTCAGTCTGTGTCCCCTCCACTGGCTTCCTCCATTTCTCTTCCCCATTCTACATCATGGGCAGTTTATTATTGCCAACAACCATTCCACTTGTAAAATGAAAAATAAATTAGACACTGCCTTCTGAGAACCACATTCTTACAAGTGATCCCTCCCACACTTCCCACAACCAATCTTCAATCCCATGGAGCTTTTCAGTCCTTTCACACCAGCACCTCTAAGTCGATATGGTCTCCTTCTCCTCTTCACTTTCTTTCTTAAAGAGTTTAAACTCCACTGGCCTCATTTAGTTTCTTTCTTGACAATATTTTCAACTCTCTTGCCAATAAATATCCTAATTTGGACTATCATCGCCTTTTTTCTAAACTACTGAAACAGCTAACTAATTGATCCCAAAGATTCTCCAATCAATTCTCTAGAGTAACCTTCCTTAACTGCAAACCTGATCACATCATCGCCCTGTTTTCAATATTTCAGAGGTTCCCCTATACTGAGATTGCTTACAAGGACCTGCTTGGTGTGGCCACTGCTTTCATCTCAAAAGTCCTCTCCTCCAACTCCCCTTCACTAACTTCTGCTTCCATCCTACACCCATACTCAAGGACTTTCAGTTCTGGAAATATATCTCCTCTCCTCCTCTCCCCTCCTCCCCTCCCATATCCTTCTCTCTCCTCCCCTCTCCTCTCCTTCCCTCCCTTCCCTTCCCTTTCCTTTTCTCATTCTTTACTTTCCCTCTCCTCCCCCCTGTTCCCCCCCTTTTCTCCTCCCTAATTCATCACTTTCTACAAGATGGTCCTTCTTCCTGGAAGAGTTTATTCCCTTCTTGTTTCCCCTGGCTCTTTCTGTTTATGCTTCAGGTACAGACTCCTTCAGAAAGCCTTTCCTGGCCCCTAATTAGGATAACTGGCCCTTGTCTTTCACAAATGCTACTTTAATTTAGCATTATAAAAGGTCTTGTTATGTGAGTTGGAATGGCAATGTCTTAGCATTGCTATCTCCATATAATATTCTCCCAATTCTCCCTTTGCTCTTATTGTCTGTGCACTTCAACCCTGACCCTGGCACCCAGGCTCCTTCATAGCTCACAGCAAACCATCTTTCTCACTTCATCTTCTATCCCTCTCGTAAACTGCATTGTTCATATTTTCATGAGATCACTGCTCCTCTTTAGCCACAACACACTCCTAAACATTCCTCAATACACCAAGCTCTTTGATATCTTAACGTCTGCATATTTTTTGCTTTCTACTTAAAAGTACACTGTCCCCTCCTTTCTACCTGCAGACTTCCAACTCAGCTTTGAAGATTTGGCTTAGATGTCAGCTCTCATATGAGTCTAGTTAGTTCTCTCTTTTGTGCTCCCTCAATATTCTGCCTAAAACTTTCTCAGAGCACAGGGCTCTGTAATTCCAAGTTTATATGTTTGTCTCCCACTGAGACAATGGTCTTTAAGGGAAGAAACTGTCTATTCAACTTTGCATCCATTAGGCCTTGTGCATAGAGAAAAAGAGGAAGCATTTCAATAATCATTATACAAGTGCTGTATGGTTCACAAATTTTTTCTCAAGTCCTACAGTTTTCATTATTTCCCCAAATTCAGCTACATTTTCAAACAATCACAATTGTCAGTGAATCACCCATTAAAATGTATATGCCATATATTTTGCTTCTAACAATTCTGTATTTATAGACAAAACAGTTTAAACTGCATTATTTATGTTTTCATGAGGCCACAAGAATTTGCTAAAGGCAAAGTTGGTTGCTTTGACTATACATTTCCATATTCCACAGGAAGATGATGGTACCATATCATTCTGGAATAAACTACGGGCTTAAGTAAGAATTCATTAGAACAAAATTGTTGTTTTGTGTATTTATTATTCTTTCTCATCCTACCAAATCTACTATCATCTGAATGAAAAGTGTGGAAATGAAAAAGAAACAGCAAAAAATATTTGGCTTTTACTCTAGAATTTGATTAATGGCTCCAACTTTCTTGGAAATGATGCTATTTTACTAAAATATTAAAGCCTTTGGATTGTTATTTACTGAGGCTCAAAACAACACAGTTCTAAGTTATATTTGCTTTCTGTCTCACTGTCATTTGAAGTGAAATTAGTTCCCTGAAATTAGTTCCCTGGTAGTAGCCAAATACACATACATTCTCAGTGGGTCTAACTAGACTCCAGCCTCTGAATTACACTGAGTCTAAAGCATACTGGGGAGTCAAGAAACAAGGGATGAGTATCATTGGAGAACCCTGCTTTACCTCTGCTGGAATCGATCAGGAAGTCAAAGGCAATAAAGTATTTTTTTAATCAGTAAGTATTTGTTGGGTGCTTTTTAGGTACACAGACATGTGTGTAAGCTTTAGGGATACAACAATGAAGAAGGGAGATACCATCGTTGCCCTCATAGAGCTTCCTGTCTAGCAGGGGTGACAGAATCAAATAAGAAGCTACAATGCAGTGTAACTGCTATTATAGCAGAAGTACTGGGTGTCATGGGGTGACGTGCAGTAGGGTCTCAGGAAACTGAACACTTCCTGGTTCTAAGACCACTAGACACCTGTAGGTATGTTAAAAAGGAGTAAAAGGGAAGAGTTAGGTTTTCAAAATCCATGGTATGTGCTCAAACATATTTACTGAATATACAAGTGAGTAAATGCAGAGGGTTTCAGTCAAGGCAAAGACCCAGTGTACCTGGGTCACTGATGACAATGCCTGGAGTTGGGACCAGAAGTATATAACGACTTGGCCTAGAATACAGCAGTGCAGAGAATGTTGAGCTCTTGGGGAAGGAAAGATGGGACCTTCACTTCACCACCTTAGGGGAAAAGACATTGGCACAGCTACAGATGGAAAGTCAGTATCCCATCTTTTTCTTCCCTACAAACAAAAGTCTACAGAGCCGATCCCTCCTGTGGGTTCTCCCACAGTTCAACAACTCATGGGCAAACTGCCAGCTGCATTCACAAATAGATTATCCCAAAGAGCCCAAATATTTTTTTCCTACATTTTACTGAATTTACACTCACATGTGATTTCCCCAAAACAAAAATGACTTGGAATCACAAAAAGGATCCATTTTCTGTGCAAATATCTAAAAAACAAACAAACAAACAAACAAACAAACAAAAAAACCTGTCAGTAGCATATTACTTTTTAGAAATCTGCAAAGCAGCTAAGTCTTCAGTATAAAGCTGCTCTATAATGGATTTGAGATTTTTAGTTTCTAGACTTTCCTTGGCAAAAGAATCTGTGCCTTTGCCAAACCATTTAGCAAGTGTTCACAGCACTTCAATCTGTCATGGGCTATGTTTAATAAGGTGTGTGTTCCACAGCTACCCCCACTAGGTTGACTGGAGCTTGTCACCTGCTAGGTGGTTGCCATCACTCTTTCCCAATGAGACAGAAATGTGTATATCATGACGAGGGAGATAGGGAAGTACTCTGCATCAGCAGTGAGTTCCTGCTTCTTTTGGGGGATTCCAAAGAGGACAATCAAAACACTTGTTTGAATGGAGCAGAAAATGGACCACATCCCAAATGCTCTGAGAGTTCTTCCCTCCTCTTAAGCCCCATGAAAATCAAAGGGCCAAGAACACCAAGATGTTCCAGAGATCAGACAAATAAAGCTTTATTTCAGCTTTATAGGTGAGGTGCAGGTAAAGAGAGAACAGATATATTGCTCAGAGTCATACAGCGAATCAACAACATGTTTCAGTCTAGGAACAAAGCCTCTTACCTGCAAATGGTCTTTGCCAGAGCTCTCAAACTTTTCCAACTAAATCTCTTTAATTACAGAAGAGGGTATTCACATACCCCAAGGCAAGGGGCTATAACCCATAGCAGGTGATACTGAGTGTGGAATTTCCTTGGACTCACATGGTGGAATTTTTCTAACTGTTGTGAATTCTGTGTTCTTCTCAGTGAAGCATCTGTTTGATTAATATAAGGTCATTTTCCCCAAAATATTAGACAGAATTGGTGCTTCAAAAAGATGCCATGTTTGTTCTGTATCTTTGCATATCCCCAGGGCTATGGGCACCCAAGTTCAAGAAACATGCCCTGATTCATGAGAATACAGTTGCTGGTTTTCTGGTTCCCTTTACTCCATCCTAGCAGAGTTCTGTTATACAAATGCCATTTTGTCACCTAAGTCATCTAGAGAATTTTCTCTCTGCCTGACTGTCTTCAAGTCAGCACATCAGTCTCCTCCTGACTTCAAACTCGGACTCAGACTTGGACTAGAACTTACACCATTGGCTCTCCTAGGTCTCCAGCTTGCCAACTGCAGTCTTGGGACTTCTCAGCCTCCACAATCACGTGAGCCAATTCCTTTATTTATTTATTTATTTATTTATTTATTTATTTATTTACTTACTTATTTACTTATTTACTTACTTACTAACTAACCATATGCTGTATATAATTTCTAATATATATACACACATATAATCTATATACATTTATATACATATACAATGAGACTTAGATATAGATACACAGATGGGGGATATAGATGTAAATGTAGATCACTGGTTCTGTTTCTCTAGAAAATTCTGAGTAAGACAGCACCCACTGTTGCCATTAGGTCTGGAGCTGCCCAGAAATGACTCGTGGCTGTTGAGTATATCACTGTCATTTTCCCAGTTGCAATTACATGGTAAATGTCTTTTTTCTCTCATTTTGAAATGTGCCCTTTAAAATGGCAGTATTTTCTTGGTCTGTGCTGTCTTTTATAACGGTTGAGTAACTGAGTTTTACAGTATGTTTATTACTAATATAGTTGGATACCACAGAGGAATTTATGTGTGTTTCTTAAGTTTAATAAAATATTATGCATATGCTTTTTATGTTTTTGGCAAGATTTTCATCACATTGGCTTGGTGCAGTTTATGCATTTTTTATTTTCTATTTTAATACAGGCTTTACTCTTTGGGATTTCTATTAGTAATGCTGGAGGACTGGGAGAAGGTTTTTAGAAGTAAAAGTTGTTATTTAAACCCTTCCACAATGCATAATTAAGTGCATGGCAGTGAAGGATGACACAGTACATTTAATAGATGAGGCTAATTACAGAGGCAACTTTAAGGAAAAGACGACATTCTAACCCCGGCATTGGGGCCTTAGAGGGTCAGCCAGTTACCCATCTCTCCACATGTATAGCAATGTCCAGGAGACCACAAGATCGAATACAGGAGGCAATGCCTATGGGGCTGTCTCTCTAAGAAACCCATTCCAACATTAAGATTAAAGGGATGCCCCCAAATAACCTGGGGAGGCAGCAGAGCTCCCGCAGATTACAAATCGGCCACCAATGTCACCTGTGAGCAACAGCTCTCTCACTGCTGAGGAGGGAGGCTTCGCCTAGGACCCCTGGCACCAATCTGCCTTCCTCTTACCCCATCCAGGAGACCTTTCTGCTTCCATAAACCCAGTGCACACCCCTGCTGGCGCTATGGCTGCCCCCTGACCAAATGCAGCAGGCTGAGCCCATGCCCCAAAATAGCAGCTCCCTCTTTTTTGCATTCCTTATCAAAACCCCAGAAGGAAAATATCACTTGAAACAATCCTTCACCTTCTGCCCCATGTAGTCTATGACTATGAAAACTTTATTGTGTTCCTGATGAGAGGGCTCCCCTGGATACTACGCCCTGAGCCCATGTCAGATTCCACAGTCATGTGATAAGCACTAGGCTTATTACTTGCCCATGTATTATGGCATTAGGCCCCATACTGTGTGTCAGGGACGCGCAGGGTAACAAGACAGAGTCCCTGCCTTGGAAAGGAAGTCAGACATGAGCAGATCATTTAATGCAATGACATAAGTGTTAGGAGGCATACAGTGCTGAAGCTTAGATCTGGGTCACTAATTCAGCCTGCAGTTCAGAAATGACTTTCAGGACAGCACAAAACCTGAACTGAGTCTTGAAGGAAGCTGGAAATGTTCATGAGACAAGCGGAAGGCTTCCTTAACCATCTCACATAGTACCATCTCCAACTTGTAATTTTGCTTTTCCAAAAATAGCCCAATGATATAAAATCCAGGTCCCAAAGACAACGGGCACAGTGTGCCAGTTTGTGGAATCCTCAGAGGTAAGGACCACTCCAGGACATAAACCAGGGAATCACCTGCTTGATACAGTTTTACACCCACACTCTCCTCCCCTGCTCTGCTTCCACGTGTCCCTGAAACTCAGCCTCCGGCATCTCATAAGGACACTGTGTTCCCTCAACACCCCAAATGATGAAGCTTAAAAAATGGCTTCTCCTTCTGTGGAGGAGGCAGGGATATTGGGCAAACATCAAGCCACCTCGGAGGAATTTCTAGAAAGACAAAATAAATGATGCTCATGTGCCCTGATTGTGAGGGGAACATTTTCCAATCTTTAGTGAATGGTTACGGCATCCAATTTAGATTTTCAATCCCACAGCCTACCCTGCGTGGGAAGACAGAGAAAGAGCCTCCATTTCCAGGTTTATAAATGTCAAAAATGGGATATTCTCACTAAAACTGCAGTGAGCATTTATGTGTTCATTAAATGTGACTGCTGCAATGATGATATACACCTAAAACTCCTTTAACCATTTAAGAGAAAACTTGGGATCCAACAAAACCCCAGAGCACAGCATAAGGACCCAGGTTTCTTTTTTTTTTTTTTCCTTTTTGCTTTTTAGCAAACCAATTACAATGCTGGAGTGGGTGAAACACCCCAAGGAATAGTCTATAAGATCATATAATAATTGGGCCAATTTATAGTAGGTAAATGAGAAATGCTGGAAATTGTCATTTCCCCTGGTTGGGGCTGAACAGGAAAGAATGTGATTAATAAATAGCTTAAGCAGCAAACAGAAGGTACTTACAATGTACAAATGCTCTGGAGAGCTGAGGTGTTGAGAGAATCATTACGATAAAGTACAGGCAGGCGTTAAGCTTAAAGAGGCTGAAACAACTTTTCAAAACATCACATAAGGGTGATATTTGGGCTGCAAATGCTTATTAAGATTGTCTTTAATTGGCTATTCATTGAATTATAAGGTCAAACTTTAGGTGTGTTAAGGTGAACTGAAGTCAAGGAGAATTTTTCAGAGTGGGTGAAAATCCAGGGTCCCAGAGCCAGGACCAGATCATGGCCTCTCTTCTCAGCTTCTGTCTACAAATATGTGCTGAGCATCATCTCAGAAGCCTGTTGACATAATCTTTACACTGTGATTCCATAACTCAAGGGGGGAGAACGGGAATCATCTGGGCAATGGCAGACGGAGCCGGAATGCCCCATTGCCTAACCTGGACAAAACCTCAGGCTCCCAGGGGCCTGCTTTTACACAAGCTGACTCAAGAAACACTTCCTGGTGCTGTATGGATGCCATTCTCAAAGCAGGGGAGTAAAAGTTTTAGAGGCACAGACCTCCGGCATTTAAAACCAGCCTCTTCCAGTGACTTTGGCTAAACGGTGAAGTTTAAGAATAAGTTTATGCTGCAATCCCTTCAGTCATTCTCTCCACCTCTGTTTCTTCCTCAGTCTCTGCAGAGAACATCATTGGGTTTTAACTACCAGACATCCTTTCCCCCTTCTTCTGGAGGCCACTCCTCTGCCTCTAGAGGATTGCCTCTCCCCTACTCCTGACCACAGTGCTTCCTCCACTCCCCACCTACAGGAAAGTCTGACAACACAGGTGTCACCCAATGCGATAGCCCATCCCTCAAGTCACAATGATTGGCTCAGGGATGATAGCGCAACCCAAGTCACATCCATCAGGCTTTATATTTGACTGCCCCTTACCAAACAAGTTACAAAGCCGGAGGGATGGCAGCCTGCATTTGACCATGGACCTGCTCTCTCCCTACGCTGCTACATTGCAGAAGCCTATCCGCAGTGGGAGAGATTTCTGAATGTTAACGCCTCCCCTGTTCTTATCCTGTGCTTCCTTCCCTCAGAGCTTTGCCCTCAGATCACCGTCAAATGATCTCCACCAGGTTTACCCAATTATTTATAAGAATGCTAATTGCTCTACCTCGAGTCAGCTGTGGGCCCACACTAAACGAGAAGTGTATCAAAGAAAAGTGAAAATGGAAGTGGTATTAGAAACCACATAATTTGGGAAATAATCCCAGGTATGGAAGATGTTTACCCTGAAAAGTAGAACACTCTGCAAGACATGAAGGTTTACAATGAATATCCTCAATTTGGTCATGTTATAGTAGGTTCAGAAAATAGAATAAAATTCAATGTATGGAAAGTATAAAGACATAGATTTTTTTAACAATGTAAGTAGAAACAGATTATCCTAATGCAGGAAGTTCTTCCATTAAAGATAGACATTTCCCTGTTGATGGACATTTTCAAACACATGCTGGACATTAGCAAGGATAGTCTTATATTTTCACATTTGGGTATAAGAAGAAATCACTGGTCATAGATTCTAAAATATTAGGAAGAGTCAAAGTAATGGCTCGAAACATGTGGCTACATGACAAGCAAATTTTAAAAAGGTCCCCAACCCCTGCTAGTGAAATCAGAGAACAATACTGGGCATCCATTCTGCTTAAGGAACATCTTAGACCAAATTCTAGCAGCCCCTTGATGCCTCTCTGTGTGCTGTAAGTCGGGCTGGAGATGTTGGACATGCTGGGTGAGCAGCTCGGGGTGAAGCAGAGAGACAGAGCACCCACAGGTCAGTCCCTGAAAGTCACCCTGGATCAGAGCATGAAAGGTCTTATGAACATACAACCAGGGCAGCCAGCAAAATGGTATGACATTAGGGACCCTAAAAGGCCTGTGCTCTCCTGAAACTGCTGCTCTACTCGTTGATTCCTGACATGCCCACATTGAGGTTGACCTTTTATCACAAAGCTTCGGTCGCCGTTGAAGATGTGAGGGGTGGGGAGGGAGACAGCTTGCAACGGAATCACAAGCACCTCAGTAGAAATGAAGAATTACAGAGTAGAGGAGTTCTGTGGGGAGCGGGAGCAGCATCTCTTCCTCTCCATCCCACTGCTCTAGCTCAGGCCCCATGTCTCTTAACAACTTTTCTACATCAGCTTCCTAAACTAATTCCTCAGACTCTTGCTTTCAAATCTATCCTCCACACTGCAGCCAGTGAATGATCTTTCAGAAATGAAGAGCTGATCATATTACCTAGCACCACTTAAAATGCTCCAATGTCTCCTCATTAACTTCAGAACAAAGTCTATCATCTTTAGCACCATCTAGCAGGTCCCCAAAAATTTAGCCATAACTCTCTACCCTCAATTCTAGCCACTCCTGCCTCACACTGACTTCCATGGAATTTTCCATGTATTCCTTATTATTTCTTATCCTTGTCTTGGTTTAAGTTGTTGCTTCTCCCTAAAACATCTTTCTAATCTTGTTTGTATAAATAATTCACATTTACTTTTCAAGGTCAGCTCAGACATCACAATTTTAGACTCTTTTTAATTCCTTGCTTCCCCCATCCCTCCAAACAAAAGCCAGGTAGCATCACTAAAGGGATAAAAGTGGACCCAGAATCAGGGTGAAAGAATGGTAGGAAAGGGTACTGACCATTATTAAGTGTGGTCTGACGCACATGCTGGGCCCTCTGTGTTTAATCATTTCAAGATTACATGGCCAAAATCTAAACCAGTTGGTACCAGGCCCTCTCAGAGCCCAGGCCCCAGTTTAAGAGCCCTTATAAATGTGCTTTTAGGAAAGAGGCTCATCTGAGATCTACTTTGTTCAAAGGAGCTACTTTGTTCTCCAGGGTGCCTAGCTTCTGCAGAATACTAAGAGCCACCCCAGCACAGTGACAGAAACTCTACCACCACAGGCTGATCAGCAGCCACCAAGGGAGCCAGCTGCTGTAAAACCCAAGGTCAGAGCACACAGAACACAAGATTTAGCAGAGCACATCCTGCCCCCATGACTTTAACAAAGTACAGCAATGCCCTGAGCAGGGCAGCCCCAGGGGAAAAAGCACCAGAGGTGGGTCCTTATCTGCATCAGTCTTGAACTGATAGCATAAAATAATGGATTATGAAAGTCAAGAAATGGAAAAATTGACTAAATAAAAGTTTTTTTTTAACAATGCACTAGAGCTATTGAACATCCATTTTGTGCTTAGAACTGGGGGCTGCAGGCAGGGATAAGGAGCCATGCAAGCTTCCTGCATCCAACACTGTCCCAGCACCTTCGGAGTCAACACCACAAATGGAGTCAACGCTGTACTTGTGGTTTTCATTTGAGTCCACAAAGCCAAGGATCAGTGAGACCCAAAACAGTCATAAGAACATACCCTCATCCTTAACCAGGGCTCCTCTTGGGTTTATGGGTGCTGGCTTCACCTGCAAAGCATAATGATTAAGGAGGAGCTCACTGTTGGCCAGCAGACTGACTCCTCCAGAGTTACCAGAATAGAAAAATTAGGTTCTGGTGAGAGACACTGAGGCCTTGGGAGCATAAAACGGGGGCGGGGGGGGGGTGGGAGGCAAGATTACTATAGCGAAATCTGAAGATTAATTATTTTGTTTTATAGAGATAAAGAGAAAAACACATTGATACCAGATTTTTGAAAACCAGAATCCACCGCATGCCCCCCATGGATGCTGATGTTGACCGAGGTATTGAATATGGATTTATTATTGAGGCATTTTTATTATGCAGTAACTGTATACATTTTAAGACAAGCTTTCTTTTAAATTCAATAAATGTAATGCTTAAAAATGAAAGACCTTTCATAAAATGAACTCAGGTTAAACCAGGTTCTTAGAGTCATTACAATCACTGTCATAAGGATGAATTAAGAAGGTTGTTCTGGTCTCCAATTTAATAACACTTTTGACTGCCTCGTAAATTGTATGATATATGGTAATTTGGCATCCAGTATTTGATTGGCTTGTTCCTCCAACCCTTCCTCATAAATTAATGTCATCGTGAACATAGACATGTTCTTTCCTACTTTCCCTGGGTCTTTTTTAAATAGCTATTAACCCTTGCTTGCCATCAAGACAGTATTAATTTAACAACAATAAACAAAAAACTATGGCAATTAAAAGACTCGAGAATATCTCCAATAATCTGTGTGACAAGGTGCAAGCATTTTAGATTGGAAATGCCTGTCTTCTTCTCAACTAAGCAAAAGGACAATTTTTAGTATGCCTTCCATGCACTAGGCTCCATGGAGGTTCATAACTATATGAATCCCCAAACAAAATGCAGAAAAAATTCCACGGACATTCAGTTTTAATGGATATGTTCTAATCAGTACAGTGAGGTAGACAGGACACTAAAGCAGAATCTCTTAACACTTTACTGTGATGGGAAGGGTAGAGAGAGTTAAAGAGGAATTGAAGAGCACCAACCCAGTCTTCGTGAGGTCAGAGAAAGTTTCTCAGAAGTTATATCTAAACTGAGATACAGCAGAGGAGTAGCCAGGCAAAAATGTATATGCTGGGGAGGGGCAGACGCAGCGTATCATGGAGATAAAAGAAAACATGTGAGAATGACCACTGCTTTTCGGAAGAACGGAATTGGGTTTAGAATGGCCAAAGCATAAAGGGAAAAAGGGAGAAATTCTGAAAGATACAGCTAGACAGGTATGAAAGAGTCACGCAAAGAAAAGGCATGTAAACCATTCGTTTAGATTTTATTCTAAGGGCAATTTCTGAGCTGGAGAGTTTTCTGAGTAGGAGACTGACATGTCAGATTTGCATTTTTTTTTTTTTAGGGCTCCCTCTGACTCTGGTAGTGAGGATCAGTTTAGATGAGGCAAACCTAAAGTCTGGAGGTCGAACAGAAGGAAGGCTGCCATGATAGCAAATGATGGCCACTTGGACTTGGGAAATTACAATAAAAATACAGATCAAGTTTTAGATTTGAGAAGTATTCAAGAAATAAATGTAGTAGAATTAAATGACCGGATGTGACAACTGATGGAGAAAAAGGGCTCAGTGATGGCATCTGTATTTCTGACTTGAGCAAACGGGTGTAGGAGAGCCTTCACGGAAATGAGGAGCACTAGGGGAGGCACAAGTTTGGGAGGGAGTTAGGAGCTCAGTTCTGGCTGTACTGAGGTTAAGACACCCAGTGGAGTTCCTAAGGGGAGAGACCTAGTAGGCAGGCGCATATATGGATCCAAAGCGCAAGAAGATCCGGGCTTCTGGAACAACTGTCTTTCCAGAAGCCCACAGTCTCCAAGGAGATGGGTGCACTAAAGCAGTGTGCAACCAGGGCCTTAAAGTACAGCACAGAACTGCCATGTCGAAAAGAAAGTTCACATTCAGTTTTGAGATCAGGAATGGCTTCACAGAGGTTGTACTTGATTTAAGATCTTTAAAGATGGGTAGGATTTTAGGTCATTTTTAGAGAAAAATGGACTATTTGAAGCTGAGGGTGCCTGATCGAAAGCATAGTGAGAAAAATTGATAACACTGCAGGGAATTATTAATATTTACATTTGGCTAAGGTTTAAGGTCTGCTTGTGGGTAAACAGTAGATAATGTAGGTGGAAAGAGGAATCGACTGAAAGGCAGGAAGACTGGACTATATTCTGTAAGAGATATGGATTTTTCAGAGGTGTTTGAACTATGGAATGACAGTCTTTACGAATCTCACAGACCACGTCTCATCTTGCTGAGCCTTTATGAAGAAAGCAGGATTAGAGAGGCACCAGCACAAGAAGGAAAGGGTTTGAACTCAGACAGCTCTGGGCTATAATCCTAGCTTTAGTACTCAGAAGCGATGTAGTCCTGTTGAGTTAGTTCCTGACTCCTTGGGATAAAGTGAGCAGTGTGATACCCACTTCTCATGGTTGCTGTGTACTTTAAAGAGCATAGATTTAAGGTACCCAGTACATAGGAGTCAATTACCACGTGAAGAACCGCAATTGGTGATGGTTGAAATAGTTGTAGCTGTGTTTACCAGGCCGGCCCCTCAGAAGTAGGACATAATGATGACAGCAAGCATTGCAGCTGGAGAAGGGGTATGACCAGATGAAGAGGAACCACATTCCTTCTCAAAACAAGCACAACATGACAATTTCCTGCTGGACAGGAGAGAAGATCTAGAAGGGAGAGCTGCAATTGCTCATCAGCTCATCCTTATGTGTGTCCACATGTACCTATCAAAACACAGCAGTGCCTACAAATCAGTGTCTGGTGCCCCACCATCAAAGCAACTTCCAAAGACACAGCTTCTGGTATAACCTGAGTCTGAATTTGGGGACAGGGCCCAAAAGTGCACACTTAATAATACACCTCAACTTCGCCCCAGTGCATAGTGTCAAAAAATTCTGTGTGTGAGACCTAGGCAGCAATCATTAGCCACACATCAGATTCTGTCTACCCTGCCAACAAGGGATAAAGGAGCCAGCACTCATGAAGGACATTCAGGAGAGAGGAGACCTGGCACATTCGGGATTTATGCGCGGCATTTTATTTCTTAGAGGGCAAACATAGACTACACTTCTTGAGATCTTAAGAAAGAAAGCTTCTATTCAGACTGTAGCCTACACAGGACAGTAACCAGGAGAACAGGACATTCCATTAAGAAGAACTATATCTTCAGAATAGACAGGGGAAGGGAAAGGCAACCACAGCATTGCACGTTGACTGTCAGGGTCTGCAAATGGTCTGAGATATTACACTATCTTGCAAGCTAACAAGTTAACTTGCCACAATTTCATGAAGGCTTTCTTGAGTCAGAGACAAAAGCCTTTGTTACTCACAACAAAAGCAGTGGCCAGAGGGTCAGCACAGATCACAGAGCCTCCATTCCCTCAGGGGCAGTGCAGGTGGACCTAGATAGATGCATAGGAAGTGGGCTGCATTAAAAGAGAGGAGTACTGAGCCTCAGAACCCATCTTTTTATAAGAACGTGCAAGAAAACCTGCTCTCTATCTTGGAGGAGACATTACCTCATCCCTCAAGGTTACTTGCTGCAAACAAACCTTGAAAAATGGCCCAGATAAAGAGCGTTCAAGGCCTCACAATCCTGGCATATCAAGCAAGATGTATAGAAGCACAAGAGACCCATAAAAGAGTCTCTCCACACTAAACCTTATCCCACCAGGGCCAGCCTCCACCTGTATAACTCAACATCCTAATGCTGTCTCTCTCCTTTGAAGCAGGCGTCTTTTTCTAAAGTCAAAGGTAGGGGTTGGGCTTTAAGGCTCATGGGGATGAGACCCTTCTAAAGGTGCTTTTATTTCATCAGTCTCCTTAATAACTCCTTAGTGAATGTGATATGAAAACCGAGGGTCAAACTTACACACAACTACACACACACACACAAGGTGAGGGAGAAGGAGGAGAAAAAGAGAAAAAGTGATTCAGCTTCCTTTCCAAGCTATCCCTGGCTCTGTAAGGCTGAAATCAGAATATTCCAGCCCTGAGGAAGAAACTTGGGTTAATTCTCCAGTTCACAATCTGCCACATAAATCAGAGTAATACGGTAAGCTGTGATAAGCACAGCGACACGTGTGGAGCTCGATTAAGTCTTTTGTTCTCCCCGGGGAAAGGGAGAAAGGCTTCTTTACATGATCTAGCAATATCACATTATCTGCTATTTTTTAATATTGCACATCTTAAAGTCATATCTGGGGTTGTTTTGTGAAAAGTGAACTGATGAATAATTTAGAATGGTATCTTAGCACCTCTCCCTGCATATAAAAAAATGTAATCTGACTTAATTGTATGTTGCCATGATAACATTAAGAAAGTCCCCAAGGGGTAACTGGGACACGTCCAGCTTAATGAAAAGTCAAAGGACATTACTTGAATGTATATGAACTCTGATTTCATGCTTGCACTGCATGTTTTTCAGGATGTGGTGCTTGCCTCCCTCTCCTGAGAGCTTGGAGTGCACAGCAGTGTCGGTGGTGGCTCGCCTTTGCTTAAGGAGCTAATTAACTGCTTATCATGATTTTCTCATTTGGAAATCAAGAGGCTTATGAAAATCCTTTGGAACCACAAGTTGGAATTCATGCAACTTCACTGCTCATTGAAGTCGGAACGCTTTTGATTGTGACAGTTTTTGTGTTGTGTTTCTCCTGGTGCATCCATAACACTGAAAACCATCCCAGGCGTTGAATCTGTGTGCCTACATAACAACACAGTAAGTGCCTGGAGGGAAAACCATGCAGGAGAAGCAAGAATTACAGAGGCAAAATATGTCTGCATTTATATGAAGACAAACTCCACTCAGGGCCAGCCAGAGCACAGAAGAATTAGGTCGTCGTTTATTCGGTAGAGAACTGATCAGAGTCAACAACATAGACAAAAACTGGAGACTAGGAAGGGTCATCAGATGGTTCACATCATCAGGGTTTAACAAAAGAAGAAAAGACTGAGGGTGAGCACTCAGAATGCCAAGAGAAAGAGATGATCAAGAGAACTCAAGCAATTAAAAAAAAAAAACAAACCCACGGCCATGACAGCTCTGGGTCCACTCACAGCTCTGAAAGCAGCCTTTGGATTTGTGTGGCTTCTACTTCCTGGCCACAGAGGGAAAACTTCTGTATCCCTCCTTCCCTTGTCAGGGGCTAACCCTGTGCTTTGCACAGCTATTGGCATTTATTGACTGTTAAACTTGAAGCCTATTCAATTTCCCTTTGATGCTTCACCTCACTCTCCCCTCCCACCCCAAACATCTAGACTTCACATACTTGTCTCAGCCCCTGGTTCGATCACAGCCTTTTTCTCACTCTGTTCCCTCCTCCTTTAATCCTTCTCCTGTCTCTGTTCTCTCCTCATCTCTGCCCATTTAGACATATCTGCTCTTCACGGCAAAACTCAAATGCCAGCTCATCTACAAAGATTTCCTCATTCTTCACCTATTCCTCCATCAGAATTCCTCATTCCTTCATCTATGTTCTCATGAGTTTTGGTTATTATTTGCAGTTTAATACTTATTACACTTTTCACTATTTATAGACATGTATACACTCGTCTCCAGCTCACTAGGTCAAGTTATTTCTTGAGGACAGTATCCATGTCTGTCTTCTTTCTGTATATACGTAACTGAACATAGTGCTTCAAATTTAACACATGCTTCAAAAATGTCGGCTAAATATTAAGCTGAAATTAAGTGAACACTAACCATCTTGGAATGGTGGGAAGGTTCTGAATTTCCCAGAAGACTATGATATAATAATCCACAATGAAAATCATGCCCTACAGGCTGGGAGCTCACTGGGGTTCCCTCCATAGCAGATGGACCATCCTGTGGGCCACACCGTGAAGGCTGTTACATGCAATGCAGGAGGAAGGAGTTACATATAACATATGAGAAACTCAAGTACCAGACTCCAAAGGAGCAGATCTGTGGACTCAAAGTCAGCTCTGTTACTGGGTGCAGCTCATTACCTGGGACTTCACAGTGGGCACAGGGCAGTCCACTGTGGTGATACACAGTGACACATCCAACCCAGAGTAAATGCTCTTTTTGCTTCTTAAATGCCACAATGTTTATTTCTCTTGAGCTGCCTCTTTGTGAGTTGGAGCACTTAAATCTCTCAACCTTTCCAGGTGGCAGTCACAGTAAATCCCCGCTTAAGAGTCTCCTCAAATGACAGAGGTGTCTTAGATTGGATAGAGGAAAAGACATAACACTCAGACAGGTGGGATCCTGCCACCCAATTGTGCAAAAGACCCATAGCCCCCCCAAATCCAAGCTTTCCTGAGATGTAGGTCTGCTTGGTTTGTTGACCTTCTTTAGTCATCTTCATAAGGATGGTACTCTTTGAGGAAGAAGATGGTATGGCAAACTCAGAGATAGTTTAGGGCACGTGGAGTCTTGGATATTGATTTGAGAATCTTTGACAGAATGGTAATGGAATTCAGGAAATGCAAGGATTCAGATAAATTCAAAGTGGATTCAACTCAATTTGAAGAGTAGAAGCTATTGGCAAGCCCAATTAAGACAGAAAAGTTCAGTTAGACATGGAAGTGGAGAAAAAGGGAAGCATGTAGATTGTGGCTGGAAAATCCTAACTCAGATTCAAGGCTTTAGGTTTGTCTAGTGATAGAGAAAATCTGGATACCGGGGTACCTATGGGTAGGTATTAGGGACTGGAAACAAAAGAAACAGTTCTGACACTGGGATACCAGATAGCTGTTGAAACCAAAGAGGAGATAAAAAGCAAGGACAAAAAAATTTGATTCATATGATTAATTAATAATTGAAGAAGCAGCAATCAGTTTTGGAGGCAGTAGAGGATGGAGGTATGGGTGTAGAAATAAAGGGGTAAACAGAAAGCATGAATTAAAAGGTGCAGAAAAGAGTAAAGAGGCATTGGTCTGTTAGAGACACTGCCACCCTGTTCAGCTACAAATATCCTTGAGAAACAGTCATGCTTTTAAATGATGTCAGTCATTTATCTTTATGAGGAAGACTTTCATGTTGATTTTTGATAGCAAGATGGGGTAGAATATTGATAAACAGGGGCTGGCAGTAGACCCTGAAATCTGAGGTAAAAAGGGAGAGCTGGGGTGAGGAGGGAGGCCAGAGAGAACCTGAATTCACACTTTCACCAGGATTTGTTAGGGGGAGACAGGACTGAGCAGGTAAGATACATGTGAAGGTCATGGCCCAGGATGGAATGCACAGGGGGACAGGCGTCTTCCTTGAATCCCTATGTACTCTGTAACACTTACAGAAGGATGGAGAATTGGTTTCCTGAACCCAGCAAGTCACATAGGAACCGACTGCTGCCTACAGATGCCCCATGACAGAGGCAGAGCCTGAAGCAAAAGGCACAGAATAAAATGTAAGATGACTCATTTTGTTGTTGGCTCTCCACCAGGGTCAGGGCGTGACCAGCAGCCAGAAACCAAGGCTGCATGCTGACCAGTGACAGACAGAGTGTTTCTCCATTACTAGGTTAGTCACCTCAAGGAAAGATCCAGGATGATGGTCCAGCTCTTGGGCACCACTGTCCTTCCAATAACTGAGCAACATTTGAATCATGACAAACCTTCTGAGCAGCCTGTGGCCCCTGCAGGGACAGCCCATCTTCCTCAAACAACTCCAGCCAGCAAGATGCCTCACAGCCCACTATCGGCCACTGCCGCCCACACCCAGTCTGTCTGACAGGCTACTCAGTCCCAGACAAGGGCAAACCCTAACTTGGAGCTTCATTCCGATTTGTGGTCTGTTGTTACTCTCAGAGTAATGCTTCTCAGGATGTCCCAACCTAAAACACGGACTTCTAACTTGTTTTCCTCAAATACTAGTGAATTTCTTCCCAATGGTGATCCTTTTGCACAAGTGACTGGTCTGAGATGATATAACATAATCCTCCGGCCATCTCCTCTGATTTCATCTGTGGAACCAGCAACAGAGAGGACGAGGGAGAGGCTGGACTCTGTAGAAACTCCAAGCTGAGGACCCGGGTTTTTATCTGCCTTCACTGCTCAGTTAAGCCTTCTGTTCCTTCTTCAATCCATTCCTACTCAACTCTGGCTAATTTCTCCAGAGGCACTTCTCTGAGGCTGTATAAAGCAAAATGGCTGCTTATGCCTACACGTTGGGAGACATTCTCAGCTGTGCCTTCATCAATTCAAAGTATTTGGCAGGACGTTTTTTAAATATCCATTTGCCTTTTCTCCCATTCTGCCAGTTTTCTCTCTGCTTTTGAAATTTCTTTTTTATTAATATGGGTCCCTTTATTGAGTCAAAAGCCACAACATGTCTTTCCTCCTAGATAAGAGGGGCAGAGAGAAGAGAGCAGCAAATAGAAATTTCTAAAGGATTTGAGGGCATAATCTAATTTCTCCTTAAGGCCTCACTGCTTTCAAATATTTAATAACATTAAACATTGAAAATCAGGTATCTTTGGATAGGGAAATGGTGATTTTGTGGGTTTCTGGCAGGCAATGATGAAAAATAAATAGCCCTCTCTGCTGGCAAGTACAAAAGCTTCATTTCTATCTAGCACTTAAATTTGGACATAAATGCAACTGTTGAGTATTGAAAAGAGCAAAGCTGAATGCTTTGAGTGACAAATAATAACAGTGATAAAATCTAATAATATTACTATGTGCTTTGCTTATATTATTCTCACACAACAATTCCATAAATAGATATAATAATTTACCTTATTTTCCAGATGAGAAAACAAGCCCAGGGGATTAAGTAGTTTTTGCAAATTTTCACAGCCACCTAGCAGCCCACTCTATGTTGGAACCCACTGCTCTGTTGTCCAGAGCCAGCCCTCCCTCCCATGAGACCATCCTGTCTCTTATTTAGTAACCCTTGACCAACAGTCAAATCATCCAGCCAAACAGCCCCCAGCAATGGCTTGGTCTCTTGGCAGGCTGGTGTAGCCTGCTCTTTGGAAGAGCAGAGTATTTCTGATCCCAAGTGTGTATGATCATTCATAGGTTTTTGTGTTTGAAAAAATCCTGACAACAGCACTGGTTTGACTGCAAGTTCAACTTGTGTTCTAAGAAACAGAGTCCCCTGCCCTGGAAATGTTTATTGATGGAGTCAAAACCCTTATGCAGTAACTTTAAGGATATCTCTGAACAAAGGAGAAATCAAATGACTCCTTGGAGAAGTGTCAATCGTCAGTGCTTGCCAACCTAATGAAGCTGGAGCTCAGTGGAGGCTTACAGGGAATGTAGCAGAGTGCAGGGGAAAGGGCACCTGCTTTATGGTGAAACAGACTCACACATGAACGAATCTTGGGTCCTTTACTGACGAGTTGCATGGAATTAGTTACGTCACGTAAACTCCTCTATACCTCAGTTTCCTTACCTGTAAAATGATGATAACAATACCTTCCTTTCACGGTGACCCTAAGGACTAAGAAAAATAACTTGTATAATATACTAGGCACATATAAGGCCTCAATAAATATTAATACCCTTTACTACTGTTTTCTTTTCAAAATAAATTTAAAGAAAAAAAATTTTTACCAAATTATATACTACTTATATTAAAATTCATTTCAAATAAGTTGTATTTTATTCAACCTATTATGCTGAAGCAAAATGGTAATCCACCAAATGTTTTAAATGGTCTGTGTTTTTGCAGTATTTGTCAGATGTTACTCAAATACGTAGGAGCTGCTATGTGACACTGTCCTCTTCCAGGCCTGCAGGTAGAACAACCACCTTGAAGACATGGTTCCAAGGTGTCCCTTTCCTACCCTACACCTGTATTGAAATCACTGTCAGAGCAGTAAAATTTATTTAGAGAGTCATAATCAATTATCTGCAGTGGAATGAAATGGAAAGGAATGAAAAGTATCAGTTCATCCCACATAGTGAGATGAAGTACTGTTTTATTATACGTTTGCTTGATTTGCATACACATGCAGATATTTTTATATATGTATGCACCTACTAGTTGGTGCCATCAAATATATGTTTTTAGCGTGGGTCCCAATCAAACAAGTCTGAATGTCATTACTTTGCATGGTACTCAGACGGTCTGAATGGAGCCTCCAGGCAACGCTCTGTATGGACTTGTTTTAGGCACAAGAATTGGGTTCAGCTTGTCACCCATAATGTCATGATGTCATCTTCAACTGTGACCACATTAGCTGGCTCAGAGACAAAAATCTACGGCTAAAGAATGGATAAGTGAAGTCGTCAGAGCACAGATGGAATAATTCTGTTTGCAAACAGCAGCCGTATGGGGTAGCCTCTGTCACCTTTTCAAGCACTTGCACTCATTTTTGAGGACTCTGTCATGAATTCAAACCAACACATGTCGCTCCATGGATCCCCAGACAGAGCAGGGGAAGGGAGGAGATAAGCAGAAGGTTTTCTTTTTTGGAATAAATGCTGATTAATTTGGTCTCTTGGAATTATTTGCTTTACTTAATCAAATAATAGTCTACTATCTTTGTTTTATTTCCTGTACTTGTGCCATAAAGGAAATAGTTTGAACTGCATTTTACTCAGATTCTCAGCAGTGATCAGATTTCCTTCTAACAGTTCTTGTTTCTTTTCAGTTCCTGTTTGCCATCTTCTACCACTTCTCACCTCAAAATTCTAGTGCTAACCCATGATATATGTGATCTATCTTTAAACTTAGCTCCAGAAATAATATGTATGCCTACACTTTCCCCTAAAGAGCATATTTATTTCCTGATCTGAATATAATTTGTTTGGCTTTGGTTACAGTTGTAAGAAGAAAATTTCTAAGAGAGACAATCAGATCAGATAGAGAATGTATTAACATAATCAGGGCTTCTAAGAAAAAGCAATTTTGACAGATTAGAAATTGTATCTTTGTGTGGATACTGCCCAAGTTGTCAAGCCCTCTTCCCATGGTGACAGCAGCTCTCTCAAACTTCTGGGACTCCCTGTCTTCTCATCACATTATGGAAAGCCAGCCTGGAGCTATATTTGGACCTTTCTGTCAAAGAAGACTAAGAAACAGGAAGTAAAGCTCCCTACTTGAAGTTTCCAGTAGCTGTTGCTGATGCTTCTAGATGGTACCGCAGAAGTTCCATTTTATGGAGCTAGAAGTGGGGCAGAAGGAGAATAAATAACCTACACTTCTGAAGAAGGGGGTCTCTGTTCCCCTTCATATGAAATCTGGCCATGTTTCTGAGACAATGTTTTTGTCTCAATTTGGAAAACCCACCAGCAACAAACAATTCTTTACATTAGATTGAAAGTTACCAGTGAGTACATCTATCAGAGCGGGCTGGGAGCCCAGCTCACGACTGCGGAAGATGTGGGAAGGCAGACACATTTAGTCTTTCCCTCTCTCTGCACAGCCATTAGGGACCCTGGCGAGAAAGTAGCCGCCAGCCCAGGGAGAAAGGGCAGAGCAGTGCTGAGTGAACAAAGCAGATATTTAGTGCTTATAGATAATATCCAACTCGCATCAGTGGAGAGCATGGCCGGTGAGGGCATCTCCTAGGAAACCATCAGATAACACTGGGAGAGACAGGCTTTAACATAAAAAGAGCTGCAGGGGAAACAATGCATGTTAGCTAGAAATGAGTCATAATTCATAATGTAGCAGTCATTTCTTGTACGACAAATCGGCCTGAACTGCTCACATGGAAGTATCGGGGCTTAGCAGAGGATCCTGTGCTTCTGACTATCTAGAGGTCAGCATCTCACCTACCAGGTGAGGTGGAAGAAGCAGAATCCTGACCTGTTAGAGAGCAAACAACCCACCTTCCCAGTCAGCCCCAGGCACTGAGGGGAGCAGCAGTGATCAGGAGGACTGAAGAGAAAGCGTGACACTGGGATGGAGGGTGGCCAGGCTCCTGACCTGCAGAGTGACCTGCATGGAGGCATATGTGGTTGACAGGATGGCAAGTGCCAAGAGAACCCACAAGCCCTCGAGGCTTTCCCTTTCTCCATTCCCAGGACTTCATCTTTCCCCTCCCTCTCTTCCTTCACACACATACATACACACTTTCACACCTTTCAAAGTTCTGCTCCACCCTTTCCCTGTTAAAAACTACTTCCAGGATTCATTGGGAGGTTAACTTAAAAAAAAAATTTTAAGTAAGATCCTTTGGGGACAGCCCTTCCTTCATTCATCTGACTATTCAGTCATGAAGGCATGCTTGTAAGTGCATCCTGTTTGCTAAGCAACTTTCTGGGACAAAGCAGAGGCCAGCTGAGTATCTCCAGTCCAGCGCCAAGCCCCACATTGATGCCAGCCGAGCCGGACAGAGGAACTGGAAATGTTGCTCCTCTCACTTATGACTGGTTGCCAAGCAACAGGTGGTGCTAGTACAATAATAAATAAACATACTTCATAATAATCTTCTGAATTTCGTCATTAAATCATTAAAAAAAAATTCTTCCTTGGAGAATTGTAGAATCAGGAGGATGCATACAGTTGCCACGCTGCAGTTGTGTCCTGACTGAATGTGGTGTTCCTGCCTGGTTAGGGACGTGTTTTTATCCATATGCTTCTCCTGCCCAGAAGTTTCCCATTGAGATTGTCAGGATCTATACCAGTATTATTTCAGGCAGCATGCACTGGTTACCGAAGACATTAAGATTTCATAGAGCCAGTCAATCCACACAGGTGCTTTGATTCAGAATTTTGGCTCTGATCTGATGACAAAATCTTCCTAAAACTCATCTGAGCCTCCTTCAAGACAGACATGGTGTGCTAAATTGAGCAACAGTGTAAACAAAATCGCCAGAGAATTAAAAGGACAAATCAGTGTAATGTCCGTTAAAAAGAAGGTTAAAATGTGACCTTTATGAAGGAAGTGGTTAGTGCCATAGACTAGCATTCTGGTGGGAGGGGTTTCAGAGTATTCACATTCACTTACCATAGGAGTGGAAAAAGCATTTTATGATCAGACCAATCTACCTGAATCCTAGCCTAGTCACTTAAAGCCAACAAGTTGAACCTCACCTTAATCCATTAATTCAAAAAAGAAAATTATCCTGGAAGCAATCACACCCAGCTATTGTAAGATTAAATGAGCTAAGTAATGAATCGTGCAAATTCCAGTCCTGGCTCATAATAGGTGCTTAGTAAGTACCCCCTCCACTGCCTTGCCTTCCACGGATCAGAAATGTCATTGGGCTCATTACAGTCACAGTAGCTCTGACTGCTTAAACAGCCGGGTGCTGCACTAAAAGAGAGCTCTAGTTCAGCCTCCTCACAAATGCAAACTGACCGTTCCCATTAGCACACATTAGCAATGCTCCTGGCACTAACAGTGAAAGATTCACACACTACATTTTTACAAACTCTTTAAAAGACTCTCTTCTCTCTCAATCAGTAATGGCTACTCTGACTTGAAGCCCCTCCCCTCACTCACTCTTCTCTTTCTCACTGCCCCTGCTTGTCCACTGTCTCTTTTATTCCGTGTCCACCTTCAGCCCTCACCCTGGACACACTGACCTCCCCTTCCCCTTCTCCTGCTAAATTTAGAGGCTGAGCTGTCTCCCTGGTGTGAGAGGTTGGAGAGCTGTGGCAGCGGGCTACAGAGCCGGTCTCGAGTTGGCTGTCGGCAGTGAGGGAAGGACAAATGTCAGGAGGATCCACTCCCCGCTGCCCTCCCTTAGCCCCAGCATTCACTCCTCTGCAGCCTCTCTTGACAGGCAGGGTAAAAGGAGGAGGGCACGGAGGGCCTTTGAAGTCTGGCTGCCTGTCACCGGAGCTCAAAGAGACCAAGGGCTTGTCAGAGCACAAGTCACTGGGGCTGTCTCCCTTTCCCAATTAATTCAGTTGGCTCCGGAAGGAACGGGACTGTGATACGCCCAGAATGGAGTCGAAAGCACAGCTCACTGGTGCAATGCTGAAGCATCTAAAATCTTTTCTAAGCACCCGATTCCAGCCATGTTTGAAGAACTTTATTCACTCTTCTGTGGGTAGTAGCCCCCAGAGTGTTATCTCAGAGCTGGGAATCCAAAGATTCTTTCCCTTGATTTCACTCTTGGCCTCACATGTTGGCCAATGTCAAGAATCCTGTCACCAGAATTTCCTATCTTTATTTGGGCTTCATTTCTTCCCATGCTCCAAGTCTACCTGAAAACCAGCTCCACTCATTTGTAAGAACTGATGACTCTCTGGCCATTTTGAGAGCATGTTTGGAAAAGGATAAGCACAAATCCTCTGAAAGTGGGGGCCAGTGAGCACTGGGGGAGTGGCTGAAAGAGAGAGACAAGAGACCCCAAAGACAAATGCCTTAGCTCACCAGGTAGCCCATTCGTCCCCTTATAGCACTGTTTTGATTCTAAACTTTTAATTGAACTGATGTTTATTAATTCTCTTCTGTGTGCCCAGCCTTGCACAGGTGCATTCACTCATGTTCTGTCTTATAATCCCCTCCCCAAGGAGAAGCTAGCTAGAATAATGCACACTTACTCACTGCCCACTCCTGGATATGTCCAGGCTGCTTTCAAAGGACACACGGAGGAGCGAAGAGTAGAAGGGATTGGAAATAATCTCATCCACAGGGCTGGAATGGCATCAGGTCAGCACCCAGAAATGGAGCCAAGAGACTGGAAAGGAGAGTGTTGAAAGACAAAACTAGGGTTTACTTCAGAAGTTTTGAAGACTATGATTGAAAGGACTTACTGAGGTCAAGCATCATTGGGGAAAACTTGATGTGCCTTTTCACAAAGACAGTTCTTGGGTTAGGACAGCATCGTGCTGGGCAGTATACATGGTACTAGATTAGAACTCAGATGTCCAGAGCTCTGGAGCCAGCCCTGTCCCCAGTCAGCTAGATGGTTCTGAATAAGTCACATGACCTCACGGAACATTAGTTTGTAGATCTGTGTGCAACAGTCACCAGGACAATAGCCATCTGGTCCACCTCACAGGGTTAGTGTGAGAACCAAGGCTGCTGTTGGACAGGGAAGTGTTTTGTAACCGGTAATGCGGGAGTTTCCATCATGCAGCCGGTATCAACACTGACAACAGAAGAAGGCATAGAAGATGCGGGAAGACAAGTGATCCCCTAAGTTATATGCTGAGACACAAAGTGAGCTTGAGGTACCAAGTGTAGCTTTGATGGCTGTAATGTGATGCTTCCCATTTCATGGGAAATGCCTGGATGTGGGACCACCTGACCACATCCCTGACTCTCACTCTGTGTCACTTTGTTACAATTAAACCCAGAAGTGGTACTCGGGTGAGGAGAATGTGTCTATCCAGTGTGCTGTGTCCAGCTCTTACAGAGAAATGCAATATATACTGGAGAGTATAAATGCCTATCAAATGCTGGGATGGACAGGTGTTCCATCATTATGTCTTATCATGACACATTTCGACATTCTATGCCCTTAAATCTGAGCATTCCTTCTCATTCAATGACTATATTCACTAACTTGACCTCAGATGAACTGTGCAGAGATGTCATTCTAAGAAAATTAAACACAGAGATATGAAACGATTGAGTTGAGTGTCTGTTGTGGGATATTGTGGGCCCTGCCCCAGGTCCAGACTCTCTGACCACTCTAGAACTGACACCTTTGCCAGTAACGGTGACTGTGTACATACCGGAAATGACTGACCTTTATCAGCACTTCCACAACGTGTCCAAGTGCCAAGAAACTGAAGAAATTGGGGATCCTCCCTAGGAGGAAAAAACTGCATTCAGCTTATGTCACTCTGTTATAAATGACAAGCAGTTTCAGCAGCAAAGTAATTCTCTTCAGCCCAAAGATTCACTGCTAGCTGAGGACCACATGCTAAAGGGGATCTTCAAGTGCATCTGAAGCTCAGTCGTCCACACCTGGCCTGGCTGGTGCTATGGGGAGACTGGGTGCCACATCCCCTAACACAGGCCTTACCTCCAGCAAACAGCCAGGCTCTGGACTGTTACATGCGAAGAAGCAAATGAGTAACTCTGGCTCTCCACCTGGCAGTGTGGCCTCGTCACTCGAGCTTTCTGCAGCATATTTTATTCACAGCCCAGTGTTAACTAGCTTGTGAAAGCCACCATCAGTGAAGAAGCAGCTCTTACAGGGGACAGTCATTCATCAGTTCAGCAAATGGGTACCAACCACCAGCGAGTTTCAGGAGCAGTGGCAGGCCACGGGTTAAAGGGAGAGGCGAGCACAACCTCCCCGGCGTGTTACCCCAGACACACACGTATAAATGCAGTCACCAGGTCTGATACAGGGAAAACAAGGGACGAGGGAAGAGTGCCTTGAGGTGACCGCGGGCAGAGGACACTGGGACACTGGCCGCAGGCCTGGCCTGGTGCCGACACTCTCTGGCGGATCGGCTGGGGAGGAGGCGGCTCTCCTCTCCCAGGGAAGCCGCTGTTAGGACTGCAGGGCTCGGGATCGGCGCCCGCCAGGACTGGTGGACGCGCCACCTGACTTTATGTCCTCATGCAGGGCGATGGAAATGAATGTTTAAAGGTGTGGGGTCATAAAACTGTGGGATATGGGGAACATCAGCCCTCGAGGCCCAGCGGCAACATACTGCACCATCATATGCACACGTTTATGGTTCCCCAACGGCTTTTGACTCGTTCACAGAAATGCCACGCCTGAAAACTGGCATCGTGTCCTTCCCCCTGGAAGTTTAAAAGTCACAGAGAGCAGTTCTTCCGACCGTAGGACCGGGTAAAGCACAGGCACAGGCACTGCCCCTGGGCCTGGGTGAGCCCCGCAGCCCACCCTGCTCATCCTGCCTGTGCCCTGGCTCCACACATGTGAGCGTCTCACTGCGGTAGTTAAGAAAATACTTTCAAATATAGATGCACAAGCTGTAGCTCAGTGTCTCCTTCTAGATTTATACGTTAAAACACTAATCTAGCTACACTGCTTTGTATGCTTTAATACAGACACATACATGCATGGGTCTACACACAGACATGCACTTTTCTTCCCAAAACACTGGTGCATGCCACATTTATTTCCACAGATACATTAAAATAAAGCTTTAGATTCATCCTAACTTCTCCCATGCTCCCTGTATCATTACATCCCTGGCATTTTGATAGGATAAAACTCTGAGAATGAAAAGCCTCTATCCACTTTAGCATTCCCAGGGCCATGGTTTTACCAGGAATATCAGTGATATGCACAGTTCCAGCAGCAGAGGCCACAGGACATGCTCTAGGCACAGAACCCAGGGACCTGAGTCAAAAGGACACCAGCCGAGTCTGAATTTGGACCAAACTGACCAAAGTAAAAAAAAAAAATTTCAGAGGCACAGGCTGAAGTTGAGAACTTCATTTCCAGGAGACATCCCTTCCTCCCTGGAGCAATTGGGCTGAAAACCCAGCTCCTGAATTCTCTCGAAGTGTGAGGGACCAGCGCTGGAGCCCTAGCAGAACACAGGATCACCAGAGGGGGACGGTGGGCCCTGTGTGTCTCCGGGTGAAGGAATCAAGAAGGCCCAAAGGCAGGGATAAGAGGGCACGAAGAGTGTTACAGACTACATGTTTATGTCCCTCCAAAATCGTTATGTTGAAAACCTCATATTCAATTTGATGGTATTCCAAGATGGGGCTTCGGCAGGTACGCAGGTCAAGACAGTGGAGACCACTTGATGGGATTGGTGTCATCAGAAGAGACACAAGAGAGCTAGCCCTCTCTCCTTCCACCACAGGAGGGCACATCTAGACGACTGAACTCTGCAAACCACGAAGAGGGCCCTCGCCAGGAATTCAATTGGCTGGCACCTTGGTCTTAGACGTCCAGCCTCCAGAACTGTGAGAAATAAATTTCTGATGTTTAAGCCATCCAGTCTACAGTGTTTTGTTACAGTAGCCTGAGCTAAGACGAAAAGGGAAGGCCCAAGTTGCTTGCCCAAAAATCCTGCTCAGGGGACTGTGAACACCGATGGCTGCTAATTTCAAGCTGACTGGTGGAGAGAGAGGAAACCCCTCTGAAGCTGGTTCTATGTCCTTTGTTTAACTCAGCTGAGGTTGACTGGGACCTGCTAGGTATTCAGATTCATGCCCTGCTCTCTGGGGAAGATATCTGAATTCCAGAACCCTGCACTCCAGCAGGCCAGGCATCCTGACTACAGTACTAAAGAACATGGAGAGATGTTAAAGCTCTTAAATGCATGATCTGGGCTGAAACTTGAGACCGTCTTCAGAGTGCCAGTTCCAGCCTGCACGCACACTGCTCTGAACTGTGTGGACTTCTCAGAGTAAAATCATTTCAGCAGAATAAAAATGAGTGCAATTTCCCTCTGCTCTTGTGTTCTCTGCCCTTTCTCATCAGGAAGCCACAACCCACAGCTGACTGCAGACAAGAGTACAAGACCACAGCATCGCCAGCAGCTGTGGTGAGTTCTGGACAGAGCCAGCCTTCTCCTTAAAGGTTGCAAATTTCCTAAATCATATAAGACTCTGCTGTAATAGTAGCAGTAGTCATGATGATGATGATGATGGTGGTGGTGGTGGTGGTGATGATGATGATGATGATGATGATAAATCACTAGCCCTGGCCAAAGATTCTTGAGGACACACACTGGATCTTTTTCTCCTCTGTATCCTTGACAGAGCTTGAACCTAAAATACTGTTCAACAGGTTATCTAAATGCATCAAGTGCTAAATGCCAGAATTCCTAGTTTTCCCATCTTCCAGGGTCACCAATGTCTTTTCTACTGAAATAAAATAATCCAGTTCCTCCTCTGTGACTGCAGAAAGACCTTGTCTCTTAGCAGGTCCTCTCTCTTAATAGCGCTCTGAAGCCCAGGAAAGGCGGGCAGCCAAGTACCCCAGGGGCCGCTCCTTACCGTTCGGTCCATGGATGCTCTGAGCCCCTTCCTGCTGACATTGGTCTTTGGGGACCCTCCCTGTGCCTCCTACTCTGCTCCCCTGACATGTGGGCACCCTCTCTCCTGGCACTCCCCCACACCGAGGCTGACACTCAGCTGTAGGATTTCAGAACTTGGTGCAGTCTGAGGATGTGCCAGTGCTGAAAAGGAAAGCCTCAAAGTCCATTTCAGAACCCACAGCTTCCAGTGCCCATCAAGGCTGCAATTTCATGGTGGAGGGCAGATCGTTCTTTAGGGAACACAGAGCCTCACCCGCATGTCACACATACACCCACACACTCTGCTGGGTACTGGGGACATTCCCAGACGGCAGGTCACTGGAGTTCTCTCCTTACTCCCCAAATCAGGAGTCCCACATCCTGCTTTCCTCGGCAGCTTACACTGAGCCCTTGCCCTGACCGCAGCGATGGCACAGCCTGTCCATCCGTAGGCAGAGCAGCGGTAGGGCCCCTTTGTCACCCTCTCCCGCCCAGGTTAGGCTCAGGCCTTGCTTTTTGCATACGCAAAGAGCTCACTAGAAAAGCTTCCCAGGCCAAAGAACACTGTTCCTTCAAAGACAGATTCTGCAGCCACTCCTAGATTACAGATTAGTTGACTCTGTGTGACTTTGTGGGAGCTCAACTATCTGGG
Organism: Camelus dromedarius; assembly: GCF_036321535.1. Classification (NCBI taxonomy): domain Eukaryota; kingdom Metazoa; phylum Chordata; class Mammalia; order Artiodactyla; family Camelidae; genus Camelus; species Camelus dromedarius. Next base: position 49,857,249 of record NC_087450.1, read on the forward strand.
ATCTGCCCTGCAAAGAGGGAAGGAAAAACGCTGAAGGGCCTCCAGCACAGGTGGCGGGGCCCACCCACCAAGCCTCGCAGGCCCTGGCCTCAGTGAGGGAGTGGTCTTTGCCACCCATCACCCTTCAGCATCCCTTCCCTTTTCTCTGCCCCGCTCTGTGGAGAGGCCCGAGGAGGAGGGCTGTCAGAGCAGACAGGGACAAGCAGCAGGAAGGCAGCGGCAAACTCTTTCTACCACTGACATCTTAATAATCACCAAGTTTTCAAAGAAACTTCCAACCACAGGGAAACTTCCAGACAAAATTGACTTCCAGTGAAATGCATTTACCTCTCAGCTTTTCTCCACATGTACTTGATGACAGCATCGTGAGTCTCCTGCTTTGGGTTGAAATCTTGTCAGTTTGTAAGAGCAAAGCAGGATGGAAGTGAGTTAGCGTTGAGGAAAAAAATGTCAGTTGGGATGCTAATTGCCTCAGAACCCGCTAAGAAGGTGCAGGGAGGGCCCCCAGTCTGTGCCTGTACTGCCCACGGTGGCCCCATTGACCTCTCAGAATGGCCGAAGCAATGGCTTCTCTGCAGCCAGAGGCGGTAGGCTGCACACAGGGCAGCGAGCAGGTAGATGGCAGCCCTGACCCCATGAACTAGGCCCACTCCACTCTGCGGCCCCCACAGGAAGGAGTATTCTTGGTAGGGGCCCCATCATCTACCTCCTTCAGGGAAAGGTCAGAAGACATTTACACCCTCAAGTCTCCCCCATGGGGGACCTGCTTTCTCAGACTGAGCACCCACTGGCAGCTGCAAGAATATGAGAGAGAACCCCTCTTTCCCACCCTGAAACTCAACTTTACTGAGGCCTTCCTCTCCCCAGTGTCCTAACTCTGTCTTCCACACAAAATACTGACCATTTTTCGAAGCTCTGCTCACACCTTTCCTCAGCCAAAATATTATCCTTGATTCTTCCAGCCAACAAAAACTTCTCCTTTCCCTGAACTGAATCCTGTCACTCAGATTCAGCCTCAGATTCTGGGTGTGGGGGGGCCTCTGGCTTCACCTCAACAGCATAACTGAGCACAGGGTTGCTATACACCCAAGGTAGGATGTGTGATCCAGACCCACAAAGGGCAGAAAGACGCAGAATGTCATTCCCTTTGTTTGTCTTAGAAAGACTTCCCCACATAGGGAAAAATGCCCGCCTACCAAGGCAAAAACCCAAAGTGTTGCCCCACACTGCTGATGGAGGCTGGTGGCCTGTCAGCACTGGTTGACAACCTTGCTTCCTGACCTGCTCTTGTTCTTAAAGTTCACAGCTTTCCCGGCAGCCACAGGGGACAGGACCATGGTATTTGTCAAGGAAATCACATCTATACCAAGAGGCTGAAAGAAGACTGAGCAAAATGTGCCACCATGTGGTACCAGAGGCTCCAGAATGACAACTGTCAACACTGATGTGGCCCTACCCTGTCACAGGAACTCAGAGGAGGGCCTGGGAGTCACTGTGTGGCAAGAGGTCGGGCCGGGGGTGGAGGTGCTGAGGAGATGGAGATCTGAACGGGGCCTGGACCTTTAGGAGTAATGGAGAATACGGAGCCACACAGGAAAAGGCACTAGTCCTGGGAATCAAGAAACCTGCATTCTACACACAACTTGGATATGATACACTGAGGATCTCCAGCAAGTCAGTAAACATATCAGAGCCTCTGTTTTCTCAATTTTATTGTTAAATGAGGTAACAGCTGGACACTCATGAGCCTTAACATATGATGAGAAAAGAGACTGCCCAGACTGGGGGTTAGGAGTAGGGGTGCTATGATCAACCTGGAGACCATGAGCCAGACCCAGAAAGCATCACGGAGGAGGAAACGTCAGGTATGATCTTATCTTAGAAGGTGAAAGAGGAAGGAGGGGATCAGGCAGACAACTGCAAAGGTGGGAGCAGAGGAAGTCATCTTCTGGGCTGGCTGCATGTGGCTGGATCTGGGGAGAGACATGGAGGTTGGAATATGCACTTGGGGTTTTTCATATGAAAAAACAGTCCCACCTGGGGGAAGACAGTAGTAACTGAGGTGGAGCGTGAGTGTAGAAAAGCAAAGAGGACCTGGGAGATCACCACAAAGTATTGATGCTGGATGTGCACGTCTTCTCAACGCTGTTCAGTGAACTTCGTGCTGAAAAGGAGTTTAAAATCGGGGCAGGGAAGGGGGGCAGTATACACACCACAAAAAAACTGCAAACTAATTGGGGCTTGTTTTCCAAGAGCTGGGTGTTAAACATTTACCACTGACCAGGGGCATCTAATTTTAAGAAAGGAGAAAAACAAGGCCAGTAAAAGCAAGCATAAAACAGCTTCAAAGATGTTGGAGCAGAACCAGAAGGGAACAGTACCCTGAATCCAAGGAAGGAGACAGGGCCCAGAGGAAAGGATCTTCACAGGTGTTGAGCCAGGCCAGCTGAGCCACCCACACTCTGGCTCTGTGCTCTGTGAACTGGCTGTCTCCGTGTCGGAGAGGGAAGTGGCCTTGGCATGGGCTTCTGAGCCTGCAAAACCCGGTCAGGCATCACCCTTGGCCCTGGCCTCCCCATGCTAGTGACAGCTCAGACTTTTTCCTGACATTTCCTCTACACCCTTGGCTCTTTAGGAAAATGAAGGCATAATCAGCAAGTTGTTTTCACATCCGAATCCTCCTCTAACAGACAACGTTTAGCCACAGATGATGGAAAAACTTTATCCTTCCCGAAATGCAGACATGAGAGCAACGTGAAGGAATTAATGGGCTCATTTCTTAGCCAGATCGCACTCAGACCTCTGCCTCATGCACTCACCATCCCAGACTCGTGACTCCCTTGGTTCTGGGTGCTTCTCGACTATTCCCAGACCGCGGGGCTCATTCTCTGCAGAATGCTGGCAGACAGCAGTTACATTATGTATCTGCTCAGCGCTCAGGCAAGAAACCATTATGTTCACGGATCATTATTGACATCCTGACATTTGTCACCTTCTTTCATAGCAGTTAAATCTTGCTTTATCTGTAAATGTCACCATGTCATTTATTCATGAAAGGGGTCACATTCCCGAAATAGCATGCTTCAGTTTAAAAGGGGAGCTTGCCTTTCTTCACAGCAGGTAATCCTCAAACAAACTTTACTGCTGATAAGTGCTTTTTTATTGGAGTTTCTTGGCCTTAAATGACATCCTCAAATGTAGAACGCTCTCTCTGTTTGTGGAAATAAAATCTGAATGTTGAACAAGACAGAAGATTGTTGAGATTAGGGAAAAAAACGAAGGTTTTCTGTTGCTACCATATGTGAGTTGGATATAAACAGATTTGAATCTACTGAGAGTAAGTCATGATTTTAATAAGATTGTTAGGCTTTTGGAAACACGCCTGTGGCCTTTTTGAATCATTTATGCCTCAGAGACCTCAATGAGATCAGGGGCTTTTTAACCTTCCTAGGGGGACCCCTTAGCTGGGGACACAGGAGGGGGGAGCTCAGCACACGTGATGCGCTCATTCCTCCTTCCCTCAGATTCCAAGGACACTGGTTGGAGAAGTGATTAACTTATCTCCGGAACTTGCGTCGGCAGGAAGAAATGTCTCTTTCCTTTACAAAGCTTGTTCAAAGTTCGCTTTAAATTAGGGTAACTGTATAATTTATTGTCCAGACCCAGACACTTTTTTGAGAGGGAGAAGAGGCACTAAAAATAATTAACAGATATTAATTGATCTACAACAACCCATGAACCCAGATAAAACAGGGCATATGGCCAGCCAAACTTTAAGATTTTATCAACTGCCTCATTGAAGAGGTTTACATCCGACAGCTGCTAATTAACTATTACCCAGGAAAAGCTTTTCTCTCCATGCGGAGGGTCCTGCCTCTGATTCATTTTTTTCGAACCCAGTGGTTCTAAAAGTGTGGCCCACAAATGGAAATGGCCTGAAGAGGTTGTTCAAAATTCAGGTGCCTGGTCTCTACTTTAGATCTACTAAATCAGAGTCTCTGAGGATGCAGATCATGCACTTGCATTTTAACACCACCACCCAAGTACTGGAGGTGTAACACACATTGAAATTTGAGAGCCAACTGCTCTTATCCAAACCTTTTGTTCTGCCTAGCTACCTCTGTGTTCTGGTCACACAGTGGTAATAGGAAGTGGGTGGGTAAATTCTGCTCCTTTTGCCTAGAAAAGTAACTTGCAGATGGGGTGTGAGCTGAAAATAGATTCTCCACTGTGCACAAATATGGAGGCTGCGGCACTCCCCACTAAATGCCATTAAACATCAGTCTACGCCCCTGCTCAGTCGCGTGTGCAACCATCTCACACCCACTAGGTGCAAGCAACACGCACAAATACAGTCTTGGAGTATCAGGGAGATAAGAAAATGGAGATGTTGATGACATCGAGGTCATCAAAAAAGGTGATCGAATGCAATTAAAACTGCTCACCGTTAGAAGAGGAAGGGGCCGGGGAAGATTTCCCCAGGCACTAATGAGATCCTTTTGAGTGTGATACAGACTGCAGCAACAAGTGCCACAGACCACAGCGGAACCTGGGTTCCTGTTTATAAGCCCAAGCCAGGGTCATGGTCATGCGGCCATCACTGCCTCAGATAACGTCCTCATTTGTTCACCACAGTGATTACTGCCGTGGGGACAGTAGAATGCCTTCACCCTGCTGATGCCCCTGATAGGCAGCCAGGTGAGTGGCTGGCAAATCAAGGCAGCAAGGCAGACAGAGAATAAGAGCACAGACTATTTCTGTGGTACTTTCATTCGCATTTCTCATAGTTCCTCCCTCAGTTCAGTCGCAGGTGGGGCAGAGCCCAAAGCCCATACATGACCCATAGCCTCTGGTCAGCCTCTACCTCTGTTCCCCTCTGCCTCCGGGAGGAGCCCTTGGCAACAGGCCCTACAGAGAACACGTGTGAGGGCAGCATCTGCCCTCATGCAGGTGTTAAGGCCTCGGACCCTCATAGAGCTGAGACCCTCCCACCACAACTGGTCATGGGGGTTGGCCATTCTGCTGCGCTGCAGCCTAGGTAGCAGCCATTGTTGACCAATGGTGAGAGTCCAAGGAAGAAACTGTCACAGTCCCAGGAGATGTTGATTAAGTGCCTACTGTGAGTCCACCTTAAAATTAGTGAAATCTCAGGACATTTCCATTTATAATTCTGCACCCCATCAACTGAGGTCCCTTGTCTGACCTTCAAACGTCTCTGCCCTCAAGCTTCCATTCTCATTTAACTGGACAAATTCACCCTCAAGTGCTCCTCATCTACCCAGAGAGACTAGCATTTCACTGAATCTTACGGTAAGGAGAGAAAGTTCTAGTTAAAGTTCAAGACCAGTTTCAAAGAATAATAGGCCAGATATTCTCAACACCCCAGAAATCTCCCTGGGCACTGAGCTGGGTACTGTGCAGGAGGGGAGCCGGGACACAGTTCCCAATCTAGCAGAGGATTCAGATAAGCTGAGAAGACAGAAGAGAGGCCCGTGGGGCCAAGAGGAGAATGAATCTATGACACTCAGGCCATCTGACACAGGTATCAGCTCTAGGCCTTTCAAGGACGATGCAGATTATTTGGAGAAATTTCCTTACCTTCCTGAGCCTCAGTTTCCTAAGAGATGGAGACAATACTGATCTGTCAGATTCACTGTAAAATTACGTGTAAAGATGTATGTCAAGCTCTTCACACAAGGACACCCAGTAGGGATACACATTAATACCCTTCCTTCTTGAATAAAAGTTAAATGTAAATGTGGTCATCTGCTCCCAGTTGGGAGTAGGATTTTACTAACTGCAAACTGTCTCGTCCTCTGACTTGTTCTGTGCCCGTGAGAGAGTAGATTAACCTGCAAATGCCTCAGGTTCCTCATCTGTGGACAGTAATTGCTGCCCCTCCAGCCACCCAGCTCCAGTTATCATAGAAAAAAAAAAAAAAGCACATGGCACGTTTTAGAATGTCTGGGAGCTGTCTGGGAGACAGTTTGCAGAGAGGTTCAGGGTGGGGTTCTATTATGACCACTGGGATTGAAAAGACAGCTCTATTTTCTACTCTGTCTTTCTGTTAAATTGAACTTCAGCCCTGGAAATTAATATCCCCACTGCGTTTTAGTGAGGTGGCTCTATTTTCATAAGCGCCGCAGAAGCAAGCCCTGATCTGTTATGCTGTGACCTTTTGCTGGGCTCTGCATCAGGGAATCATAATTCAGGGCCAGACTCAGCTTTGGAAACCTCCATAGGCCTTTTATGACATGAGTGCTATTGAATATTCTATAAAATCTCCTTGGAAAACTGGCCCACATTTCTTTATAATCTCCCCAGACTGTTTCTGAAGTCCCTGTATAGATTTTTTACTCTAAAAATCCATAGTGTTTCTTAATAAGGATCTGGGCCTCTCGTAAGGGATTGTGGAGAGGATAAGGCTGGATTGGGTCCCCAGGGGAGGCCGAGGTGGGGCAACAGAAGCTATTCTGTTACTGCTAAGCCCCTGGAGGAGGATTCTGAGCTGAGGAGCCTGTCAGCAGGATATGGTCATTTCCAGCAGATGGAGATGAAGGAAGGAATTGAGAAGTTGAGTCGTATCTACCCCCTCACTCCATCAGATTCCAAGCTCTCCTAACCTTGAGAAGGAGAGGTCAGTATATAGGACTCAAAGCCCATACACCACCTTCTCAGATTCCCTCAACCGTCTCTTTCTTTCTCTCGGCTGAGCCCCACCTATGCCAAGCTGTCCCGTCACTTCTGCACCTGTACGAAATACAACATCACAGGGCATGGGCTCTGGCTTTCTGAACACCTGCTAGAAGCTAGATGACACGACCGAAAAGTGGTCACTCCCTGTGGATGCAACCTTGACCAAAGAGAAATAAAAACGGCAGGAAGTTGGACAGATAAATACCATCTTTTCTCCTCAATGTGAACTGCTTTAAAGTGTGTTTTTTCCCGAGAAGTCCAGTGAGCCACGGGAACATGCCTGGTGAGGATCTAGTGCGTCTCCGTGATGCTTACCACAAGCCTCCAGCCAGCACAGCAACACACAGCACGGCTTTATGCTTCATCTTGCCTTGCCTCACTTCCCCTTCTGCCTGTACTCCCATCACCTTCGGCTGGCACCTCCCAAACAAAGCGTTAGCACTTTAATTCTTACCATGGGCACTGTTTTCACAAGGACCTGGCCAAAAGAACGTGTGACCTCAAACTTCAAATTTCTACCATTTCAAGACTCTTTCATAGACTATAGTTCATCTGACATTCATAACAAGTCTCCAAAGCAGAGAAGGTAGACAGCATTTCCATCAACAAACATTTAACATACAGGGATGCCAAGCGCCTAACAAGTCTGGGCCCTTTCCCACAGCACCATTATAACTAAACCAACAGCTGTGCCAAGCAGCTATTCAGTGCCACATGTCCTCAAGACCAGTCACACAGTACAGAGAGATCATCCTTTACCAAATAGCATATGCACCCCACCACCAAAGAGACAGGAAGACACTGAGCCAGACAAAGAAACAAAGCAAAAGGACTTTTTAAAAAGAAACCTGAGGAGTTCAAATAAAACTGTGGGAGTTATGACCATTTTAAGTGACGAATAAATTCAGAAGAAAGAAACATGATAAAAAAAAGAGCACCCTTTGCATAAAGTTTTATCCACCAAAGTGGGGGAAAGCATAAGGAAGTTCTCTGAGTAACGCCATGCCATCCAAGGACTCTATCTAGTGTCTTCCGAAGGCCAGAGGCGGTATCTGGCTCTGGAGCCAGTTACTTGCCAAATGCTAAGTCCTCAAATATCACCTATGCCTCCTTACCTCTTCAATTTAGAAATGCCCCAGAAAGCCAAGGGCTGGGGCTGAGAAGGGCCCCAGGTTCCCCTCTTACTGGGAAGAAGGCCCTGAGCTCGTCGAAGGCTCCTGATACCTTAGAAATACTCAGAAAGTACACACTTTTTTTTTTTTTTAACAGTCTGTTGGAAATCTGTCTGGCTCACTGTGTGACTGGTTCCAACTTCAGCACAACCTCTTCTCCTTAATCTTCCTTCTTCAAAAGGCTGTGCTCCTCCCTGACCTACTGCCCGGGGGCTCAGCCCTGCACGCTTCCTGAGCCTGTCTGCTGCTAAGCCCTCAGCCAAGCTTGTCACATCAGGATCTCCATGGCAGGCCTCTTGGAGACGCCAGTGGCCACAACCCAGAACACCTTGAACTCCCCTTGTTCTTCCCTTTGATAGATACAGTGATTAGAAGAAAAGTGAAATAAACAAAGGTAAGCAGAAGGAGCAAAAGAAAGGACAGATGAAACTTCTACAACTTTTACTGACAAGCACATGTTGCCTCCACCAAGTGGCAGACACGCTTAGATGCATTGTCTTTTGCTGACTCAGTGTGTTTCTAAAAAAATCCACTCCACTTGGAACACAGATGGAAACCCAGAGACATTAAAAGGGCCTCTGGATCTAAAAACAGCCATCACAGCAATCAAAAAGTCCACGCACTTACTGGACTCTGAAAAAGAGGTAGTACCACCTTCATGGAATTCCCTGTAGACTAAAAATTGTTTAAAAATAAAGACGCCTAAGGCAGTTTTCCTGATCCCAGGGTTAGTTAAAGAGGGCAGTGACCAAAAGTATCACTAAAAGGAACAGCATTTAGAAATGAAAGTCAACAAGGACAGTTTAGGATAGAAGCTGACTGGTACAGATTCTTATCCAAACGTTGCTGTATTACACCCCTAGTTGAAAACTGGTACTCCTAAAGATCAAGAGAATGTAGAGTTACGGAGGGACCAGGCGACTTCACAGCTTCATTCTACAGATAGGAAAACTGAGACTCAAGGAGGCTGAAAAACTAGGGACAGAGCCAAAGCATTCTCATTCAAAGCCCACCATGTCCACTTCTCCGAGATGAGCCACCCAAGCTGAAATGGTGACTGCTGCTTTAAAGAGAACGGGCAAGGGGCAATCTATCTCTTACAAAGAGTTTCAGAGAGCCCGCGTATCTAACCAAGGAGACTTCTGAGATCGGTGAACACTTTTGTAGGGCAGCTCCTTCCCGAAGGACACAAGAAAAGCAGGGGTCCTGCTGCCTGTGGGAAAGGAGGGCAGAAATCCAGCTGTGCACAAGGCAGGTAGCAGCCCCAGCACTGCGAGTTAATGCAGCCAGCAGCAGCAGATCTGTCTGCCTAAGATCTGGCCTCCAATCTCTGGAGATCTAAGGAACTAAAAATCGCGTATGGCCAGAGGCAGGGAAATCACCCAGCAAGCCTTGGGCACGCTACCGGATTTGGGCAGCTTCTCTGCTGAATTTTAATGAAGTAATTAAAAGCTAGATAATAGAGATGGGACTCTGCAGAGCAACACTCACGGACCTAACCTCTTTGATATGTTCCCGCATCAGGAAGCAACTCCATCACTAGACGGCTTCATTAACATTCTGGCTAGCTCTCTGGCTCTTAAAGTGATCTATGCCAAAGTTTGTTAGTCTTTTAAATTACCTGCTGAAGTCCCCTGGAGAAAAAAAAAAAAAGAATACATTCTGGGAAAAGAAGGACGTCACAGAGGGTGCTAGAAGAGGCAGACCCATTGAGTTTACTTATATTGTCTTTTCAAAAACTAGTCTGGGATATAAAGAACAATTATGGGACCACTGATGGGGGACATGGACTATGGCCTGGCAGTCCAGAAGAGCAACAAGCCTGTCTTCTCCAGGGACGCCTCTCTAGTACTGACCACTTGGCAGATTCCTTGACCACTAAACAACACAGCTGTTAACTCCTTGATCCAGAATAAAGATAAAGAAGCCGAATGCTTGAGCCCTGTATGGCCCACAGAGCTTCTTTCAGAGAAAACTAACCTACCCCAGAGGTATACCTTTGTCACCCAGGGTGAAGGAACAGAGAGAAGCTGGAACTCCTTTGGCTCACCTGGTGTGTTCTCCCTTCTCTCCTTTGCCTTCCTGTTCCTCAAGGCCCATTTGAAACCTCACCTCCCTGAGAGTCCCCTCCTGTATAATCCTAGAAGCTTAGAGTTGGGAAGGACTATTCTCACATCTACATGGAATCAGGTTGGTGGGGCCAGCTGAGAGCCAGACTTTGCTGAGTTAAAATATTCACAGAGGTGCCTGGTTTTTGTTTTTTGTTTTGTTTTGCTTTGGGGGAGAGATCAGGAGAGAGCTCAGAGAAAGGAGGGTGGAGGGCATTAAATTACATAGTCAAGAGTTGTTTCTGGAAGGGAAAATGCTATCGACTGAATGTTTGTGTCCTCTCAAAATTCAAACGTTGAAACCCTAATTTCCAATTTGATAGTGTGTGCAGGTAGGGCCTTTGAGAGGATATTAGGTCATGCAGGTGGAACCCCTGATGGGATTAGTGCCCTTAGAAGAAGACACAGGAGAGAGCTTGCTTGCTTTGTCTCTCTGCTCTTGGCCATGTGGGGACATCAAGAAGACAGCCATCTGCAAACAAGGAAGAGAGTTCTCACCAAAACCCAGCCATGTTTGCACCCTGATCTCAGACTTTCCAGGCTCCAGAACTGTGGGAAATAAATTCCTGTTGTTTAAGCTACCTTGTTTGCAATATTCCACCACAGCAGCCAGGACTGACTGAGGCAGAAAATGATACATTAAGTGTATTCTCTAGCAACCTTTGGAGAACAAAATCTGCCCACACTCTTCAAAGCCTCAGAGCATTTCTAAAATTTCTCTTGCAGCTGGTCTTGTCCTGGGTAGGCTAGGTCTGCCCTTCTCATGGCCTTTTCTCTGATTTGCATCTTGGAAGCTCCTACAGAAAGCCTTGTTTTCAGAGATAAAGCCCTCCCTAGCCTGGCTGTGTTTCAACTCATTCCAATAATATCTAACATATATTATCAACTCTACTCTGAAGAGGGCTCCAAGTTGGGTATTCGGAGCAGAAAGGGGACAAACCATGCCCAACCTGTGCTTTCTATGGTCTCCTCCAGGATAAAAGATAATTGAGCATTCTAGTTCAGAAAAGTATGTCTTTCTCCAAGGGGCTTACATCAATATGGAGCCATCAGATTCTCCTGCTGATCCTTTCTTTACTAGAGAACCCACATGTCATTGCATTAGTCAGCTACTGCTTCAAAACAATGTGCAAGACAAACACTCCCCAAATCTCACTGGCTTATAACAACAAACACTCATTTTTCTCCCTCATAGGTCTACAGATAACTGGGCTCTGCTAGGTTTGGATCTGGACTAAAGATAGAGTTCAGGTATGTTCCATGTATCTTATCATGGATTAGAGCTATCCAAAGCATGTTATTCCTTGGCAGAGAGCAGAAATACAAGAGATCAAGCCAAACAACCCAACCGCACTCACAGAGTCTGCTCACATCATATATACTAGTATCCCATTGGTTGGGATGTACACCAAAGTCACAGGACAAAACTCATGAAGGCATCATTCTATTATAGAGAAGGAGAAAACAGTTAAGTTCAACAATCCACCTGCCAGTCAGTAATAACTAATATACTGTTTGAGACAACTTCTTAAACCTCAGATGCCCCTGACAGAGAAGAGCCTCTGAGGCCCATGAGACAGAATCAATTGGCCAATCAGTCACACTTCCCTTCCATTGTGGCCTAGCACAACAATGGCCCATTGTAACCAGGAAGCAGCTGTAGACACAAAGGGAAACATCCTTCATTGTGTCTCCCTGGCTTTGTTCCAGGCCTCAGTAGAATACAGACCAGAATCTCAGGCAGCCTTGGCACTAGGCAAAGGTGAATCATCTCTGTAGCAAGTCTGGCTACCAGAGAGAATAGAGTAATAGGGTCAAACATCGTAAGGCCAGACTTCCCTGTCCAGCTCCACCACTATCCTCAGAGGTTGGGGTGTCCTGGCCCTCAGGAGCAGCTGTGGTCATCCAGTTTTCATGATCAAAGCCTCATAATAATAACTGCCATTTTCAAAGGGGTTTACTATTTGCCAGGCACTATATGAAATCCTCTATTTTGATATACTCTTCTGAAAACCCTGTGAGATGGGCATTAATAACCCCAATTTACAGATATGGTTCAAAAAGGTAAGATCATTTTCTCAAGGCTACAAAGCACAAGGCCTGACAGATAGCAGAAGGATAAAGATAACTTAGACAGAGCCATGGGCCTGGACCCCCCGCTCTTCTGTTAAACAACATCCAGGTGGTTAATTCCAATTCTAGGGTCTCCATTCTACCATCCTTAAGTTCCCACCATGAAAACTGTAAGAGGGCTATGGTGAATTGGGGAAGGGCTTTGTGCAGAAGTCTGTGTCCCTAGGAGAACAGATACAGGAGTCTTTGGCCTATGACTTCAAATCTTACCTTATCTCTCACAGTGTATCTTTCAGAACAGCATGTCTGAGCTATGAGAAAGCTCAGTTCAAGAGAGAAAAGCCTGGATCAGAGGAGGAGAAATGCTCCCTTGGATTTGACTGTGAGGTCCCTCAACCTTAGTGACTCAGTGTGGCTTGCCCAGACTCCTTCCCACCAAGGCATTCTAGGAAGAAGGCTCCCCAACCTCTGCTGGTTGACTTGCAACAGTGCCTCTGGTCCACGTGACTAATGCAGCAGGAGTTGCCTCACTCATACTGCCATTGAGGGAGAAATGCACTGCCATTTTCCCCATTTCTACCAGACAGAGCTCCCCAGCCAGACTGTCCCTGCCCCGCAGAGCTTGGGGAGCCAACTCCTGTAATAATAGAGAACTTAGAAGAGGAAGGGGTTTGAATGGCTAAGCCAAAGAGAGCCCTGACCTTCTCTGAGGGTCCTATTGGATTATTCAGATGGAGGTCCCAAATATCCATCACATTCAGAATCCCTGTGTTCCTCTGGTGACAACCTCTAAGGGTACCTGGAACAACAAAGCAATCGTGAAGCCATGTTCTCTGCCCTCGGACATTAATCCTGTTGACACCACATTCTTAACCAAGGATGGGGAATGGGGCTCATTGTGGATGAAGGTGAGATGACAAAGTCTCCCTGAGAAAAACTCAGAAGGTCCTCAGTAGACAAGGAGAACAAAAAGGTGAGCCAGACCCCAGGCCAGGTCAGGCCTGTGTCAGAGAGTGGCTCCCCCTTCTAAGTTCATTCCATATTCTGTGCACCATCTCAGAGGACAGTCATCTGTGAGAGGAAGGAGAGCTATGGGCCCTGCAAGGAGGGGTCTCCTCGGCAAAGGGCTGCAACCGCAGCTGCCCAGCGCCCATGTAACTGAGGAAGGTACTGGGGGCAGCCCGGGCTCGGGTTTAACTCTTCCTTCAGTGTATTTTCTGTGGTAAAATGTGATTTATTCCAGAGAGAGCCTCAGAAGATTCCTTCTTCACAAAGTCATCATAATAGGTGATTTGACTTTGGAAAACAAAATAACAGAGCCAAAAACACTTGACCCAAACTTTCTGGAACAGTGAGCAGTTCTTTCTGTCGGCACTCTGGGTGATACTCTGTTTAATAAGTTTGAAAAAGAAAGGCACTTTGACAGTCTTTTTCATGCCTTCTGCGTCTTCAGCTCCAGGAAGCCTCGGCTGGTGAAGTGCCCCTGCCTGGGGCTGTCGCAGCTCCCATGCTCTCCATGACACAGCTCATGTCACGCCCTATTGTTACTGCCCCTTGCTTCCTCCCCCTCAAGGAAAGAACATTTTCATTTCTGTACATTCTGGCTGATGAGAGTTCATTAGGTTTGTTGAATAACAAATAGATAAAATTCCATTTTCCCTGATCCTTCTACATGTCTCTCTCCCTACCCCACTACCTGCCTCAGGGAATTCCTCTTCTTTGAATTTTGGGACCCAGAGGATATGTAGCCTGGCACTGGGCTCCGGTTTAGTCTCCCCAGGTAGAGGGTTCAGCAACTCAAATGCAGGCGCCATATTAGACAAGTCTGTGCACCCCAAACCCTCACACCACCCACAGAGCAGGACTGAAGCATGTGCTCAGGCAGCCTTGTCTCAGGGACGTGCTGCTGGTGGTGGCATCCTGGTTTCACGCACATTCACTCTCCAGCTCACCGAGAATACTGAGCACCAAGGTCAGGACCACAAATGCTGCTTCCTGCCCCATCTCCTGCTCTGAATCAAAGCAACCTAAGTTCCATACAAACACTCTAATCCTGTCCTCTGTGTCTCTTTGCAGATGACTCCAAGGGAAAGCTGTAGTGTCCATCGTGCACCCAGGGCAAGGAGGAGGAATGGTGAGGACTCATGGCAGAGTCAATCCCTGCTCTTCAGGGAAGGAAGCAGCAGTGCCTGGGAAACCAGTGAGCTCAGCACGCACCATGAGGCACAGCTGCCCTGACTCCACCCCGCCCGCACCTCCCAGATCACACAGTACCTCACACCTTGAGCTGCTGAGCTAACTGACAGCTCCCTGGAAAGTACTAAGGCCTAGAAGGAACTGAAGGGAAGGAGTAAGAAGCTCCTTTTAGGATTATCTTCTTAACATTCTAAGGATCCATGTCAGGAACCCAGAAAACCTGGCACACAAGGCTTCCCCTTGTTGTAATCAATTCATCAGCAGGTGTTCTCTGTCAACTAAATGAAGCAGATGGAGCCATCTGAGCCACAGTACCAGCCTTCACAGTGTCCTATTTGGATGGTGAGGCAAGACTCACATAGAAGCAGCTACGGACACCACACTGTGGATGAGCAGACTGAGCAGGTAACAAAGGACTTCAGAGCAGCAGGAATTCACATGAAGGACAGAGGTCACCTGAGACTAGTTCCTAGAGGTGGTGAAGCCTGAGCTGGCTCCCAAATGAGAGAGACGTCAATTTAAGTCAAAAGAAGGCTCAGAGAATTTCAAGTTGAAACACCACATGAACACGGATTTTGTGGTAAGATACGCAAACTAAATTTTCAGCAATGGCAGAATGGGCCATTCAATCCCATTGCACAAAATGATGCTGTCTTCTTAGGCTTGATATTAGTTTAAAATAAAATAAAACTATTTCCCGCTTGATTACAGTTAGAATCAGAGAAGGCTTTTCAGTCTGACCCTCAGTAGTGTTTAAAATAGTGGAAAAGAACAGATAAGGCATTGACTAAAATAAATGTTTCCGATCTCAATCCAGTTACTGCTGAATTCAGCAACGGATTGGAAAGGTAGGTCGCCTCTGGCATTCTCAGCTATAAGAAATTTAACGATGGATGAAAATGGATAAAATCAAGATGCTCTGATAGAAAGGAGAGGCTTCAATATCTCAGAAAATTAGGATCCTTGTAACCAATTTTACAATGGCTGGATTATAGCTAAATAGGATTTTAACTCTATTGTAAATGAAAGGAAATCTAATTTAACTGGGCCACATCATTTTTACTGAAATGCGATAAATGCTAATATCCTTGCCGGGCACCAGTGACTTGGCTTGTGATAGCTGTTTGCAAGGTGCTCAAGTCCGACCAATCTCAAACTGGCCTTTTCGAGTCCTAAGGCTGGGTCTGGAACCCACATCTTCAGGATGAGGTGAGCAATTAAGGGAAGCAATCAAAGTTTAACCGACTTTGCTCCAGAGTATTGTCACAATGTGCCCAACCACTGTTAGCCTGACCAGAGCTGCCAGAGAGTATCCCAAACACCTGATTTTAACAATTCTCCCTCTTTACTTGTTTGAATCTGTTCTAAGCAAAGTAAAAAATATCCCCCCAAATATCCAAAGGCATTGTTTTCACATACACAAAAATCAAGAGACAGAAAAGAACAGGTCAACATGGCAGAAAACGAGCAGTGAGCATGGCTGGTGCCCAAGATACCAGATGGAAAGCAGTGGCATATGTGTGTATTACTGAAATGTCCCCCCAGCATTCCAATTCCAGAGTCATTCTTTCTTTTAATGTTCAAATAAAATCACTGGAGTCCCTAAATCACTTCCCTATCACACAATTCCCTGGGAATGCAAACACGGAGTGCTTCTAGTCCCCAAGGCAACTGTAAACCATGACTGGCACTGGACTGTAGTACTTAACCAACTTCCCTGAACACTTGAGGATGTCACAGTAAATTACAAGACTAAAAATGAAAACTTAAGTACTTCTAAAATCTACTAGCTATAACGCATTCCTTACCTTTACTGATCCTTTCCCTCCTTAGCCCTGGCCCTGTTGCTGAGGTCTGTCCTTGCTTGTAACAGTTCTTTCCACTGACTTGTCTTTGCCTGTTTCGTGGGCCCCCAGCCCCTGTCCTCAAAACCATCTAATAACGATAGTCATGTTCACAACTGTAGCTAGTATTTACTGAGCACTTCCGTATGACAGTTTTAGGTCCTTTGTTTACATTAATTCATGCAGTCCTTCTACTAGCCTTATGTGATGAGACTAGCCATATTTTACAGATGAGAAGGCTAAAGCACAGATTAATTATCCAAAGTTTAGAGAACTGGTACATGGTGAGGTTATGATTCAAACCCAGGAATCTAATTCCAGAGATAATGGTCTGAACTTTTACATACTGTAAATCCAAAGAACAATTTCTATACCCAAGGAAAATCCAGTTCATTTTAATATATAAGGCAGCTTAGTGAAGACTCTGTGATCATTACGTGTCATCTTAGCTAGGCTACGTGCCTGGTTGCTTGCTTCAACACCAGTCTAGATGTCTCTATAAAGATATTTTTAGGTATATAGACTATAAGAAAATCATTAAATCAGTGAATGAGTAAATCATAAGTAAATAAATAATAAGTAAACAATTAAATCAGTAAAAATTAGTAAATAAGTAAATCAGTAGACTTTGAGTAAATAAATCATCAAATTCCCCTCCATAACATGGGTGGACCTCATCTAAGCATGGAAGGCCTTAGGAACAAAAACTGAGGTTCCCTGAAATAGGAATTCTACCCAAGACTGCAACATAGACTGCATTGCATACTTGAAATTTACTGAGAGAGTAGATCTTAAGCATTCACACCATGGGGAAAGAAAAATAAAAAAAGGTATCCGTTGAGGTGATGGATATGTTAATTAAAGTTGACTGTGATATTTCACAATGTATACATATGTCAAATCATCACACTGTACATTTTAAATATATGCAATTTATTTGTCAATTATACCTCAGTAAAGCTGGAAAAAAATAAACATAGATGTTAAAGAGAGAGGAAAAAATGCTTTTTAGAAAAGAAGACTGCAACATACCTGGCTGAGTTTCCAGCCTGCTGTCCTGTGGAATTAGGATGCAAGACTTGCAACATCAACTCAATTTCCAGCCCACCAAACTGCCCAACAAAGTTCAGATTGGCCAGCCCCTACAATAGTATGAGCAAATTCCTAGAAGGCTGGGAGTAGATCTAAAGCTTCTAACAGGCTTAGATCTTTCAAGCCTTTAAAATCTTGCTTCGATGGGATGCCAATCCAAGCTTAATGTTCATGTTTGATTGTACTGAAAGAAACCCTCCCTAGACAGGATAGATTCGAGGCAGGAATAAAAAAGGTAAGGGAGAAATGAAGCCCAACCTTCCACACTCTTCCCCAGTGGAACTTTTCAAAGGGAGGACAACCCATACTCCTTCCATCCAGAAAGAAGCTTGGGCAACACTCTGATCCACAAATGAGGCAAACTCTGCTACATCCAGAGGGGTTTTCTCAAGATACAACCACCTCACATTGCCCACTGTGAGCACCTGTTACTTCCTTCTCTACTTGGGGAACTGCTGTGATCTGAATGTTTGTGTCCCCCAAAATCCATATGTTGAAGCCCTAACCCCTTAAAGATGATGGTAATAGTAGGTGAGATCTTTGGGAGATGATTAGGTCAAGAGAGTGGTGCCCTCATGAATGAGATTACTGCTCTCAGAAGAGATCCCACAGAGCTCCCTAGTGAGGATACAATGTGAGTATCCTTCTCCCATGTGAGGATACAATGAGGAGTCTGTGACCCAAGAAGCGGCTCTCACAAAACTCTGCTGGCACGCTGTTCTCAGATTTCTGGCCTCTAGGACTGTGAGAAATAAATTTCTGTTTATAAGCCACCAAGTATGCGGTATTTTGTCATAACAGCCCAAAGACAGTTACCAAGATCTCCTTATGCTTGGTGACACCACATCTTGCCCAATGTCATTAGCCACATCACTCAACTTAAAGTCTGAGGCATGGGAATTAACACCTGCTGAGTGGAGTCCAGTGGCCTTCCTATAAGGGGTTAAACATACATTCGCATTTGGAAAAACGTTATGGCCCCATTCCTGGATTTTGTTAGTCCCTCAGCTTACTCCAGCTCATTCTCCAATTCCCACTCTCAACCATCAAGGACAAAGATACACACACCTCCCCCACTCTCCTAATACATTCCCACTCACTTACTCTACTGCATCTCATTGGCCTTTGTGTTGTTCCTCGAAAAGCCAAGAAAGCTCCTTTCTGCCTGAAGACCTTTGCGGTCACTTGTTTCCTCCACCCAGAATGATTTTCTCAGATTGTTTCACGCCCTACTTCTTCCTTTTGCTAGTACTTCAGCCCAGTTGTCACCTTCTCAGATAGGACTTCCCCATGTAAAAGAACATACTGGCCCTACTGTCTTATCATGCTTTTGTTTCCTTTATAGCATTTTGACTAGGGACAAATGTGTTTGTATATAAATATATCTGTATACATGTATGTATATAAATAGGATGCATTTGTATATAAATATATTTGTGTATGTGTATGTTAATTGTCCACAGAACCCCACTAGGGTGAAAGCTTCATAAGAACAGCAACTCATTGTCTCTTTTCCTCATAGCTTTTTCCTCAAACTCTAAAAAAAAGCACTTGGCATATAGTAGGGTATCCAGGTAAATAAATGAAATAACATATTTTATATGATTTAATTAAAGGGTTCAGTTAGTCTTCCTGTCCAAATAAGTGAACCAGTATCCTTATAATTTGCTACAAAATAATCCAACTTTTTACCTATTGGTTTTTTAGTGATGACTTTATCATAGACCCAGTTCCCATATTTAAGGTAGTAGACTTTGAAAAGGCAGGTTGAAATATCGTTGGAAATACAAATAATACGAATGAAAACTTTAAATCTAGTACCTTAACAACTGCGAGACGTTCCATGGTGTGCGTGTTTTTTAAAAGCTCCCTATGTGATTCCCATGCGTCCTCTCACCCCTACCCCACGTGAAGAACTGCTGCTCCAGCTATTTAGACCTCACGTGGGCTCAGCACTGGAAGATAAAGAAATGGTGTAAGGCATAGATTTTGCCCTTGAATCACTTACTGTCTCAGTGGGAAGACAAAACATGTACTGGAAACCATCAGAATATTAAGTACTAAATTTTCCGGAAAATTATACACATGGAAGAGCATTAAGATAAACGCTGTAGGAGACAATCAGAAACAAAGAATAGCTTGGTCGTGTGTGAAGGATTCATTGTGACTATCAGACCTGATTTTTATATAAAGGACAATAAATAAAATGGAATCTGCCCTGTCCCTTTGGGAAGAAGGTTTACACCGGCAGCTTCCTCCACTTACCACCTAGTTTTTTTCCCCCAGTTAAGTATCTGCAAGTGAAAAATGAACTACATTGATGGAACAAGAAATGGTGTTAGAGCTTCTAACTCTTGTCCTTTACTTAAAATTAAATGGCTATGACACAACTGCTTGAATTGAAGCACATGGTGAATCTGCTACTCAATCCATCCCCTAAGTGTATGCTTGCGTGTGTGTGTGTGTGTGTGCACGAGCCTATGTGTGTTCATCTTCTTAAAATACATTATAATGAATCACCAGGCCCCTCCCACCCCAGGCTGGCCATGGAAACTCTGACCCACACCGAAGCTCTGAATAGTGTACTGGTTCTTTTCCAGGTGCTTTCAGTGATTTCTACCTTAAAAACATGTAGCGTTTCTGACAGTAAAGCCTTTCAAAAACCTTAGCGCTATATTTGTACCCAACCCACCCCCTCAGCAATTGTATGAGATCCTTAGATTTGCATGTTTGTATTAGACTAATTTCTGGTTCCACGTTTTTCTTCTTTTTTCTCCTCTTTCAAAAATATATTACTTGCTTTAAGTCCATATTGGAACAAGGCAGGGGCAAATAAATATATATTAACTTTTAGCATCTCCTAAGCAGCTCTCAGCATGTGGGCTCCTGAGCAGCAGCAGCAGCAGCAGCAGCAGCACCTGAGGACTTGTTGAAACTGCAAAACCTCAAGCTCCACCTCAGGCATACTGAACTAGCAACTCTGAGGACAGGGCTCAGTGGTCTGTATTTTACTTAGCTTTCCATTGATTCTGATGCATCCTAAATGCAAGGACCACTGTTCTAAAAGATGCTAAACTTAACCAGTGCTGCCAGAATCATGAGGGAGGCCCAGAAAATGAGAGTACCCAGGGCAAGCTTAAAGGGTGGACTGCCCCTGAATTAGAAGATCTGGTCATCTTAACATTTCTGAAAATTTCACCCTGTCATGTGACTTCCAGTGATTATACTGCAAACAACTCCCCAGATATCCCTCAAGTTATGTTGAAATGTCAGCTTTTAACTGAGGCCACTGGTGTAAATTGGATTTATTTTTCCTTCCCCCACCTCACTTTTTTTTAATTGAAGTACAGTCAGTTTACAATGTTGTGGTAATTTCTGATGTACAACATAGTGATTCAGATATATATATATATATTTCTTTTCCTATTCTTTTTCATTACGGGTGATTACAGGATATTGAATATAGTTCCCTGTGCTACACAGTAGGATCTTGTTGTTTATCTATTTTATATATAGTAGTTAGTATCTGCAAATCTTGAACTCTCAGTTTATCCCTCTAGTTTCCCCCATTTCCCCACTGATAACCATAAGTTTGTTTTCTATGTCTGTGAATCTGTTTCTATTTTGTTAAGTTCATTTGTTTCATATTTTAAAACTCCACATATAAGTGATATCATATGGTATTTTTCACTTAGTATGACAATCTCCAGGTGTATCCATGTTGCTGCAAATGGTATTATTCTACCCTATATTTTTATGGCTGAGTAGTATTCCACTGTGTGTGTGTGTGTGTGTGTGTGTGTGTGTGTGTGTGTGTGTGTGTGTGTGTGTCACAACTTCTTTATCCAATCATCTGTCCATGGACATTTAGATTGCTTCCACATCTTGACTACTGTAAATAGTGCTGCTGTGAACACTGGGGTGCACGTATCTTTTTCAATTGGAGTTCCCTCTGGATATATGCCCAGGAGTGGGATTGCTGGATCATATGATAAGTCTATTTTCAGTTTTTTAAGGAATCTCCATACTGTTTTCTATAATGACTGTACCAAACTACATCCCCACCAACAGTGTAGGAGGGTTCCCTTTTCTTCACATAAATTGAGTTTATTTTCACTGAGAACACCTTAGACAACATTTCAAGAACTACAGCAAGGCACCCAAATTTTCCAGTTAATAGATAGAAAATCTGACAATCTAGATGAGCAGTTTTCAACCTCATTATACCAAATGCCCCTTTTACTATCCCGAAATGAAATTCAAAGACACTATATACCCTTTCTGTGCACAATTTTAAAATAACAAAATGTCCTATTGGTAATATAAAAGAGAAGTAAAAAGAAAGCAATTTATAATAAAATAATATGTATTTTAGTAAGTGAATGTTTGGGCATGCCTACCCAAAACACATAAAAATAGTCACATGGTTGCTCCATGAATGAAGCCTCTACAAATACAAATCTATGCAGCTGCACTGTATTGGTGATTCAGTTATTATAAGCAGCACTACTGTCAGTGATGAGATTTTCCAAAATGGTGAACCAACACTTGGTAAAATTCCAAACAAAAAAGAGAACAATTTTTTCTCAATCACACAGGTTGCATTCCTGGAGAATTCTGTATAGAGCAAAATGGTGCAAAAAATAAACTTTGTGTGAATATATAGAATGGAGGAGTTTGCTTCTAGGTTCAAATGATTATAAACGTGTTTTCCACCTACTTGAATATCTGGCGGGTCATTCAAAACTCTTGTGAGACTCAGGATTATTCATGAGGAAGGACTGTACCACATATTGCAGGACGACTAGCATACCTGGTTCATATCTAGTAAGTGATTCCCCCCATCTAGTAAGTGATTCCCCCCAATCATTATGATAGCCAAAGGTGCCCCCCATAAATTTCCAAAACACCCCTTAGGAGATAGTAATGCAACCATTGATCTAGACAAAAATCTGTCTGAATACTCGCTCATCCATCATTTACTCAACAAAGTGCAGAGTCAATGTGTTTCTAGCATGGTGCTTGCTAAATAATGGGACCACATTCTATTATGGGACATGGAGTGTATACAATCATCAAGAGACCACAAGGCAGTGCATAATTAATGTGTATAAAAAGCCACAGGAGCTCATGGAATGAGCATATGATTTTTATGGGGAACTGATGAAGGTATCACAAAAAAAATACAGTTAATTAAGGCACTGAAGAATGAGCAGATAAAAGCAAATAGAAGCAGTGAAGGGCATTCTAGGAAAAGAAAATGGTTTGAGAAAAAAATATTGGAAGCGTGCGTGGGAAAGATTTAACCATAATCTCAGATTTCACAGGCAAGGATCTTGTTGTTTCTGATTTCCTGCTGAAGGTCCCTGAAAGCCCTACGGCCCCTCTTACTGTTGACAAAGAGGCATCACAAACCCACCTATCTTTCAGAACCCAAAGGTGTATTTCTCAGGTTCTATATACCCCACTCCATGTTCCTCTGCCCTAAAAAGTCTTAACAGAACAACCATGTTTTCAGGTACCTTCTAGTGACATACAAATTTCAAGTACCCCAGGGATGCAAACATTTCATCCCAGAGGCCACCTGACCCTACAGGAAGGAGACATGTAGGGCATTTCTTCACAAGTTTCCTGCTGCTCCAGTTCATTGACATCTTACGTATCCTACGTGGTACCTTTTCCTCTAAGCACCCTGTGTCTGTAAGGGAATGTAACTGTCCCTCGTCGAAGCCTCCATAGCCCCTGCCTGCACTTCACATGTGGTACTGCACGTTTGGTCATCTGTGTGAGTGGCTTACCCCTTCCTCCTCACAGGACATAGGGAGACCGAAAAGAATAGAGCCCATGTATAATCATGTCTCTCTAAACTGACATACTTGTACTCATCCACATGAGTTTTAACAAGTACTGTCAGAGCTTTATCCTAGACTACAGCAAACTAGCATAAAAGGGTCTGCTTATCATATGAAGCCAGATGAACTTCATAGTACCCAATAAAGGAAGAAGAGTCCAGGAGAGTTTCTGAAACCAAGAGAACCAAAGGAATCACAACAAGCGGGGTTGGTAGCATGGGTTTGAGAACCAGAACACTGTCAAACCACCCAAGAGCAAAGCTAGCCCATCCAGTAGGAAACTCATTCCCAGATAAACTGTCCACCCTCCTATGGGCCAGAAGAACTGGCCTGCCACTTTCCAGGGTTTTTAAGACAACTTTTCATTTTTTAAAGAGTAAGGGAGCCAAAGAAGGAGGTGATACCAGAAGTGGGAATTTAAGGACTCATCTAAACATACAGATCTGAAAGGGCTACTAGGCAATCAGGGTGTTCAGGGAAATGCCACCTGACTCTGGTCCACTCTGTGAAAGGAGGCATGCTCCTAAACTAGGGTGGCCAAGGGTAGGCAGTGGGCTGAACCCAGGAGCCACTGATGTGAATCTATGTATTATGCATCTTTAGGTTGCCCTCAAGTACGTTTAAGGACTCCACAGGTACTACTGCTGGTGCACTGACCAACCTCCTGCAGCTAAAAGCTCTTCCCACTAAATCAAATGGACCACATTATAAGACATCAAACTCTGCAGGATTACACATCATGTCCTAGTCATCTTTGTGAATCTCCATCTGTGGCCCTACAGAAATGCTCAACAAAATGATTGCTGAGAACCAACAAAGCAAAATTCTCAATGCAACAAAAAGCTACACTAAAGTAGCATAAATTCTCATGGCAAATGTATGCAGAGGAGGGTTATGACTCAAAATACTTTTTATGGATTGTTTTTATGGTTTTATGATTTAATTTTTTTCAAATGAGAGTATCCCCCCTTTTTTAACAACAATAATGCATGTTCTTTATTTTAATAAATCCAAAAGATACTGATACATAGAGAAAAGGAAATATAAATCCCTTGAAATACCATCTCTCAGAGATAATGATCATTAACACTTTTATGCTACTTCTATTTATTATTATGTACCTATGTTTTTTAATCCGTACACATATGTACTTTAAAAATGGAGTCATTCTCTACATACTACAAAACTGACTTTCTTAATATAATAATATATTTTGGACATGTTTCCATGAAGTTACACAAATAGTTACCTTACTTTGGGACAGTTTCAGAGAATTTCATTGTATGAATATAACACAACTAACTTAACCAACCCCTGTGGATAGATGCTTAGGTAATATTTACTTTTAGTTAGTGTAAGCATTGCTGCAAACGAAAGCCTTCTGTATAAATTCTGCACACTTGTGCAGTTAGTTCTTTAGCATTCATTTCTAGGAATAGAATTGCTGGGTAAAAAGTTATGTAGATTTTAAACACTATTACACATTGCCAAGTAGCCTTCCAAAGACTGTACAATCTATATTTTCACAAGAGAAGCTGAGATGTCTGCTTGCTTATACCTTTACCAGCAGTGGATGATATCAAGCCTTTAAATCTTTTTTAATATGATAAGTAAAAAACTATGTTTTACTGTTGTTTTAAATTATGTCTTTGATTACAGAGCTTTTTATTTTTTCACTTATTTATTGGTTTTTTGTACTGTAATAAATTACCTTTATATACATTTTGCCCATTTTTTCTCAAGTTGTTCTTCTTTCTATGATTTGCAAGAATTCTTTATACATTTAAAATATTAACTTCTGAAGTCTGAAATCTGTGGGACTGTGAGGATGGAAATTTAGATAGGGTTTCTACATTACAGTCTTGAGGCAGAATTTCTTCTTTGGGAAATTTCAGGTTTTGCTTTTAAGGCCTTTAACTAAATTGAATAAGGCTCACCTACATTTTTTAGGGCAATCTCCTAAACTTATAGTCAATTGATTGTAGATGTTGGTCACATCTACAAAATACCTTCAGAGCAAACTCTAAACTCATTACACCAAACAACTGAGCACCATAGCCTAGCAAAGTTGACACACAAAATTTAACCATCACATCTTCATTCTGGGGATGGCACAGAACTTTTGCTTTTACTATAATCAAACAGAAGACAAGTTATATGAAGATGCTGGTTTCGGATTTTGGGTGAAAGCACAAACTGACAAGCTGATTCTTAAATTTACACCAAAATACAAAGAACAAATACAAAGAACAAAGAATAACCAAAAAAATTTTCAAAAGAAAAACAAAATTGGAAGACTTACACTACCTTGTATCAAGACATCACAAAATTACAAGAATCAAGATAGTGTGGTAGTGGCATAAGGATAGACATACAGATCTACAGGACAGGATACAGAGTCTAGACATGTATTTATACATATATGCTCAATTGACTTTAGCCAAAAGTGCCATGGTAATCCAATCTGAAAGGATAATCTATTCACTAAATGGTGCTGGAAAAATTGCATATTCATTTGCAACAAATACGAACCTCAACTCTTCTCTTACCACATACACAATAAATAATGTGAAATAGAAAACTTACTGAAGAAAACATAGGAAAAAATACTCATAATGTTGGGGTTGGCAATGATTCCTTAGATACAGTAATACTACTCTATGTCTAAGAGTTGTAGTTACAGAGTATCTATAAGTACTATGTGGAATGATGGCTACATTTCATTACACATTTGTCCAAACCCATAAAACATAAAACACCAAGCGTGAAACCTAATGTAAACTATGGACTTTGGGTGATTATGATGTTTCAATGTAGGTTCATCAGTTGTAACAAATGTACCACTTTGGTAGAGGATGTTGATAAAGAAGGAATTTATGTATGTGTGGTAGCAAGGGGTATATGGAAGTCTCTGTACCTTCCTCTCAATGTCACTGTAAATTTAAATCTTCTCTTAAAAAAAGTCTATAAAAAAAAATCCCCTAGGTTGCATGCCAAAGTCTCAGACATAAAAGAAAAAATGATAAATTGGGTTTAATAAACTGTTTAAGATCTGATCTTTGAAAGACACTACCCAAGAAATTTGCAGGTACTAACAACTGTATATAAAATAGATAAACAAGTCTCTACTCTTCAGCACAGGGAACTATGTTCAATAGCTTGTAGTAACCTATATGAAAAATAATATGAAAAGGAACATATGTATGTATATGTATGACTGAAACATTATGCTGTACACCAGAAATAGACACACCATTGTAAACTGACAAAACTTCAATTAAGAAAAATGGTTTAAAAAAAGAATAAAACTCCTTTTCACTTTCAAAAAAAAAGGGCAAATAATTGCAGTAAATGATATCCAGAATATATCTTTAAAGATCCTATAATTCAAGAACAAGAAGACAAACTACCCAAAGTTTAAAGTGGGCAAACAATGGAATAGAGACTTAACAAAACAAGATATATGAATGGTGACTAAGCACAGGAAAAGATACTCATCATGACTAGTAATAAGAAAAATACAAATTAAAATTATAATTAGATACTACCACACACTCACTAGAATGGTGAAAATTAAAATAGTAACATAAATATTGGTGAGGATGTGGAGCAAATGAAACTTTTATGCATTGCTGGTGGGAGTTAAAATAGTAAACTTATCTTGGAAACAGTTCGGCAGTTTCTTGAAAAGTCAAATAAACATCTACTCAATGACCCAAAAATTTCACTCCATGTATTTACTCATGAGAAATGAAAATACATATTCAGAAAAACACTTGTACAAGAATATTCTCAGTAACTTTATCAATAATAATCAAAAATTGGAAATAATTCAAATGTCCCTCAATAAGAGAATGAGTAAAATGTGTTATTTTTATACCATGCAATACTGAGAAGTAATTAAATGGAAAAATCCATTGTTATCTGCAACAACATGGATAAATCTCATAGAAGCTATAATGACCAAAAGAAACTAGATTTTAAAAAACCATATTGAATTATTTCTTTACATGAAGATTAGGAGAATATTACACTGCTCTATGGTGATAGCTGAACAGTGGCTGCTTTTAGATGTGAGTTATTTAGAAAGAGACATGAGGGAACTCTCTGGGATGTTGCGTAATATCCTAACTGACATGTGTGTTACAGACATGATTACATTTGTCAGAACTCAACAAACTGCACCCTTGAAACAGGCTTGTTTCATTGCAGGTAAAGCATACCTAAAGAAATAGACCAATGCACTCCTTTATACCAGCAACAATTAGAATGCGTAATTTTTACATATATGTGGATATGCCCGGACTATGCAGTCCATTCTATAGATCTGTATGTCCATCCTTTTGCCATTTATAATATAAAAAAGAAAAAATCTGTAAGAGGCAGAGTCATACACAATCACCTCCAAATTTATCTATAAATAATATCGACAAAATATCTTATAGAAATTGACACTCTAATATTAAAATTTATATTGAAGAATAAAAGGCCAAAAACTATCACGACAGTTGTGAGTAAAATGACCAAATAGAGAAATGTGTCCTTACAGATGTGAAGACTGACTCTAAAGCTACAATAAATGAGACAATGTGATACTGGCATGGAAATAAGCAAAAAAACTGAGGAAAAGTATAAGAAACTTAGAAATAGACTCACAAGTGTATGAAAATGTATACAGAACAGAGAGGTAGCATTAAGATCTATAGATAAACATCAATAAATTGTGTTAGAAAAACTGTTTATGGGAAAAAACTTAAAGCCCCACTTGACACACATATACACACTCCCCCTCCCTCTCTCTCTCTATATATATATGTACATCAAAAAATAATAAGAGCAGAACTTTAAAACTTTTAGATGAATAGGTAGATCCATACTTTTATAGTCTTCATATAGGAAAGAATTTCTTTGAGAACAACATACACAAAAATAAACAGCAAAGGATAAGATTAATCCATTGTATTATATCAGTTATTTATCACTGTTTAATAAATCACCCTCCAAATTTAATGCTTTTATGCTCACAAATCTGTACTTTGTACTACAGGGCTCGGTGGGGATGGTTTTTGTCTTCTCTACTTGTTGTGCTGCTTGATGGAGGGTAAAGGACCGACCCACTTTTGATTTGTGTGTGTGTGTGTGTATGTGGTGAGAACACTTACCATCAACTCTCTTGGCAAATTTAAAATGTACATACAGTATTATTAGCTGTGTCACCATGCTGTACATTAGATTCCCAGAACTGAGTCATCCTGCAAAACTGAAATTTTGTATCCTTTGATCATATTCCCTACCCTCAAGCCCTGGAAACCATCATTCTTCTCTCTGCTTTTATGGGTTTAACTTTTTTAGATTCCACACATTCCAGTGTAAGTGAGATCATGAAGTATTTTATTTGTTTTTCTGTGTCTGGCTTATTTAATTTCACATAATGTCCTTCAGGTCCATCCACAATGTTGCAAATGACAGGATTTCCTTTCTTAAGACTCTCTGAGGGCGATAGTTAAGTTAATTAGCTTGACTGTGGTCCTCATTTTACAATGTATATATCAAACATCAGGTTGTGTACCTTAAGTATACACAATTTATATTTATCAAGTATACCTCAATAAAGCTGGGGAAAATAAACAACTCACTTTGAAGACAGCTCACTCACAGGGCTAACAAGTTGGTGCTGACTGTCAACTGGGAGCTCAGCTAGAGCTGTGGGCCAGGGCCCTGGTTCTTCACCTTGTAAGCCTCTCCACCACCTGCTTCTACTCTTCACAGCATGATGGCTGGGTTCTAAGAGAGAGGATCCCAAGATAGCCTGGCAAAAGTAAATGGCACTTTTTGTGACTTGGCTTTTGAAGTCATATAACATCAGTTCTGCCAAACTCTATTAGACAGTTACAAAAATCTCTCAATTTCAGGTGCAGGAGACATACACTCCATCCCTAGATAAGGGAGCAGCAAAGGTTTAGAATAGCATATCGGATGGGAGATACCACTGTGGCTATCTTTGTAAAATACAATCTGCCACAATTAAATTAATCAGATGGAATTCCATTTGATTAAATTAAATGCAAACACTTTGCAGAAATTAAAAGAAGTTACAGACTACATGAGGATTCCAAAACATGCTACTGGAAAACATATATCCAAAGTATATAAAGAGCTCATAAAATCAATATTAAAAATGCAAAACAACCCAGTGGGGAAAAAAATAGAAAATGCAAACAAAACAGAGTTGCTTCAGAACAGGAAATCTAAACACTAATAAAAATACAAGAATGTGTTCAACCTCAACAATAATAATATGGCAAATGTATATTATAGCAATGAGAAATTTTAAATACATGAAATTGGCAAAACTTCTAAAGTCATTCAATGTCAAGTGTTGGCAATAAAGTGAAGGAACTAGAAATCTCATTCACTACTAGCCACTTTCAGTGTTTAACTACTTTGAGTGCTGGGCAACACCTGGAAAAGCTGATGGTGTTCATGGCCTGTGATTTAATTTCCACTTCCAGGTTTACACACTAGAGAAATATTCACTTATATGCACTAGGAGACAAGTTTACAGAAGAAATGTTTATTGGAATGTTATCTGTGGAGTGGTGAAAAAGTAAAAACAAGGCAAATGTGCATCAGTAAGAAAAGGGCTGCATCAATTGTGGTATATTTAAACAATGGAGCATTAGAGCAGTTAAAGTGAACTAGCTCTATAATAATAAAACATCAAAATACATGCAAGCATATAATATAGGGCAAAAGTTCAAGTTTACAGAATGGTACGTCAATATGATGCCATTTATTAAAAGCTCTAAAACATTAAAAACAATCCTATGTATTATTTATAGTTAAAGACATACGTTGAAAAGTATGAACCACGTATGGTCATAGTAAACACAAAATTCAAACAGCGATTATTATAGTAAAAGGAGGAAGGATGTAGAATGGGATTAGGGTGTGTATCCAGCAGCCTTCAACTTTATGCTAAATGTCTTGTTACTTTAAAGTCAAAGGCAAAGATGGCAAATTTTTAATATTGGCCACTATGTGTTTATTATCCTCATGCATACAATTTTACATGCTTGAAATATCTTAATAAACTCTTGTGTTTCTCTACCAGAGCTAGATAGAATAAACATTACAGCTAATCTAATTCAACAATCATTTTCTACCATGGGCCAAAACTAGTTTTGCAGTTGTAGAAACTTGTGTCCAGAAGCAAGACTAGACTTCCTTAAAGCCACATGGTGACTTACTAACATAAATGGAACAAGGACAGTCTCGTGATAAGCCCTTTTCCTTTACACCTTATTCTTCAGGAAGACTTTTTTTTTAAACATTTTTTTATTGAGTTACAGTCATTTTACAATGTTGTGTCAAAATAGGAAGACTCTTAAAGTGTGATCTTAGCTGGGTCTGCCTGACCCAGACAGGAGAGACAAGTGTGACAGTTCCTTCCAAAGCAAATCAGATAGATGGGAAAAGGGCAACTGCATGGCATTCACTTCTAGGCAGGAAGATGGATTATAAATCGAGGCACAACCCTGCCTAAGACCCCAGATTAAATAATCATTCTTTTGACTTCAGCATTGCCTCCTCCGCTGAATTCTATTAGAAGAGAAAAATACCTACAGGAGATGAAGTCTCAGTCCTCAGAATGAGTTCGGACTGGTCCAGACTTGGTGACTTTTAAGGGAAAAGGGGTGGGGATGTGGACCCCCATGAAGTTACCTGGCATTGTTCTACAGCCCATTTGTTTTACCTAAGCTCAGACTATTTAGAGACCTCCCTCCAAACCCTGAGAAAATGGTCAACCACCCTACAGTCCAGGATGAAAACGTAGACAGGACCAGCTTAGATTTCCAGACAAATATTTAAAATTTTGAAGTCTTGTAAATAATTTAAGTAGCCTAATACTCATTAACTTTAATGTATTCTCCACAACTGCTTCTGTGAAATGTTAGCTATTCTGTTTCCTTCTATTTTTTTTTTTTTTTAGCTTAATGAAGCTTTTAGATTTATTGTGAGCAACACCATTTATAATGGAAAATAGCCTCCTTGGGTAGAACAACAAAACCTCTCTCATAATATTAGAAAATAAAGGCAAACAAATTGTTTAGACCATCTCCCAGTTTTCTGACCAAGAGCTGTCTAAAGCCCTGGCTGGGATCCTGGGTGTCTGAAGGACAATGCCAGTCCCTGCGCACATCACTGTGTAATGGCCACATGTTCCAGAAGTGTTGCTTCACAAAACTGGAGGGTAGAAGACTTTGGCTGCACTCCCTACTCTCACATAAACCACTAAGTAACTTTGGCAGGTCAGGGTAGCCTCCCTGAGCCCTTCTCTTCATCTGTCAAACTGGCATCACAACACTGACATATCCTCACAAGCCTTTCAAAGTTTACCTAAGTATGGGAAACGGTTTTGAAATTCTTTTGTTTCTGATTGTAAGTGCTTGGGAGATAGCAAAGATCCTACATTAGTATATGCACACTCCACATATAAGCGGGCCAGTCAAGAAGGAAAGTGAGAAAGGGAGGAAGGGAGAGAAGGCAGAACCTGGAGCCTACTCAGATCTCCCTCAGTGATCAAGGCACCTTCTCATACTCCATCTCATTTCCTACTCTGTTCTCCATTCATCAGCGTACTCTACCCATGCCTTTACATTTGGCTCAAGAAAAGGTACCAGTTACTATACAAGCAAGGGTTTCCCTTGTCAGTGGCCCAATTCCCTCATTCCCTTTATCTATTTATCATGCTACTTCATTCTCCTAAAAGCTCTGGGATTTACTGATGCATCACAATTCTCAATGTACCTCACTGTAGCCAAAAAGGAGGTTCTTCACATTTACATGGAAATTGAACACAAATACATTTATTTCTATTTTAAAAGCATTTTAAGAATGCTGCAGCAGATCTTACAACTACTTCACAATCCAGCTACATTTGAAACTGGATTATATTTTCCTGGGCTTTCTTAATCTGCGTTCCAGATTAATTAATATTCTGTGACTTCTTCACAACTGTCCTTTCACTGATGCCTGAGATAGATTAAAAAAATAAAATAAATCTGAGCCACCATTCATTTATGAGGTTTCTCCCTGGGGAAAAAGAACATTATTAACCTTTGCACTACATTCTCTTACTGTTGATAAACAGACCCTCACCTCACCTGTATGTGGACAGTGGCTCTCATCCCCCACCCCACAGCAGCAGTGTGCATTTTTCTATTTGAAAAGGTGATCTGAATTTCCAGTCAGATTCTCATGAACACTCTGCAAACTCTTCCTATGATATTTGACTCTTATATTGATAAGCCATGCTCTGGGCATATTTTAATCAGTTAAACTAAAGTGATAAGTAATCTGATGCTTTACTTCTTGCTAAATTTATAACATTGTTTCTTTGAAAACGGTCTCTTCAGATTAAATAAGTCACTTGTTCTTGATCGTCTGAATTCTCTTTAATACAAAATTCAGACTGATCTGCAAGAAATCTCAAAATTAAAGTATGGAAAAAGTGAGATAGATGTCGTACTTTATGTGATATAATAATTACTTTTATCATACCACCAATATTTCACTAAGGGAATATAAGAAATAGGAGACAATTACTGTTAAGTAGAAAGTTTTTCTTATTTTCTACATGACTGAATCTTCCTTCCATTACAGCTTCCAAATAGAAGCAAATGGCCATATGCCTGATTTTATAAGGTATTAGGCTCAGGGCTATCAAAAGGAGCTTCAGTAATTGTTAGCTGTGCACAGTGTGCCAGTCACTGTGTTCAGTTGGCAGTAATGTGGTGAAGAAGGTAGTCTCTAGACCTGGGCATCTCA
This sequence comes from Camelus dromedarius, assembly GCF_036321535.1. Lineage (NCBI taxonomy): Eukaryota > Metazoa > Chordata > Mammalia > Artiodactyla > Camelidae > Camelus > Camelus dromedarius. Next base: position 49,890,113 of record NC_087450.1, read on the forward strand.
CAGCCTGGTTGGGGGGGGGGGATGCTGTCACATGAACACTGCAATTCTGTGTAATAAATGCCATTTTTTAAAGAAGAACATAGAGAAAGGACCATAACCCAGACTGGTCACAAGGTCAGAAAATATTAGTAGTTAGTTTGGAGGAAGAGGGAAGAGATAAAGGTAAGAGAATGAGACAGTAGGGTGGACACTATTAGCCTCATGGGTTATATTAAGAAGTTTACCTTGGGTCTTTACCTTGAAAACAATGCAAAGCTACTGCGTAGTTTTTAATAAGCAGGAGAGGGGCATAATCAGATTTTTGAAAGTATGTTCTATTGGTAGCATGGATGGACTGAAAGAGGAAATAGTCTAGAGACATGAAAAATTAGTCCAAGAGATACTAGCAGCTTTACCTGGGGATCAGCAGTAGAGTGAGAGAGAGAGAAAGAAAGAAAAGGGAATTGATTTTGAAAAAAATATTTGGGAGCAGAACCAACAGGATGTGGTGATTTACTGGATGTAGGAGGGAGGTAAAAGAAGGATTTAAGAATGATGCAAGTACAGAAGTAGGGAAATACATGTTTTATTTGAAATGCGTATGGAGCATCCCAACAAGGATCCATAATAAGTCGTTAAACATACATACTAATGCTCTGGGGACAGATGGGTCTGGAGGTGTAGTTTGGAAAACTGTCACTTACAGGTGGTAACTGAAATGAATGGGATTACTGGGGAAGGTGGGGGGAGTATGCAGAGTGAGAAGAGAATAAGGTCCATACAAAACCCTGAGAAGCACCTGCTTTGAAGGGATCCAGTGAGAAAAAAGTTTGAAAATAAGACTAAAAAGGACTGGCTAGACAAGTAGAAGGAAACAAACAATGTGTAGTGAGCTTCATCCACTGGGAACCCCTTATCCATGGCAATATTAAACGGATATTCAAAGAGGTAGGAAAACTACTCAAACATTAATGGACAACCAGCTAGGTAGCTGGAAAAAAAAAAAATCCTGAGAAGAATGTCCTCCATCAATGTTTGTGCAGCACAGATAATCAAGTTTCAGAAGAGTAAAATTCCCAAATATCAAAATGTATGCAAAAGTTTACCTGTACATCTATCAGTTCACCCACCAGCTCTATGAAGGGAGATATATTTAAGACCAGAGAGCTGAGTTAAAATCATGTGCTTCTCAGTGACAAGGGATGTAACCTTGGGACACTCAATTGAACTCAGACTTTCCTCCTGTGCAAAATGAAAATAGTACCTCCACCTTGCAGGACTGCTGCAAGGATTACAGATATAAAGAGCTTATTAGCACTGTGTTGAGTACATAGTAATGCTTATTAGCAAATGCCTGTTGAATATGAGTGAATTATTTTACAGGAGTCCCTACCCCCCAAGGACTTACAATTCTTACACAGGGAGAGATCACTAAACTATGGAACGGCAGGCTTGGAATCTCTCCAATCTGATCTCTGATTCCATTCAAGTATGATCATCATCTATAAAAACGGGAAGGACAGGAGGCTGAGGGTAAGGAAACAAGGCTTTCTAAAATACGTTCCAGCATTAGATCACCTATTGTCCCGGTTCTAAGTATGTAAGCCCAAAGGCAATCCACAGCAGTGTTTACTGTGTGCACGGCCTGCTGCCAGACCCTAGAGAGGGAAGGAAGGCAAAGAAAGAAAAGAGAAAAACTGACACAGTACTAGTAACTTTGTGTCTTACTGGAGAGAAGGTGATAACCACCAAGAAAAGTACCTTTACATCACCATGTATCACATGCAAATTACTAAAAACGGAGTAGCTGAGTTTCCTGGAAAGGAAGCAACAAAAGGATGTGTACATTTACTTAATCCTACTTCACTCATTCTCTGCTCCCCAGACTAATTAGAATCAGGTAGCCCAGAGTTCCAATCTGAGTTGAGCCATTCTCCAGGCATGATTTTGGGCACATTACTTAATATTTCTAAGCTTGGTATTCCTCAACTACAAAATGAAGATTAAAATGAATTATATAGCATACATAAAATAATACAAACTAAATGTTAAGCATGATATTGAGACACATTCAATACTCCAATTATTTTTAGTAGTTTATTAACATTAATAATGGCAGCTACATGAGTATAGCAATTGTGCCCCTTTGACCATGTTCATCTTCCCCTCTGAACCATCAACAACCATTTCCCCCACACTCTCCACCTCCAACAGGCTCTCCGCTCAGCAAAACTCACGCAGCTGCTATCAGGCCAGCTGGCTATGCCTCGCACTAGAGGTAGAGTCCTCTTCTGCTCTGAAAGAGAGTCACGGAAGTCCAAAGGCTGCCTTGGTTTATTAGAAGCAGCACCAGCCTGGAAGATGGTCCCAATTTTATCACTTGGGAATCGTGTAACCTTACACAAGTCACTTAACTTCTGTGAGTTTGTTTCCATATATACAGCAGAAACTATACACCTAAATCCACAGGATGGTTAAGAGAATTCCATGACAGTATTTATATAAAGGTGCTTTGGAAGTTGTAAAGCATTATATGAATGAGGAAATTACTATTAGTATTACCCAGGTGCAGAGTGGTTGCTCTTTTCTGTTTTGATCACACTATCTCAGATCACACTATTAGAAAATCCAACAGATGACACTGGCAGTTAAAGCGTAAAAACTGTCTTCTTTGAGCACTTAGTACAGTTAAGGGTTACCAAATTTTCCTATGCAATTCTGAAATAGGGTGATTTTTACCTTTCACTTTACTTTATTGTTTTTCTAATTTTTATTTTGAAATAATTATAGACTCACAAGTTGCAAAAATCAGAGAGGAGATCCCCCTCTACCCACCACCTGGCTCCCCCCAGTGGTGACATCTTACATAAGTATACTGGATTATCAAAACAAGGAAAATGGAGAGTAAAGCTTTAAAAAAAAAGAAAAAGCTGTATTGTAAAACAAGAAGAAGAAAACATCTTGGAGTAAATAAAACCAAAATCCTGGAAATCACAACGGAAAAAAAATAAAAAAATATAACTACATATAAATATTTAAAAATTGAACATAGAAAATATAAGCAAAATAATAAGAAAATAGCAAACTGAAAACAAATATCTGCAACATATATAGTAAAATCTTAATTTCCATAAAACAGAAAATAAAGTCTACTTATAAAAAGACCAAAGCTCCAATAGAAAAATGAGCAAGTGCACAAAAGATTTCATAGAAAAAATGGATAATGGATGCTTTAAAAAATTCAACTTCAGCTATAATTAAATAAATGACAATTTTAAAAAGAATTTTAAATAAATAATTTTGGAAAAAAATCAAAAATCTTCATGGGAAATGAATTTTGCAAGTTTAAGATAAATGTACTCTCACAGACTGGTAGTAGGGAAGCAAATTTGTGCAATCTCTTTGGAGGGCAACTTGCAGCCAAGTCCAAGGTTTTCTCTCCAACCACATGTTCAAGCTTTCCATGGTTCCCAGAAAAATTATAACTTAAAATTTAACAAATAAATATACACATACATACATACATACATAGTACTTAAGTAATTGAAACCATCTCCCCACTCGGCACCCCAAAATATGGCAAGACAAAGTGCTAAAATTTTTTCCATTAATGACAATTAATAATAATTAGCATATAGCAATTTACCATTTATAAAACAATTTCTTATATTACTTTAACATTAATCCTCACAATATGTTACAAAATGGATTTTTTAATTCTCATTTTACAGATTGATAAACTAAGATTCAGAAAGTGTAAGTAATTTTCTCAGGCTTTTGCAGCTAATAAATAGTGGACTTGAGAATCAATCAGGTATGGATTACTTCAAATCCCATGTTCTTACTTTGACACTTGCATTCTATAGCTTCCTGTTCTGCTTTAATTTTTTACAATATGTATCCATTAATTTTTCAATTTTGAAAAGAAACTAATAAAATAAAACTGTTTTAAAGAAAATAAGTAGGCAGTGAGAACAAGGAAAAATCATATTCAATCTGGGTATGAGCAAATGCAAGACCTAGAAAAATAATGTCTAAGAATGAGTGTACAAAACAAAAAAAAACTATATAATATATACAAAAAGATAATATAACTTAAAAGAATACTGTATTCAAGAAGCCGAGAAATAGTGTACTTTTAAAAAGAGTTACTTGAGGGAAAAAAATAAATGAGTAAGTATAAGGAAGCCACAGACAAAGACCTAAGTAGAGTGGTGGTCCCAGACCAGGCAATCTCCATAGATGGGCAGCAAGCCTGGGCAGAGCGAGAGAAGTGTGGCAGGGCTCAACTACAGCATGCACCATGTCAGGTCATGCAGAAAGCAGCAATGATGGATTCTTGAATGCCTTGTGACAGCTGTCAGGAACCCTGCAGACACCACAGGGAGACAGGGCTGAGGTCTAACAGTTCATAGGTAAAACAATGCGAACCAGGCACTTGGCTGGGTGGTGGGAACATCTTCAGAAAGTACGGCTCTACCACATCCCTAGTAAGTCCAGAGTGTCTCTGGGTTCTCTGGGTCCTACTAACTTTGGGGTTTTCTAATTCAACAGTAACACTTTGTAAACAGCAAACGAGAACATTTTCCCATTTACTTTTCACTTGCAGTTGATGCAGCACATAGCTGAAGGCAGGGAAAGAACTGTACAAACTGGAATGAGTTCCTTAGATATTTGGGATGTTTAGGGGATTTTTCCAAGAAAAAATATGGTAGCAATTTTTTCTACACCATTGTTTCTTATGTAAACCTATTAGTTTTCACTATAGAGTGATGAACTTTTTTGTTTTATTATTTTAGTTCACACAAAATAAATCCAGCACCAGTCTTAGTTCAATTGTGCTGGAGATCCTTAAAAAAAATAGATAGATAGATAGATAGATAGATAGATAGATAGATAGATAGATAGATAGATAGATAGATATGACCTGCTTAATTTCACTTACGTATCTTGTTTCATCTAAAGTTATAAAAATGATTACCTTTTAAAAGTAGCAACTTCTAATGTGTGTACAGAAAGAGCACGCCCTGCTTTGGGGTGAATTTTTTCTAAACTAAGAAGCTTGAAATCATCTTTTTTTTCCCCCTATCTATTAATAAATAAAAGAATGTGACTACTATTAGACATATGTTTTAATTTTCTTTCAAATCACATGTATTGTCCAAGTAATTAGTCTAATAGTACATGTATCTGTTTTGTTAAATTAGTTAACACATGTTTTGTGTAGAATAAAATATAATAACAATAGAGTTTCCCTTAGCTAAATATAACAATATAAATATATTTGGTGTTCTTATAGCATTCATTATTCTGAACACAGGATAGCAAAAATATCCTCCAGTCAAGCCTAACTAATAATGAATTAGAATTGCTTCATATCCAATAATTTTACCAGTATATAGATTAGAATTTTAATGCATTTATTAAATAAAACATACTTCACTGTTATTTTATAATTAAAACTTACATCCAGTACTCTCACTTCTAGAAATATATCCCAAATAAATTAACCTCAGATTGAAAAGAAAATCATTTGTTCAAAGCTATTCAAAAGTACTGCTATCGGCAACTGACAAAAATTAGAAATCATACGTAGCAAGATCAGCTACCTATTAACTAAAGATGAGTGCCTTCTCTCCTCAGAAAAGTGTTACAGCTGACGACTGGCTGCCCGTGCAGAAACTATATATTCTTCTCCACTCTTTCTTTCTCTGTCTGCTGATTAAATGCAGAATACTCTCAGACTTTAGGGGATGACAGAGCCTCAGATGGAAAGAGCCTGGGTTCCCGAATTACCACATGGAAGAAAACCACCTAGAAACCATGAACATTTGCATTGGAACTTCACATGAGCAAAAAATTAAATTTTATTGTAATAAGCCACCGAAATTTTGTGTTTTACTTATTACAATGACTAGTATTATGATAAATAATACACCAACAAAATGCTCAATAGTGCAGAATGATTAAAGAAGCTATAGTATATCAAAACGGAGAGATAGACATTAGCATCTCTGGGGCAGGCTCTGTGTCGCCCACCCCTCATACTTAACACAGTGTGGGACACATGGAAATTACTCACCATCTACTAAACAAATACAAACACCCATTTATCCAAAGACATTTGCTCCATTTGGATTTAACTACACTTCTTTTCTAAAGGTAGTCTATTTTCATTTCCCACCCAAACCTGCAATTTCTTAGACCGATTTCTTTAAGCTTTTCAGCCCTCTGCTTTAAACCAATACTACACAGCAAACCATGTAAGAAGCAATAGAGAATTAACTTGAGATTATCAGGCTAATGATACAGCTATCACAGTGTGGAATGCTTTGTGAAAAGAATATCACTGCCGGAGAATAAAATGTGAACGCATTTTCTAGGATTTCACCAGGTATCTCCATCTGTATGCATGGGCCAGCTTTTTGTTTGGTGTTTGCCTGAGCGGCTTAAGGCCTTTTTCCAGTGAAGGGACAATCCTGCCTAATTACTATACTCCATTTGTCCTACACCTAAGAATACATAGGTTCCTTCTTTATTAGCTTCTCTCAGCAAAACAGTACCATGACACAGAATCTGAACTCAACCCAATTAGGAACTTTTAAGTCAGAATAAAAGGAAGAAGCTCCACACGTACCACACACAACCCGCATTCCAGAAATAGATCTGAAGCATCCAGGTGGGCCCGAGCCAGCAAGTTCACTTTCCTGTCACCAAGTCACCACTAATAGGAGAAAGGACACATCTGCATCACCTAGGAATATTTCCTTATCTGCCAAAAGGAAACTGCATTTCCCTCGAGGAAGCCAACCCTTCCAATCTCAGAGGTTTAATGGGTATTCACTAGGAAACTTCTCCCTGCCACAGTACAGATAAGGAAGCAAGTGAGCAACCCGCTAACTTAGTTCCACTGAAAGGATTATTGGCCTTCGTGTTTCCTCTCTAGCCCCTTACATTCCACTTTCGGTATGGAAGCCGCAGCAAACCCTTATCAATAGGTCAGATCATATCAGCTCTCTCTCAAAGCCCTGCCTTGTCTTCCTGTTTACAAGGCCTTTATGATCTGGGCCCCACGATCTCTGACATCTCTTCCTCTCCCTTTACTAAGTGTTCCAAGAACACTGGCCTTCTTGCTGTTCTTTAAATAGAAGAAGCCACTCAAAAGCCCATGCAAAGACTTTATATTGCTGATCCATAGACTACTCCTACTCTAGACACTCACCGTGACTAACTCACAGAACTTTCAGCTGTTTTCTCAAATATGACCTTCTCAGTGAGTACCCCTGGCCAACACACAAACCCTGTTCCCCTTTTCTGTTTCACCTTCCCCCATATAATTTGTTATCTTTCATCATAGTAAATACTTTCTTAATTTGTTTATTACCTACCTTCCCTTACTATAACAAGCTCCATCAGGGCACAGATTTTTGTCTGTCTATATACTGTTATATCTTTAGTCCCTAACTCATAATAGGTATCCAATGAATATTCATTAAAAGAAAGAATTCAATGCCTACTAGGCACAAAAAAATTAGTGTGCAAAATAGTATTACTACTGTATAGACTATTTGCTTTTAGCACCAAAGCAAAAATTGACAGTTTTAGAGAGCAACAAAGATTAGGGGCCTCCTCCGAAAAATAGATTCCTCATTTATTACCTTTCAAACCAGTATTTTTTTCTGAGTCATTCTACTTGCACCCTCTATCCCAGACTGCAGTCACTCTCATCTAGTTCTTGTTGTTGGGTTTTGTTGTTAATCTGGTTTAAAAAAAAAAAAAAAAAAGACTATCTGAAACCAATTCTTCTACATTCTGATTACAGATTATCTCCACCATCCTCTATTAATTTCTGAACACAAATTACCTAACCTGGGTCCACTGACTTTTCTTATGTTAAAGAAATATGTAGCCATTGGATCCAAAAAGAAAATCAAGTCCATTTCTTACTCTGATACTATTTCTGAAAACCCTGTTCCCTTGTTTAAGACACATTTAACAACAAAACAAGATGTTCTCAGTTTCCATACTATGTTTATACAAAACTATTGGTTAGGACTTTAATTTCTAAGTTTTTCCTTAGGATTTCTTTATCACCGAAACAAGTAATAGAAAGTTTAAAAATTAACCATAATATAAGGCTGCCTCCTTTTCCCCTCAAAAATTTTGCAACAAAGACTACACTCATTAATTTTTTTTCCCAGTCCCTCCCTACAAAGTAGTGTTTTCTTGAGAAAAAAAAAAACAATCTTAGACACATCAGAAAGCATTGCCCAGATACATTCCAGCTCAACCCCTAACAATAATAAAAGGAGGTACTATATACATGTGTAAGCTATTATTTATTTATTATAATAATTATTATCATTATAACCCTACAATATAAGTTAGAGCATTTTACAGAAAGAAAGCCGAGCTTTCAGAGAGGCGATGTTCCCCCCGGTTCCTACCACAATCCACATCTAGACCTGCAGACGTGCTTGTGTTCTTCCCACCTCACTGTGCTGCCTCCGTACCAGTGCCAAGTCCAATCCTGACAGAACCTCCTTAACTGAAACTTATGGCCTCACACTCCCTCATGTTATTAAGGAAATGAATCATTAGTACTTGGCAACATTTACCAACTCCTAGTGAACAGATTACATAACACTCTTTGCATGTAATCATTTAGTAAGCAGCTAAATTACTATTTTAATCTAATGTAAATACAGCTCTGAAGTTGTTAGTGTTAATGAGAAATCATCATATCCATATTAGTAAGTCCCATTCCTTAATAATTGATACTCCATTCATATTATAGCTTATAGGATAATGTTTACTGGAACTTTGTTTAATTTTATTAACACAACTTGAAAGGCATAGATACTTAAGGGATTTAATCAGGTATTTTAAATTAGAGAAAAGCAAACCATATTTCATAGTATCAGAATCCAACGGAGAGCAGATTTACTCCAACTTTATCTAGTTTAGCCTAAATTTAGCTCTACATAAGATGAGTTATTAAGGTTCAAAAGTAACAATTGGAAGTTTAATTGAAACATCATCAGAGCACAGGAAAAAATACAGAAATGTACTTCTAAGTTATGACCAAACATTAAAATGTAAGTCAGACAGCAACACTTAATTCATCTACTCTTCATCTACTTACCAAAACGTACACAAAATCTCGTAACAAGAAAGGAAGTGCAAAGAGCACTGGAAATTGGTAATATTGGTGAGTTGTCTGCCAATCAAAACATATTTAATTCCAGAAGGTCAGAACTAAAGGGTCAGACAAAATAATGGTAGATTTCTACCCAAGCCATTGCTTAGCTCAACCTCTGTCCTTCAGGGAGGGAAAGAAAAAAAAAAAATCTGTGAAGAAATAACAGAAACTTCCCAAATAATAAAAACTATATACCTATAGCTCTAACTATTCTAATTAACTCCAAACAAAAAAGAAAAAAGAAAACTACACCATAGCACATATTATCAAATTGCCCTAAATAAGTGATAAAGAGGAAATCTTAAAACACAGCCAGGGATGTGAGGGAAAATACATTAAGTACAGAGAAATAAATATCATGGTGATGGCAGACTTCTCATTGGAAATACTGCAAATATGAAAACAGTGGAACAATATGTTTAAGTACTGAAGAAAAAGAAACTGTCAACTTAGAATTATATATCCAGCAAAAGTGTCTTTCAAATATGGAGGTGAAATAAACAATTTTTCAATAATATAAAATTTGAAAGAATTCATCACCAGCAAACTCACACTACAAGAAATGCTAAAGAAAGCAGAAGTCATTTTCTTCAAGCAAAATAAAAATAACAGAAAAAATATGGATTTACACTGGAAATGATAACTACATGTATAAATATATAAGATTTTTGTCGTGATTTGCAGCTTTTTAAATATAGTTATTTAAACAAAAATAATGGCATTTATAACATATAAGTAAAATGTATGAAAACAATGTTCAAGAAATGAAAGCATACAACTGGAAGATTCTTATACTGTACATGAAGTTACCACATACCACTTGAAAGTAAACTGGTAAGTTTACATATGTAATTATAGACTTTAAAGAAACCACTAAATTAACAAAACTAAGAGTTATACCTAAAAAGCCAACAAAGGAGGTAAAATGGAATTAATCCTAAAAGAAGGCAGAAAGAAAGGAAAAAAAGGGAAGAATAGATGGGACAAATAGAAAACAGGTAATAAGATGACAGACTTAAACCTAACCACATCCACAACCACATTAAATGTAAATGTAAATAGTCTGATAATACCAATTAAAAAACAGACTGTCAGATTGTGTTAAAAAAAAAAAAACTCAACTACATGCTGCCTACAACAATGCACTTTAAACATAAGGACACAAATACGTTACTATTAAAAGGCTGGAAAAACATATCATGGTAACACTAATCAGAAGATATAAAAAGTATATTTCAGAGAAAAGATTATTACCCAGGTTTTTAAAAAGCATAATTTCATAATTATAAAGGGGTCAATTCATCAAAAGGATGTAACAGTCATACATGTTTCTGCACCTAATAACAGAGCTGCAAAATGCATGAAGCAAAACCTGATAGAATTGCAAGGAAAAAAGACAAATCCACAATTATAACTAATATTTCCATATGCTCTCTGAAAAGTTGATAGAACAAGTAAATATATCAAGGATATAAAAGACTTGAACAACATAATCAACCAATCAACACAACTGACCTAACTAACATTTATAGACCATTCCAACCAACATCAGCAGAATATATATTTAAGTGCATCCAGAATATTTACCCATACTGTGGGCCACCAAATTAGTCCCAATAACCATAAAATGGTTCAAGTCATAAGTATACACTTCTATCAAGGATCTTTAGTGTTTTCTGATTAGTTAATTCCATAATACTGATGGGGACAATTCATTAAACTGCTACACACAACACCACACAAGTCATACTCATGTTTCTTCCATAATTATTTGCATACTAAGCATTTCTTTCCCTTACCTCAGCACCATCCAAATCTGTCTACCTAGCTCAAACTCATGTTCATCCTAAGATTTTCACTAAGTGTATATTAATTTTAAATGACCCTTAAATATAGAATTATGCTGTTAACATCTTAATTTTTATCTGATTCTTCTGTGAGTGATGTTCTTGAAGCCATGAATAGAGATTTTAAGTTCACTGATAGTAGAGATTATGCTTGATCATTTTACTGTGACCTATAAAGTACCTTACGGGCAGTGGACAGTACCAATCTGGAGGGTCTGGTTTGCTCCCTTTAGACCAAGTCAAAAATCATAGCAGGAATCTGTCAAAAAAAAAAAAAAATCTAACAAAGGAGAAACATGCATATTCCACTTCTAGTTATCAGCAACAAGACTCCTTGCCTTATAAAATGGCATTATAATGAGAAAAAACCACATGCAAATAAACACTGATTAGGGGCTGGGTTACATTTGGTTTAGTTAACTCCACCTTAGTGGAAAGCCTGGATCTGACTGGAAGCGATTGTACAGCCAAAAATAAGACCATGAAGTAGAAAGTTTTGAATTATACATAAAAGGATTACCTTGGGCTTGCGCACTTGAGAGGATTTCAGGTATTAATGACTTTTTGCTTCTCTTGAGTCTGGTCAGGTTAATGGAGGTAAAAAATAATGCAGTTTTATATCTGTTGTCTCACTTGCTATAAAACATGTCTATCATGGTAGGAAATGAACCCTGAGTTGGGAAAAAAGGAAGCTCACTCTGACGATGTCTATAGGGGTAGGCCTGCTCTCAAACAGTTAAGATGGTTTACATTGCCCATACTGTAACACCTAACAGGTTTATGCCTACCTAGAGAGGGAAGTAGAATAGAAAGCCAACACCTGAGTTGACTGGGGGCTGAATTCAGTCCTTGGATTTAGTCACTTACTAATTTTCTGTTGGTCTCAAGTCTCCTTTGTTTACTCATGCTTCCTCATTCTGCCTCTTTCTTTCTCACTCCCTCCTCTTAGGTACCCATTCTGTTGCTCCACTCATCACTGGATTAAAGGACTAGAATAAACAAAAACAATAGGAAATCTACCAGAAGAAGTACAGATTCTCATTGAGGGAAAAGCAAAAGAAACATCTTCCACATCTTTAGCACGATTCTGGGCCAGACCTATTTTTCCTAGGTAATTTAATGGATAGTCACCATATATCATGCAGCATTCTAGTGTATAGTAAAATAAAGCCAGTGTTCATATAATCAATGAACACTGAATCCTGTATTAATTTTTTGATGGCTAAAAATTCAGTTGGTGTCATTTTCCTGCCAGAAAAGAAAAATAAGGGAAAACACTATTTCAAGATTTTGTTTTCCTACCCAGAAACTATGATATATATAGTATATGCAGATCAGACCCACTACATGATCATAGTGGTGTCCACAAAGCATGTACAAGTGACTCCCAGAATTTTTTTGTTAAGCAATTGAAAGGTGCGTCACAAGCAATATGAAAGTGATTTTCTACTACATTTGAAAAATCCTGAGGATAAATGTATGTGTTCAATGACTTTTTGAACACATACGTGTTTTTCATCTACTACACAGAAGAGAATGTGTTAAATCACTGCAAGGGACAATTAAAAAAAAACCTAGAATGATATGGGTGACCAACTCATCCTAGTTTACCCAGGTCTCCCAGTTTTAGCACTGAAAGTCTCACATACTGGGAATCCCCACAGCAAACTGGATGGCTGGTCACAGAGGTACTTCACTGGTTGGAGTTGTGACGATGATAGCTGTAACTATGGGCCAAACTGAAAAGTCACTTATCTTTTAGACTTTAGTGTCAGGTCTACAATCAGAATATATCTGCATGACCTGGAAAAGCTTATGATTGTAAACTAAGTGTAGATTCAAACACTGAATTATACCTAAGTCCCAACATAAGGAGTTGGCACTACACACTCTCTCAAACGAGTGTCTCTGAATTCCAAATTCTCTACATGCAATGTCAAGTAAGTTTGACTTTGTTTCTGTTTTTAAAAAATGTTGAAGTAAGCTTAATTTTCCTTGATAGATAATACTTTAATCCCATTTAAAATATATAAACCAAAGACTGATGAATTGTAATATTATGGCTATAAATAAGTATTCACTGGATTCTTTCCTCAGAGAATTTCCTGGCACTATTTAAAGGAAACTTATCTACTGCAAAAGGTTAATCAACTCAAACTCAACAAAAGGTCTGACTTTAATTGAAAGTCCAAATGTCAAAATCTGAGACAGGCTTTAAGTAGAGCAAAACAAATTTAACATGTGTGATGCTAAAAAATCTCATTTAAATTTGCATCTCTCAAATCCTTACTAGGATGACAGTACATATTTTGAGAGAATGACAGCAGACACTTGCTAAAATGACAGTATACATTTTGATGATAATTTAAAACATGGACATGAGGAATATTTGTTTATAGTTTTATTATCTTGTAAAGTTTTTGTCTTGTTTTAATATTAGGGTAATGTTAGCCTCTGAAAAATGAGCTGAGTAGTATCACCACCTCTTCTATTTTCTGTGGAGAAGTTTCTGTAGAATTGGTGTATTTTTACCTAAGTGTTGGTAGAATTCACCCATAAAACTGTCTGTGAAGTCTTCATTATTTGAATGTTTTTAACTATGAATTCATTTTCTTTGAAGGATAAACTTGTTCAGATTATCTATTGCTTCTTGAAGGAATTTCTGTAGTTTGTGTCTTTCAGTGAATTTGTCATTTTTTCCTAAATTGTCAAATTTATAGGCATAAAATTATTCATCTATTCCCTTATTTTCTTTTCAATATATGGAAGATCTATACTGGCATTCTTTTAAAATTCATGATATAGGTAAAAGTATCTTCTCTATTTTTTTCTAATCAGTCTTTTTTATTGATCTTTTCAAAGACAAACTTTTATTTTTATTTTCTCAATTGTTTTTCTAATTCTAACTTCATTTATTTCTGGTCTTACATTGTCTTACTTCTACTTGCTTTGAGTTGTATTTACTCTTTTTTTCCTTAAGGTAGATCTTAAATTATTGATTTGAGACCTTTACTCTTTTCTAATAGAAATATTTAACACTACAGATTTTCCTCCAAGAACAGTTTTAGCTGCATCCCACAAATTTTGATATGTGGGACTTCTGTTTTAATTTAAGTGAAAATTATGTTAAATATTTCCATATAGTTTCCTTTTTGACCTCTGGATTGTACAGTTTAATTTTTTAAGTTTTGTGGATTTTTATAGATGTCTTTCTATTATTAATCGTTAATTTAATTTCTTAGTATGATTTTAATTCTTCTAAATATAAGGTTTGTTCTATGGCCAGAATATTGTCTATCTTGGTGAATATTCCATGTATATGCAAGAAGAATACATATTCTGCTGTTATTGGATGAAGTAGTCTGTAAATGTCAACTACGTCAAGTTGGTTGTCGTCTCAAGTCTTATATAACCTTACTAATATTAGGGTACTAATATCCTATTATAATGGTGGATTTATTCCTCTTTTGCAGTTCTGCTGATTTTTTTTTTGCTTCATTTATTATGATGCTCTCTTATTAAGGACATAAACATTTAGAATTGTAGAGAGAAAATCAGTAGTATTTGAGAGACTTGAACAACAGCGCTAATCACAAGATCCAGTTGATAGTTACAGAATGAAGCCACTCACCATTTATACTTCTAGTTGAGAAGTAATAAGTAAAAGGAGACATATACCAAAATAGTCATTGCAGCACTGATTATGATAGCAAAAATAAGTAAGAATTAATTGTCCACAAGTATAGAATCAGGTACATAACCTGCTATTTATTCAGATAATGAATACTATAAAGTAGTTGAAATGAATAAATCATATCTTCATGTATCAAGTTGGTTAAATCTTAGACATAAAATGTTTATAAGAAGTAAGCTGCAAGATGATATATACAATATGATGGAGTGTAGCTTTACAAAAATCTATCAAATTAATTTCTTATCAAAAAGGAAGCATACAATGTAATCATATCACTATAACAAGAAGATATCTGATAAAAGCCAAACAGTTCTTTCTAATAAAAAATACTGTGTAGAAGAGAACTATGAAACCATTCAATACAATATTAAAAATATGTATTGCAAACCCTAGGGCAACCACAGTAAATAAATACATACATACATATATACATAGATACATACATACTTATATAACTAATAAGCCAACAGTGGAAGTAAACTGATTCATAGTGAATACTGAATTAATCCAACAAAAGTTAGAAAAAAGAGGAAAAAAAAGAAACAAAGAAGAGATGGCGTAAGTGAAAAACTAGCAAAATGGTAACTCTTAAATTTTACCATTAATGAAATACATTAAGTATAGAAGATTTAAACAATCCAATTATAGACATAGATTGAAATGCTGGATAAAAAAGTAAGATCAAACTATATTTGTCTACCAGAAGTCAATTTTAATTATAAAAACAGAGAGAGTTTAAAAGTAAAAGGATGATAAAAGATATACCAGGAAATAGTAGTCAAAAGAAAACAGGAGTCACTTTTAGAAGACAAAGTAGACCTCATACAAAGGAATACTGCTAGGTTTAAGAGAAATATTACATTATGTTAATGGAGAGTATTCATTAAAAGGATGTAACAATCCTTGATCTGTATGTACCTAAGAACAGAGTGTCAAAAACACATAAAGTAAAAAAATGACAGGACTAAAAGAATAAATAGAAAAAAAAATCACAACTATAGTTGGAAGCTTCAACAGTTCTCTCTAATAAATAATGGAGACAGGAAATAAAACATTAGTTAAGGAACAGAAAATCTAACCTAGCTGACAACTTAAACCAGTTGATATTTATAGCACATGCCGCCCAACAATAACAGAGTACATATTCTCTTTAAGTGCATATGGACAATGACCAAGATAAAACATATTCTAGGCAATAAAATAAACCTTAACAAATTTAAAAGAATTCAAATCATCAAAGTATGTTCCCTGGTCACAGAGGAATTAATCTGTAAATCAAGAACAGAAAGAAACCTGGAAAAATCCTAAATATATGGGACATAAAAATGTATTTCTGTATAACCAGGGACCAAACAGGAAATCACAAGGAAAATCAGAAAATATGTTTAGCAATGTGAAATTAAAACACAATGTAACAATGCATGAGACAAATAAGGCAGGGCTAAGAGGTGACATAGAGCACTACATGTTCACATAAAAAGGAAAGGGTTTCAAATCAATTTTCTGAATCTTTACACCAGAATAAGCAAATGCAAGCAGAAGGAAAGAAATAATAAAGATAAGAGCAGAAATGAATCAAATTGAAAACCAAAAAGCAAAAGAAAAAAATCAAACTAAAAGCTCATTGTTTTAAAAGAGCAATAAAACTGATGACCCTCTAGCCAAACAAAGAAAAGCAGAAATAAAAATTATCTATATTGGGAAATGAACTAGGTACAGCTACATCATCAAAATGGATGAACTTCTATAATATACTACTCAATTAAAAAAATTTTATGTAAAAACTGAAAAATGCAAAATTAAATATCATATTTTTGGATCAGATACAAATATGGTAAAACTAGGTAGAAAAACACTAGAATGAGAATCACGAAAATCGGGAATTTGCTTACATTAATAGGAAGGCAGGGTGATGTAATTAGAGGGGGACATATATAGAGTCTTTCAAAGGTAGTGGTGATGCTTTGTTTCTCAAGTTGAGGGCATGAGTACTTTTTTATTGTTATTAGTTAAATCATAGGGAAAAAACATCAATCTGTTTTCCAATTATTTAAACGATAAGTCCGATTTTTGTTTTTGTTTTGTTTTTTAATGGAGGTACTGGAATTGAACCCAGGACCCTGTGCACGCTAAGCATGTGCTCTACCACTGACCTAGACCCATCCCCCTAAGTCCGATTTTTTTTTTAATCCTGAAATTCCTTAACAGGAACCAGCAACTTTCAGGAAAACTGTCAAAATACACCTATAATTAAGCAGAACTTTTTTCCTTCTCTAGACGTATCATAAACTTCTGCTACAAATAGTCTGACAAAACAGCACAGATTTTACAAGATGCTTTTTTTCTTGCAGAGAAAGCTACCACATATTAACTAAACAATTTAAAACACTGAAATAAGTCCTGAATGTTGAAACCTCGAATCTGGATGAGAGAGTCAGTGCTGGTAATATTCTTTACTCAGAATCTCTTCTTATATGAGTATGTTTTTATTTTCCTCCAACCTAACCAAGCCACTCAGTAAGAAAAAATAAATAAGGATAAGGGAAATCAAATGTTTGAATGGTAGAGACTGAACTGTAATTTTTATATTATTCATAAAACTCTATAAATCATAAAAGGAAATGTTGAAATGTTCAATATGGTTTGCTGTTATAACTTTGTTTTTCAAGGGCATCTGAGGAGTGAGTTCAGCATGCTCATTCCCCCACAACTATGAACATGTATCCTCCTAAACAGGCTGATGACTAAATATGACAAAGGAAAATTTCTAGGTAAATTTGTTTATCAAAAGCCACTCCTTCAGCAAAGAATACAAAGGTAAGCTGCACAGAACTGCCCTTAACCAATAGTGACATGTCAGCAACTAGAAAAAGGTTGAAGCAAAAGGCAAAACTGTTAAGATATGAAAAATTATTCTTTTAACAAAGGCACTGGTATTTGAGAGCATTAACACAATAGTACAGAATAATAATAGTAAATGTAATCCAAATCAATGCCAATTTCTTGAGGCCCGACATTTTCTTTCTCTCTAATTATCTGTACTAAAGTTAGCAAAGGTAAGAAGTAAGCAATTAGCATGTGCTAACAACCCAATAGTATGTTCTATGTGAAACACTCCGTGACACAACAATAGTTGTATGTAAGGAGGGACATGCAACGGTAATAACGTCACTGGGCACAGGATTCCTCAAACCACACTGTTACTAATTCTATCTCATCAAGGATATGAAATCCTCCAAATCACAAACATAAGCCCTGCAGCAGCCCAAAGGATATGCCAACATTTTGGCTACCCTGGGCGGTTTAAAGAACAGTTTCTTGACCAATGCATGCCACAGGGAATTTTATGCACAGGGAAGAAACGGAAAGGACTGTACCACTGACTGATGTATCAGTCAACTAGAAACCTCTATAAAATACTTCTACTCATCTTGTAAATCTTCATCACATTTAATTGAGCAGGCTACAGTCTAATCAAAATTCAAATCAATTTATTATGAAGTTTAGAAATGTCCGATTAATAAAGCCAGTAGCCTTCACATTTCTTACAACTTTTATTTATATATAATATATGTCAGGGAAAAGATTTACAGAGTTTGCGTCCTGTTGTTTCCCTTCACTAGCCTCCTGATCATTTACGGAGATAATCTCCAACATTCATCATGAGATCCAGGAAATATAGTGCCTGGCCAGACTGTAAAGGTGATCAGCAGGACAGAGGGTAACTACTGATGTCTCATTCATCGGTTAGGATACCTCTGCTGAAAGCCCAGAAGAGAAAAACACTCTGCGGGAATCACCAACATTGATATAGTCCTGAAGCATCGTTTACAAGCAACAAGCTCAAAAATGCCCTTATAAAAGGTGCCTCAAAGACTACATAAGGTCATTCAAAGGCAAGAATGAATAATAGAAACTAAAAAGAGTAAAACCATTTACTTTGCTACCGTAGAACAAATCAAGCATATTCATACTAATTTCAAAAACTGTTTTCTTTCTTGGTGAAAACAGAAATCCATATGGCACTGTGGGTCTGCCAGGCCACCATGAGGATGATATGATCTCATGTGTGAATGTATTTAAAGGTGCTTTTAAAAGAGGACGTTAACCAATTTAACCATTTATTTTTCATTAGTCACTTATTGTAACTGGCTGCTGCTTTATTTCATCACCATTAATATTAAGACTTTGACAGACTAAACTCTTGTTATCGAGAGCTCTCGTGTATTCATTCCTTGATTTATTTTGTGTGGGGTCATTGTTTAAAAAGAATGTAGGCTGTCTTAAATTAAGTGCATTTGAAGTAAAATAAATAAACTCATTTATAACCTAGCAAAAGTGCTATAGCCCAGCACTTTACCCATGTACCTGAACACAGCCGAGGCCTCCAGCAGCAAGGCAGAATTGTAAATAAGGATGAAGTCACCACAGACTCCTCAGAAAGGTGATGTTTCTTTTACTGCACGGTAAGTTGATGGGTCAGTTCTGTGCCCCCATATGAAACAAGAGGATCCATACTGGCAATGTTGATAACATTTTGAAATCCTTCATGAGGAGTACCTAAATAACAGCTCTAGTACAAAAAACCTAAAATACTCAAGAAAAATCACTATTCAAATGGTGACCCTGCATAGCTCTATCTCCCTCAGCAATGCCCCGCTTGCAGAAATGAAGTTTCCATGTCCCCAATCATAAAGACTCCATAGCATAGGATTCCCTGGTTAAAGTCTGCAGATTAATTATTGTGAAAGCAGCTAGACCTCTCCCCTTTCCCACAGAAAAGTTAAGCCATAGGGAGGGCAACTCTTAACATGCCTTTGTAGCTGCCGAATATTAAGAGATGGATGTGATAGTATTCCCAATGTGATTCAAAAGATCATTTTAATTATACATGCATGTGTGTCTGTATGTATTATTTCTTATCATGCATACTCAAACACTGAAATAGAAACAATAAAGTAAGTTAAATCATGACTATTCCATGGGAAAAAAAGAAGTATGCACTGCAGACACGTGCACAAATTTCTACAGATTCTGGGCACACATGGTGCACAGCTGTTGACTAAATCTGGCCCTTGAGGGCCAGGATGAAAGAAAACACAATTAGAGGTGAAATAAGCAGGTGTTTTCCTTTGTTTGTTTGCTTTCATTATTTGAGTGGGAAGAGCAAGATAACTTCCTATATGGCAAAGCACACAGAAGAATTTCAAACTCTTCATCTAATTGCTTTTGTCTCTTAATGGCAAAGAGACAGCATTCTCTCTGGAAATAAATTCACCTTCATGCCTATGGAGTACAAGAATTTTTTTTTAAATGTCTTTATTGGTCTGAGCTAAAATTAAAATATACTTGTGACACTAAATCCTACTCTGCCCTAACTCCTTAAATATTAAATGGACATTAATGCAGAACTTACTCTAGCTCACCTTTTATTATGGATAATTCTAATTTTCTCATCTCCCCTAACAGAAATAAACTTCTTGAGGTCAGAAGTGATATTATTCATTTGCGTCCCAAACACAGACCTTGCATAAATATTTATGGCATGATTTGCATCCAGTAGACACACCAAAATATCTGTAGAATGAATCAATTCTGAGTCCCTGAGGGAAATGGTATGAGAACAAGGATCTTTTTTGGAATCATGATATTTGAGACAAGTGTAGTCTATTTATACAGGTAACAAATCTCACTTGCTAGTAGTAATTTAATGCAAGGAAACAAGGTAGACACTTCAAGTAGAATCCTCGTTTCCAAAGCAGAGAAGTAACAGAACAAGGATATTTTTTCCCTCTCCTTCCAACCTACTCCTATCATGTTGCTGTTTTATCAGTTATATAGTTTTAAAGCAGTAGAAATCCTTAAAAACACATAAAATGAAGCTATACTACTAAGTGTGTCTGTACATATACGAATAAACATATATACTTTACACATATATATGTGCAGTGGGATGATTTTAGTTTAAAGGCTATCAGTATGATATTGGCCATAATGTCTGAGAAAACTTTAGGCAGAAGGAGTTATATGAAAAAAAAAAAGTTCTATGCTTGAGTTCTAATGAGTCAGCCACTGTTGGATTAAGTGCATGCAAGGGCATCAGAAACATTTTTAAACGAATCTTTTAAAATGAATAAAACATGTATGTGTGCGTGAACGGAAAGCACTGGAGTAGGCATCATTAGAAGAATAAAAGTAATTAGATACCTTTAATATCTCACTCTTTAGTATCTTATAATAACGACAGAAAACCATCCATGTACCACCACCCCTGCAATTATATTTTCTACTTATGGTCTCTAAAGTCTTAATATGGCCTCAGCTTCAGGGACAGACAGTTTTTAACCAGCATGGTGACAGTAACCAAGTTAGAGAATCTCAAGGGAAAAAAAAGATTTTAGGTACACAATTAGGAACAATAAATCTAATCCCTACCACAACTCCACACCCAAGATCTTTCAAGTTTTGTTTTGTTTTGTTCTGTTTTAAATCCTGGGGCTTGTTTTATTAAGAATGGTGTCACTACATTCAGAAAGCTTTATTAGGTAAAAATCATGAAAAAGTATTTTTATTTTATATGTTTTTAAGAGAAATTTGTTAAATAAAAAAAGTATTTTTATAGGACTTTATCTATATAGAAAAAAATGAGTTTTATAAGCCATGTTCTAACATAGAATACATCTGTGTTCACAAATTCACAAAAATCTTTAAACCTAAAAAAATTCTTAAAACTTAGTGTATTTATATTTTATCCAAAATCCACTTCTAATAATATCCATTTCTCCCCATGTCTTTCAAGTTGACTGCTATGCTATACCTCTGATCCTAAAAATCCTGTCACAATATCCTTTGACCCACAGAGCTCAAAATAAAAGAACACCCAACATTTGTACTACCAGCACCTTAACTTCAGATTGTGATTTTCAAAAGCCTTGAATTGTCCCTGAGTATAGGAAAAGCATTCTTAGTCACTCTGACAGAATAGATGGAATTCACCTAAGAGCCAACCAAGCATATTCAATTCTAAAGAGCATCTCTCTTCTAACACGACTTTGAGTAAGAAAAGGGGGGGAAGACATCTAAATGCTCTTACATTTGAGTCACAGTCATGGTTCTCCAAGAAAGGCTGATTTACTAATTTTCAAATTAAAAGATAACTGCCATAAAGTTTTGTTTTGGGTAAAGTTCAGAGTTATTAAGTAGCTTCAACAGATTGGTGGCTTGGATAAATTCAGGTGATGGGAGATCTCCCTTTGTTGCATTTAATCTGTGGTGTCTTCCCTCATTGGGTAATTGTAGGTTTGCTATTAGAGTTGCAAAGCTCTTAATCATCCTCGGTATGATAACTGTAGCACGCTGTCCTGAGGACAATTGTGGAAACACTCAAGGCAGAAAGCAGAAGCACATGATGAATGAACATCGAGTGCTGATAGCGCTGTGACATGGGACATTGTTCTGATTTACTTCAGCAAATCTTTAGAGCTTTAAGTGATTTCAACTGAGACTTTAATCTCTTGCTGCAATTAGCGCTCTCCACAGACTTGACATATTATATAACCATTACGTCTCTGGCCTTAACAAATCTCACTGCCCTTTTACTAATTTGATAAAAGGCATCCTTGTTTCCAGAGTTGGTGATTTCCACTGCTAATATATATTCTGGCAACATTAAAACACATATAAAATGCACACTTAAAGCATACAATATGCATGATTAAGTCCTTTGTTCTCAGAATTCTTCATTCTCAGAAGTTCTTGAATATACTCAATATTAAGGGAACTGCACACAAACAAGGGTGGAAAGTCAAAAAGTGATTTTCTCCTATTTTAAGTTCTCATTTTCATACTAGCTAAAACAACATAATTATTTCTTGAAAAACTATTTGCTCATTTCCACATAAGTCCTTTCGGACATTTCCAAGTTGGTTCCTATCTTTCTATGGTTATTGTCTCTTCCCCAAATAATTTCTTATAAGACTAAGGAATTTAAACTCAATAGAAGAAAACAAAAGAAATATCAAACCAACTGCCTATTTGCTTGTTCACAGCTGACATTCCAAAGAGTGAAAAAAATATGCAGTCATAATATATAAATAACATAATTAACTAGATTTTCTTAGCAGCTAAAGGGACCTAAAAAGGCATATGGTTAAAGTATCTGTTAGGATAGAGTCTAGACTTACAAGTGAATTGCTATAAGTACAGATAAACAAGTCAGCATTGAATTCTACATATTTTTTTCTACTCCATGCCTTTATTAATGCTGTTCTTACTACCTTGAATGTTTATCCTTCCTTACTCTGAAAAATTCTACTAAGCCTTCAAGGCCATTTCAAAACCTACTCATCAATGAAACTATACACACAAATACCAAGGCCAAGTAAAGTACATATTCCTTCGTGTTCCAAAAGCAATCTTTATACATTTCATTACAATTTATAGTCCAAATTTCCACCTACAGATCTTGCCATCACCATCACCAGAATTATAAAACACAGTGTTACACAAAGTAGATGCACATTTATAGCAAACTTAATTGTCATCAGCCTATAAGATCTCTTACACAAAAACAGAGGTCAAACAGCTGAGCAAAACCTAATACATCCTTTTAATGGCGTATCATGCAGCCACTAAAATTGTGCTAACAAAAGTTAGGGAAATATTCTGATATAACATTAGGTAAAAAATAAAGTAGAAAATTATACAGAATTTTTATTTCAGCTATGTATAAAATATATACTTGGAAAAATTCTGGAAGAAAATATACTAAGATATTAACCATAGCCTTCAAGACCATAAAATGATCAAACATATTTAACTCTTTCTCTTTGAAACTGAAATGACTAAACATAAACAGAGAGTCCACCATTTCAGTCCTGAAGGAGGGATGGGAATACATCTATATATCAGAAATTACTGTAAAACATACAAGAAAGAGCAGAATAAGGCAAATAAAATAATAATAATAAAAGGCCAATTCTAAGTTATTATAAGTGAAGAAAATTCCCAGCTTGGAAGTAAGTGGATGGAGCTGATAGCCCATGCAAAACCTCCACTAGCATGACCTGGGGTTCAGCAACTATGGGTGAGTGTGGACTGTAAAGAAGGAGCAGGGAGCAAATTCTGCCAACAGCTCCAGGGAAAAGCACGTATTTGCACGTATTTGCAGGCACGCAGCAGAGTGGCCCCTGATACAGCCAGCCTACCCTTAGAAGAGCCAAGAGTGAAACAAGAGCAACTCCTAGGAAACAAAATTTAAAAAGGCGCCCATTCTCAGGGTCCTGGAAGTGCACCAGGCTGCTCACTTGCTTCGCACTAATCTGCAAGTGCACACCAGCTGAGCTACACTGACAAGTAAACACTCTGAGAAGACGCCCATCAGCACAATGGGCGAGACTGCTTCCAAGAGGCCACTGTCTGCTCTTCCCTACACCTTTAAAAGCAGTTATACCTGTAATCTAGGTAAATAAAATTAAAGTAATTCTAATCTTTTCTCACTTATAAGAAATTATATAACTTCCAGTATTAGGAAAATATATACTGCCTCCACCCCAAATGCAACCATCTGTAACAGGATGAAAAAATAGTAATTAAAAAAAAAAGGAGTCATATGAGATAATTGTGCAGTTTTGAGACAGGAGAGAAGGGGGCAGGACACAGCCTTTAAGGAATGACACAGAAATTAGCACCAAGATGGGAGAAGTCCCATATGTCCGAATATTCCTGACCCTATTCCAAGACCCAGGTCTAAGGAACTCCTGCCAGGCATGCTGGACTCATGCCCCTTCAAACCACCTTTCCGCAAAGGAGCTAGATGTTTTAGATAACCACCTTATGGGCCACAGTTGGGAACTCCTCCACCCCCTAACTCTCAGTGGGGACAGTTTACTCAATTATCTACCCCTAATGCCCTGCTGGGTAGCTGGAGACCCCAGACCCCCATGAATCAGCTCATGGATCTGGCATTTAGAGTATTTAACATAGAAACCAGATTGAAGAGGCAAGGAATCAGGGACAACAGTGAAAGGCACAATTCTTAGCGGCAGCCCTAACCTCTGCACCACCTCAGGGTTACCCTCTCTCACGAAGACCCATGGCAAGGACAGGATCCAGGATGCCTGGATGAGAGCCACTGTCTCACCAAGAAAAGACCTGTTTTAGGTGTGGCCAGAAGGGTCTCTGGAAGGATGAATATGGGGAAAATCCACTGGGACCCTGCTCGATAGACAATCAAGGTCACTGGAAGCTGACTGCCTCCAGTCCCAAAAGGGAGACTAAGGCTCCCAAACCAATGATGGCCGAGAGGACCAGAGACTGATGGGGCCCTGGCTGGCTGACCCTCCCTGGCTCCCAAAGGACACCTGGTTGTTTATCTGGAGGAGCCTCGGGTAACCCTTGATGTGGAAGGTAGGAAAGTTGTTTTCTTATTAGATCCAGGGGCCACCTACTCTGTGCTGACTGATTTCCCTGGACCTTTGTCCTCCCAATCCTTGTATTAACAGGGATTGATCCAAGGCCCCGAACCAAGTGCCAGCTCGAAAATTTTACCTTTGCGTATCAGTTTCTGCTCATGCCTGAGTGCCCCAACCCCTTGTTGTTTTCGCTAGCTGATAGAAACCACAACAGGATTTTCACTTTCATGAAAAAAAAGGCAAAAAGTGAGAACAAACTTCAGAGTCTGTTTTGCAGAGAGCCTTTACAGATGCAGTGCACACCTTGAGCAACAAGAGTATCATCACCAAGCTCCTTCCACAGGAACTACACTCAGCATCAGCCATAGGTTTGAACTGTGCCTGTAGCATCTGTGCTTTACCTCGATTTATTTTGTGAATCCGTTAGCAAGATGTGTCAAAAGGTAACTGCTTCCTCATTTGATGCCATTTTGGCTTGCAAGTTTTCATCGCAATGCTCTACTTTTGTTGGATAGCAGGGGACGCCTGCACCTACTATTTGCCAGGCATTATCTAGGTACAGCAATGTACAAAATAGACAACTATCCTCACCTTACAGGGCTGATATTCTATAGAGCTGTCCATAAGAGACAGACAACCAACAGCAAACATAATAAAATTATATTATAAGGTGATGAGCATTATGGAAAAAACTAAAAATAGTAGTTTAAGGATGATCAAGAATGCATGTGGGCAGCTGCAATTTTTAAATAAAATACTCACGGTAAGCCTCATCGAGTAGATGACATTTTAACAAAGATGGGTGAAAGAAGTGAACAGTAAATCTCACATCCTTAAAAGAATTAGAAATGCTAAATAAACAAAAGAAAAATGTTCCACTGCAACAAAAGATCATTTATCATCTAATGAACTGACAAAAAATCTTAAAAATAATACCAAATGTTGGCCATGGTACAGGTTGAAGGACTAATGGGAATATAAATTGGTACAACCACAAAAGAGTACAGAAATTAAAGGATAAAACATATAGAGAAAAAGCTCCTGACATTATATCATAATCGAAGCTAAGCTTCAGATGGATCAAAGATCTAAATGTGAAGGGCAAAAATAAAAATATAAAACATAAAAATTATAATAGAAGAAAATGATAATATCTACATGAACTAATGATAGAGGTCTTAAGATTCGAACAGCACAAATCACACATTTAAGAAAAATGATAAGATTAGACAAAGACCACCTATTCAACAAAGACCACCACAGACAACATTAACTGAGTGGGAGAAGGTAATTTTAACATCTAAAAGCAATAATGAATATATATCTAGGAATATTTACACATCAAGAAGGAAAGAAGAGGAAAACTTATTGAAGGACAAAGAATAAATAATTCCTTGAAAACAAAGCCAAAACAGCTAACAAATAAATGAAGAGATGCTTAAACTCACTAGTAATGAGAGAAATGCAAATTCCAACAATGAAATATTAATTTCGACAATTTATAAAAATTTCAAAGGAAACTTAATACCAATCGTTGGCAAAGTTGTTAGAATAGAGGCCTCATGCACAGCTGATAGGTGTTACCCCAAACCAGTCTGGCAGTATCGATTTGCCCTATGACCTAAAAACTACATGTCTGACTATGTACCACAGATGAATTCTTGCTCGCAGAGTTCCATGAAGGGACATATACATGACTGTTCACTGCAGGGCACTTCAGAGAGCAGAAAAATGGAGGCTGAGTGTCTACAAGCAGGAAAATAGAGAAGTAAAATGCAGTAGATGTAGAATTAGATGTTCTACAATTAACTATGACAAACTAGATGTATATATAGTAACATGGATCGATCCCAAAGGTATTGTCATGAATTAAAAAAAAGAGAAATGTCTACAGTACATTATTACTTATGTAAATTAAATAATGTTGAGGTCCCTGTTAGCATCTTTGAAAAGTATCATAGTGTCTGTTTTTTGTAGGGCTGGTGATGATGCCCACAAGTGACACAGGTACCGTGATTCCTATGGAATGATCAGATCTCAGGATAGTGTAAGCCTAGGAGCTACATTTAACCACTCAAAGAGGACATAGTTACTGTCAGAGTGATAGCCAGGATGTTCTGAGTAGTAGTGACCTTTGATATTAGATACTTGATGAGAGGACTGAGATGAATGGGCAGTCTTTGAAGATTCTACATGATTTGTTTAACTCAAAAACCTCTGATTCTGGTGAACATATGTGACATGACCCATCAAAACAGACTAAGAGCCCTTCAAAAATATTTAATTCTGAATTAATTCACGGACCCTGAGCCCCTCAAATGAAGGGATGGTTGGCTACCTAAAGCATATTTCACAAAACCTCCTAATTTTCCCTAAGGGGATAGGACATGAGACATTAGGAGCAGGGAAATACTTAGATCTTTGGAGGACTGTTGCATGCTAGCTTTGAGTTAATGTTAAACCATATGAATTCAAAAAGCCACTGTGGTCAACTAGTCAAACATAAAAGGAGCTCAGCCTTAAAGCAGTCTTTCAGACAACTCAGTGTGACAACGGACTCATCCTTTGGTCATTTCCCCAGATACTCAGTATATAGTTGGAACAGATATACCAGAAAATAGAAGAATCTTCACATTAACTTTTGAGAAGTAAAGTCTTTTATGCTAGGAAGGACCAAGTGGAAGCCTCTGGAATGTCATCTCTCTACCTAAATAATACATTTATAGGAACACCAAATATCTCTGGAGAATTATAGAAATTAGTGCTACCGCCAAATTCTTGAAAGCTGCTGAGGTAAGGATTAACAACACATCCCCATTTAAGTCCAAGATAGGTCTTAAAGGACAGCCTAATCAAGTGATTATACCAATTGAAGCTGCTGGTCCAGATGCAGCCACTTCACTAAACTAAATCAATCCAACTCCTTGCACCTGGCATGCAGCTACTGCTCTGGTGAATTCTTTCTCTACCACCCAATAAACAAAGAATACTCAATGCAGCCTGTGCTCACTTAGCAGTGACATCACCAACTTCCACGATTTTGCCTCAAAGTAGGCCAACTCTCAGGCTCTATAAAACAAATTAATCTACATGAATGTTAATTGTTTCCTTATTCCACAGAGCATGATGCCAGTGCATTATAGCAACAGAATCACACAGATGAACAGAGAGTAGGAAGCATCAGGTAAACTAGATACCTTGATAAGACACTTGTGTGACAAACAATCCGAGATAAATTCCATGAAAATACAGCGGCCTGAAATCTCTGGGAAGACTCTGAACTCTAGTGATCTGAGGCATGTTAGGACGTTACTTACAAATGGCAAATTTCCATACCTTTTGGGTCCACTGCCAAGAAATAAATCTGCCTTGCTTAGAGGGCTTCTTTGGAATCTGGAGACAACATACATTGTATGCCACATCGCCACCTGCTTCTTAACCCCTATCTGTGGCCTCATGGAGAGTCCCCAGTGGCCAGCTGACTAAGGAAGATCAGATTGCTGCAGCATTACTCAACTCAAGTAGCCTTGCAGAGTACAACAGGGATGTAAAATCCCACCATGCGAGAAATTTTAAATGCCCACATGCATGATCAGAGTCTGTGAAATAAGATGACTAGAGGGTTAGACATGAAGAATACTGAAAATGAGGCACTTAAGACAGACCTCTCAGAATGAGCAAAAAATGGTGAAAATATTTATGTCCCAAGTGGTGTCCCAAGGGTACCACCTCTTAATAATGTAGAAAAGATAATGCAACCTGCAAATGTCAATTTCCAAACCCACATAGCCTAGTGCTTGCTTAACAAACTAATGAACAAAATGGTCACGATGACAAAAACATAAATTTGTAGTATTTCAACTTCACCTCATGTAGGATGATCACACTGCTGAGAAATTTGCAAGCAACAGAGACTGACACCAAATTTCCAAGAAGGCACCACATCTCAGAGGACCAATCAGCCAAGTGGTGGGAGGTTTTTTACACCGAAATCCCTCCTAATGGAAGACCAGTAATTTGTCCTTACCAAAAAAGACACGTCCTCTGGATTTGGATTTATTTTCACTGTTTACCATTCTTCTGCCATCAACTCTATCATCTGTGGATTTACCAGAAGTGTCATTTATTGTCACAATATCCCACACACCTGGTTTCTAACAAAGGATTCATTTTAAAGTGACAGAAGTAAGAACAGTTGCTATTGTTCATGGGATTCATTGGTCTTAACAGATACCCCACCACATAAATGCAACTGTTCATAAAAAGGGTGAATTCACTTACTGAAGACAAACTACTCATTCCAGCCACAAGACAACTGGTGAGGTTGTAATGCAGTCCTAGTGGATGCAAAATATGCTCTGAAAGGATTCCGATACAACTAGGAGTAGCAGTAGGAGACGATCATTCAGTTGGAGCTGTGGCCTCTGGTAGAGCGAGAGAGCCTATTTGTGACAAGATAGTAGTGAGGGAAGAGGGTAAATAAATACGCCAATCTCACTCTTTCCACATTCTAATCTCCTACCAGTTCACCCCACTGACCAAAACTAAACAAAAGCCTGAGGGCAAGAAAGCCTATTGATGCAGTCTATAAAGGTCATCCTCTGGGAAACAGAGCAGGTTGAAGAATAGTGGAGAATAAATTTAAAGGCAAAACCAGAAAATATCTAGCACAATCTAACAGTTATATCCTCTCTCATTACTCACTCAGTTCACTTCCAGGTTTAGATGGCAGTGGTTATTAGGGTTAAGGTGTCAAGATTTACAATATTATTTGATAATGCCACAAAGATATAATATTGCCAGGTAAGAGCTATAAAATGATTTTGAAAAGTAAACAGAAGCACTTATGGCTGGGGAGTACCCTGGATCTTTCACTCCTATTCACTCTCTGCCTCTAAGAATGTCCTCCCAGTTAACAACCCCTACATAGCATACAGGCCATGGAGTACTTTTCTTCTCCTAGCGTTGTCATAAAAAGACCTTCTCATTTTTTTCTGGGGGTGCTCATTTTGAGGCAAAGTAAATGAAACCCAGTGAGGAAAAGTAGAAAAATTATTTTACATTTCCCTTCTGGGGTCTTTTTAATATTCAGTTATGAGGAATCATATTTGTTAAGAACTTCATAGAAAATATATTTATTGCTTTAGGTACCTCATATGTGGCACATGCAGTCTCCAAATTGCAAGGCATCATGGAAAAATTATACCAAAAATAAAAGTCTAACATGATAAAATTAGCCAACTTCTTCATTCATTTAGGAAAGAACAAACAGAATCCCATTTGCCTGGCCAGTTAGAAAATCCCTCAGAACATCCTGCCACTGACAAATCTCTGGAACCCTCCTACCTTGTAACCTTCATTGCTGCTCTACCTGGCTCTATCAAAAAAGCACATTTTAGTTACACCTATTTCAGTTTTATCATGAGTTATTTTCTCTTTTATACTCTTCCCTGACTGCCCTTTTTCCCACTAATACAAATCCCTTGATTCCTAAATCTAATCAGCTCAGCATTACCACACATCTTAACTTTTGTCAACAGTCCGTGCTCCTCCAGCCTTACTTTGCAGAATTAGCCAAGTACCCTGATCTTTGTATGGATTTTTGAATGAATCATATTCTTTTTTTTTTCTTTTTAAAAATTGAAGTATAGTCAATTTAATGCTGTGTTAATGTCTGGTGTACAGCACAGTGACTGAGTTATACATATACATATATATATACCTTTTAATATTATTTTTCATTATAGGCCATTACAAGGTATTGAATATAGTTCCCTGTGCTACACAGTTGGACCTTATTGTTTATCTATTTTATATATAGTAGTTGGTATCTAATACTTCCTTTTTACTACAACTTGCTAACCACACCAAACCTTCTTGAATATATGTTATCTCTAAAGAGTAAAAATTGTTATAAATATACAAAATAGGAGGGAAAAATTAAAACATTTGTTTAAACGTTTTTTATTTTTATGATTACTTCTTGGATAGTCAGCCTATCACATAAAGTCAGTACTGGGTCTCCATCTAGTGGCCAAAATTTCCACTTGTAAATTCTAAAGGATTTCATTTTTCAGTCCATTTCACTGAGACTGAATCACAAAAGATAAAAGACATGACAGATTATCCTAAAAAGAATACATAAACTCATTTAATTAATAATTCAGAAAGTTGTAAATTTGATAATGCATAAATTAAAGGCATACTTATGAAATAAAGTCCAGCATTGTTAAGAATAGGGGCAAATCTCATGCAAGAACAACAAATCTGTTTTGAACTGAGCCCAGAGAGAAATTGTCACAGTCAGAAACTGCATTTATGTATTCATTATTCAGCAAATATTTATTGAGCACATGTTATATGTGAACAAATACCCTAAGTGCAAGGGCTAAAGTGAACAAGATAAGCAAATCTCTTCTCTTCAAAGAGTTTACATTCTGAAGGGGCTAGATAAAAACATGTACCATAATATCAGCTTGTCATTAATCTTTGTAAGTAAAACAAAGCAGAACAACAGGATAAGGAGTCATAGAGGTGGAAATTTACTTTATAAAGAATGATCAGGATTGGCCTCTATAAGGCAATATTTAAATAAGAGGCTTGAATAAAGCAAGAAATTTATGTATTCCTTAGGAAAAGCATTTTAGACTAAGGAATAGTACATATAAAGGGCCTGAGGTAGAAACATGTGTAAAGATGAGTAAGTGGAATAGTGTGGCTGGAGAACAGTTGAGTGACAGGAAAAGCGAAAGACGAGGTAAGAGAGAGAGCAATGGGCCAGATCACGTAGGGCCTTACGGGCCACTCGAGGACTCTGAATTTTATTCTAAACGTGGGGGAAAGCCATTGGAGGTTTTGGATATAATCAGATTTGGGTTTTAATAGGTTCACTCTGACAGCCACGTGAAGAACATACTGGGTACGTATTGAGGGGAGGGAAATAGGGGCAGCAGGGAGACCATTTAGAAAACTGTAGCAGTAATCCAGGTAAGAAATGGTGGTGGCTTACACTCTGTTGATAGCAACGCGAGGGGTAAAATGTAAGAGGGATGTGTTTTAAAGGTAGTACTAATAGGAATGTTTGTGAGGTACAAAAGAAAAAGAGCAATCAAGGATAAGATCAAAATTTTTTTGTCATGACAACAGGTGAACAGGAAACAAACTACTAAGATTAAGAACACTGCAGAAAGAGAAAATTTGAATAGGAAAGATAAGAATTTAATTTTAGACCAGTTAAATTTGAATTGGCTATCCACTGAAAACTTCAAGAATGTAGTAGGATATATGGATCTGCAATTCAAGTGAAATACAAGAAATGAAGATATGAACTCCAAACAAGTGTCTTGTAGTATGTGTTGTTGATCAATGGGAAAATGTGGATGGTTCACTCAATACAGTCTACCAAAGTGAGTTAAACACATGTCAAAATGATGGCAAAATAATTCAGAACATGAAGTTAACTTTTACAATTGATTAGTTTCAAAGTTCCAAGGTGCTGACGGTAATAGCCCAGGCAATGTGATGTACAAAGAAAATAAGTTTGTCATTTCACAGATGCTTTCACTTCTGGTGGAGTGACGACAAGACAAAGAATATAATAGGAAACAAGCAATATGCAAGAATGTGCAGGATAGGAGGGGAAAACGGAGACGAAGAATTAGTGACAATAACCAGAAAGTGTGTAGGCCAGAAGGACAATGGTGGTGACATGACTAGAAAGCTAAATTATAAAACAAAACTTGCCCTTTTTCCCCAAAACTAATCACATTTAATAATTTCATTTCATTTTTATGAAGACTATTCCAAATATTAAACCATACTAATATCTCAGTTATGCAAAATAGTCAAAAAAAACATATTCCAGATAAGTGAATTTTTAAATGACTTGAGACTGGTATTTCTGGGCTTGGCCACACTGGTTGTTCTACTTGTCTGCTACTACACTCATGATGTAAACTTTTATGTACTGACAATATTACTACTTAATGTGTGATAAAAGCTATTTTCTTCTTTGGAGATAAGGTAGGTCAAGTCTGTTGACAAAGAATGACAGATACCCTAGCTAATTCCTGCTGTATGGTGTATGTTTAGATCAACACATATTAGCTGAATGTTTACTATACATTTAGCCCTATGTTAAGTAGTAAAAAATGAGGTAATAGTCTTTAAGTATTAAGTATTGAAATGATAATCTCTATCCTCAAGAAATAAACATATAACCAGATATATCAACAAATAGATAATATTGCAGTCTGAGAACTATCTGGGGTGGGGTGGATGTAGGACTTCAATTAACAAATGGTTTCTGAATGAACAGTTAATTTTTTAGAAGATTATTACTCTTTAATAAGGAATAAGGCCTCTTCCTTCAGTTTACAGTGACATTCAGAAGTGTACGGGAGGAGGGCTTTTTTTTTAGTAAGTGTACAAATAATTTCCCAGATGAGATTAAGGAATCTTATAATGGGTTTAGTTTGGAGGACAAAGATATAGCAATCAGGCAGCCCAGTATTTTTTTTTCCTTTCCTTCCTGTTTCAGACAGTCCAGAAATACCTGCATGAGGGTATACTGGTTCTAGGTCTCTAATAAAACTTTTCTTATTTATTTTGTGCCTTCTCAAAAGGTCCAAATTACCTGTTTTCCAATAAAAATCTAAAATTGGATATAAGGAATAAAGTGCAAACAAAATGACTTTGAGGTATCCCTGCAAATATCCATCACAATGCTCTTTATATTAAAAAAGAGAGAGGGAGCCCAGAGTATCTTTAAAAGCAAAAACTAAGAATACAAAAAGGAATATATGTATGTTTATGTATGACTGAAACATTACGCTGTACACTAGAAACTGACACAGCACTGTAAACCTATTACACTTCAATTAAAAAAGCAAAAATTTAGGAAGTCAAATAATGTCAGGGGCTATTAACGACAGGGAGGAAAGGAAACCTTTTACATCGTGAGAGTATAGAATGGTGCAGCCATTTGGAGAGTAATCTGGCAGTGTTTTCTGAAAGTAAGTATGTTCATACTCTATGGTCCTGCAATTCCATTCCTATGTGTATCCACTAGAGAATGTTAACTAAAATCTAAAGGGGACACATATGATGACAGTTCTACTGTATAAGCCATAAAACAAAATTTACTTGTTAAATAAAATTTAAGAATTTTTGTACAATGTAGGACACCATCATAAAAGAGAAGATACTTGCAAGTGCCCAAAACCACAAAGAATATCTGGAGTGGAACTACCCAACAGTGCATGAGTTCTATCCACATGTGACTGTTTAATTAATTTTGTATGTAACTAATTAAAAAGTCAATTCCTCAATTACAGTAGCCAATAGTTACTGTGCTGAACACCTACATGTGGCTAGTGGTCCCTGTACTGGGCAAAACAGAGTAACATTTCCATCACCACAGAAAGTTCTATTGGATATTTCCGATCCAGAATATACAAGGAATTCATGCAAATCATAAGGGGCGGGGGGCGGCCTATAGTAAAATAGGATAAGGATATATATAAGATAACATGCGTAAAAATACTCTCAAAAGTACTAATAAGAAAAATAAAAATGAAAACATTATATCACTAGTATACCATTCATACTAACCAAATCAAAGCTGGGCAATATCATCTTGGTAGGAATGTAAAGGCACAGGAATGATCGTTCACTGCTGGTGGGAGTGTAGACCGGTGCAGCCATTCCAGAAAGCAATCTAACACTTTTCAGTCAAATTAAATATATGTATTCTTTTTCTCAGAAAAGAAGGGAATAGGAACAGAAATTCCTATAAAAAGAAGGAAATGTTCCAATTTTTAAAAAGGGAGGAGGAGGGTAGCTCAGTGGTAAAGTGCACACTTAGCTGGGTTCAATCCCAGTACCTCCATTTAAAAAATAAGTAATTAATTAATTAACTTTTAAATAAACTGACCAAGGTTCTGCACATTAAAGAAAAAAATAAAAACAGAAACCAAAAATAGGGGAAAAGGAATAGAAATTTTGTAAGAGCAGTAGCATAAATGACCACCAAAGCCAAAGATCTAATTTTTAATCTAAGAAATGTCCATTAAAACTACAGTTGGGACCACAACCATGGTGAGTAGAGGAGAGTTAGGTCTGGTGACCGCCATGTCAGAAGAACGGGGATAGTGAAGATGGCCTGCTGGTCAGGTGATTGGTTACTTAAAAAAGGATTGAACAAATAAGTAAATATATTGAGGACTATGGGACTCATATTTTGGTTAGAGAATTACAAATATGAAAAAAAAAGGCCAGAATTGGAGTTCAGTATAAACTTGTGACTTTCAAATAAAAAGATGGATGCATGTGGGGATAGATATAAATGTCTATGTAGACATATATGTATATAAACAAGGAATACATATATATAAACATTTCTATACATACAAATAAAAATTTTTATATATTTCTATGTCTATTTCTAGCTTTACCCTTTACTAAGAGGGTGTCAAGACAAACACTATAAAAAAGCACACCAAGGCCCAGATCTCAGTTTGTAATTATCATTTTTCACTAACAGATAGCAGGGCTCCTTGGAGAAATGCCTCATTCCAAGGCTAGGATACCCTAAAGTAAAGGAAGAGCTCAAAGAATTACTAGGACATATCAAAAAGAGAAATCAGCTTCAAGGGGTTCACATGACCAATCCTGTGACAACATAGAGATCAAAATGCATGCTGGTAGCAATGGATTATAATCTATGAAATAAAATAGAAATCTATGAGCCATTACTAATATATGAATAAATGAATAAATAAAATTGTACAGGCAGAAAGAATGATGGAATTAGAAATCTTCTGGCAACCACTGCAGTAATATTTGATTAGACAAGAATCATCGAGGACACCAGAACTAGTAGGTGAACGTTAGATGAATAAGAGGCTATTTATGCAGCCTCACAAAACAGTTTTTAGTCAAGCATTAAGCATAAAATTTACTAAGATAAATCCGGAAGACACTAACCTAAGAAAATGACATAAGTCAGTATCAACAGTAATAGTACAAAGTGACACTGTATCAGCTGATACAAGTAGAGAACAGAGCATCATTCCTATGGAATTCATACCGAAGTACACAAACAGAATTTAATCACAAAAAACATTAAACCCAAATTGAGAGTAATTCTACATTAATTGGCTTGTGTTCTTAAAAAATATCAAAGTCATGAAGGTCAAGAAAATTAAGAAACTGATCCAGATTTAAGGAGTCTAAGAGACATGACTACTAAAGGCAACGTATCACTTACACTGAATCCAAGATCAGAAAGAACAAGGAATTATAAAGGACACTGCTAGGATAATCAGCAAAATGGGGGTCTAGGCACTGGATGGTAGAACTGTATGTCTATTTCCTGATTATATGCAAGAAGTATCCTTGTTTACAGGAAATTTACACTGGAATGTTTTAGGTATAACATATGCAATTATTCTCAAATGGCTAAGGAAATTTCATTTCTGTGTTTCAGTTATCCATGGTCAACCCCAATCCAAAAGTATTAAATGAAAAACTACAGAAAGAAACAATTCATTTGCACAGCATTCTGAGTAGTATGATGAAATCTCAAGCTGTCTGCTCCATCTAGCCTAGGATGTGAATCATCACTTTCTCCAGTGTATCCATGCTATCTATACTACCCACCCATTAGTGTAAGAAAAAACATAGTCTATACAGGTTTCAGTAT
The DNA here is from genome assembly GCF_036321535.1 of Camelus dromedarius. Lineage (NCBI taxonomy): Eukaryota > Metazoa > Chordata > Mammalia > Artiodactyla > Camelidae > Camelus > Camelus dromedarius. The sequence continues at coordinate 49,926,951 of NC_087450.1, forward strand.
TATCCAAGGTTTCAGGCCCCACTGGAGGTCTTAGAATAACCCACATAGATAATGGGGGCCTACTGTAAATATACATGCATATATATATATACACAAAAATACATAAAAACTCAGAAAGAGAATAGGGAAAATATGGTTAACTGGGAAATCTGAGTGAAGTTTAAGAGGAATAATTTTATTCTTGTAACTTTTATGTTAACATGTAATGGGTTTATTAATATTAAAATAAGTACTTTAAAACATTCTCTTTTAACTTATATTACAAAAAATTATTTTTTATTATAGTTGATTTACAATGTTGTTAAATTTCTGGTGTACAGCATAGTGATTGTTATACATATATATATATTCCTTTTCATATTACTTTTCATTATAGGTCATTACAAGGTATTGAATATAGCTCCCCATGCTATACAGGACTTTGTTGTTTATCTCTTTTATACATGGTAGTTAGTATCTACAAATTCTGAACTCACAATTTATCCCTCTGCACCCTCTTTACGCTTGGTAACCATAAGTTTGTTTTCTGTGTCTGTGAGTCTTTTTCTGTTTTGTAAATAAGCTCATTTGTATCCTTTTTTTTTTTTTTTCAAATTTCACATATAAGTGATATCATATGGTATTTTTCTTTCTCTTTCTGGCTTACTTCACTTAGTATGACAATCTCTGGGTCCATCAATGTAGCTGCAAATGGCATTATTTTATTTTTTATGGCTAAGTAGTATTCCTTTGTATAAATACACCACAATTTCTTCATCAGTCATCTGTCAGTGGACATCTAGGTTGCTTCCATGTCTTAGCTATTGTAAATAGTGCTGCTATGAACATTGCAGTGCATGTATCTTTTCCAGTTAGAGTTTCCTCTGGATATATGCCCAGGAGTGGGATTGTTGGATCATACAGTAAGTCTATTTTCTGTATTTTAAGGAATCTCCATACTGTTTTCCAAAATGGCTGCACCAAACTACATTCCCACCAACAGTGTAAGAGGGTTCCCCTTTTTTAAAAATTATTTCAAAATAAAGTTTTTAAAACTATAATGAGATTCATTTTATATCCAAATTAGTAAATATTTAAATGCCAAACAATATTGTTTTATGACGTTAATACTAAATCCTTTTCAATTTAAGTCAGCAATTAGAATGGTGTTCACAGTCAATATTATTCATCATTTTTTGGGAAATTTTAGCATATGTTATCAGAAAAGTAAATGAAATAAATGTAAAGATATGTTAAAATATGTCTTTTACTGATGACATTATTTTATAACTAGGAAGTAAAAAACTAGAAATAATTTGATACACTGACAAAACACAAAATATATAAAAATCCAACAGATTCTCTTTAATCCAAAAAAAAAGCACCAGTAAGTAGAAATAAAAAAAGACTGCATTTCAATAGTTAAAATAAATTTAACAAGAAATGTATAGGACCTACATAAATGAGATTGAAATCTTATTTAAAGACATAGTTCAAGATCTGACAAAAAGAAAAAAGAGTAGCAGTCTAGCCTGCTTTGGATCCTCTAAAAAGGCTTAAAAAGCTTCAATTTTCAAAGAAGAAATAATTCAATGCACAAAAATATCCACTTACAAAATATGGTATGTATTCAATGTAATTTTTATTAAAATACCAAAAGTTTTTCTTCCCTAAAAGTTGACAAAATGATCTTAAACTTTACCTGAAAGAATAAATACTGAGTAGAAGAATAAGAAATAATAATATGGGGGCAGGAGACTTGCCTTACTGGAAATCAGAACACATTATAAAAATATGAAAAAGAAACAGCATTTTATAGCAACAGATTAGTGGAACAGAAGAGAAAATCCAAAATCAGATTCCAGAACATGTAAGATTTAATATACTACAATGGTTGTAGTTGAATTCTATAGGAAAAGATTGGTTTAATAAACTTTCATGACAAAATTTGCCACTGATCTTTTAGAAAAAGTAAAATTGCATCCCTTTTTTACACCTCAGGTTAAAAAAAAAAAAATGACAGCCGGCAGCAGCATTCCAAGATGATTTGAACCAAGTGTCAGGCTAAGAAAATCTAGAAAGCTTGAACAAAATGCAAGATATATTTGTTTGACATTATCAGAGAACAATCAGAGCCAATAAAATTTCCAAAGCCAAAGTCCAAGAAAGCAGAAAAGAGAGAAAAGAAACCTGGCACTTGAGACAACTTTATCCAGAAGGGACAGTCAGCTGCCAAAAGCTATGACTGAGACTCTACAAAGCTGAGCAAAGCTTTTGGCAATTTCATGAAGCTGGGAAACCCTGAAGTTCAGTGTCTTCCATGAGGGCAGGGCCCCAGAAAGCTAAACAAAGGATTAGTGAAACAGAAGATACGTCAGTATAAAATATATAGACCGAAGCTCACAAAGTAGAAAATAAAGAAAATGCCATGAATGATTGTCAACAATGCTAATTACTAGAGAAATGCAAATCAAAACTACAATGAGGTATTACCTCACACCAGTCAGAATGATCATCAAAAAGTCTACACACAATAAATGCTGGCGAGAGTGTGCAGAAAAGGGAACCCTCCTACACTGTTAGTGGGAATATAGATTGGTGCAGCCAATACAGAAAACTGTATGGAGGTTCCTTAAAAAACTAAAAATAGAGTTACCATATAATTCAGTAATCTCACTCCTCGGCATATATCCCAAAAAGACAAAAATTCTAATTCAAAAAGATATATGCACCCCAATGTTCATAGCAGCACAATTTACAACAGCAAAGACATGGAAGCAACCTAAATGTCTACTGACAGATGAATGGATAAAGAAGTTGTGGTGTATTCACACACACACACACACACACATATACATATACACATACATGCAAATACATATATACAATGGAATATTACTCAGCCATATAAAAGAATGAAATATTGCCACCTGCAGCAACATGGATGGACCTAGAGATTACCATACTCAGTAAAGTCAGAGAAAGATAAATATCATATGGTATCACTTATATGTTGAATCCAAAAAAATGATACAAATGAACTTATTTATAAATCAGAAACAGACTCAAAGATACAGAAAACAAACTTATGGTTACCAACCGGGCATGTGGGGGGAGGGATAAATTAGGAATTTGGGATTAACTGATATGTATTATTATACATAAAATAGGCAAACAACAAGGACCTATTGTATAGCACAGGGAGCTAGATTCAATACCCTGTAATAACCTATAACAGAAAAGATAGATATATAGATGTGTGTATAACTGAATCACTTTGCTGTATACCTGAAATGCAAATCGACTACACTTCAATTAAAAAAAAAAAAAAAGAAAATGCCATCAGAGTATGTGACAAAGTGAAACTCTCTAACATAAGTGTACTTGGAATCCCATAAGGTAAGAAGAGAGATAATGGGCAAAAGAAATATTTAATGATGAGATATATATATGAGAATTTATTAAAACTAAAAAATTCTAGCTTAAAAATTCAAAAATACCAACCCCAAACAGGTAATAACAAGCTACAAACAAAAGTGTTCCAGGCACATCACAGAAAACCTTATTTAAAAAAAAAAAAAAAGAAAAAAAAACTTAAATCTGCCAAGGGAAAACCACTTAGAACTGACTTAACAAAAAAGATCAAAGTCTTAAGATAATGGAAAGGTATCTTTAAAAGTCTAAAAGAAAGTAACTTCCAGAATTCTAAAATTATATTAAAATTAAAATATTATAGTTAGAAAAAAACTATTCTAAAATTCTATATCCAAAGAAAACTCCTCTCAAAACTGAAGGCAAGATATATTTACAGGCAAAAATGAGACAATTCCTCATCATAAGGCATGTGTTAAAGGAAATATTAAGCAAGTTCTTCAGAAAGAAGTAAAAAGACACCAGAAGGAAACATGAAAATACAGAAAAAACAGAAGACCAAGTTAAATGGTAGACATATGGGTAAATATAATTATTTAAATCTATCAAATAATAAAACTATCAAAATAATATTTCATGATATTAAAATGTATGACAGCAATAACACAAAAAGAAAAGTGGTAAATGGAGTTAAGGTATTCTAAGACGCTATCATTGTTTAGGAAATAGGAAAAATAATTTAGACTCTACTAAATCAAGGATGCATGTAATAACCTCTGGGTAATCAACCATTAAAGGAATTGTGAAGTAATATATAACTAACAGAAACATGTGATAAAAATTAAACGGATTTTTTAATTCAAAAGAAAACAAGAAAAAACAGGAGAAATAGAAAACAAGTTGTAAGACAGTATATACAAACCAAACATATCTCTAACTACATAAATATCAATGGAATAAATATTCCATTTGAAAGAAAAATAGACTGGAGGGAAATAAATGGTGTATGACATACATACCTTAAGTAGAAAGACAAAGTAAGTTTGAAAGTAAAAGGTGTTAAAAACTGTAACATGAAAAATCAACCAAACGCTAACCCAATAAAAGCCAAAAACTGGCATAATATGAGGCAAAGACGGCATTAAGGCAAGAAACACTGCTCGAGGTAGAAAGAAGTCTTTTATAATGACTAAAGGCCGAACCACCAGGTAGGTGTAACAGTTCAAATGTGTATGCACCTAATCACGTATCTTCAAAATATATAAATCCTAACAGTAACTAAAAAGAGAAAGACAAATCCACTATTAAAGTGAGAGACTATATCACTCTCACCAACTAAAATAAAAATCTGAAGAAAATTGGTAAGGATAAAAAACACTCAAATAGCACAATTAACAAAAATGACCTAAACGACACATTTGGAACATTGCACCCAACCATCATTTAGTGCATAGTATTTACAAATGCACATATAAGATTAACACAATTGGTTACATGTGGTTTGAAAGACTAAATTATTCAAGTATGTTCTCTGAACACCATAAAATTAAGTTAGAAAGAAATTTTTAAAATAACTTGAAAGTACCCAAATGTTTGGAAATCAGTAACTTCTAAGTACTTCACTGTTCAAAAAAGAGATGGAAATTGGAAAACATTTTAAGCTGAATTAATATTGAAAATATAACTATCTCAAGAAGTTAAAAAAGATAGCAAATTAAATCCAAAGAAATTAAAACTAAGGAATAAAAAACAGAATTTAACAAAATAAAAATAAATATCCTCATCCAGCACCCAAATCCTGGTGTCTAATAAAACATTCTCAAATAAAAGAAACCAGAGCACTTTGGAGAAACGGCTGATTCTAGGGCTTGTGCAGGGGATATGTAAGATGTATCTGGAGCATCATTTAGTGCCAAAAAGCAAAATGTGTTCAAAAACAAAACAATGAGGTTAAGTAATAGGAAACAGAGAAGTCAACTGAAAGAGCCCCCAGTGGCCAAAGCTGGAACCATTTGAGCAATAAAGAACACAGGCTTGGATTACAATCTAAAGTGTGACATAAATACACATGAGTCCATAGTGATATAAATGATTAAAAAATTCAATGGGAGAGAGTAGACAAATATCTGGTACAGAAGAATCTCAACTAATTTATGTAGCTACTCCCTCTACAGAGACAGTGTGTAACTTTTCACCCATTTAAAGCATGAGACATGCATAGCAACTTCCTTCTAAAAAGTACAGCATGAAAAAGGGAACTACACAGAAGAAATCTGCTCAACACTACCTCAAGTAAAGTGAACGAGATTCACATAATTAGTCTCTTCATGTTAACAGCATGTACCTTTGATATAATGTGAGAATAACAACTTACCTCAGTAGTCTTCCTACCACTCATATTCCCTATGAGAAATAGCCAATATCAGAAAATATAAAAAAAGATATCACCATAGAACCTGCAATTATTTAAAAAATCGTAAGAGATTATAAACAAATTTATGCCAACAAATTTGAAAATCTGCAAAAAATGGGCAAAAATATTTATCAAATCTTACACAAGGAAACAGAAAATCTAGATGATCATGTTTTTTAGAACAGAGTCTCCATTTTTAAATTTTCCTACAAAGAAATCTTCAGGCCAAATGGCTTCACAGATGAATTCTTTCAAATACGTAAAAAAGTGTAACAAAATTTTAATAAAATCTTTCAGAGGATAGAAATAAAATATACTATCTAATTCAATTTAGGAGAATAATTTACCCTTTTCATCAAAACTTCTAAAGTTATTAGAAGAGAGAAAAGGTTTAGGCAAATCTCTCCAATGATTATAGAGACAAAAATCCAAAACTTAGAAAATTAAATGCAGAAGAAATACAAAAATGATAGCCCATCATTATTAATGAGTAGAACTTATTCCAGGAATGTAAGGCTGATTTACTATTTTAAAGTGAAACAATGAAATAAATCACAAAAGTAGGAAAAAAAATTACATGATCATATCAATAGAAGCAATCTGATGGAATTCTATACCCATTCATACTAAAAAGTGTTGCAAACTAGAAATAAAAAGAAACTTACTTGCTCTATTGAAGACTATATAAAGGCCACTTTTGCATTCATTATACTTAATCGTGAATTATCAAAGTTTTTCCCAAGATTGGGAATGACACAGGTTGCTCACAATCACTACTTCTATTACACATTATACAGAAATCAAGTATATTGAGCAAAAAAAAATTAAGATGTAACAGTAAAAAAGAAAATAAACTCATTTTTCAGAAGCAATTAATAGAAATTAATAAATGAACTTGGCAAGATCACTAGATACAAGATCAATATACAAAAGCAAAATGAACTAAAAATAGTATTTTAAAATTGTATCAATAATTTTTAAAAATTATATCAACAATAATTTTTAAATTGTATCAAATACCTAGGACTATGATTAAAGATTGCTATATTGAAAATAATGAAGTGTTTTAAAAGAATTCCAAAGAGCCTCAGTAAATGTTAAGAACACACTATATTCATGGTCAGGAAGACTCAAATTTTAAATCTATAAATCTATAAATGATCTACAGATTCAATGAAATCCCAGTGAAAGTTACAAAAGCACATTTTTGTAGAATATTAAAAAGCTAACTTTAAAATGTTCATGCAAAAGCATAGAAGAGCTAAGACCATCTTAAAAAACAGCAAAAAGGCTAGTAGATTTTTACTGGCAGATAGAGACAGCGTAAAGCTATTTGTAATTAAGAGTATGATACTGACTCGTTGTATGGTACTGTCAATGAAAGAAACAGAAAGTCCAGAATACCCAAGCATATATACATACTTTTATGGCCAACAGGATATGTCAGTGCAGTGGGGCAAGTATGGGCCTTTTCTATAAATGCTACTGGGCTAACTGGGTATCTATGTGTAAAAAAAAAAAAAAAAAAAGAATACTGACTCATTTCTCATACCTTATATAAAAATTAATTTTAACTGAATTATAGATTGAACTTGAAAGCAAATAAATTATTCTAGAAAACATTTTTCATGAACTTGGAGTATGTAAAGATTTATTCAATAGGATATAAAATGTACTAAACAAAAAGGAAAATAAATGTATAAACAACTAATTAGAGTTTCTGTTAATTGAAAAAAAAAAACTACCACAGAAAGAGTAAAAAAGCAAGCTACTAAGTGGAAAAGATAAACCTAGTAACTAATCCCTGGCATAAAAAAAAAAATGTTCATAGCAGCATTATTCCATATAGCCATAAACTAAAACAATTCAAATATCCATCAGCAGAATAGATAAGGAATCCCATATTCACACAGTGAAATACCATACAGCAAGAATAAATGAACTGCTGTACATAACTCAGATAAAACTCACAAACAAAATGTTAAGCAAGAGATATTGGATATAAAAAATGTATTATATGAATGTATTTGTATTAAGGTCAATGACCAACTAATTGAACTATAATGTTTAGGGACCCAGGTTAGGAGGTAGGAATACAAAAAGCAGCAGGAAGATGATTATCATAGGTATCAGGATAGCGATATGATAATGCAGGCTTAGTAATTAAGGGACAGGAATTGTTCTGAATGGCTGGTTGGTGATTTAATGGGTCTGTTCACTTTGTGATAATTAATACTGACTGTGAATATGCTTTCAATTTTTAAAAGTTTATTGAAATAATTAAATTCCACACAGAATAAGGCTTAAATGTAACACTTAGACAATAAAACTTTTGCAAAATAAAAAGGGGGGAAGGAAACTGGAAGAATACAATCCACGTGTTAGGGAGACTTTACATCTGGGAAACTCAGTTTCAAAAACAAAAGACAAATATGTTTAATTGTATAAAGAGTTAAAACTCTGTTATATCTTTTCCACACAAAATATTTGCAAATTGGATGATAAGTAAGGTATTAACATCTTACAATATAAAAACTACAAAAGTTAGAATTAGAAAATTCATAGAATAAATTTAGACTCAAACACATAAAAAGTTAAGATTCTCTAGTAATAAGGAAATTCAAATTAAAATAATAAATCACTTTATACCCCTCATACAGGCAAAAATGTTTAAAATGCTATAAAATCTACTAATGGTGATACAGGGAAAAGGTATTCTCAAAAATCATTCATTGATATTTCAGCTGTTTTTGAAAGCAATATGGTAACATCTGTTAAAATTAAAAATTCCTTTTTAACTTAGGGATCTCACTGCTAAAAAGTTACCCCTATGTAAGGATATACACTCACAGATGCGTATTGCAGCTATATTTAAGGTGGCAAAAACTAGAGATAAATGTTTATCAATAAAGAAGTTGCTAAAAACAGAATAAAAATATATCCATATATTTTAAAATTATGAATACATTTTAAAAAGTAAAAGAACTACATTACTTATCTTAGATTTCTAAGAGAAATGCTAGTGAGAAAAGCAAAATGCAGGAAATTATATGATTTTCCAAAAACAGAACAAAAATGTGTACATTGTATGTACATGCTAACATCATTAAATTCACTCATGCACTGAATTATATGCACATGGAGAAAATTTACGCTGTAAAGACCTTAGGGCAGGGATGGAGGAATTATATAAACAGAACTTACATTAATTGTCAAATTAAAATAGAAAAAGGAGAAAAGGAGGGGAATCCAAGCAAATGAAGGAAAAGAAAAAGTGCAGGAAATAACTATACTTTAAAGTTAATGACAAAATCATATTTATTCATTTATGTTACATTATTACATAAGGTACATGCATAATATCGCACATCCTCAAAAAATGCTACCCTCACTTTTAGGTACCTGAAATATCTTTTTCCTTAAAAAGGAAAAAAAAAAAGCTTAACAATTAGGAGAAGATAATCATGGAAAGATGAGCAGAAATAAAGCTAAAAGGAATTTAAACCATATAAGACTGAATGCCACTAGATGTCAGTAAAACCCTCCAAAAAATTATAGAAACTGTTTTTTTTTTTGTAACTGCTAGAAAAACTTGCTCTTTTACCTACAAGTTTTACCTCATAAAAAAATATTAGGTGTATAGATTACCAGGAATGAAGTTCCTTAAAAAACAGGTTGAAACCTTTATTAATAAAGGGATTAATATTGATATATATAATTCCCCTATTTCCTAAGTCATCTGTAACATTTTCACATTTTTTAAAACTCATGAATTATGCCCTCTGAAAAGATGACATTTAATATTTAATCAATATGCATTTATCTCGTATCTATTATGTACAAAATATGAAGGCAAACTGAAAGAATTTTATTTATTGAACCTTTAATCAAGTAGGCAAACAAAATGTAAATTAAATAGAATGTTTACAAATAAACTGGTAACAAACTAGTGTACAGTGGCACATCAACTACCTAGAACTCAGATAAAGTCATATGACTTAGAATCCCAAAACCAAATAAATGAATAAATAAGCCATTAGGCAGCTAAAATGTGTCATAAACATTTTCACTGAAACTCATACCTTACACATTACTAAGCAGCTTTACTACATCTATACACCCAAAGATCTAATGATTCTTATAATGTATTTAAGCTGTCCAGTTGTTCTTGTTATTACCTCAGAACTTAATATATCAAACAAATATTTTATCAAGTTCGGGCATCCTGCAGCTTACAAATTTGGACGTAATGGAGTTGGCTTGTCTCTGTCCAATGCTGATGGCCTCAGCAGGGACAATCAAATGGCTGGGGTCTTGAACTGTTGATAGGAATCATTATATATGGCTTGCCCATACGACTTGGGTTTCCTCCCAACCTGGATGCTGTGGCTGGATTTCTTGCATGACGGTCCAGGGCACCAGGTACAAATGTTTCAGGAAATAAGGTGAAAGCTGCATCACTGTTTATAGCCCAGCCTTGAAAGATCACATGGCATCACTTCTACCCTATGCTTTCTTTTTTTCTTTTTAATCTGTGTTTATCCGACATTAAAATTACATTTTTAACGTTGTTTATTTGAAAGGATACAATCATTAGATTTTGTTAAGACGGTCATTTCATATTTCAAGATAACAGATACAAAGATTTTGCAAGGTTAAGAGTTTTAATTTTCCAGTGTGCTTTAAAATTTACATATACTTAATATTTAATGATCAAGTTAGCATGAAATTTTTTTCTTATGTTCTACAATACCCTATGCTTTTATCAAAGCATTCGCAAGCCTGCCAAGATCCAAATGGTGAAGAATGGCAAGGTCACACTGGATAAAAGCATGTGAGATGGGAAATACTACTGTGACAATCTTTGGATAAACAATGTAACATAGCCTTCACTCTGGCTACAATTCACATCATTCTCATTTGCAGAATACATTACACCCTTCAAAGTTTCGATCCATTATGTCATCAGGACTTTTGGACCTCATTATCTAAGTCAAGTCCAAGTACAGATTAGGCTCCCAAGAAGTGGTTCCTCAAGTACAGATCCTCTTGATCTGAAGACCTATGAAACAAAGTGCCACGTTACCCCACACATTTTAACATAAAACTGTGGGATGAGCATAGAATAACTTCTGTAGGCACGCTCATCAACAGAAGGAGAACCAGGAGGCATACAGTAATTGTTTGGAAATCACTTTAGCCTAGCTAGATTCCTCAAGTTCATTAGGTATATTTTCAGTTTTCCAAATTATGGCAGTAACAATTTTGATAGGTTTCCAAAGATCTTCAGTCTCCCTTCCTCCAGCTTCCAACATTTTCCTCAGCTTCCTCAAAGTCCCCACTGATAGCCTCCTAGAGGCCTTCCAGGTTCTGCCCACTGCTCAGTCCAAAAGATATGGCAGCCTCTCACTTCCAGTACTAAAACCCATTCCAGTTATTATTTCAGCTTATTCCAAAGCCTAGAGATAAAAAATAATGGTATTATTATGATGTTCACAGATTCTGAGAGATAGAAATTTAGACAGTACAGAGCAGAGCTAGCCTCTCTGTGCTTCAAACGTCTGGGCTTTATATAGAGATATTCAAATGGTCACAGGCTGGAACTATCAAAAAAGTACCTAAACATTTCTTCTCCATGTGGCTTGGGTTTCCTCACAGCAAGGCAACCTCAGGTAACTGGATTTCTTACATGACAGCTCAGCACTAAGTACAAGTATTCCAGTGAACAAGCTAGAGGTGCACAGCCATGTATGGCCAAGCCTCAGATATCACACAGTTATCACTCCTCTCATTCTGTGAAGAAGAGAACGGGACAGGAGATAACACTGTGGCCATTTTTGGAAAATAAAATCATCTACAGCAATTTATCAAGAAATAAATGGTGAAGAAGACCAAAGTAATAATGTCAATCATGCATAATGATAAGAGTAAGAATTAACAGCTGCCACACATATCTTTGCTGCTTCTCAAAATCCTACTACAATAACAGGGAAAAATAAAAATAAAAAGATAAATCCAAAAGGACAAAAATATATCAGTAATGGAAACAGAAAATTAGTTGATACCTACTCAGCTGGGCAGATTTTGCTGCGAAATGACTGTGGAGAGAAGACACACTCTATCCTATTCCTCGAACGTTTGCCTGCCATCCCCACTCAAATTTCCCTCTCTTTCCTCTCCTAGGAAGGTAATAACTAGCCAAACTGCTCTGAAAACAGAATCCTGGTACAGGATGAGAGTCAATCATCTACTATCTGAAATAACATCTCCAAGGACATTCCTTACAGTGAGGTTTTATTTTTATGAAAGAAGTGAGTGGATGAGGCTCAAAAAAACAAAACAAAACGAAACAGGATTTACTGAGATTCTATATAGAAGAAATTAAACTAATGACTCCCTGCCCAACCCCAAATGCCTCGGTAATTCCTCTCCACTACTCAATAGAAGATACATTTATACTCTAAAGAGCAGTTCTCAAACTGTGGTGTGGGTACTACTTTACCAGTCAGTAAGGTAAGAACTATTTTCATAATAACAAAGATGTGGTTTGCCTTTTCCATTCTCATTCTCTCATGAGTATAGAATGGAGCTTCCCAAAAACTACATGACATGATACAGAATCAGGCTGAATGCAGAAGCAAATATGAGAATACAACTATCTTCTACTCAGACAGACATTAAAGAAACTTACAGAAATTTAAAATAATGCCATTATTCTCATTAAATTTTTTTGTTTTAGAAATATTTTCATAGGATTATGCTAATCTTAAAATTACAATATAAAATTAAAATATAATTAGATTTTTATTTCATAATGAATTTACTGTTTTTAAATCTTCTGTTTTTTAACATAGTGTATTTTGATAGATATAATCCACATAAACAAAAGCTTTTTGGGATCCTCAATAATTTCTAAGATTATAAAGGGAACTTGAGAACAAAAGTTTGTGATCCACACTCTAGAGAAACTATACCAGAAATAAGAGAGGTTCCTAATTTGGTAATGCCAGGGACAACAGAAGGCACGGGTAACATACTGTGCTCAAATTTTGGAGACAAAGTGAAATTCTATACATAGACTAGAATTCTACTTAGAACCGAATAATAAGAGTTTTGACCTGTTTCCTAATTTAGCTCCCAGACTGACAGTCTGGCTTATATTTACCAAGCAGTAGATGAGAGGATTATTAGCAGGGAAAACAGATCAGAGAGAAACCAACATAACGAAATGCTTTGCTCCTGAGATATCCCTCAGCTCATGAACGGAGAAGTTCCAGTCATTGCTTTAGTCCTCTCACTAATCAACGTAAGTGGACAAAAAAGTGTTTGAGGAAAATCTTAGAGAACAAAACCATCAGTGCAAAGAGTAAAACAAAACTTAAGAAAAAATAACTTTGCATCATTGAAATAAAATATGTCTATAAAAAATAACCACAAAGATATGAAAGATCCTTTCTCAGATGAGTATGTGGCTCCCCTAAAAGGATCTCACATGTATTCTGATGGCTCACAATCTAAGTATGAAGCATGTCCCAGGTGACTGAGAGAAAAGCTTTTCGTATGTTTGCCTTTACTCTTTTTCTCCTGCCATACTGTATCTTTAACCTTAGTTCATGAGTATGTAAGAGTCTTGTGAATACTTTCAATTATCTGACCCTGTGTAATTACTGCAATGTGTTAGGTCAAGTAGCTGAGAGTAGCTCTAACAGGTTGCTCAACTGGTTGAGTAAAATGTGGACTCAGTGGTATCCTACATTAAAACTGAGATGCCCAGAACTTTATTTGTATAACACAGGACAATGGTTCTCAAAGGGTGGTCCCCAGATAAGCAGCACCAGCGTTACTCAGAGATTGTTTAGAAGTAAAATTCTCAGGCCTCCTCCAGAGCTACTAAATCAGAAACTCTGGCAGTGGGACCCAGAAATCTGTGTTTTAACAAATCCTCCAGGAGATACGATACATGTAAAAGTTTGGAAACCCTCAATATAGAAGAAATTGAAAGTTACGGGGATATAATAATGTGACTGTATTTATTACATGATCTGTTCACTGATTCCCCAGGCCCCAAGGAGCATTCAAAGAACATTCTCTTCACAACTGACTTAAGAAATACACTGGGGTAAAGGTTCTGTAGTGACTATTATCAGCATGCCAGGAATGAAAGTGAAATATGCTGCCTTTATTACGGACTCATTATAATCATTAAGAATGATGGGAATTTGTTGAGGAGAGGTAGCCAAGATGTCAGGGTAGGAAGACATTGAATTAACCTCCTCCGATAGACACACCATAATTATACCTATTTACAGGAGCAACTATCTATGACAGCAACCTGAAAACTAGCAGAAAATATTTTCAACAATAAAAGACATTTAAATAGAAACATAATGATACAGGTAGGAGGAGTGGAAACATGGTATAGTCAGGATCCACAGCCCCAGGTTAACAACCCAAAACAAGAGGAGTATTACAATTGTAGAGGTCTTACCCAAGGAGTGAGGTGTCCGAGCCCATACTGGGCTCCCTGGCACAAGGGTCTTGCACAGGGAAAATGAGACCCCAGAATGACTTTGATGACCAGCAGGGTTTTTGTTCAGGAGAGCCAGAGAGCTATAGGAAACAGAGATTTGATGCTTAAAAGGCACATGCAAATTCTTACACACTGAGTCCCAGCACAGAGGCAGTGATCTGAAAGGACTCATTTGTCTATCTTGGAGAGCCTCCAGAGACAGGAGGCAACAGGGACTTCCCCTGGGGACACAGCAGGTTTGGAGCACCTCCTGCACCACAGGACTCTGGTGTGGGCAAGCACCATTTTGGTTCTTCCCTCTAGCCTATTAGTGCTGGGCGCTTACCTGCTCATCAGCAGGCTGCACAAAACCGGAGCTCCCACACCCCGCCACAGCCAGAACACTCCAGGATCCAGCCCCAGCTACCAGCAAGCACGCACCAGCCCCAAACCCCCCAGGCAATACAGAAAGCTCTGTAAGGACCAAGCCCTGACCTCCAGCAGGTGTGCACCAGCCCCAAACTGTCCCAGGCCACATATACAGTGTAGAAACGTGACCCTATTATCTTGTGGACCAGCTCCAACCCTAAGCTCCTTCAGGCCACAGAGCCAACTATGTAGGAAGCCTACTCCATACTCTAGCAGGCTCACAGCCACATGATGCATAGCCTTGCAGTCAAACAAGAGGGGCCGATACCACTACCACAACACCAACAGTAGTTGGCCCTGCCAAAATAGAAGGGCCCATGCAGGACACACAGGGAGCACCCTTAGAACATATAGCTCTGGTGACCAGAGCAGAGCATGCTGCTGGGCCCCACAGGACATCTGCTACATAAGACTACTTCTCCAAGACTGGGAAACATAACAGACCTACCAAATACATAGAAATAAACATATTCCTAGAATGACATAAATAACCAAAACTGACTTCAGAAAACCTCTATCACAAACAAGCAAAAAAAAAAAAAAAAAAAAAAAACAATGTAGTAGTAGTAAATGACAATTTTCTCACAAAGGAAAGTCCATGCCCATCCAGCCATCCAGCTTTACTGGTGAATTCTGTCAAATTTTAAAGCAAGAAATACTACCAACCCTATATAAAATTTTTTGCACAATAGAGGAGACATTTCCCATTAGGTTACCCTAATGACAAATATGGACTAGACATCACAAGAAAACCTACAGACCAATATTCCTCATTAACAAAATTCCTTAAAAAATATAATCATCTGTCTGCATATTTAGTCTATTTATTGCATTTAGCTAGGTTTTCATCTGGGCAAATGAGTTTTCTGATTTTAATTGGCTCCCCTTTATAGTTTCTAGTTCCTTTTTACAGTAATTTGTATTTCTATCAATAAACTCTCTTAATTCCTCGTGTTTTTTATATTTTTATCATCTCCGTTCTGAACTCGGATTCTGGTATACTGTAGAGATTTATTTCATTTTTTCTTCTTCAAGGGGATTTCTCTCGTTCTCTTAATTTCAAGTGGTTCCTCTGCTTCTTCATTTTACTTGTATTTCTCTGACTATAAAGTTAGGAGTAACAACTGTCCATTGCAGTCTTGAAAGACTGTTTTATGTGGGAGCATCCTTGTGTAGCCAGCGTGTGTCTAGTATTTCCCTTGCAAGGCTGTTTTTATCATGGATGGCTGCCGCATCTTTCCTCTTTGTGTGCTGCCTGTTATCCCCTTGATAGGGGGTGCGATTAGTGTTGACGTGACCAGAACCTACACTGGGTGTTGAGTGGGACCTCTTGTTTGCTCTGTGGTTGTCACAGCCCTGTCAGAGGCTGGGTCTGCTTCCCAGTTGTTGGAGTAGAAGCTCCCAGATCCGTTTCTGTGTGAGGGTGGCAGGACTGGAGTGCTTCTGCTAGGTGAAAAGCCACTGAGTATTCCTCTGTAGATGTCCACCTGGATGTGCCCTCTGTGGTGTCACCTGTCACCAGCTGTGCATGCTCACAAAGTACACTGTCACTAGTGCTGCCCTCAGCCACGGGAATGCAGGTGGCCTGCTCTGGTGTTCCTCAGGCACTGTGCTCACAAAGCACCAGGGCAGACCTGTTGAAGTCAGGTGCCAGGACCTGCTGCAGTCACACACAGCCACAAACCAAACCTGGATCCACCCTGGGCTACAGGGTCAGCCCAGACCCCAGCCCTGCCTCCACACACCCACTGTTAACACTGGACCTGCCCCAGCTGCACACAAATATCCTGCTTGTATGTCCTGCATGTGTGGAGTTTACAAACGTTAATGGTGGCATATATCCACCAAAGCCACCTGGAACAACTCAAATTTCAGTCCCATTTCTGAAGCTGTGTGGCCCCACCTCTATTCAGAAGCAACCTGTCAGCGACTGCACCCTTCCAGAGCAAGCCGAGGAGACTCCATGACAGAGTCCTATTTCTCCTTTCACTAGTGTGGGTTAATGGGGCTTTCATGGCAAGGCCACCCCTCCATAAGCACTGAGGAGGCGGCTACTATGGCAAGGTCCTAACCCTCCCTTAGTACACATGCCAATGGGGTTTTTCATGGCAAACCTGGGCTCCTTTGCACACACTGCCAGCCTCAGCCCTTACCTCACTCCAGCCAGCCACCTCAAGCTGTATCCTCAAAGCAAATCTCAGTACCCTCCCCAGGTCTGTCCTCTGAAGCCTGAGCTTCAGCTCCCAGCGCTGGCACGCATCAGCAGCTCGCTGCTCCGGCTGGGACTGCGCAGGCCCCCTCGCTGGCTTCTCTTCTGTCTGTCTGCTGCCAAGTTGTTTCTGGGCTCTCCTCTGAGCCTCTCCTGCTCCCCTCTGTCCTGGCTGATCTCCCTACTGGTGAAGGGGCTTCCCAGGGCGAGGGCACTTTCCCTCCTTCGTCATTCCCTATCCAGGGCACAAGCCCCATCCTTTTTTGGTCTTACACAGTTCTGTGAAGATTTTTCTTGTAGCTCCATCATACAAGATCTTCCACCAGAGTTCAGAAGGTATTCATTCTGTGAGAACTACTTCACATGTAGACGTAATTTTTACATATCTGTGGGAGAGAGTGAGCTCTGGATCCTTCTATTCCACCATCTTGAACTTCTCCCAACCAGTAGTTGGCAATATTCTATTACTGAACTGTGTAGTGGTTACATGGGTGTTCAATCAGAAACAAACCCTCCAGCTGTACCCTTTTGTAGTCCATACTTTTTTATGCTACATACAAAAATAATAAAGGTTTAAAAATGCATTGCACCAATAGCTAATGATGACGTGCATAGAATGCTCTAGGCTAAGGTTGCTATTTTCCCCTTTCTAGGTTTTTCTTTAACGTTGATGTTTGATATTTCATTTCCATTAATTTTAATTTTGAAATCCCTGCAATAGACACCAGAATTATCACATTTCTCTTTTCTTCTTTTAATAGTCTCAACAGATAACTTACTGAATTCATAAGTTATACATAACCTTCACATATGTAATTTTCAAACAGCCTGAGATTTCACTTGTCATAAAAGTCACCTTTTAAAGTATACAACTCAGTGGGTTTCAGTATATTCAGAGTTGTGCGATCACTAATCACGAATTAACTTAAGAACATTTTTCATCACCCAAAAGAGAAGCTCTATACCCATCAGCAGTCACAATATGCACATGGCGTGTTATTGTTAAAACACACACATGCACATATACTGTTTAATTTAGGGAAGTAACACTTAAAATTATTTCATTGTGAAAAAATTTAACTCAAAAATAATTTCCTTTGGGTGTACACAAATAAAATTCAGCAACAATATTTAAGAACGTTTTCTAAGTGATATTAGAGTTCAACACTCTTAGTAAAATCAGAAAAACTTAGGTTAGTTAATAAACACAGATGAAAAAGGAAACATTTAAAAACAGACACTGAAATTTAACCAACTCGGCATTTCATACAGAAGAACTTAGAATCAAAGTGATCATGCCAGGAAAATACAAATGGCTAAATAATTTGTCTTCATATAACAGTTACTGATCTGAGAGTTTTTATTTTGTATTGATATATACCCTTGAAAATGCATGATGTGACTATTCTTAAAAAACAAGTATCAGTAATCATAATTATTTTTATAATGAATCAAACCATTTTTATAAAACCACTTTCACATAAGTTTGAAAAATCTCTTTAATTTATATGAATAAAGCAACACTGGAAATAAAAATAAGTAAAATTAAATAATCCTTAACTTTGAATATTTTATTCTAAGAAATTAAAATGTTCTACTGCTCTCCAAATTTTTCACCAATAGTCTGTTGCCAACATTTATGAAATAATAGATTCTACTAACTTAAATACAAGTGTTTTAGGGCAGAAAAAAGCATTCTACTATTGACTATTACTAGCTGCATAATATGAAACTTTATCCTATGAAAATACAAATCCTAAGATAAATATGCTTTTGTTTTTATTCAAAAGTACTCTGAATAAAACTATTACTATAAATCCTCCATGTTGTAATTTTGCAGTATAATAAAATACCTTAATATAGGGCAAAAATGATGTACTTTCAGGAAAAAAACGAATTATTTATCTTAACAGAAGGACACCTAATTTTAATCATCTTTTCAGCTACTGTAGTGGCCTTCTAAATGTCTGCTGAAAACTCTGGGCACACAAGTACTTTGTGAATCAATTAAGAATTAACTGAAATGTAGACTTGAAAAAACATCATTTTCTGTAGTTTTTATTAATTTAAATATCATAAATAAATTTGTGGAGTTAATCTATTTCTAGTCATTTCCAAACATAAAATATTATACATGAAGACGTAAGTTAAAAGAACTCTGAAAAACTAAAGGGGTATGTAGCCCTTCCTGATTAAACTGGTACCAAAAAAAAAAAATCATTATTACTTTATCTTACTTTCATATTCAGATTTATTTTTTAAACTAACCAAATCATTAACTTTGCCATATCTTACAGTACCAAAACAAAACAACAAAAGCAACTCAGTGATACAGCAGTCATAGTAGTTGTGTAAGTGAATTACTTTTCCAAATGAAGCAATTGTAGAAAATACTCTTCAAAATCTGGTGAGGTTTTGGGGAAGATGACACAAAACTATTCAAGGAAATTAGATTACAAGAAGTAAATGTTAAATTTCCTGTGCTAAAGTAACCAAAAATTAGGTATTAACTCATAATATAAAAATATACATGATGTTTCCCTGCCTTGGATAAACTAACTTTCAGGATATCAAATTTAAACTCAAATACATTCATAAACAGTGTTTCTGGAAATTATTTCCCAGCCTCAAAAAATAACAGTATCAACACAGACTCAATATACATGTACAAATGATTAACTTTATTGTCCCTAGTCAGCTTAGGAAATTTAAATCTTCCCCCAAATTATTTAAATCACTAGTTTTCAAAACTATTTGACTAAAACTGACCCCTAAGTACACTTAGATAATCTTATGGTTCTATCTTTGCACCAAAATAATACTCTGAATTTGCTCAATGTTTACTTTTACTTGCAAAATGAATTCCAATTCACAGGTAAATGCTCTGACAATATCTATCCCCCAACCACTATATAGTAATGTTCCTTAATGTCACAAATGTCCACAACTAAGTAATAAACCAAAAATACAAAACCAAATTAAAAACAGACATGTCTAGAGGAGTGTGTGGTAAAGCTCAGAAGTAGAGCACATACTTCATATGCATGGGGTCCTGGGTTCAATCCCCAGTGTCTCCATTAAAGAGGGGGAAAAAAAAGAACTATAAAATAAAATGAAAGAAAGAAAAACACCATAGTATGAACTAAAGAGATGTAAAGATGAGATTAAGTCTGACCTCTCTTCTATATCCTTTTGATAAATGTTAGTCATAAAAGCACCTACCTGTATTTTCCAAGGACTATGGTTATGTAACATTAACTCTATGTATTATCCACTGACTGCAATTATAACCCTACAAAGTAGCAACTGAAACAAAGGCTTTAGTCAGAAAAGACAGCTGAAAAACACTGAAGGTAAAGGTAAAATGGTATAATCTAATGACTGAAAGCACATGCAAAGAATTATTTATCAAATAAAATGTTTAAGATAATTTAGGGGTGAATCACATTTCCTAATTAATCTTTTTGAAATCAAATAATCACACAATTCTTGGTCACATAATTTCTCTAACATTCTAATCACTGTCTCCTGGGAAAATAATTTGAACACTCTAGATTATTTTAACATGCTTTAATATTAGAAGTTGTTCTATGCTTACCACTTTTGTAATATATCTGGAGCATCTAAAAACAGTCATTACTGTGTATCCTATGTATCATTTGTTGCCAAACTGATGCATAAACAACCTGAACTTTCATCTCTCTCTACTGAAAGAAAAGCAAAAATTAAGTATGTTGGAATATAATTTTCAGATCATTGTGAGTTTTAGTAATAGTTATTCAAGATTTTGAAAAATTCCTACTATAAACAGAATTTTTATTTAACAAGTCCTAAAAGCCCCAATATAAAAAGTAAAAGAAAAAAATACAGTACAAATTATACATATAACATATATATATATATAAAATTATACATACATAACAATTTAAAATAGCTTTTCTTAAACAATATATATAATCACTGTGGAAAAAACACATACAGCTTATTCTAGTATTTATTTAGAACATAAATCCTATCTTCAAAATAGAAATTTAACCATTAATCTACCATTACACTGCAAACATGGTGTGTGCATATGTATACGTTGTTCTAAATATTTGTTTCTTACACAGCTGCATCAGAAATTAAGTTTCTATTTTGCAGTATTTTCAAAATATAGTAGCTTTATTATGATGATTACTGGCTTTTCTAAAAGGGAGCATTTACTATGCACCAGGTACTAGTGAAAATGCTTTACATGTTTTACTTAATCCTCACAATGGAGTAGTTATTATGATGATCTCCATTTTACAGATGAAGAAACTGAGGAAGAGATCACCTAAAAAGCTTACCAACAGTTTCAGTTAATAAAGAAGAAAGCAGGAATTCAAACTCAGGGAGTAGAGCCTCAGTGCTCATACTTTAAACTACCATGCTAGATCTAATAAGTATCACTACAGTATTTTCAAAGTTCAGGCCTACAATTTGTATGCCTGTCAGCCACTCCCCTCTGGATGTCTAGACATTGTCTCAAATTTTTAAATATCAGGCAAAACTTTTGTCTAAAATTGGACTGCCATTCCAGACTTATTTCAAAGGTACCTTCCAGTTAAATAAACTGTACAAGGTAGCACATAAACATCAAGCACTTCCTCATTACCAGAGTAACTAGATATTTTTTGCTTTTTTAAAGGATTGTTGCATCTCTAGTTCCCACGTGATCTATTCAAGAATAAATAAGCAAGTAATCAATCAATTGCAACAATAAAAAAACCTGGAAAAAAGACTAGTCATTTTTATCTCAGAGAAAACAGTCTGCAAATAAAAAAAAAATAACTTAAAATTTATTTACTGATATGTTAGTAGGCTGAATCTATGAGAAAGTTAAGCCAGTTTTCTAAATATAAGAGGCAGCAACTTCTACAACTAAAACAATACCTGGGAAAGAAATGTGTTATATGTCTAGGCAAGTTTTAACACAATGTCTTTTACTCTGAATTAAGTTAAGCACAGGATTACTGGGACTCGTTATACATATCCTGGACTCCAAATTCAGGACAGATTTTTCACACATGAAATCCAGAATTATTTTTTCTGTCACAAATTTAGAAAGCCATCCACAATACTCTCTAGAATAGTGGTTCTTGGCTGTACATTAGAATCAACTGGGAAGTTTTAAAACCCTAATGGCGAGGCAACTACCTGACCAATTAAAACAAGCTCCAAAAGTAAGACCCAGGTATCAGAATTTTTTTTTAAACTTCCTTTCTTAATGCTAATGCAAAGCCTAGGTTGAAAAGCACTGATGTTAGAGCCCCTCTGCTAACATTTTTCATAGGCAAGAGAGTTTCAATTACTGATATCTTCAAACAAAAACTACTAAAAGTATTTTGCTCTAAACTCAGAGCACCTGCAGGCAATAATAGCAGCAAACAGAAGTGGTCACCACTGCCCTTGGACAAGTAATACAGGTGGAAGGAGCTTGAATGGTACTGAAAGCAATTAAACCAGTTTTTTTATGTTGTTTTCTTATTTTGTTTTGTTTTAAAACAATGATTATAGCAAGTTTATCAGGCTAAGTCCATGAAACCACGTTTTCTTTTATTTGTCTCACCAAAGTTACGATTTTTTCTTAAACAGGACTTCACATTTTTTTTTAGAAGTATAATTTCATGTTTGGTTCTCTAACTCCTTTTGTAACTGCGATTTTCACTTTAATTCACTTATTGATTCACTGTGTGCTAAGAAATGCAGGAGGTGGGCTAGAGGTGGGGACCAAAAGTGGGATCTTAAAGAATTTGATGGGAAAAACAAAGGTAGAATATACACAGGTAAAGGAATAATAAAAGATTTATGTGCCAAAATGTACTTCCTGTTTGGGCAAGTCTAAATTATTGATTCTGTATTGGTAAAACTACTTGCCCAAGGATATAAGACACATTCATCACTAATGTTTTTGTTTTTGTTTTAGATAAATGAGGTGTGTTGCTCATCAACAGTCTCTCTCCTTGTCTTTAAAGCAGTTCAGAATTCAGACAAAGAAGTAGGATACTAGTTACCAGGCTCCATTTAAAACCTTAATACCAACCTACTTTATAGAGTTCTGGTAAGCTGTAAGTGAGATAATACATATAAAACTCTGCACAGTACCTGGAACTTGGTAAGCACTCTACCATAATTGCTACTACAAGAAAAGATAAGGGAAAAGGCCGATTTTAAAGCATTTATCAATTCACTATAAAACATCTAATATGAATTCAAATGAAATACTCTTTCTAAAATACAATCAATGAAAACAAGACACCTCCATTCACTGAAAGAATATAACCTGGTATGATACTAGTTACAATATGGAATAATATACAAATAGTCAGAACAAACAGTCATTAAGCAGGGAACATTCTTCACAGTCTATAAAATCCTCAGTAACTAATCCATATCAAAAATGAATTATCATGTGAATAAGCAAAATCAGACAATAGTCTAGCACATAAAATGTTAAATTTAAAAAATATTTTAGAGTCATTTTGATGTCTAAAGGTTTTAAGATAAAATATGCTGGAATCAGTTCATTCTGTAAGTTTAACTGCATTAACAATGTGCTAGAAGCACACTCAAAAAACCTAAAGATATATTTGATCTGATAAGAACCATAATATATAATAGAAAATTAATTCTTCAAAATGAGCCCAGGAAGCTCTCTAATAGTAGCAAGATCAACCTGAGATCTATGCGCCTTTAGGAGTTTTGTGAAACCCTTGAAATTATTTGTAAAATGTCATGCATGCACACATGTTTCAAATCCTTTACTTTCATTACATTTTCAAAAGTCACTCTCAAAAAAGGTAAATATAGTGAAGCATCATTTTATAATTCAAGTGATCACTTTCAGTTACCCGTTTATTCAGATTTTCTAGTAAAATCTTGCAGGATATTCTCAACTTAAATAATTTCAGTAAATAACAAACTTTTAAAGAATCAAGAATAGAATCTACAAAAACAAAACTTTTAAAAAATGGCTACTTACCTTTTATGTCTTCTAATATAATTTTTTCATTAGCATGCGATGCTTTTTCTGCTGTACTCGAGTCCACTGTGTTATTTTCCTGTATTCCTTCAGTTAGTAGTTTTCCAAAAATGTTTTCAATGCAATTGAAGTTATTCTTCAAACAATTAAGTACTTCCAAAAATGAAGCTTCTGCACATGTATCAGATGTAATGGTACTTTGAGAATTATGTTTTCCACCTTCAATCTTCTTCCTCAGTGTTAAATTTCTAGAATGTAATCTTTTACTAATATGGCTTTTCCTTAAGAGGTTCTTATAGACATCTTTCCTCTTCATAGTTTTCTGATTTTTTAGTTTTTGCTTCTCAGTGCATACACAATTTATAGTTTCTCTTTTGTAATAATTTTGATGTAACAATGGGCAAATAGGTTTACTCTTTAATTTATATTGGATTTTAGTAGATCCAGTAGCAGTAACTGCATCAAGATCATCTGAATCTTTAGAATATATTGCAAGACCATATGCAACTAACATATCTGCCAAATTGTTTTTCTCATGAATGACATCTACCTTCAGTTTTGCTTCAAAATTGCATTCCCTAAACTGAAAAACTAAGCCTGGTTTACTCAGGAGATCTTGAAAAAAAATTCTGGCTTCTTCGTTCCAATGTTTCCCTTTCGCAGGTAAGATACCATGTAAGATACAAGGGTAACTTAGCCTTGGCAAATTCAAAAGTTCCTCAGGAACAACTTTAAGATATTTTATATCTGAATAAGATATATAAACAGAAAATCCATAGTCAATCAATACAAGAAGTAAAGACTGATCAGAGACTTCAGAAATTTCTACTCTATTCCACTGATCTTCCAATTCATATTTGAACAAACAACTAGAACCAGGAATTATGTGCTCCTGAGGCACTGTTTGTAAGTTTTCTGGTAGATCAGAGAGCAACATATAGACAGATTTCATTGCGTCAAAGAAATCTTCTAACTGAACACAGAAGTCTGATGGATCAGAAATAGCAGTGGCAATACCAGAATATTGCCTACCATTTTGCAGTTGTGCCCAAGTAAATGATCTTATTGTACATGATGACACAGGAGTCATAGATTCAACGCTGAAAATAATTTCTGAAGATCTAAGTTTGTTCTCTTCTAAATGAACTGTATTTAAATTTAAATGTTCCAAAAGTAATAGGCCATCTATCAAAATTTCCACTTCCCAGGCAAAGTCTAAATGTTTCAGAAAAAGAATGTCTATTTCCAAATGAACAAATAAACACACAATGGACTCAAATGTCATGTTCCTAAAATTTTCAAACCAAATCCATTTACAAGGCACAGCTTGTCTCGGAATATTTCTTATTTCCTTACTAAGCACCTTGGTATTACATAAAGGCACTATTTCATACCTACCACAGTCTACTAAAAAAACAAGCACTTTCTCATCAACACACTTTTTTTCTACTTTTGATCGATACCACTTCGAAGTTTTTTTAGATTTTGCCAAGCATTCTAAGCCTTTTTCAATATTTTCCATTGATAAAAAAGAGGGCTTTTTTACTTCTTCAGTAATTAATCCTGTTAAATCTAACAAAATCTTTTTATTTTTAGATAATGTCACATAAAATGTCCCACTTTTTGAAACATACAGTATTTCAGCCCTTTCAAGTTGTCCAGGTTTTAACTCTTCAAAAGGAATATTAACCAACTGTTGGTAGGATGGCTGAAGGATCACAGAACCTTCATATTCATTTGATCGTCCTTTCTTCATTTCATTATCAACAGGGCTCACCTTTTGAGAGACAACCTGAGGCATTTGCAATACTGTTTTCTGCAGATTTGAACATGCTGTCCATTTCAGTAGTTCATTAAGGACACATTTTTCATCACAAATTATATTTACTTCCCATTTCTGCTCATGCTTTTTCAAAAACTCACAAGAAACCGTTTTGTTACTTAGTGTTGAAGTAAAATAATCCACAGTTTTGCTGTCCCATATTTCATCAGGCTCATTCCACTTTACTCCACTGAGGAAACAATGGACTCCTAGCTGAGGAATAGTTAAGAATTCCTTCTTAATTTCATAAATTTTAGATGAGTTTACTACTGCAATGTTACCATAGTCAATAAATTCCACTTCAAAAGAATTCCCTGGCAAAATTTTCTTAATAACTGCTCTGTAAATGGCATTGTCACCAGAGTATTCTGCAACTACCAGATCCTCCACCATCAGTTTAACTGAGTTTCTCTCTTTCACCATATTAGTGCTTCTCTCATTTAGAGCACTGCCAAGTCTGATGATTACATTTTCATTCTTGGCAAGTTGAATATGGAAACTTGCTGGATTACTGATATTAGAAACATATCCTTTAACTTTGGTATTCAAGTAAATTTGGAGTTGAGGAAGATCTTTGATCTGTGGTCTAGAAAGATTATATGAGTTTTGTGAGGCTGCTTGATTTAATTCTCTGGTAAAAGGCTGTAATACAATCCTTACTGATTTCTGGCCCACATCACTTTTATCAAGAATATGTTCAAATCCAGGGACAATTTTTACACCTTTATTTTTAAGTCCATCTTTCAAAGACTTCTTCACCATCTTTTTTGACATAGGTTCAATTTTATAACAAACTGATGGCTTCAGAAGTCTGGCGTATATACTTTTGGGGTTCATTAATTGATCTATTTTGTTTTCAGAGTATGTTACTAGACTAGTTTTATTTATCAAAGCATGGTGATGGTTGTTTCCTACTTTGCCTTTCAAGGAAATAGCAAGTCTCTTATTCTCATTTATTTTAGGACCCTTTTCCACACTGTGTGCTTGGTCACAATTTTTTTTCCCATAAGCATGAAGCAACATTTTAATTTGCTGATTTATATGTTGATACCCATCATACAGCTCTACACCAAGCTGGCCATCTGGCTCCCTCGACAGTATTATTGCCCTTAATGGTTTTCCCAAAAAATTAGCTTCAAACCAGCTATTGATTTCTGCTGGAATATCTACATCTCTAAGACCTGACAAATAACATTTAATAGCTTGCATAGGTGTAAACAGCAACTCTGGAAATCCATCTGAAATAGGCCTCAACAAACTTTCTTCTACTAATTGCTTATTTCCAAAGTCCACAAAATACACCAGAAAGTCAGATAATGAATCTGTCGGCATTGCTAAAGCTCTATAGAAGAGACCATTCTCTACATACTTAGATATGCACAATCTCATTTTAGTAAAATCGTATTTGGGGAAATCATTGAGGTTACAAATCTCTGTGATTTTTGTTTCTATCATCTCTAGGTTTTTATTATTTCTACTAAGTTGGCAATAAAAATTTTCGGGACTATATATGTGACATACATATATTTCTTCCTCACTTCCAATTTCAATATTGAAGGAAGAATAACAGTAACTGTAAAGACTAACTGAAGATGGGAATGGCCTTGATAATGTACTATACTGTGCAGAGCCATGACTAATAAGAAATTCTTTTGCACTAGTAAATCGAGATTGTAAATCCACTAAGTTACACAAATAGTTTGGATGTATAAGAACTAAAGCATAGATGACACAAGTCAATAACCCTCTAGATGAAGAAATAAAATTCCCAAAGTCTCTGCATGCTTCTCTTGTCCAACTGAAGGATTTACAACTAATGGGTTCAACTAAATGGTTAAGACTACATCTGAAGGCCTGGCGTTCTAAAAAAAGAAAATGTGGGTTAATAGCACAAAGATCTTTAATTAAAACTCTTCCCTGGTAACCATAATCAACAAATATTACGTCAAATTCTTTTTTTGACACTTGAGTCAAAACAGCAGCTCTATACCACTTTCCATCTTTAGAATACTTAGCAACACAAGCAACCTGCCCAATCTGATAAGGATCAGAATGAGTAGTATAATAATTCTGAATTTGTTCCATTAGTAATTTTAAGTCTTCTAACTTACATTGGAGCTGGCATGAGAAGTTACCTGGGCCATAATAATAGGAACACTTAACTTCAAGGACTGTTCCTGGTTTAAACATATATTCTTTATAAAGTTGTGGTGACTCAGGTCCCACAGACAAGCTGAAAGGATTTTTTAAATCTGAGAAATTAACAGCTGGGGAGTTTAACAAAGACAAGTTATTTTCTTTTAACTTACTTAAATGGTACTTTTTAGGTTCAGTCCTTCCAAGAAGGGCAGATCTGACTTTCTTAAAATTAACTTTGTGTTTAGATTTTAAATTTAACACTGCATTTTCACTTACAGATTTTGGACAACATTCTGGCTCTACTTCCCAATATTCTGCATATCCAGATTGTAACATAAGAGAGACAACATCAATATTTTCTGAGGCTTCAATATTCTGAATATTTACAGTATACCTGTCATCTTTTTTTGCTATAACTTGAAGCAAAATTGCTTTTTTCAAGACAATTTTTTTAAAATAATCAATTGCTGCCTTTACCCATAAATCTTCAACAGGAAATATATGTGCAAGTGAACAGCACATGGCTAAGGCAGGCAACTCACAAAACTCTGGAAGCAAAATTTTTACATCAAAAAATGGTATGGAATCAGTATTTCCATAATCCAAAAAATAAACGTTAATGTTATAACCATTAATATCAGTGATGACAGCTCTATAAAAACACCTGTCCTTGCTGTATCTAGCACAACAAAATAATCCAGGTTCTGGATTTCTTAGAATCAGTTCATCATTTTCACACAAATCATAAAATTTGTTTATATTTTT
This sequence comes from Camelus dromedarius, assembly GCF_036321535.1. Taxonomy (NCBI): domain Eukaryota; kingdom Metazoa; phylum Chordata; class Mammalia; order Artiodactyla; family Camelidae; genus Camelus; species Camelus dromedarius. Next base: position 49,955,594 of record NC_087450.1, read on the forward strand.
CATTATATCTTGAAATTCATTCTGATGTTCATTAGTACGTACCCAGAAATTTGACGGGTTTAATACATACACTACAAAAACTATGTAGACAGCCTCTATCTCCATTTCTACAGTTTTAATAGGAAAACCTACTTTCAAAGTGTCTTTTTTATTTAAAGAGTCTATCGACTGTTCAATATTTCCGATAAAACTCTGAACTGCAGAGTTGTTTACATCAGAAGCACTAGTCTCCCTCAACATATTAGAGATTTTTGAATCAGACAATGAACAAAGTACTTGTGTGCCCAGAGTTTTCAGCAGACACTTAGAATTAACTGTAGACTCTTGAGTTTGTAACGTTACATAATATAAATGCTCGTCCTTACTGAACCAATCAAGATGTGCATATACTATTTGTCCTAACAAGGCTTGTTTAAATACACTCAGTTGAGATTTTCTTGCATCTCTGTCTGGACTGTGTAAGTAAGTCAGAGAACATGGAAATGAAAATAATGGAACTAAAATAAAATCCTCTTTAAGTTTCTTCACATAAATTGAGGGTACAGCCTCACTGCTACCATAATCCATAAACCAAATTTTTACTTGATTATTGGGCAAGAGCTGCTGAAGAATTCCTCTATGCCACTGTCCATTTCTCCTTTTGGCAACACAAAGTAGTCCAAAATTGTCACATGTGGAACTACTTTCTTGACTGATAGTATCATAATGCAAAGTCATACACACTGTCAAGTTTTCTAACTCTGGAATCCATTTAATTAATTGGCAATAAAATTTACTTGGGCTCAATGCAGAAGATACTTTTACACTTTCAATACTGCCTATTGGCAAAAATGGTTGCAAATTATCCAGCACATGTTGCATATCAAGTAAAGTATCACTACTTAATGATAATTCAGGTTTTTTATGTTGCAATGAATCTGACATTTGTTTGGGGAATTCTTTTAACATTTCCACAATAAGACGAAATGAGTCCCCATCAGTAAGTCTCCCTAATTTTAACTCAAGAACTTGGGATATAATTTTTGGCACTTCAAGAAGGATCATTTGAAGAGGCAAAACAGCTTGTACACAACCTCTCACTTTTAGCCCTACTAATGACTTGAAATAATTCAAAGCCTTAGGAGACCATTTTTCCCCAATTGGTAGTAGGTTGGCAAAAATGCCAAATATCATCCGTGGTGATAGCTCAAATAAGTTGCCACAGGCTGAAGCAACCTGCGTGCTGTCAACCCTTAGTTCTTCTCCACAATCTATGAGGAGCACAGTATAGAGTTCATTTTTCTTTTCCACAACTCTTCCTCTCTGCCATTCTCCAGATACTCTTTCTTCTACCAAACAAAAGTCACCAATATCCACATTATTTTTTACTTTTGGAATATGCTGTATTTCCCTCTGCAATATGTGGTAGTCAAACTCACATTCAATATTATTTCTGCCTTGAAATTTCACCAGAATGTCTTTGGGAAGACATTCTACACGTGATATGGTCAGATCCACATGTAAAAATGTTGGTAACAAAGATGTAGAATCCATTTTCTAAAAAGCAAATAATAAGTACTAATTAGCTTCTGGACAGATAGCTTTCAAAATTAAATGAAATTAGCCTTAGGTGTCTGTAAATGTAAACCTTAAAAATACTTCTATGACTGTATTTATCAACTGAACATGTTGGTAAAAATTATATTCACTGGACAATATGATGAAGAGATAAAATATGGACAAGACGATGAAGGGATTAATAAAATGCATCTAACTATTCACTGCCTCCCACACTGTCAAAAAATTCTATTGAAATCAACAAGAGAATGTAAAAAGAATAGGAAGAATATATATAATAACTGGAAAACAGAAAAGAAGCCATCTTTATTTTTCAGACTAACAAATTTCTACTCAATATTTGATTGGAATGGTGTAACAGAAGGAAGCCAAATAAAGCCTACTGGAGAACACCTCCCCCTCCTATAAGAAAACTACTTTCCCTCTTGCAGACTTCTTCCAACAACCCGTAACTGACAGAGGTGAGTGCTAGAAGCAAGGGTAGATGATGAACCAACAGGGGAAACACTATTTACACTTCCCACTGTGTCAATTAGCAATATCTGGACCCTATCAGCATCATTATACAACTCCAGGATCCTTTTTTGATTGAGGGCAACAGGCTGAGTCCTGGGCATCAGTAAGGAAAGCAAGGCATGGAAAGACCCTGAGGCAGGTTAAGCACATCCAGGTCTTCACTGGCATGGCTGCCCACAAAAAGTGTGGAAGGAGGGGGAGAAGAAAAGAAATCTTTAGCATAGAGGCAAAGCACTCTACTATAACTATGACTCCAGCTAATTTTCTCTAGATTGTTGAGATTCTAACAACTGTAAGGTAAATATTCAAAAAGTATAAATTAGCCCCCAAATTGAGGTAAGAATCAACATCATTTTGACAGGACACAGCTCAACTCCTACCTGACTCTAACAACAGTTGACAAGTATCAATTTTTTCTATGAGGATGAGAAAGAGAAAAACACTGGAGCTAAAAAAAAAAAAATGAGGGAATCACTTAAAAGAAACCAAGAAAATTCTCCCCTCAGGAATAAACATATTGAAGGAAAACAGCAAAAAGTTGTTTTCCAAAAATCTGATTTCTGTTTTTAAAAGGCCAAAAGAGAATAATGCATTTTTATATGACTAAGTAGTCATGAAGATGCAACAACTGAGATTAGAAATAACTACACACACCTAAGATTTTAAACTGCAATGGGGAATTTCAATGCAAAATAAAGATAAATGGAATAGAAGAAAATTTTGAGACAATATCCAAAAACTCAGAAGAAAAGGATAAAAAGATGAAAGATAAGCACAAAGGACAAGAGTATAAAACCGTATCAAAGTATAAATGCTGTTACCTCAGAGATAAAAGAACAGAAGCTCTAAAACTTAAGACCCAAGTCCACAAGTTAAATAGGCCACCGGAAAGCTAGAGACAGCTAAGATTTAGGGTCATCTGGGTACTGAATATGGTTTTTATTTCTTCCAAGATAATCAACATGGTGTGATCATCAGCATGATTTGATCTATATACATCCAAGCTATGCTTACTTGATCCTAGAGTCTTTTAAGAATAAATGAGCAACACAAAGAAGATTCTCATCAGAATAAACCAAAACACTTCAAAACAAAAAAGGCTTTCTTAAGCTGCTATTATTTAAAGATGCAGGCCTTTACCCGATTCCCAGATTCAGTCAGTTTATAAACCTGTAATTCCTTACATAAAGGGAAGACCAGGTACTATTAAGAAAGGATCTTGTGCTGGACCATATCAAGAACATTCTTCATGGCATTTACCCAAAGGGTCATGTGACTATTCACCTGAGTAAATAGGAAAAGGAAAAAAATTCATAAATCTTTCAGGAACCACACACTCCTTAGGTATAAAAAGCAGAAGCCAAAAGGACTCTTTTATTAAATGAACATAGTATATACAAAATAAGCCAAAGAAAGCCCCAAGGCATAAGGAAGTTGCAATATAAGGTTACTCAAACTACCAGAAGCCTATTCCTCCACACTGCTATCCCGCCCTCATACAGTACAAATGGCCTCATAGGGAGTTTCACAGAGGAAGGGGGAAAAATCTGAACCTGGTTTGTATATGCGCTCACCTAATGCCAATAACTTCCAGGAACAGACTGTGGAAGCACTCATCCCAACCCAGGGGAGGACTTGCCTGAGAAACAAATGGAAATATTCACAGTTGACAGAAATACCAGTATATCTACTTTGCCTGAAGAAGAAACTGCTTCAGTTAAGAATCTATGCACATTAGCAGGCAAAATCTGATACTTTCTATAGGATGATTACTAAGTTTGAAGGAGAGCAAGACTGAAGGATTTGTTACAAAAGAAGTCTGAAGAAGCATGGTGGATGAGCTTCTCAAAATTGACACATAAAAAGAAAATCTGTAGGTCCCATGTGATGCACACCAAAGGGCTCACCATGGAAAAGATTCTTAACCAGGCAGACAGAAAAGCCTATTCTGTGAATGTCAGTCAGCCTCCTTCACCTGCCTCTCCAATGCTTGCTCAATAGGATCATGAAGACGGTTCCCTGGATTATGGATAAAGCTCTTGTGTATCTGAAAATCAAACTGTAATAATTGAGAAAATTAAGGAAAAACATTTAACAGGAAATTTAAAATCAAACCAATTATTTTATACAATGTACAATTATGTTATTTAAAGATATAATTTAAATCAAGATATTCTAAATCCAAACTCTACTTAGTATTATATTCCTAAAAACATTACTATATTCACAGAAAGTACTTACTCTGTGTACACAAGATTAGGCCATCAGGAAACTTGAGTTTTACTTGAGACTCAATTAATAGTGTGAAATTTGGGGAACTTTTTTCTTAGAATCAGATTCTAAATCTGTAAAATGAGAGGGTTGAATTCAATTCAGGTTTTCAAACTTTTTTTTTTTGAAGTAAATAGAAAACATAAAACATCTGTAAATTAGACTCCTAAATGGTATTCTAATAACTTCATAAACTTATACAATGTAATTATAAAGCCAGTATATGAGAATAAAACCATTCTGCTGAACATAGTCTTACAGCAGCTCCATCATATAATTTGCCTTACTGTGTTTGATAGCACAGTATAGGGAAAAACCAGGCTCAGACAAATGTAATAGTGCCACTATTTTACATGATCAGATACAGATAGGTTCAAATAAAGATACAGCAGAGCCACAACTTAAATAACCAATAAATTAATCTGATGGCACAAATTAGTGCTCATCACTACTTTTAAATTTAGTATATCATATTTAAATGTTTTATTTTTTAAGACTATATATTTTAAAAATAAATTCAAAGTTCACAAACTCCTCTACTAAATTTAAGTAAAAAACTGACAGGATCACAGCTCCCCTAAGGTTTGTGAAAATACAATATATAAATGCTATTAAAATTGATATAAAAAGCCCTACCTATACTAAAATTCCCTTATGCTATAGAATATATATTATATATGATGTCACTCTTACTGTTTTGGAATCTGTCTTCTATGACTTCCCATCTAATAAGTCTAGACCAGTGCAGGGGTCCAACAGGAAAAAAGTTGAGCCATATTTTGAAATTTAAATTTTTGACTTGTAAATTTCTAAAAGAAATTTGGACTTCTTTCCTTAATTAAGAGCTCCTTATAATGCTGTACATTTTTAAAAAGGTTTTCAGTACATTAGTTTAACTGATCTTGGCAATAATATTTTCATTTTTCAGAATAAAAAAATGAAGATAAAGGAAATTTAGGAGCCTGAATTTATCTTTTTTGATTCAGTCTAGTTCTCTATATACATTACTCCCACTGTTCCACATTGCTTTCAACTAACTCAGGTAATCATGGACACGAACTAAAATAAAAGTGAAAGATACAAATCCAAAACCAAAAACACAAACAAACAAAAACAGGTAAAGCACCATTCTGGGATAGAATCAGCTTATTATTCCTTTTTCAAAATTTAAGATAATTCTGGTTAAACTCTGACTAGTACTCTGGCTAGGTTACCATGTTCCCAAACGACTGATTCAAGTTAAGCATCTGTGCCCTGGTTTTTCCTCCTCCTAGTGTCTCCATATATTCAGAATGGTTTCTAGATTCAAGTCTTTAAGAATATTGTTGCTATAGAAATAAAACAGCATAGAGTACTTTTTGCATATTTCAAAATCAGGGTTCCAATTTTTTAACATTCTTTATTGAAGTAGTCCCTCCATAAGGAGCAATGCTGTCCCATAGGGAACATTTGACAGTGTCTAGAGATATATTTGCTTGTCATAACTGGGCCAGGTTGGGAGTGGAAGACTGCACTGGCATCTAGTAGGTATACGCCAGAGATACTGCTAAATATCCTACTATGCACAGAAAAGCCTCCCACAAAAAACCATTATCTAACCCAAAATGTCAATAGTACGGAGGGTGAGAAACTGCTTTACTGAAAGAAAAAACAGATCCTAGGCAAATAAAAGAGCTAATTTTTTAAAAAACCATATAAAGAATTCAGGAAAATAATTTTTTTTCTAATCTATGTTAAAGCTTTCTTCAGGAGACAAAACCTAGAGACTAGCAAAAAAAAATTAAACTTTTAAACTCATGGGAAGAAATGAAGTTATAACAAAGTTAAAGTCAATAAAATCAATATAATCTGCCACATAAAAGATTTTCTCGGGCCAAAAATCTTCAATCATCCTTAACTCCAACTTTTTATATCCTATGACACAATTCATCAGGAAATCCTACTGGCTTCATCTTCAGACAATATAAAAACCCTGACACTTTCTTCCATCTCTGCGGCTACTACCCTGGTCCAAACTACCTTCCTGTCATCTGTAATACTAGGTTTCTGACTTGTCTTCCTGCTTCCATCTTTAACCCTACCCTAACCCTATTTGTGACTATTCTCAGTATTATAACAAGAATGATCTTTTTTAAAATATGACACAACCTGCTCAACTATGCTCAAAAAATTCAGTAGCTCCTAACTTCACTGTCTGAAAACTAAAGTCACCACTATGGTTTATGGAATTCTTTCCTTACAAGATCTAATCACTACCACTGCCACCAGGACCCCCGTTTTCTCTTACCTCATTCCCATTACACTGATTACACTGCAACTACAGTGCTCTAAGTTTTGAGCTTACTATTCCCAGAGCACAGCTTGCTCCCTCATCTTTAAGTTTCTGGTCAGAAAAGTTTCCTTCTAGGTGAAGCATTCCTGACCACTCTATTTAAAACTGCAACCTTCCTCTTAATTCAGTAGTCACTAGCCCCCACCCCCACCCCCTTTATTTAGAACCAAAAAAAAAAATTCTATTAAACCAGTGGTTCACAAGTATTTGGCCTCAGGACCCTTTTATACACCTAAAAATCCTGTTATGGACTGAATTTTGTGTCCTCTCCCGCAAATTCACATATTGAAACTCAACCTCCCAATGTGATGGTATCAGAAGGCGGGGCCTTTGGGACGCGATTAGGATAAGATGATGTCATGAAGATTGAGCCCTCTTGAATGTGATCAATGCCCTTCACTAATTAGTGATTAGTGGTACAAGGGACAAGAGAGCTAGTTTCTCTCTGCTCTCTGCTATATGAGGATACAATGAAAACACAGGCATCTATAAACCAGGAAGCAGGCACCAGATTTGCTACCAAGTGGATCTTGAACTTCCCAGACTGAGTAACTGTGAGAAATAGATTTCAGTTGTTAATAGGTCACTTCATTTAAGGTATTTTGTAAGACAGACCCCCAAAGAGTGTTCATGTGGCTTCTGCCAACATTTACCATACTGGAAATAAGAACAGAAATGTTTTAAAATAATAAACCCATCAAATGCTAATATTTTAATGAAAGATTATTTTTCAGAACCAAAAATTTAGTGAGACTGATACAGTTTTACAATTTTGCAAATCTCAATGTCAAGAAAATAGCTGTATTCTCATAGCTGCTTCTGCATTCAATACGTTGCAATAAGTTGTTTTGGATAAAGTCTGTGAATAAAATCTGGCCACATACAGATAACGTAGTTAAAGAAATGAGGAGCATTTTAATAGCTTTTTCATATAACTGATATTCTTCTTTGATATTCACAAAAACCCTAGGAGTGGTCATTTCTTAGATATTATTTACAATATGGAGTATTAAACTTTATAAGTGAACTTTTTTTACTCTGTTACCTTAAAATCTCTGGGTCTATAATGCATTTTGAATGGAATTTTTAAACATGAATGATTTTAAACAAATTACATTGATTCCTTTGAAAATATTGGTTTAGAGTTAAGCAGGACTTCCATATACTGACATAATACATTACCCAACATATCAAAACCAACCTCATTAGAAAACTCAAATATTGGAAAGCCATCAAGCTTGCAGTGATAGACACAAGTTTTCCAAATTTTCAATTTTGACTTTAAAGCCTGAATTTTATCATTGGCGGATGCTATCAGTTGTCTTCCTTAAAGTGTCAAGCTCACTTTACTCATTTTCAAGAAAATGTCCACAAAATACCCAAATCTGAATGACCATACTTTGTTCTTGAAAAATGGAACCACACAATGGAAATTAATCAGCAATAAGAAGTAACAAAGTTATTAATACACACCACAATATAAACGGATCTCAAAATATTCTGAGTGCAAGCTGAGAGAGAATACACACTGTATTCCATTTACATAAAACTCTAGAAAATGCAAACTAATCTACAGTGACAGCAGATCAGTGTTGGGTAGCAGGGGCCAGAAGAAACTTTTAGGGGTGATGGATACGTTTATCTTGATTAACAGTTTCATGAGCATTCGCTTGTGTCAAGTGTCATCAAATTATACGCTTCACCTGCAGTTTGTTATACCTCAATTACCCTTCAGTAAAGCTGTGAAACACACACACACCCCACACACAACCTAAAGTTTATTAACACTGGAAGAGGAAGATACAGAACATCTCCTCTATTCTTTGTTACTACTAAAAACTAGTAAGTTAAATCTATTTTTATTGGCTCTGATGAATAGGTTTTAGGGATCCTAAGTTGGGGGAGGGGAGTGCTCAGAGTAATGTACATAGAATAAAAAATGATATGCTATGTGTCTGTCTACAAACAGATGAAGGGACGAAGGATAAATTAGGTGATGGAACTCGCAGAACAGACAGGGGATGAACTTTACCTTCCGTTTAGCTGATATGCTGCAAGGGACTTGAATTTCTTTCTTTCTTTCTTTTTTTTAATTCCAAAAGGTAAAAAGTTATTTTCAAATATGTATCAGAGTGACTCCGTAAAAATCAGTTTCTTCAGAAGCGCACCACCACATTCTGACTTGATGTCTTTTGACCTCCGCAAGTAAAAACACCCCGACAATATTATCAGCCACCATGGAAGCGACCCTGGGGGATATTTCCTCTCTGAAAAGGGCATTTTTAAGCGAGAGACACCCGGCACCCACGGCGAGGCCGAGCAGCGGACGCCGTTAGGAGGCAGGGAGGCCGTGGAGCTGAAGGGATCCCGCCACGGATGGAGGGCTGAGGGCCGGCGCCCGCTCCTCTGAGGCCAAAGCGACCACGGTTCAAGGGACAAAGAGGGGCTGCAGGGGGGGAACACCATCGGAAACGATACTGCCTGGAGAAGGCTGGCCATAAGTAAAGTGCGGACTTACAGAGACTCTCCCAGCGCACGTCAGGCGGTTCCTGCCGAAGCTCTAGGAAGGCAGCAACGGTCCAAGATGGCGGCAAACTTGAAGCCTCTTCTTACCGCTTGCAGGCCCCAGGGCGCATGCGCAGGGCCTGGCGGCCGCGGGCAGAGCGGGAGGCGGGCAGCTGTACGCAGTTCTCCCCGCCCCCGGACGCCGCCGGCTGCGTGGGCGCGGGAAGCGCGGTGCTCAGGCCCCGCGGTGAGCTCCAGCTGGGAAAGCCCCCGGGCTTGTCTCTCAGAAACAGGCCAAGGCCTGGATTGGAGCCTTGTGGGAGGTCTCTGGGTGAGGCTAGGATGGTGCAAAGGTTGTAGCTTGCTGGGTGGATGTGGCACCTTGGGGTGGGGTCACCCCACTTCCCTGGTGGTGCGAGGATTGCAGGGCACACAGACACAGCCCCGCCGTGACTCCCAAGAGAGAAACATCCGAGCCTCCAGGGAATTTACAGACTAGTCAAAGTAACGGTGTCTATTGAGCACCTGTTAATCAGGTATTTATATATGCTATTGCGTTTAATTCTGTTTCTGTTTTGTAGAAATTTGAATTGGACCTGCGCAATAGATAGTAGTCATTTATGATGTTAACCCCAAAACACCAGGGATCAGGAAGTTATGTAGGAAAAAGTTCTTGCTTGTAGGACATAGATATTGAAGCATTCGGAGTAATTGGGTATGACATCAGTAGTTTGCTCTCAAGATTTTGGGGTTTGGGGGAGGGTCATGTTCTTTATACTCTTGTATCTTTCCAGTAAGTTATTTCAAAGGAAAAAGAAAAAAAAAAGTTAAGTTTAAAAAATTACACTAGTCAGTGTTCATAGCAGCACTATTTACAATAGCCAAGACACGGAAACAGCCTAAATGTCCATCAACAGATGACTGGTTAAAGTAGATGTGGTATATTTATACAATGGAATACTGTTCAGCCATAAAAACCGGCAACATAAGGCCATTTGCAGCAACATGGATGTCCCTGGAGAATGTCATTCTAAGTGAAGTAAGCCAGAAAGAGAGAGAAAAATATCATATGAGATCACTTATATGTGGAATCTAAAAAAAAAAAAGAACATAAATACAAAACAGAAACAGACTCATAGACATAGAATACAAACTTGTGGTTGCCAAGGGGGGTGAGAAGGGACAGACTGGGATTTCAAAATGTAGAATAGGTAAACAAGATTATACTGTATAGCACAGGGAAACGTATACAAGATCTTGTGGTAGCTCATAGCGAAAGAAAATGTGATAATGAATATATATATGTTCATGTATAACTGAAAAATTGTGCTCTACACTGGAATTTGACACAACATTGTAAAATGACTATAACTCAATTTAAAAATGTTTAAAAATTAATTTTTAAAAATTTATGGTAAAAAATGTTTTTAAATAAAAAATTACACTAGCTTCATAAAATGAGCTATGCCACACTATTTTTCTATATTCTGTAGCAATTTATATTACAAAGTAATTAACAGTTCCTTGGAAAAAATAAAAACAGCTACAAAGTCATCTAGGTTTTAGAGAAGACAAAAATCTTCGACTATCATGAAATTCTTTCATACTCATGGGTCTAGTGAAGATTTTTATTTCTTGCCTGAATTTTGTCATTTTTTCTATCAGTTTATCCATTTCCCCTAGGTTTTCAAGTTTATTAAAATATAGTTTTAATAATACAAGCATATTATTTTAAAATCTGTGTCTGTGACCATTTCATCCTTTATTCTGTATTTTGTTTATGTCTTCTCATTTTTTTCTTGACAAATATTGTTCTGTATTTTGTTTATTTATGTCTTCTCATTTTTTTTCTTGACAAATACTATTAATCGTCTCTATTGGTTTTTCTTGTTCTAATTGTTCTCTATTTCATATTTATTTCCTTATTTCCTATCTGTATTATTTCCTTTTTTAAAGTTTCTTTGAGTTCTGTTACTTATTTCAGTATCTTTCATTGAATGTTTACTGTCTTTATTTTTAACCTCTCGTTTCCTAAAAGCGTGTAATTAAGCTATGAATTTTCTTGTATGGCTTTAGTTGTATTCCTTAAGTTTTTATGGCATAATTTCTTTACCGTTCAGTTTTAAATTATTCTAATTCCTACTGAGATTTCTTTTGTAATCTGGGTCAAAGACAATTTTTCTTAATTTCCAGATATGTGGAAGTGAATTGTTAGCTTTTTGATATTCATTTATGTCTTACATGCATTTAATTGGGTTGTGGTCATAGAGTCTGGTCACTATGATACTAGTTACTTAAAATTTCTTAAGACTTGCTTCATGGCCTCATATCTGATCATTTTAGAAATATATACACATATCCATTAGATCAAGTTGTTGATTGTGTTGGAGTGTTCCATATGCTTACTGATGTTTCTGTCAGCTGTATCAGATACAGAAAGTGATTTTTGTCAGCTTCTTGTAGGGCTGACAATTTTCCCTTTCTATATTTTGAATCTATTTTATAAAGTACATAAAGGTTTAAAATTTTTCTTGATAAATGTAACATTTTATCAATTTGTGGTAAACTTCACATCCAGAAAATTTTTACGGTAGAATCTGTTTTGCCTGATACTAATTTAGCTGTGACAACTTTCATTTATTTGATATTTGCCTTGGTTTAGCTTTTTCTATCCTTTTCCTTACAAATCTTTTGTATCCTCATGTTTTAAGTGTGTCCAGTGTAAATAACATGTAGCTCAATGTTTGTTTACTCATTTTTGCTTGTTTATTCAATGTTTGTTCGCTCAGCTTTAGAAGCTTCTTTTTACCTTTGGTCCAATGACGTTCATTTATCGTGATTTCCGCTGCTTTGTAATTTATTCCTACCATTTTAAGTGTTAACGTTTTTGTTACTTCTAGGTTTCTTCATTAACGCTTTCTTTGCAGTGGATTGAATTTTTATTTAATCTATCCTTCCTTGTCCAACCCCTGCCTCCACATGCCATTTTTTTCTCTACCACTTGGAAAGTGGTTCACTCTGGTACCATCTTCTGGTGGCCACCCTGAAATTTGTAACACCTATTTCACTGAACAAATTCTGAAGTTAATTATCTTTTCCCTCCTCTTAAATAATACAAGGACTTTGGGACACTTTAACTTCATTTATTGCCTTCCACTTTCTAACTTGCATGATTTTTCCTGAGATCTGCTGGGAGAAGTTTCTATGAACATCTGATGGACCATCTGCCCACTGCACTTAACTTCCTCCTACTCATCCTTCATTTCTTAGCTTAAACGCCACTTCCTCTGAGAAGATTTCCATAGACTGTGAGTTAGCAGTGATCAAACTGGATTACAATATACTTAGAAATGCCCAAAGACTTTCCAAGGGGGGCACAGGCGTAATAGTATTAAAGGAGTTAATTTCCACAGCCTCACCTTTTACGTGAGGTGACCTTTTACATCTTTCCTGATGTTGATCTGCCTGAGAACCAAGCCACCCACACGCCCAGCGCAGATGGCTGGTTCTCCTTTTCTCCTTCCTTTTCACTACTGCTCTGGTCCCACTTTATGAAATAAAGGTGTGTCTCTGTTACCTCTATTTGTTATTATGCTTTTCCCTGGAGTGTAAATTTCCTTCAAAGACGAGATAGGCAGAAGTTCAAAGTATTAGCATCAGTGAAACTTCTCTTTGTGTCTGTCCCTATATTATCCATATGTCTCTGAAAGGCAAAGCATTAAAAATGGAGTATTCTGGTACATATTGGGTTATTAATAATTAGACATAATGTAGAGTCAAATGAGTAGAGTTGGCACATTTAGCAAGTAAAAATAGAGAAACCCAGTTAAACTTTTAATTTTAGATATCAAAAAAAGTTTCAATATAAAAATGTCCCAGATATACAAAAACACTGAAAAATTATTCATTTCCGAAATTCAAATTTAACTGGGTATTCTGTATTTTAATTGGCAACTCTAGCAAAGTTGTGAATAAATTTCATTTTTTTCCTTACATCTCTTTGACATTTTTGTTAAATGCAGTGTTCCCAAGAGAGTTCTATTAGAACAAACCCCAAAATGTAGGTAAGACATTTTAAAGAAGTACTTTATTTCATCGAAACTAAAATGCATAGCAAGTGCCCTTTCCTTATTTAGCAATCTTAGAATTAGAATTCAGAAATAAGATGATTGTCATAGACATGCTTAACTAAAATGTTGATTTGAAATGAAAGAAGCAGAATTGATCTGAAAGAAAATAAACTTGGCTAAATGATTTGAAAATGAGAATTCACTTTGGCAATTAGATTACATGCCAGACTTTTTGAAAATTGAATTCACCAAATCTTCAACTCCACGATTTTGTTGAAACTAACACATTATAAAGTATAAATGTTATTAAAGATCTCGTTGCTACCAGTGTCTTTATGTTAAAAGTTCATTGGTCTGTACACTTAAGATGACTGCACTTGATGTGTTATATCTCAATGAAAAAAGAAAAAAGATTTGAGAAAGAGTAGAAATTAACAATATATTTTCTGAGTATATCTGCTAAGGAAGTCACATCTAAGTGAAAGAATAATATGTGTAGTTTGGTTATTTTTGATAAGGCCTTCTTGTGAAACTTCCCATAAACTAGGAAAGATGATTCAAGTCAGGTAGTTGCTAATGGTAGCGCAAAAAAGAAAAACAAAGATTGAAGAACGTAGTCAAGTCCTCAATGAATCATTTAGTCATTAGAGATAGGGAAGCTGTAAGGTGTATGAAAGCAAAAAAGCTTAAGAACTACTGTACTACTAAATTATATTTTTCTTATAGCAACCTGAACCTTTTCCCTTATAATATGTAAATGTATACTTATTTCTGTGACTATCTGATGTCTATTTCTCCTACAACATCAAGACTGAACAGAAATAATAGTGAACAAATTATTTTTCCTCCTTGACTCTTTGAGTGAAAGATTGAATGAAGAAATCCATTACTGTGCAGATGGTATTTGGAGTTCTGGGAGTATCTGAGATTCCCCTGGAACACGTGAGCAAAGCAGAACAGAGGGTGGGACCTTGGAAAAGAGCAGTAGATTAGCTCTTTTAGGGCCACAGCTGTCATTTGTCTTTACACCTCTTCACATTATCTTTTCTTCTTTTGTCCGTAGTAGGGAACACTGTTTTGCACACAGGAACAATAGAAAAGTAAAAATAACCCTGTTTCACCAAACCAGTCTAAGATCCAGAGTGTATGGCTACTATTAAGAGTGTTCTTTTCAGTGAAACAGTTACCCTAGAAGAATGTGACACTGGGAAAGTCTCCTAATCTTTTTATGCCTCATTGTGTTCACCATCTTGTTGGAAAAGCAGTTATTAAATACATAAAATATAGTCATTTCCATCACCCTTTCATGGAAGCTGCATGTGGTCCCTCCTCAGAACACGCCATTGAAACATTAATTTTCTTTGATTATCATTCAGTTTAATAAATCATCTCTCAGTGCATCATGCATATCAGGCCATGTGCTATACTATGGATAAGAATATTTTTCCTCTAGTTCCCATATCTTCCAATATCCTAAAGTCAGGTCCGTTTTTTCTATTTCTGCCACCTGCTTTCTAGAACTTCAGTATTAAATAAGTTAACACTGAGGACTTGTTCAAAAATATTAACTACTGTATATAAAACAGATAAAAATCAATTTTTTTCTGTATAGCCCAGGGAATGTATTCAATATCCTGTAGTAACCTATAATGAAAAAGAATATGAAAACGAATATATGTATGTATAGATATGACTGAAACATGATGTACACTAGAAATTGACACATTGTAACTGACTGAATTTCAACTTTAAAAAAAAAAGTCTGGGTTTTCTGTGTTGTTGGTTTGTTAGGTGCCACCAGGAGGCAGCACAAACTTGGTTAGTGATGATCTCACACTAGATGTCTGTTCATCTGAAGTCATTCCGTCACTTTCTAAGGTAAGATGTTTTTTCTACTAAAGATACAATTAAACATGACCTTTTTTTCCCCCCAATACACAGTGTTTGAGAACATGGGGGAGCAGATACTGTCATATACTTGTGGTAGAAGTATTAATTGGAGCAATTTTAAAACTACATATTAAAAGCCTTAAAATTGTTTATATCCTTTGCCCTGGCATTCCCCTTTCCCACAACTACTCTCCAACCCCCAATCATTTCTCTTAAAGAAATTATTGTGGCTATGAGCAAAAATCTAGCTATAGGGGCATTCCATAGAGCTTTGTTATGATAACATGAACTAGAAACGAAGTAAAGATTGAACAATAAGGAATTCAGATCACACAATGGATTACTTTGTGGCTGTTAAAAATGATATTGTTGAAATGTTTTTCCAAAATGTGGTATATATATCTCGAGCTATGTTACACTATACATTTTTAAGTAGTACAGAGAAGGGCATCATTTGTTTCCATTTCCCTATGTCTTCTCCTAGGTCCCAGAAACATCCCTGGTTCAGGGTCACCTCGTCCTGAACAGCTGAAAGGCTAAGACTTCCCACACGAGCCCACACTCTTCTCTTCCTCGTCCTCTTTGGGAGCTCCTGTCCTGTTCCTTCTCCAAGGCCCAGGCTTCATCCTGCCATCACAGCCCCCGCTCCCTTTCCTTTCCACCCAGCTCTTTCCCATTTGCCAGCACAGCCCGTCCTTCAGTCTGGTAGCCACCTCCATCCTCATTGCTTTCAAGTCCCTTCTCATAATGTTTCCTGAAACCTTCCACTCTGCTTTTCCTCCTAAGCTCTAAAAGGTGACACTGAATTAAGCCTTTAAGGACGAGGAGGAGTCAACCAAGTATAGACAGAGGACATGGAGGCATGTCAGGGTCATACAGACCAAGGCAAAGAAGAGAAAAACAGCAGGAAATGCACTGAGAACTAAAATCAGGGCAGCAGTGCACAAGGGAAAATTGAGAAGCAGCCTAAGAGTAGGTGGGACCTGATTACGGAGAACAGAGCATTATGTTTTCTAGTGTATGAACTTCATCCTAGAACTGGTTGAGCCGACAAAGTTTAAGGGATAATGAAATAAAATCACAGACTTTTGTAGGAAAAATGGATTTGTAGAGAGGTTTTTGCAGTAACAGATGTAAGACATGATAAGGGCCTGAGCCAGAGTGCAAGTAGGAAACAGAGAGAAGGTGGATCACGTTCAAGATTATTTAGAACGTCAAATTAACAGAACCCTGCGACTATGGACTGTCGACCTAAGGTAAGTTAGATAAGGACCAGAATCACATCTACCTAACTCACTGCTGGTATCTCCTGCACCTAGTACAGTGTCTTACACACAGGTACTCAGTATTTTTTAATGAAGGATTAATGTGTGAGGTGAGCTGAGTTGGCATTACTGTATATGTAGCAAACTCCCATCTAAGACACTGTCAATTTTAAGACACACCATTTATTTCATAGTAGCCTTTTCTGAAGATGGGTGGGTACCAGAAAGGTTAAAATGCAAAATGACTCCGCAGATCTTACAATTGAGTGAAGGAGTTTATTTCCCTTCCTTTAAATATGGGCTGGTCTTGTGATTTGATTCTCTTTAGCCAACAGAATTCCTGATATCAGAAGAGTTAAAATGAGAAGGAAACTAATCTCTTCTAATTGAATAATTAGCATAAATTTAAATAATTGCTGATACATCTGTGAAATAATATGCAATTGAAGATTCCTCGAAAGAAAAGTGAAAACTATTTAAACAAATTTAATGATTATGTGGGATTAAAACTGTTGGCAATGTCAACATAACATAGAAGAAGAAGGACATGGATAAGGATGAAGTTAAAACCTGTTAGAATTATCTTTTTTTCAATTTTATTTCATTTTATTTTTAATTTTTTAAATATATTTTAAACGTTACTTTCCATTTACAGTTACTACAAAATATTGATATATTCTCCATGTTGTACAATTCATCCTTGAGCCTATCTTATTCCCAATAGTTTGGACCTCCTATTCCTCCCACCTCTATATTGCCTCTCCTCTCCCTCCCAACTGGTAACCACTAGTTCGTTGTCTATATCTGTGAGTTCGCTTCTTTCTTGTTATATTCACTAGTTGGTTATATTTTTAGATTCCACATATAAATGCTATCATATGGTATTTATCTTTGTCTGACTTATTTCACTTAGTATAATGCCCTCTATCCCTGTTGCTACAAATGGCAAAATTTCATTCTTTTTATGGCTGAGTAGTATTCCATGGCATATATGGATATCTACATATATATCTATATATATATATCACATCTTCTTTATCCATTCATCTGTTGATAAACACTTAGGTTGCTTCCATATCTGGACAATTGTAAATACTATTGCTATGAACATCAGGGTGCATATATCTTTTCTTATCTTTTTTTAATGGAGGTACTAGAGGATGAACCCAGGACCCCATGCATGCTAAGCACACGCTTTATTGCTGAGCTATACTTCCACCCCTATATATCTTTCCAAATTAATGGGGTTTTTTTTCACATACGTACTCAGCAGTGGAATTACCGAGTCATGTAATAGTTTTATTTTAGTTTTTGAGAAACTTCCTTACTGCTTTCCAAGTGGCTGCACCAATTTATATTCCCACCAACAGTATAGGAGGGTTCCCTTTTCTCCACATCCTCACCAACATTTGTTATTTGTGGGGGTTTTTTGGTGATAGCCATTATGTCAGATGTGAGATGATATTGTGGTTTTGATTTGCATTCCCTTAGTGATTAACAATATTGATTATCTTTTCACATGCTTATTGGCCATCTGCATTTCGTCTTTGGAAAAATGTCTGTTCAGTTCTTCTGCCAATTTTTCAGTTGAGTTACTTGTTTTTGTTTTTGTATTTTTGATGTTGAGTTGTGTGAGCTGTTTATATATGTTGGATATGTCCCTTGTTAGTCATATCGTTTGCAAATATTTTCTCCCATACAGTGGTTGTCCTTTTGTTTTGTCAATGGTTTCCTTGTACCAAAGCTTTTACATTTTATTAGGTCCCATTTGTTTAATTTTGCTTTTATTTCCTTTGCTTAAGGAGATGGATGTAAAAAAGAAATTGCTGCAATTCATGTCACAGTGTTCTGCAGATGCTTTCCTCTAGGAGTTTTATAGTATCTGGTCTTACGTTTAGAACTTTAATCCACTTCAAATTTACTTTTGTATATAGTATTAGAGAATGTTCTAATTTCATGCTGTTACCTGTAGCTGTCCAGTTTTCTCAGCACCACTTACTGAAGAGACTATCTTTAATCCATCATATATTCTTGCACCCTTTGTCATAGATTAATTGACCATATAAGTATGCAGATTTATTTCTGGGCTTTCCAACCTGTTCCATTGATCTATGTGTCTGTTTTTGTGCCAGTACCATACTGTTTTGATTAGCTTTGTAGTATAAAGTCAGGGAGCATGAATCCTCTAGCTCAGTTCTTCTTTCTCAAAATTGTTTTGGCAATTTGGGTTTTTTTGTGTTTCCATACAAATTTTAAATTTATTTTTCTAGTTCTGTGAAAAATCCCATTGATATTTTGATAGAGGTGCATTGAATCTGTAGATGGCCTTCATTAGTATGGTAATTTTAACAGCATTGATTCTTCCAATCCAAGAACATGGTATATCTTTCCATCTGCTTGTATCGTCTTCAGTTTCTTTCATCAGTGTCTTAATAGTTCTCAGAGTAGAGGTCTTTTACTTCCTTAGGTAGATTTATTCCTAGATATTATATTCTTTTTGATGTGCTAGTAAAAGAGATTGTTTCCATAACTTCTCTTTCTGATACTTCATTCTTAGTGTATAGATATGCAATAGATTTCTGTATACTAATTTTGTATCCTGCAACTTTACCAGAAGCATTGGTGAGCTCTAGTAGTTTTCTGTTGGCATCTTTAGGATTTTCTATGTGTAGTATAATGTTATCTGAAACTAAAAATAAAAGACAAATTCCTATGTTTGAAAAAATGAATATGATAAACAGACCTCTTACGGGACTGATCAAGAAAGAGAAAGGCAAATAAAAAATATTATGGGAAAAAGAGACCTGAGCTACAGCTAAGGTTGAATGAATGTATTCCTGTCCAGCAGTGAAAATGAATGAACTGAATCTACATATACCTAAAAATCTTGAAAATATAGCTCTGAATTAAAATAAGTTTCAAAAGGATATGTACAATACTGTACATCTGTGTAAATGTTAAATGAACAATACGTATTGTTTATATCCACATCCATTTATAGAAAAATATTTAAATTTCATTTTTCTATTAAAATGTTAATTCTTAATTCTCATTTAGAATTAGAACTCTCATAAGAATTAAAATGCTAATTTATCAACTTCAAGATGTTAGTTTTCCTCTGGGAGGAAAGAAGCCTGAGGAATTGGGGGCAGGGGGGAGCACAAAGGGCATTGTAGCTATGTCTTTAATATTTTGTTTCATTTGTGTTCCAGAGAAAATGACAGAGACAGAACTGATGGCAAAAAAAGAAAAATATTATCTTTTAGGCATTATAGGGAGTACATGTAGCTGCCTGTTATATTGTTTTGTGTACTTTTGATATGTTTGAAATGTTTTATACCTTAAAATTATGTTGATGTTGAAAAAGAGCCAGTCATGCTATAAACTTCACACAACAAAGAGTGCTGTATAGTTATCATATTCCTGAATAATCTTACAGATGACATAGCTACCAGTTTTACAGACAAGAGTCAATGCATATCAGTTCTATATTAGTTCTATCACAAAATTTCCTCCAAGGTATTAACAAACCAAGAATCATGTCAGTGGTTTCTTAGTTACAATTCTGGTTCCTGGGAGGATGCCAGAGGCGATCCACTGGGTGATTGCAACATGGTACTAAATAGCTGCTGCTAAACTCACTGTCATGATTAAATGATTGCTCAGGGTGAGTGGGTGCCCTGTGAGACTGGCCTTGCAAATGAGGTCAGAGAAATGTCTGTGCTTAGAAAGGAGGATTCAGTGTGATTAGAAATCCAGCCAGTAATTAATTGCACTGTGTTCTTCTATCTAAACACGAATCACTTTGGATCATCATTGCGGGTCTGTCTGGATGCTTGGGTCACTGTGGGCACACAATAAATAACTGGTGACTGACTGGTTAGTCTTCAGGAAATAAAATTCTATGATAGAAGGATTGCACCTGCTTAGCCCCAGTTCCTCACGTGGTGGAACCAGTGCGAGGTAGCACCAGCAAACATCTATTGAGTGAGTGAAGATGCTGAAAATTTCCCAGATCTCTCCAGCCAGAAGGAGCTCTTCCTCTCAAATTTGTATCCTCTCAAAATGTTTAACATCGTTTTTTCTTATAGATACGTGTGTTTATGTCTCATTTTCCACTACGACCTTTTAAGTTTCTTAAGGGCAGGAGCTGTTCCCTTTTTGTAATTTGTTACAGAGTGATGGAAAATGGAAAGAAATAATGTCTTAAAGTTAAAATTAATTCATTTTTTACACTTTTCTAAGTTCAGAAGAATTATATTGACCTTAAAGTATGCAACTTCAAACCACGTAAAATGAATCCCACCTCCACGTATTAACTTAGTTGGTAGCAAAGGAATGGATACTAATATGCTGTGCCATGCTGCCTGCAGGGCTGGTTCGCCTGTTTGCTCAGCTGTTTCCCATCAAACGCCAGACAACACAGACAGCTGCCAAACATTTTCTAAGTCTTGTTCTGTTTGTAAACAGAAAGTATACAATAATTAATAAGATGTAATCATTTGCAAACTGGATTTATGCAGAATGAATTTTTTTTTAAATAAGGAGGGACATTAATGCGAGTCTTAAGTGCTTAATGACCCCATTAATTGAGAAATAAGTAATTGGAGAAATTAAACAGAAGAGGTAAATGGCCTTGGAGCCGTTAATCTGTTCTGGGAGTGCTGCTAATGTTTACCAGGTGATTTTCTCCAGAATTAAAAGCCGAGAGTCCACCTACTTTCACACAGTAGTTCTTGGATCTTGCCAGTCATAAGAATCACTTGGAAAACTCCTGAAAAACAGACTCCTGGATTCTCTTCATACTTCCTTAATCAGAATCTGAGGGATGGGACTCAAGTATATATATTTTTAAAAAGCTAACCAGGTGTTGCTTTTGATTTTTTGATAAGAAGCTATTCAGGTTTGGACATGATAGCTTTAGCTTCAGCGTTTCTCAACCGTGGCTCTGTTGACGTTTTTGGATGACTGGTTGTGTGGAGGCTGCCCAGTGCATTAAAGGCTATTTAGCAACATCCCTGGCCTCTGCCCACTGCATACCAGCAGCAGCCTCCCTTCCCCAAGACGCAAAAAGCAGAATGTCTCCAGACATTGCCAGGTTTCTCAGGGGAAGGGGGAGGTATCAACTGTCACCTTTTGACAACAACTCTGTCTGGTAGAACTTTCTGCAGTGAGAGAAATGCCCAGTACAGTGGCCTCAAATCACAAGTGGCTACTGAGCACCTGTAGTGTGGCTGGTACAACTGAGGAATAGAATTTTAAATGTCATTTTATTTTAATTGATTTAATTGTAAAAGCCACATATAACTAATGGCCATCATATTGGACAGCACAGCTTTACAAGATTCATACCTGACTCTAGGCAATGAAATCTTCACAATTTCTCCTAAAGCACTTCTAAGACGTACCATGTAGAAATAATTTACAGAAAAAATCTTGGGACGTTAGCACTAATGGGAAATCCACTTGCACTTTTGCTTTCTGTGTTGCCCAGAAAGTGTTATTGGTTACCACCCTTGATATCCAGATTTTCAGACTTAGAGCAGTCTGGCTGGGGACAGCCCCTTTCAGTCCCAATATTGATTTCCTTTCAGTCCTTAACATTTTCCTAGGAAAAATTCCCGTTTTTGTCTGTTTTTCTCAATTCCTAACAGGGTTAAACAAAGAGTTACCGTATGACCCAGCAATTCTACTCCTAGACATATACCCAAGAGAGATGAAAACTTGTCCATACAAGCACTTGATCGTGAATGTTCAGAGCTGCTTTTTTTCCAGTTTTCTTGAGAAATAATTGACATATAGCATTGTATAAGTTGAAAACAGAATAATGACTTGACTTATGTATATCGTAAAATGATGACCACAATAAGTTGTTAGTTAACATCCATCATCTCATATAGCTACAAAGAAAAAGAAAAAATTCTATTTTTCCTTGTAATGAGAACTCTTAGGATTTACTCCCTCAACAATACAATACAGCAATGTTAACTTTAGTCATCATAATATACATTACACCTCTAGTACTTTTCTTTAACTGGAAGTTTGTACCTTTTGACCATCTGTATCCAGTTTCCCCTCCCCCTCACTTCTAGTAACTACAAATGTGATCTCTTTTTCTATGAGTTTGTTGGCTTGTTTTTAAATTCAACATATAAGTGTGATCATACAGTAGTTGTCTTTCTCTATCTGACTTATTTTGCTTAACTTAATGCCCTCAAGGTCCATCCATGTTGTCAAGGTGGCAGGATTTCCTCCTTTTTTATGGCAGAATGATATTTCATTGTATACATATACCACTTTATTCACCTATTGATGGACACTTAGATTGTTTCCACATCTTAGGTATTGTAAATAATGCTGCATAGCTACATTATTCATAATAGTCAAAAAGTAGAAACAACCCAAATGTCCAACTGCTGATGAATGAATAAAACAAAGATTGGTACATTCATATAATGGAATATGTTTTGGCAATAGCAAAGAATGAAACCGTAATAAATGCCACAACAGGATGAACCTTGCAAACATTATGATAGATGAAAGAAACCTGTCACAAAAGAGCACGTATTATATGATTCCATTTATATGACACGTCATAATAGGCAAATCTATAGCGATAGAAAGTAGATTAGTGCTTGCCTAGGGCTGGGGGTGAAATGGGGACATTGGGTGGGGATGGCTAATGGGCACAGGGTTTCTTTTTAGTGTGATGAAAATGTTCTAAAATTAGATTGTGATGGCTACACAGTTCTGTGATTATACTAAAAGTTATTGAATGATATACTTTAATTGGGTGAATTATATGGTATGTGAATTATATCTCAACAGAGCCGTTAAAAACTCTATCCATTTGATTTACTACATTAGCAGATCTAATGAGAAAATCTGCATGATCATATCAACTGGGTGCATATTGATCTTCAAACTGGAAGTAGCTTTGGATAATGTTACTATATATTCCAAAATAATCTCTCCACTGGCTACCACCCCTCTCGTTTCCAAGATAAGTAAAGTGACCCTGCATTGTGTCCAAACTCAAGATGAAAATCCTTGAGTGTGGTCCTTAATAACAAACCTTTCCTCTCTAAGAGACCCACCGTGAGACAGTGAATGCATCTAGGAGATACTCTTGACATAACCCCAGCCTGCGGTTGGAAAGGGCCCATCCTTGTCATTCCTGCGCAGCTTTGGCCCCTCTAGTCCAGAGGAATCATGGACACATGAACGTTGTCAATGAGAAAAGAGGAAAGGATAAGAAGTTTCCAGTGTGCAGCCTGATTTTGTCATGATTCAGGCTGGTCAGACCCTGTCCTGGATATGAAGTCCTGAGCCATGGAAGGTACACAGCTTTGTCAGGCAGTTAGAAGATGACGTTCACTTTGAGGGCCTTGAGCTCTCCAGGCACCCCAGCCCATCCTCAACTTTTCAGCTCACCCAACTCAGATAACTTTACAGGAAATGAAAACATTTCTAGATTTTTAGTTATGAAGAGAGACCTGATACTGCAGATAACTCCCAGGCTTAGCTGCTTGAGCACGGACCATTCAGGAGACCTCCTGGAAGTATGCAGAAGACGGGGAAGGGAAAACAGCAAATATCAAGTGAGGTAAAATCTTGCACAATGTAAACCAAAAAAATTTTATCTCAGGCAACATATGCTTTCATCTTCTAGAAGAAATAATGTCACACAAAGTTAAGCAGTTTGTCTAAGTAGTTAAATAGAGATCTGTTAAGAACTGTGT
The DNA here is from genome assembly GCF_036321535.1 of Camelus dromedarius. Classification (NCBI taxonomy): domain Eukaryota; kingdom Metazoa; phylum Chordata; class Mammalia; order Artiodactyla; family Camelidae; genus Camelus; species Camelus dromedarius. Next base: position 49,979,742 of record NC_087450.1, read on the forward strand.
AAAGAGAAGTAGGGGCTCGGATTGGAAGACGTGAAAGAAGAGGCTTTTTAAAGAAAAGCATGTAGGGAGGAATATTAATTTAATAACTCATTCAGTTGACAAGGCAGTGGGCCATAGGTTATAAAGCAGTGGCACTGGACTGTCTAAGCATTGACACATTTCTGACCTTTCTTCCAGTCACTGAGGATGCACATGAATAAATACATATCTTTTATCAGAAGAGCTAAGTCCTTTGGAATGGTTCTGGGGAGTCTGATTTATTTGGAGGACAAGTGTCATCTTCAAGACAAAATGTATCAACTGTACTCTGAAGGATACAATGACAGCCTTCCCCGGCCCTCCGCATCTGGCTAGATGTGGTGTCCCTCTTCTGTGTTCTCACAGTACCCTTAGTATTGCACTCACATTATTTTTTATCTGCTTTCCCCACTAGACAGTGAACTTCTCAAGAACCAAAACGTTGATATTTGTGTGGTTTTCAGTTTTCAAGGGCCTCTTATCAGAGTCTCTAAGGCAAATGTACTTTCCCATCTCTGGTAGGTAGTGTTTCATCTCCACGTGTTCTGCAGGCTAATTGGCTCCTTCCCAGATTAGGCAATTCAAAGGTTAACATCATACCAGGACTCCGCCACAAAAGCTTGTGGTAAGTCAGACTGTAGTATAATAATGAGTTCCACTCGTATTTGGGCTGGACTCCAAAATGGATGCCTTTTACAAAATTGCTCACTAGAGTGGTTTTAGTGTCATTGCGTTCGCTTAAAGTCAAATGTTTTTTAGATGGCGTTTGTCATATGGGCTTTGGATGTTAAAATTGCACTCCCTGAGTTGGGCACCCAGATCAGTTTTATCTGTTATTTCAACCATGTTTATGTGAGATGCTTGAGAAACAAATTGCTCAGTGACACTCATAGGGCCTGAAAGAATTCAAGCACCTCCTTGTTCCCTGTCTTCATGGGAGGGGTGAGTGGAGGGCAAGGTAATATAGCCATTGAAGATTCTGATTTATGTCCCAGATCATGTGCCTAGAACCCAGATATAGAATCAGTCATTTTATTATGTTCCTTGTATGTATCAGACCATCAAACCTAACCCCAGATCTTGTCTGGTTGATTGGCTGATTGGTTCTTTGGTTTGAATTCATTCTCTTTCTCTAAGTAGAACTCTTCAATTGGAACACTACAGTGGATTGTCTGGATAAGTGTGTTTCCACCAGATCGTTGGGTTTTGATCTTTTTGTTTACATCACTTAAGTGTTGCAATAGACGCAGTTCCTTTTTTTCTGGACTGCCTGTGTCAGTGCAGACTCTATGTCAGTCCAAAAAGAGAGAGCAGTAAATCAAGTGCATGAGTGCGCCCACACAGCACCAGCCTCTGTGCCAGTCTTTATCTCCAGAGCTGTAGGAACTCCTCCTGCCTCTGCAGCCAAGGCTCCTAGGATTAGAAACCAGCAGACAAATGTGCACCATTCTGGATTTTCAGGGAATCCACATAGGTGGACTTTGGAGTGAAGAAATCGTATTTGTCAAAACCTTTGCCCGGAGTTATAAATCTGTGTGCCGCGTGGCGGGGACGTCTCTGACTCTGGAACAAAGAACAAAGAGCATTTTAGTTAGTCACCCTGAGGAAAACACCAAAGAAGCAGAAATCACAAGAGTGTTGATAATGTACCCCCAGCCCCTTCCCCTCCTGGAGGACCACCTGACTTTTCAGGTAGAGATTTCTTGGAGCATTCCAGCTCCAAATCTGGGGTTTTAGAACAATAAAACTAATATCAGAATCATCCCCCCAGCCCTGGAGACCTATTTTTAATGATGATGAGTTTAAAGCTTTCATGGAATTATAAAACCTCAATGTAGCCAAGAGCCTGGAAGTCACAGTGTTTCCCTTCACCACAGAGGTGAGGAAGTCCCTAAAATCCAGTTTCACAGAGCATCTCAGAGGCCCAACAGGCCTCACAACACCTGTCAGGATTCTTTAAAACATTTATCTGATTTAAAAATATAATAAATTTTCATTGTAGAAAATTTGTAAAGTATTTTTTAAATTTGCATAATCCCACCACAACACATTTTGTTCACTGTGCTCTTTTGTGATTAAAGATATAATTTGACGTGTTAAGTCTTACAGAATAAAAAAAGAAAAATGTGAATTTCTACTTTTGATGTTTAAATCCTGAATTTTGTCACTTATTACATAAAACATCAAAGCATACTTGGACAGGGACCTTGTTCGAGATAAGCGGTATATTACAATAGGGTGTGAAAAACTGAAATCAAGCCAGCCCCACCAGAGTGTGCACAGCGGGACATGCTCTGTGCTGATCCTGGCAGTGAGGAGAAAATCCCGCACTCCTAATTGCCCAAAGCCTACTATCACCGCTTGCAGGGCACAGCCCATATCAGCAGAGGGGTTCCGGAGGTGTGTGGTATCACCCCTGAGTTCTTATCACAGACACTAAACTTCAGGCAATTAAATTTGAGAGAAAGCAGTCTAGAGTAGGTGAAAGCAGAGTGATTGAGGTTTGTGGATTTGTGTTGATCTGCTGATTAGGGCTGCCAACAGAAGCCTCCAGCCGCCCTGAAGAGGTAAAAAGGCAGATCTTTGGAGAGCAGTGTCTCATGTTATATGGAGTTCTCTGGGCTTAGAAGGGAGTTGGTCCGTGATGCCAAGAATGAGGATCACCTGAGCACTAAGCCAAGTTCTGTTGGCCTCAACTGCGTGTGTTTATTGAGATGGTATCTGGTTTAGAGTGATTTTTAGTTGTTCTGTAAACTCTGCAGACTGAATGGGCCATCTGAAGAAAGGCCTGCTTGTAAATAATCACTCCCTGGATGTGAGCTAAATGGGTACACCTTGCCTTTTTCACCTTGATTTTCATTGCATTCTCCAATTTCCAACTCTGAAATGTAAAAAAAAAAAAAAAAAAAAGGAACCTGTCCTGGCTTCAGTTTTGTTATCTGCACAATGACAGGGTTGGTTGGAGGGGATCGTCACTGAGTACCCTTCCTGGCTCTGCATTCTCTGCTCTGTGGTTCTAAAAACTAAATGCACTGCATCAGGCAGGAGCAGTGTGATCACTACTGTAGGTCAGCAGTGCTGGCCTATTGGAAAAGCTGGACTGTTTGCTAAAGCAATGCTTCAGTAATTGCCCCTCTAAACCCAGTCCTTCACTTGTCAATTACAGTGTAAGACGTAAGCCCCCAACAAAGGGGCGACTTCAAGAACAGAAAAGGAAAGAAAAAGGATGTGGGTGAGAGGCATTACTTTCGCTTTTTTAAAAAAATAATTTTCTTCTTATTTTTATCTTTTTGAGTTTCAGATACACATTGTTTATTAACTGATTACACTTTTGTTTGCATAGTACATCACCTTAATTTTCCAGCAAACATTTTTTTATATCACTTCTAGAGTAGTTTTTCCTTGATTTCAACATTCTCCTGAAAAGGTCTTTAAAGTGCTTGGAATACATGCTTCTTTTCAAAAAGATTTAACAACTATGAGGTGGGAAGTTTTGATTCTTCCTTTTAAATAATGAGGAAACTAAAACATATGGATATTAAACACATCAAGAGAGCAGAATTAGTCTTGTTTACAGGGTCACTAAAAGGTGTACAATTACAGTTTTGTAGGAGAGGGAAGGGCCTTCCCAGCACGAGTCAAGTCACAGGGATGTCTGAATACCCTCCAGACTGCTGCTGTAAGGCAGGCAGCTGATTGTGGCTTGTCTGTTCTCCCCACTAGTTTTCTTTCTTTGGGCTTACTGTCTTAAACCAGCTACCTTGTCCCTTCTGTATGCTATAGCACTGACAACCCGTATAGGTCGGACACTGAAGCTGTCCCCTTTAGTCTCAGGCCAAAATTGCAACGCCTTCACATCTCCCTGGGGAGCAAAGTGGAATCAGGGCAACAGTGGTATAGAAAGGTAACAGCCCAAATAGTGGCTCAAGGCCTCAGGTGAGTTAGGTCATCTCTGACCTCTCCCCTGAGGCATCTGTTAACTCTAAGGGTATGAAATGGAAATGAGTGAGGGGATCTGCATTCTCAGAGATCAGGGATGAAGGGGTCAAGAAAACCAAGACCCATCCCCAGGCACCAAAGGACAATTTTCTTGAGTAGTACAAATCCATTTGGTAGAATCTTTGTTGCAGAATCAGAGAACTTCAAGAAACTGTGAGGTCATCTAGTTTAGCCTCTGCTTTCAAATAATTAACAGGGATTCACTGAATTACTTTCTGCATCCTCAGTCACGTCCTGGGATGGAATCCAATCCATAGCACTTTTCAAGACTTGAATTATCTCAGAGCATCCTTTGGTAATCATTTCCAATGTCTCACCAACATCAGTCACCCAGTTAATAGCTAACCTAAATCATGCCTGTGACTCATTGAAGCCTTTTATTTTCTTTGATACTTTGGTTGATGTAGGAAAACAGCAAGTACTTTTTCTGAAAACTCTTCTCAATGCTGTGATTCAGAGTGAATAGAGCATGCAGGGAACAATCTCGAAGAACATAGACTGTTTAATTCTCCTAATGAGAAAAGAATCAGGAGTAAAATTATGTATTTGACTTTTCCATTGATAAGCTCTGTGATCTTAGGCAAGTGATGTAACACCCCTAAACTTTAATATCTTCTTTCATAATAAACATATAATACTTAAACTAAAGAGTATTATAATGGCTAAAAAGTGTAATCTATGCAAAAAAAACTGTGAAGTGCCATACAGATGTCAGATAGAGAAAAAACTGCTCCCTTGCCATGAGGATTAAGTCAGAAGAACAATAGTAAAAATAAATGTTGGGAGGATGCACAGAAATTGGAACCATTGTGCATTGCTAATGAAAATGTAAAAATGGTTCAGTACTGTAGAAAATAGTACAGTGGTTCCTCAAAAAACCCACAGAATTACCATATGACCCCCAAAATCTCACTACTCGGCATATACTCCCCCCAAAATTGAGAGAGATTCAAATAGACATTTGTACACCAACCTTCATAGCAGCATTATTCACAATAGCCAAAAGGTGGAAACAACCCATGTGCCCACCCTTGGATGAATGGACAAGCAAAATGCAGCATGTGCATATAATGGAATGTCATTCAGGCTTGTAAAGTAATTAAGTTCTGTCACATACTACAACATAAAAGAAACGTGAAGACATTATAAGAGAAATAATCCAGACACAAAAGAACAAAGATTATATGTTGATGGTTATTCTAACCTGTATCAGGTGATACCCTATTGTAGTTTTGATTTGCATTTCTCTAATAATTAGTGTTGTGTTGAGCTTCTTTTCATGTGCCAATTGGCTATCGGATGTCTTCTTTGGAGAAATGTCTATTTAGGTCGGCTGGCCATTTTTTCATTGGGCTGTTTGGGGTTTTTTTTTGTTATTGAGTTGTAGGAGGTCTTTTTATATTTTGGAAATTAAGTCCTTCTGGTCTCATCATTTGTAAATATTTTCTCCCATTCCATGAGTTGTCTTTTTGTTTTGTTGATAGTTTCCTTTGCTGTGCAAAAGCTTGTAAGTTTGATTAGGTCCCATTTGTTTATTTTTGCTTTTTTTTTTTTTGCCTTGGGAGACTGATCTTTGGAAAGTACTACCACAGAACATGAGACCTTCACCAGGAGTTCCTCCTGCCTCCAGGTGGAAGAATCCAGGAGTAGAGATGAGGAATTTAATGAATATGACAGGGAAATGAGTTGTGGTACCTACACTGGCTTTGCTGTGTGCATCCCACTCTCCTCTCCACCCATTCAGATCTGTCGGGAGCCATGCTGTAGGAGAGGCAGGGCCTGGCAAAGCCCAGATAGAATGACTAAGCCCAGAACACCAGCCTCTAAGGTATCCCATCCAGCATGCATCCCACCTTCTCCCCGTTCTCATTGAAAATAGTGCAGAGCTCAAATTTCAATATCTACTTCTCCACCTCCCCAAAGGCCTGCAGTGGGACTAGAAGTATAAAGGGTCCAGGAAGGAATCCAAACTACAAAAACAAGCCCACAGTCAGAAACCACTAACATCTGGTATGCAGCTACTGTAAAAATTAGATAACAACACAGCAGAATTACAGCTATGCGAAAGTTAAGAGTGATAAAGAAAGGACTTTAAAACAAGTTTAATTATGTCTTCAGATATAGGATGACGTCACAATAATGTATCAGAAACTGTCTTTTATAAAATAAAATTTAAAAAAAAGATAAACCTTGGGGATAAGAAAAAAGTAATTATTGATACCAAAAATTCAGTTGATATAAACAGAAGAATGGGCACAGCTGAAATGGAAATTACATACCTAGAAGATAGCCTAGAAGTGAAGTACAGGGTAAGAGAGAGATGAAAACTTGAGACATGGAAGAGAGTTCTGCAAGACACCGCATCTACCTAAAAGAGAAAAATGAGAACAGAAGGGAGGTAAAATCTGAATAAATGGTAGAATGGAATTTCTTATAGTTGAAGAAACATATAAATCCTCAGGTTGAAATGGTCTGCCAACTATAGAGCATCATTAAAAAGAAATAAATACACAATTTTAAAAAGGCAGTTTACAAACGTAATAAAAGCTCAAAACATTAATTATACAGTCATATGCTGAAAGCTACAAGGATAAAGGCTAACTGCTGAAGCCTCCAGAGAGGGTAAGAAAAAGACTGCTCAGAGTCAGTCTGGTCAGGCTTGGCATTAGATGTGTCCTGACAATACTGGATGAAGAAAGACATTGGACAGTATCTTTAGTTTGCTGAATAAAAAGAAGTTCAAATCTAAATTTCTATATTCAGCCATAATATCACTGAAATGTAAGGATGAAATATGATTTTTTTAAGTATCCAGGAATTTAGAGTTTTAATAACCCAATAGATCCTCTCTGAAAGCTGAAAGAACTACTAGAGAATATGCAAAAAAAAGTGAATCCAGAACTTAACAATGAACTGCAGTAGCCAGCCAAAAAATAATAAAAACTATTTTTTCTATGAGATATGATTATAAAATTATTTTTTAAAATAGTGTGCCAAGATTTTAGATTATGTCAACATGGGATGTGGAAGATGGAGGCAGGGGTGCTGATGAAGAATTTAGAATAAAAGCATCTTAAGATTCACCAGAAGGAATCAGTGGATAGTGACTAACTTCAGACACTGTTAGAGAAATTTAAATTTAACCACTTATGATAAAAACTTAAATATTGGGGGAGGGTATAGCTCAGTAGTAGAGCGTGTGCTTAGCATACACAAAGTCCTGGGTTCAATCCCCAGTGAAATAAATAAAACAAACAAATGAACTTAATTACCTCCCCACCAAAAACAGCAACAAATTTTTTTTTTTTAAAAAAGAATAAAACAACCTAAAATCCAACAATGGGGGAAATTCAACAATTTCAAAAAAAGTTAAATATAGCTACTTTGTAGAAGAATAAAAATAGAATATGTGTGATTTTCAAATCAGTAAATGTAAAGAACAGAGAAAATTTCACTAATCCATGAAAAGATTGGAAAAAAGAAATGCAAGCATGGGAGAGAGTGGTAAATTGAAAACACAAAAAAGATGGCAGGCATAGGTCTAAAAATACCAAAAATAACAATAAATATTAACTGGATAGTTTTTTTTCCATAAAATATGGGTTTTTAAGAATCCAGCTATGTGCAGCTTACTAGAAAAAGCCAAAACTGAGCTAACACAAAGATTCATTGTAGATGTATTCTGTTTCACCATATTTCCATCCCTATTCAGAACTACCAAGTCCTCTCCTATTTTGTGGGAAGATTGGGCAAAATAATGAAAAAAGCTGAGGAGTTAGGCTAGGAGTTAGAAGACAAATATATCCTCACTTCAACCAGCTACATATTGCAAGGTCCATGAAATCACTTAGACTTATGGCCTAGATTTTTTTCTCACCCACCAGATGGGAAGGATACCATTAGCCCATTTATCGTGTAGATTTGTTTTTGAGGATTAAAAGAGAATGAACATCTGGTAATGAATAAAGAGGGACATAAGTGGGAGATTTAGCATTAGTTTGAAGGGTATGTGTGGAACAAAAATGAAAAAATATGAAGACACATCAGTTATGATGCATTTACAACACTTCTTCATCTCCAGGCCAGCAACCACTTGTGTCCCGCCATCCCACATATGCCCTGAGCATGTCTCCTCATACTTAGGTCCTGCTCAGAGTCATTGGGTAGCATCTCCAGCAGTTTGTTCAATGTCTGATCAATAAATGATTCTGAAAGTAAAGGAAAAGTTTAAGGATAACCCTTAATCATAAGGAAAATACTGAGTTCTGTTCATTATTCACTGAGGAGGATGTCCTTGTTATACAAAAATTTTCTTTAAAATGACAAAGTGAATAAAAATGTTGGTGTTAAAAAAGAATAACTATAGAGAAAGCAGCTCTAGGGTAAAACCATTCAGAGAAGTCTAGGGAAGTTTAGAATTTGATATCTATTTTTAAGATTGGCAATGATTGGTTTTATTACAGTATTTCATACGTTTTTGAAAAAAGAAAATAATAAAGTAAGAATCTAAAAAAGTTGAATTTTTAAACATAAAAACAATGTGCTGTACAAAAGATCTTTGAAATAAGAGACAACAGAGAGAAGTTGATTGTAATGAAATTTTATCTCTAGGGGCATATACAATCTAACTCCTCCTAAGCTAAAAAAAGTGCTTTTTTAGCTTAGGTCTTAGTCGTTTGTGTGTATTCAGAGTATTTTATTCTAAGATTACATAGGTGGCTGAGTAAACTTCTTAGTGTCTGTAGATTTTATCGTTTACTGGAATATTTGTATATAAATGTTTTCATCAAATTATCAGATCAGTGACACTTTATGGAACATGAAGAGATGAATTAATAAATTCGTTTGAAGAGAGGAAAAATGTTTCATTGCTCCAGAGTTCTTAAATATTGAACTTTATGTTTTCTGAAGTGATATAAAAATATATTTCTAATGGTAGAACTATATAAACATATGAAAGAATAAAGATAAGATTATATCAAGGAGTTAGAGAAGATGAGACTTGGAAGATAATGTGAAGCCAAGTGGTACAGGGTCTTAAGAAGTTTAGCTTGGGTGGAACCTCAGAGATCATCTGGTGTTTATTTAACTTGTTAATCTTATTTTCAGAGGAGTTAGGTATCAAGAATCCCTCCAGTTCCTTAGGAACCCCTCCTATTCCTTCATAATGAGGAATCTGACCTATAGACAGTGGTTAACCACTGGAGATTTTGAGCTGAATTTGAAGAGTAGCACAATTATGATTGTTTTGGGGAGATCTTTTGTGGTGATACAGTATCAATCAGGCTAAAGATGCTTAAGGCCAGTCTTAAGAGAGACTTAGGAGTCTCTTGTAATGTGTCGGATCTGAGATGATAGAGGTCAGGACAAGGGTGCTGTCCAAGGAAATGAGGGAGAAAGGAACAGAAGTGGGACTCATGGCTTGGAGTCTCTTGATGTATAAATACCACAGTAGCCTTGCCTCTGCTGCTGACGGTGGCTTTGCTTCCTTCATGTTTCATCACCTGAAAAATGGAGTTGGACTGGATGATCACTGATGGCTCTGGCATCTGTGACTGAAATGAACATCTGTAAGTGGAAGGTCAGGACTAGAGACACAGTGCGGACCATATGCCCCGTCGAAGCTAGTGCAGTCCTGTTCTCTCCTGAGAATCACAGGGATTGGGAGTTTGTAGCTGAGTTGTGTTAATGGTGGAAGGTTAAACAGAATGTCTGTGCATTCTTGCCATTGAGATCCCAAAGTTTCTAAGGATTGTTTAAATTTGCCCTGGAAATGCCCTGTATTCTTCCAGAAAGTTTTTCTTTGTAACTTAAACTAGCATAACTTGATTGCTTATGCTTTCGAACAAAGATTTTAACTAAACAATGCTTAGTAGGCTAGACAGGAGAAATTTTCTGGTTGTCTTTGAGGAGTGTGCTCCATCAGAGGAATGTTGCCCACTATCTGACACACACACACACACACAAACACACACACACACACACACACACAGACACCAGAAAGTTTATAATTAGGTTATGAAACTTTTGAGTCACTTGTCAGCAAAGCACATTTATCCTGAATAGTGATAAAGTCAAGCAACAGAGGCAAAAAATTAGAAAGTGGGACTACGTCAAACTAAAAAGCTTCTGCACAGCAAAGGAAACAGTCAATGAAATGAAAACGCAACCTATGGAATAGCATAAAATATTTCCAAATCATATATCTGATAAAGGATTAATATCCAGAGTATGTAAAGAACTCACACAACTCAAAAGCAAAAACAAACAATCTGATTTTAAAATGGACAGAGGATCTGAATAGGCATTTCTTCAAAGAAGGTTTACAAATGACAAACAGATACACGAAAAGTTGCTCAACATCTGTAGCCATCAGTGGAATGCAAATCAGAGCCACGGTAAATCATCTCACACTTGTTAGAGTGGCTGTCCTCATAAAGGTAAGGGTTAAGTGTTGGTAAGGATGTGGAGAAAGGGAATCCCTTGCGCACTGTTGGTGGGAATGTAAATTGGTGCAGCCGCTGTGGAAAACAGTGTGGAGGTTCTTCAAAAAATTAAAAATAGAACTGCCGTATGATCCAGCAATCCTGCTATTGGGTGTATAGCCAAAGGAAATGAAAATAGGATATCAAAGAGATATCTGCACCTCCATGTTCTTTGCAGCATTGTTCACAATAGCACATATAACAACCTAAGGTTCATCAACAGATGAATGGATAAAGAAGGTGTGATGTGGTGTGTGTGGGGTGTGTGTGTGTGTCGGAATATTATTCTGCCATGAAAAAGAAAGAAATCCTGCCTTTTGCAGCAACACGAATGGAACTTGAGGACATAATGCTAAGTGGAATAAGTTAGAGAGAGAAAGATAAACTGCATGGTATAATTCACAAGTAGAATCTTTATTTTTAAAAAGTCAAATTAATAGAAACAGAAAGAAAAGAAGTGATTACCAGGGACTTGGCGTGGGGAGGTGGGTGGGGGATAAGGAGATATTAATACAAGGGTGCAAACTTTTAGCTATAAAATGAAGAAGAATCGAATGTACAATGTGATGACTGTAGCTGAAAACACTGTCTTGTATAATTAAAATTTGCTAAGAGAGTAGAATTTAAATATTCTCACCATATATTTATTTTTAACATAAAAATATGTGAGGTGATGGTTGTGTTAATTAGCTAGATGGGAAGAATCGTTTTACAATGTATACGTTGTATACTTTGACTATCTTACAATTCTGTTTGTCAATTAGAACTCAAGAAAGTGGAGGAGGAAAAAAAAAAGACCAGATTCAAATAACTGGCTTGGCCACTTCCCAGCTGTGTAGCCTCTTAGTTGCAGGCTGCCCAACCAAGACAGCCTTCAGCATTATGATGTCACCCGACTGCCTCAGGCTGATGCTACTGTCCTCCCTGGGAAAGCAATTGGGAAAGGATGATGCAGCGGGTCCTAGCTTCATCCTTCCTTCAGTTGTATTTTTATGTGTTTTGTATTTTGAAGCCTCTATTTTGTGGGGCTCTCAGTACACTGAGTTCCTCACCCAGGAGGCAGACTTCAGTCAAAATTTACACTGTGTTAGGGACACTTAACTCAATTCCAAAGAAATTTCAGCTCCCCGATCTCACCTCTAGCTTAGAGCCCCCTTAGAATAATATGGGCAGTCAAAGAGGGAAAAACTAGAATCTTCCTCTCTTCAGCTCTCTCCTAAACGTTGTTTTCGACATCTTCACATTCCAAGGCACCATTGCCTGCCTGTACCCAGCACCCTGCTATTTCCCCAAGGACCTCGGGGAGATGTGTGTATGTTGATAAGGAAGCAGCAAAGCCCATGTTTGACCAGTTTTAGAAGCTGTCCCCATTTTCAACCATTAGCTCAAAAAAGAAAGTAATGTGACCAAGACCTTATAGTGAGACAGACCTATCAAGGGTTTTGAAAAGGGTTGGTGGTCATTTATCAAGGTGGGTAGGTGTATGAGGATTGTTAGTGAGAGAATAAATTGATGCAGGAGTATAGGGGGCAATTTGATAATATCTGCCATCACTTTGTAGCTGTGTGAAGCTGAGCTTTGTTCCCCTCCTTGGCAAAATGGGGATGCTAATACCCTCCTCCTAGTTTTGTTTCAAACATTAAGTGTAACACAGTGCCTAGGATTTAGTTAGTACTTAAATATCACCTCCTGTTTTAGTCATCTTGGGCTGCCATGACAAAATACCTTAACTTAAGCAAACTTCTCTCTCACAGTTCTGGATCCTGGAAGTCCCAGATCAAGGTGCTACCAAGATAACTTCATTATAAGCCTCTTTTCCTAGCTTATAGGCAGCCAACATCCTACTTTGTGTTCATGTGACCTCTTCTTTGTGTGTCCAGGGAGGGAGGGGGAAGGGGTCCTCTGATGTCTCTAGATCACTAACCCCATCATGGGGGCCCCACCCTCATGATCTCATCTAACCCTAGTGACCTCCAAAAGTCCTCATCTCCAAATACCACTGAATGGGGGTGTTAGAGCTCTCACTTACAAATTTGGAGACACAAGCTTTCAGTCCATAGACCCTCCACATGTATAGGCATACTTTAGAGAGAGGGGAAAACACCTAGACTTTGGTTTCTATTGAAACAGATGCGAAGAAATCTATTCCAGGATTTCATTTTCAGCTGGAATTTCATTTTTAACTTGGAGAATTTGTTTCAGAGTTTTCTTTTTAAGCCCTGAGGCAGGGACAGGATTATCCTACCAAGCACATAGCAGGTTTTCTGTCAGAGGTATGGAAAGGAACCCTTTCCTCACTGATTCAGATCAGAGACAATAAAGAGTTCAAGAAGTGGGAGGGGGGACGGGGGCACAAAGCCAAGTGAGCTTTGGCTGCAGGATAGTTCCTGCAACGTGTAACTAAAATATGCCTTAGGCTTTCTTGGCAAACTGTCCAGGAGGTGGAAACACACCACGATTCTCTTACACATCTGCCTTCATTCTGGTCTGAATGCAGTCACCTTGGTAGTAATGAGAATTTTCTGTGAGAATGACTTGCTTTCCTCTCCAGATTCTAACTTTGAACCTTACTGTGCTAAGCAAAAGAGCCCCTACTGTGTCCCCATTATTATGAGGTTCTAAAATAGACAAAACTAGTCTACAGTGATAGAAATCAGCACTCTGGTTGCCTCAGGTAGGGTGGAAATTGACTGGGCAGGGCCACCAGGGAAGTTTCTGGAGTAATGGAAGTAATCTATAGCCTAATAAGGGTGAGGGCTTATGCATTTGTCAAAGCTCAGCAAACTGTGCCTTTAAGATGTGTTCATTTCACTGTAAATGGCACCTGTTTTAAAAATAAATATATGCATTTATACTATTTCATATCACATTATACGTAATTATGAAAATATATGTGTTTTTCCTTGGAAAGATCTGTCAGAAATCTAGATTCGTGTCTGTATATAACTGTCAGTAGCAAGCAGGTGTATGGACGGGATAGAAGCCATATTCCCCTTAGGAATTCGCCTGGATTTCTATAGCCATCCTTAAAAGAGTAGTTCTCACTGGGATGAGAATGGTGGGGAAGAACACCTCCTGATGGTCATATCAGAACAGCCAGGCTGAGTTTTTTCTAATACTGATAAGGCCTAGCTCCCTGCTTCACCCAAAGATTCCCTTATGATGCCTCCCCACCTTAAAAACCATTCCAGGAGGAGCCACTGTGATTAAAGAGAGTGTTGTAACCCTCAGGAACGGTGGGTAAAAGCTCTTGATTCCAGGAGATTGGATCATTCAGGTTTACCAGCCTCTGCCTCACTTTATTACTGTCATCTACCAGCTTCCCAGGGACTCCTTCTCAGTAACTGACACTGTAGGCCCTGGGTCCTCTTTCTACCCCAGTTACTGTCGTAATTCTGAGTGATATCAAGGGCATGCGGATGGACCATCCAAAAACATAAACTAAGACTTTCATAATTGCAGTGGCTTTCACTTCTGCTCTACCTTAGGCAAGTCACACCTAGAATCCTGTCATCACCTAGAAACAGATCACACCAGAAATGCTGAACTCCGTTATCCCACCGAGTCTCGGCATCTTAGCCTTCCCAGTCTCTTGTGCCTTCACTCCCCCTGGGCCTACTTTCAACTTCTGAAGGACCTCCAGTTCTTTACCCCATAATTTTTTCCAGTCTGTGAGGAACCTCTAAGCCTTGCAACCCTAGACTGTTACAACGTGATTGGTTGTCTTAATTATGTTTTACCAGTATCTTTGACACTTTATTGTCAACATACCTATACCACAGCAGCACCTGGACCGTAACTCTCCGGCCCAAGACAATACAACATTACTGATGACTGTTCATATTCTTGTGCACACGTGACTAAATGCAGCTAGAGAAACCTTACAAATAGACCTGACAACCCACTTCTGTAATTCAGCCCTCAGTTGGTCGCTTAACCATATCTGTTAACCGTTTTATCTGCCCTTGGTCAGGTTGCTTTCAATCTCCTGAACGATCTTCTGAACCTTCACTGTCCTCCCCGAAATCCCTCCTCTCAGGAGATCACCTGGGATCTTATGTCACAGAGAAACTGAAATCATCAAGCACTCTCTGTATCAGTGTCTTGCTTTTATTCTGCAGTTTTAATGTATGTTCCAGCCCACATTCTCATTCATATCTGTACCTTTGACTCCTTTCCCAAAGTCTAAGAAAACGAGGTCAACCTCGAGGTATCTCAAACCCTGGGCCTACACTTAACCCACCCGCTTCTGACCGCTGTGACACTTTATCTCCTTCTTTTTTCAAATAAACTCTTCCTAATTGTTCCTTCTCTTTAGCCTGTAAACATGCTCATGTCTGACCCCATGACTCATTCTAGATCCTGTTTATCATCACCATCTTACTAAGAGTGTGCTTTCTTAGTATAACAATGGTTCTAATTGATAAATCTTGTAGACATTTTTTAATTCCAGTTTCACTAGACCATAGAAAAGTTTTAACTGACCATCCTAAAAGAAGCGTTCCAAAATCATAATAACTAATAAACAAGGTCAGCAAGGGTGCAGGATATGAAGTCAGCATACAAAAATTAAATACTTTATATTTGTCCTAGCAATAAACACTCAAAAAAATTTTAGAAAAAAAATTCCAATTATAATAGTATTAAAAGAGCAGAATATTCAGGAATAAACTTAACGATGTGTAATATTTGTACACGTAAAATTACAAAACATTATTGAAAGAAATTAAAGAAGACCTGCATAAATGGAAAGACATACCATATTTAAGAATTGGAAGTTTGGGAGTTTGAGATTTGCAAATGTTAGCCACTATAGATAAAAATAGATTTTTAAACTTTTCTTCTTTATAGCACAGGGAATTATATTCAGTATCTTGTAATAACCTTTAATGGAAAAGAATATGAAAACAAATATATGTCTGTATATGCATGCCTGGGACATTGTGCTGGACACCAGAAATCGACACATGTATGTAACTGACTATACTTCAATTAAAAAAAAAAAAGAATTGGAAGACTTAATATTGTTAAGATAGAAAAACTTTTCAAATTAATCTAAAGATTCAATACAATCCCTTTCAAAATCCCAGCTGGCTGCTTTGCACATCATGACAAGGTGATCCTAAAATTCATATGGAAATGCAGGGGAACCAGAATAACCAAAACAGTCTTGAAAAAGAATAATGGATTTGGGGGACTCACACTTCCCAATTTCAAAACTTACTACAAAGCTACTGTAAACAAGAGAGTGCCATATTGGCATAAAAGTAGACGTATGGATCAATTGAGAATGGAATTGAAAGTCCAGAAATGAACTCCCACATTTATGGTCAGGTGGTTTTTTGATGAGGATGCCAAAGGATTCAATGAGGAAAGAACAGTCTTTTCAGCAAATGGTGCTGGCATAACTGCATATCCAAATGTATAAAATGAAGTTGGATCTTTAGGTTTTGGCCCTTCATGTAAAGCACTCACTCTAACAAGAAAAAAAAAAAAAACAAAAAAACAAAGAAACTGAAAATCAATGACTTTTCTTGGACTCATGAAACTGAGGCTGCAGGGCAAACAGCCACCCCAAAATCTGGACTGATAGGAGAATCCAGAGAGATCTGCTTACCTGGAGCGGAAGTCACTGGAGCCAGACATTGACAGGAACACTTAATGCAGTAATTTTGATAAATTGCTGGAGCTGAGTGTGGATGAGTATGAGAGTGAGAGACTCCTGGAGTCTGTGATCTTAGGGGTCACCCATACTTCCGTAGACTTTATCTCCAGGAAACCCACCAGGTTCTCACAGTGAAGAACCAGGAAAGTTAACCTCATTGCTCTGACAGGTTGTGGAGAAATGTTCCTACTTTGAAATAAATCCAGAGTGTCCTCCATAACCAAACCTGCTCTCCAGAGCAAAGATATTACCAGAGTCTTATCCCACTTGAGAGAAGTACACTGCCCTGCCTCCAGCCACCACCCCCCCATTGCCTTTGCTATTTTACCTAACTGGGACAGATCTGGGAAACACTGCGAAGATCACATACCAGGGAGCCAAGGAGACTAGAGCATTGAGATTTAACCGTGAAAGTATAGAGTGCTTTCCCTCCCAGACACCTTACCACCTCTCCAACAGGGCTCTAATATAACAGTGGATTATGAAAGGGCTGCAAAATGTAGACTCTAAGGAGGACTTCTCAGAGCATCCCCTGGATGGCAGGGGAGACAAAAAATAAAGGCGACTAGAGAAATTTGAAGCCTCTGGCACCTACAGTTATAGCAAACATTAAACACAGCCCAACTCACATAGACAAGCTTGGCTTCATTTATTTTAGTCATTCATAAATGTACTAAGCTTATCATAAACTCTTTTACTGGACTTCTGATTGGTTATTTAGCAAAAGATGACTAACCTCTCTAATACTTTTCATATTATATAAGTGTTTGTATTATTGTATCATTTTATTTCTGCCTATCTTAGTGCTCCAATTTCAGTTGAAGTCCTTTAGGGACAGAGACTGTGTCTTACTTTTCAGTACCTTCGGTGCCTAACAGTGATGGGTGCATGAGTGAATGAATGAATGAATGAACCCGTTTAATACTGTCTTGGAGTGACAAGGGAGCTCTTGGGGGGAGGTACTGCAATTCTGGTTGTTATTATTGCTCTGATAGAACTTTCTTGGTCCTGGGCATCCTCCTCCAGGGAAAAAGTGTGTCATGTGGATAATGGTCTAGAGTCAAGAAGTCTGGTTTCTAGTCCTGAATGTACCACTAGGTTAACTGTGCAGCCTTGAAGAGCTCAATGATCTGAGCTTTTTACACTTGTGTAAAAAATGTCCCTTTCAGATATGTCATTCCAAGATTCTCTTTCTCAGCACCTTTATTGTGGGACAGTTCCTGTATGGTAAACTACACACATTTCACAGGTACAATCTGATGAATTTTAATTGACGTATACACCCGTGAAGCCACCACCGCAATCAAGATAGCTGATTCCATCACTCCCCAAGCGGTGCAATTGTCAAGTTCCCAATTTATGCCTTCCCACCCTCTTTGCCCCCTGGTAACCATAAGTTTGTTCTCTGTGTCTGTGAGTCTGTTTGTGAGTCTGTTTCTGTTTTGTAGAAAAGCTCATTTGTGTCCTTTTTTTTTAGATTCCACATACAAGCAATTT
This sequence comes from Camelus dromedarius, assembly GCF_036321535.1. NCBI lineage: Eukaryota > Metazoa > Chordata > Mammalia > Artiodactyla > Camelidae > Camelus > Camelus dromedarius. Next base: position 49,997,406 of record NC_087450.1, read on the forward strand.
AATATGGCATTTTTTGTTTCTCTTTCTGGCTTACTTCACTTAGAATGTCATTCCAAGATTCTTAAAACCACTGGTCCTTATTAAAATGAGGGGAAAAACCTACCAAAACACACCATGACTTTAGCAAATGGATATTTCTTTTTTTGTGTCCCATTAACACCTACTTACTGACTTACTGAACTTACTGAAGACTTACTGAACGCCTGCTATGCTGTCTTAAGTGCACCACTTGTATTAACTTATTTATTCCTATGAAATAAAACGGTTTCATTTCACGTTCATATATGAGGCATAGAAAGGTCGTGTAACTTACATAGCTGGTGGCAGAACCAATTTCAGATCCAGGCGGTCTGGCTCCCATAGCTGCACTCTTGATCGTAACGTCCCTCCCAGGCACAAGTGGTACCAGCCTTCCCTTCTGCCCTCAGAACCACTGGCCTCTTCTTGTGGCCACATACTTCATTTGAAAGATTAAACTTCTGTGTCCATACAAAGTGCTAATTCAGAAAGAGGTTGTGAAAGAACAGAATTCCCAAGAGAGCAAAGAGATGTTTGCTAATGACTTCAATTGGGATAAGGGCCTTTGTTTTATTTGATGTTACAGATCCTGGATTGAGAAATCAGTGTGTGGATAAGCTTTTGACCTGACTTTTGAACAGAATGCCTTTCTTTCCCCCAAACCTTATCAATCGTGAGGTCGAAAGTTGAGTCTGGTCATTGCAACATCTCCTATTTTCCTCCTACTGAGAGGGTTCCATTTGATTTAATATCAGGAAGGCTTCCTCTACCAGTTCTTTCATTTGAGCCGGATGTAGGAAGCCACCTTGATTGACACTGCTTCCTCCCACCCCTTCCCTCAGCTCTGCAGTAAACCAGCTACAAGAAACATATTGAGATGATTAAACAGCCTTTTAAAGCTGGGTCAGGAAGAATAAGTAAACAAGGGAACTTTTCCACCATATGAAACATGTTCTTTGAGTCCAACAAAGTATACAGAATCACAAGACAAAGAGGATTCTAGAACTAACAAAGATGTGATCAACACTCAGTATTGCTGAGCCTTCTTCCTGCTGTTCCAGCTACGTTCTCCTCGCAGTCCCTTTTCCATTCTCACCTTCCTTTTTCTCCTCTCAACTCTTCTCTCCCCATTTCCTTTTCTTTCCAGGTACCCCCAGGACTGTTATTGTCACATTTCCTGCTTCTAAGTCATTGAGAAAAAGAGCCTTCTAGAGCACATATGAAAAACCGTGAATACCCACCTATGTATAGCGTACAGTCATACTATTATTTTTTTCATCCATATACTCCTTCATTCATCCATTCACTGAACAGATGATTAGTTAGTGCCTGTTCAGTATTAACAATCCCTATGCTGCCTCCCCCATACACATGTGCATATACCTTGGGACATTGAATTTAGCCGGAGAGGCCCAAAGTAACAGAAATTGGGGTGTATCTTGATAGTTTACCACTGATCATGGATTCAAGGTCCAGTAGAAGCCAGGCCTACAAATCACAGCCTGAGGGAAACTAGCTGTTTGGGGAAACTAGCAGAAACAAAGACTGTCCTGTTGGATGCCTTTATTGGCCTTTCTGGACCTTTGTCTTTGAGCTCTGGGAAAAGCTCAAGGACACGTAGGAGCCAGACGGTGTGCCTCTCTCATCCCCTGCGATCTGTTCACCTAAAAAGCCCTACAAGCCTGGGAAATTCTCCAGTGCCAGCCCTCTGACCAGTGGCCCATAGAATATCATAGAAGCTACATGAAGCAAGACATTAGATAAGGTTTGGGCACAGAAATGTCCGGAACACAATGTCAAAACCGGAACGTGGCTTTGGACCAGCCTTATTATAATTCCTTTCTGTTTATCACTGAGCACCTCCAGGTACCCAGCATGGTGGTAGGTACATTTCTGGTCCTTTGGGCACTTACAGCCAAGGTGGGGAGGCTAGCCAGGCACAAATCAGATCATGAATATGGCAGGATAAAGTGAAAATCGCCCTCGACTTGGAATCTTAAGACTGGCTGTGGCTCAAAATTTCACCGCTTGTTAGCTGTGAAAGACAGTGAAACCTAGTTAAGAAATGTTGTAAAGATTTCTTCCAATATTTGTAAATTATGTATGGGTAGAAAATATTTTACGGTTTTTAGAAAAGATTGCAAAGCAGATAGGATTCCTTGTCAGATTTAATATAATCCCACGAGGTAAGCTAAGCCAGTGCTTTGCAAACAACAAGTTGCCTCTCATTGGTGGATCATGAGATCAATTTAATGGGTGGTGACCAGGGTTTTTTTTCTTTCTTTCTTTCTTTTAGTTTTTTAATGAAATGGAACAGAATAGAAAAAGTCAGAGTGTATCCCATGTAGTAAGGGTAAGGGTAAGTTTTGTTTCAGGTAAACAACTCTAATGTGTATGTGTATGTGTGTATACTGTGTTGTAATGGGAAAGTAATTTCTTTGGGTCAGTTTGACTATGTTTGAAAAATGGTGAGGAGACAGTGTGTCTTCTCCACTCCAGAATTTCTAAAACCATCCGGACTCAGCCTTGTTACTTCTTCAATAATTCAGTACTTAGATTCTTCAGTCACTCAGTCCAGTATCTCTTGCTTTCTACACTTGCTCAGCCCCATGGAGCGATGCCTGTAGACATCTTGCTCTCAAGGACCTAACCAGGAAAGGAGAATGACCAAAAGCAACTAGAGAATATTGAGAACATTTAAATGCCACATCAGGTAGTAATGGCTCTTCAGTAAAAGAATAATGTCACAGAAGGGTGTGGAACTGAAATATTAGAGAAGATTTCCAGTAAGTCCATTGAGAGGAAACCCGAGAGACAGGGGCTTACACTTAGGGGAGCCGTCTTGCCTGTCTCCTGTGCCCAGGAGTTCCTGCTGCCTGGCTGACCCCAGCTATCAGCTCTCAACAAGCATAGCCCGGATTTCTCTCCCTTGGGTCATCATCCTTCATCCCTGACCCTGGCCAGTCACAGTGCACAGTACGGATATGCCAGGAAAGGGCAAGAGACAGGCAGCTGAGCAACCTGTAATCTGAGACTTGCCACATGTGTATTCTTGAGCTGCTGCATTGAAGTGAACCTTTGCCACTGGGGCATTCTCAGAGAAACGATCTCTGCACTGAGGAGCTATCAGTGACACATCCTGCCCTGCGCGACTTGGTGTGGCTCCAGTATTAAGGCACTGCTGAGGCACAGTGGGTCTCTGGGCCAGTATGGAAGGCTCTGGATCAGGAGTTAAAGTCATGTCACGGGGTCACGTGGACTTTAGGAAGTCTGTCCTCGAAACATCCCTGGAAGCATGGATTGAGCCCACAGCTTTGGGACCTCCTTCTCTGTCCCCTGCTCCCATCTCTCTCTCTCTCTCTCTCTCTCTCTCTCTCTCTCTCTCTCTCTCTCTCTCTCACACACACACACACACACACACACACAGAGCAACAGTCCTCTCCTCACACTGAGGGAGACCTGATTGTAACTGATTGTAATGCTGCAGCATGGACTATATTTGAAGCCATTTCCTGCATTCTTTCTGTAGCACAAATTCCCCTGTCAAGACAACCGGTTCTGGACCTGTGACTCAGCACACGCATTCTCTGGCTCACTCCAGTACTTCTCGATGACACCGGAGCAATCAACTATGCTATTTATTGAAGGGCAGTGATAGCCTAGCATCTAATCTCATGGGCCAAAGAACCAAAAGCAGGGTTAGCCTGACGGCAGCGACCTCACTCGTGACTTGCCCAGTGTGGCCAGGTTGGGGCTGTTGTTGCTGGCGTCTGGTTTCACCCCCACCCAGCACTCACAGTGCTGCCCAGCCTCCCCAGTCTTCTTGGACTCCTCTCCCCTGAGTGCACAGATGAGAGGCAGTGGCCAGAAGGCACTAGACCTCTGGAGATGGCAGACCAAGGTGCCTTGTCAGTTTCTTGGAGGGTTCCTCCTGGTGCTCTGGAGCGCCCTGTGAATGTGGGTAAATTATTTATTCCCAAGGAATCTGAAAACCTACTCCAGGCCACTCCCTGCACTAGGAAGTTTAAAGACACAGAGATGAACAAAGTATGAACCTGAAGCTACTAGCTCTTATCAGATCATCAGAGGGCAGATTTCTGTGACCCCCAGAATTTTAAGAACAATTTGTTTTCTCAACTATAGTTTTTATATATTCTCACACTGGGAAGAGCAGTCCTATAACCCTGGATAAAAGGGGAGTGAAGGCCCTTTGAGTAACAGAAGCTGGCTTCTGTCTGACTTACTGTCCCAGTAGCTACTGAGTAAGTGGTCAGTTAACAGATTCTAGCAGGTAGGGTGTTACTGCCTCGGTGGGATGTGTACCCTGGGGAAGATCAGCTAGAAGTGCTCTGACCCTCATTTCCTTAAAATGCGGTGTCATATGTCACTAACCCCTGTACTGTTCGTGCAAGCATTCATTTCTGTCCCTCTGTAGCAGCTTGTTCAAAAACAAGTAAATCAGAGGTAGCCATATTGTTGTGCAATGCAGCCAGTCCCACTGTATGTGCCATTATTGTGAATGTCCCTCCGATTGCTGCTGTTGAAAACATGGAGAGAAAAGACTGTGTTGGCTCTGCCGTATCCAGCCAGGCTGGGACGTTTCCTGTTGAGCTGGCTCACTGCAGTTCAGAGTCCCGTTTGTGATCACATTGTATATGTACAATCTGATTTTTTAAAATTTGTATTTAAGCAAGTCTTAAGTTTGTTCTTTGAAATTGGGATGTTTCTCTTCTCTTTTGTTGTGGGAGAGGCATTCTTTTCTTTAGTGCTGAGGATCAGAGAAAAAAGTTTACCTGATGTCCTCTGAATTACTAAGTAACTTTTGCACAGGTGTGTAATCTGATTCAAAGTGTTTTTATCAGAAGATTAACTGTGGCCTAATTTCACAGCTTGCAGCTTTCCTGAGTTCGAGGAAGGTTAATTCCATGCCTAAATTGGGATTGCTTCTTTCTCTTTGTATGAAAATACCTAATTATTTAAGTATTAAGCACCTTGCAGATAATTAATACCAGCAAAATTTATTTGTTCACTTGTAAAAGCAGTGATCTGACAACAAGTGAAAAATTCAGGCTGTAGAAAATGTAAGTTGTCCTCTAGTCATTCTTCCCAATCTTCTAGATCGATAACTATCTCTGTCATAACTGAGTCATTACTGGTGGAATAATGAAAAGTAGGGAAGGTTAACAATACTGTGTGACTTTGGTTATGTAATGTTGATTTTGGAGAGTTGTGTAAAGTTGTATAAAAGAGGCTGTGGTTGGCTGCTAAAATAATAGAAAATAAAATCAGAGAGCTTTATGACCAGTGAAAATCTAACATGACAATTTAAAAATATCCGTTTAGTTTATGATGCTGCATTTCAAACACACATTTAGATGGTAATGGGAGAGATGATTAAAGTTGGCCCAGTGACATTTTTCAGATAGCGGAGAAATGAGAAATGCGTTCTTCTCTTCACAGCTTTATGTTTCACTGGTGTGAATTGATGGGTTCTTGTGCTGAAGAAGTGAGCCAGTGGTCCGTGTACCGGAGCATTTATATTTCAATTCCAAACTACTTCATTTTTCTAAACCCCAAGGAATTTTACTGCAGTGAAAATTATACCTCATTACTGAATCATAAAAAAAAAGAATTAAAAAATAGGCTCTGTTCTTTTGCTCAGAGTAGAAGAATGTTTTATAAAGTGTAGAGCTAGACGACATTTCACGTGACACAGAGGAGGAACCTTGTCGAAGTCTGACCAAGCAGACAGTAGAAATGGCTAAAAACCATCTACTGCACTAAAACAATGTGGATTTTTCCCCTTCTTTATTCACTAAATGTTTTGACGTTTGTGAATGAAGTGTGTGTGTGCATATGTACAAAAACAGAACTTTTGCAAACAATTCTGCAATAGAATTTATCTTGGCTAATCATTTAAAATGCATGCCAGATAAAAAGAAACTACACTCTTGAAATACCAGTGTCCTGTTTCAATCCAGCTGTGCATCTAGGAAGGACTCCTGTTGACACTGTGCTTTAATTCAAATAGTTATCTTTCCATGGAACAATGAAGGTAAATCATTGGAGGTAAAACAGTCTTATCTGTCACATCTTGTTGGAAACTGAGGCTTGGGAAGGAAATGAATTGTGAGTGCCAGATGAGAACTAGGTTTTGAATTTCCATCAGTCAAGACTTGTGATTAAGTATTTGCCACCAAAGGTTATGAAGATGCCCACACTTAAGATACAGAGGATAAAAAAGGTATGTTCAACAAATTCATTCATTCAACAAATACGTCATGTTTGAGATGTTTGTGGGACATCCAAGTGGAGAGATTTTGGTATGCCTGGCATTAAGATGACAAAAATGAAAAGGCAGGACGTCTGCCCTTAAAATGCTCAGAATAATGAAGAGATGGGAGGCCAAATGGACAATTACAATACAGTCAGATAGTACTATAATGGGAATACATACAAAGCACACAGGTAGCTTTAAGAGCAGCAACTAAATTTGTTGAGGATGTCAGGGAAGGCTACAGAGAGGATTTTAAGTTTGTCAAACTGGTGGGAGGAGAGCATTTCTGGCAGAGAGAATGGAATCTTCAAGGACTCAGAGAAATGAAAGACTTTGAAGTATTCAGGGAACTATACAATGAATTGCGTGGCTGTAGCTGGGGTGCAAGAAGGCTCTTGCAGTAATACAGGAGAGACATGTCCAGATCAGTGGCAGTAGAGAATGGGAGGAGAAACAAGTAAAGGAGATACTTAGAAAGTAGACTTGACTGGGTTTTGTGATGGACAGGGTGCGGGAGTGAAAGAAGAAGGCTCTGTGATGACTCCTGGGATCCTGGTTTGGGCACATGGAAGACACCATTTTCTAAAATAGAGAACATATATGACAGATTAAAATTCGAGGATGAGTGAGATGATGTATTCAGTTTTGAAAATGTTGTGTTTGAGATGACTGCAGGACCTCCAGTTGGATGGCAGTTATGTATGTGGGTGAGGATCCCAAATAAGAAAATTTGGATGAAAATATAAGTGAGGAGCCATCAGCATATAGATAGAGGTTGAAGCCGTAGGAGACGTGAGTTTGGAAGTAGCAAGAACAGAGCCCAGGAGAAGACTGACATTTAAAGAATAGATAAAGCAATAGTTGTAAAGTAGGTTGCAAAGATGCTGTATGCAGGATGGGAGGAGAACTAGCAGAATGCAGTGACATAAAATTCATCAGGAGAGTAAGACCTCAAGAAAGAGGCAACACGTGTCAGTGTCAAAAGTTGAAATTAGGTCCAGCAGAATAAAGATCAATATGCTGACGCTTGATCTGTTAAATAAGTTTTGGCACCCTTAATAAAACAGTTCTTATGGGTTTTAGTGGTGGGAGAGGCTCTACACCAGATTACAATTCAGCTGAGGAATGAATGGAAGTGAGAAAATGGAAGCGATGTATACGTGAACTGCATTTTGGAAAAGTTGTAGGAAAATCAAGGAGGAATAGGGAGTGACAGTGATTCAGTATTAAAAACTTTTTAAAGTTACCAGGGATTTGATAAGTTTTATATGTGCAAATAACATAGCATGTTTTCACATGCAGTGTGAATCATTTTATATATGCATTCTTGGTTAATTCTCAGAATAATTCTGAGACGATAGTAATATTTAACATTCATTGAGTGCTTGCTATTTCCCAGTGTAGCATATGGACACTTTACATCTATTACCTCATTTAATCCTCACAAACAACTCTTAGGAGGTAATTGGTAATATCGCCCCCATTTTGTAGATGAGAATATTGAGGGACAGAGAAATAAAGTATATCTCCAGGCATACAGTTGTAAAACTACAGTCAAAATTGAACCAGAAGCCTAATTTCAGAGTCTGTGAAGTAATGAGGTAATTCTTGCCACCACTTTAAGGATGTGAAACCTGAGTCTAAGAGGTTCAACAAAGAGGCTGCCCCCTGTTAGGCCAATCAGTGAGTTTCGAAGCAGGGCGCCCACAGGCTGCCTGATTCCAGAGCCTGGAACAACCATGTTGCTGATGGAGCAGAGTCTGGAGATAAGAGAGAGGGCACAATGCGCGCAATAAGAACCTCCAGAAGCAGAAGAGGATAACAACACAGGTGAAGCAGTCACTCAGTTATCTGAAACATGTGACCAAATCTAGTACAAAACACAGGATTGGAAAGAAAGTCTTCAAGGCCAACCCTGCTGCTTTCTTAACACACCACAAGCAAAGCCAGACAGGCAAATGTATTGCTTGCCCAGAGCAGGTCAGAGTCCAGGGGGGCGTGTGAAGAGGAATGGAAGTAAACTCTCTGTCATTCACCGGCTTTTTTGCTATCGCTCAGCACTTGAGACCACCAAGAGCCCTCAGTCCCAACAGAATGGCTTCCTGTCTGCACCTCCAAACACCTCTCTGCAGGCTCTCAGAGCACCAAGACAATATTTACCCCAGCATCCTTGCCACAGAAAGGATGGGGCTTGATGCAAGGATGGATGTCTCCAGTGGATTTGTCATTGGTAGCCAGCATCTTATCTTGACTTTCCTTCTTGGGAAGCTGGTGAGATCATTCCACTCCTCCTAGATTGTCAAATTCAACTGTTGGGCTCTTTACCCAGATACTAAGGAAAGAATAATCCCTTAAACCCTGAATAAGGAGCAAAGAAGAAGAAGCAGGAGCCTAGTATTCTCTTCTACTCACTGTTATGTGTTCTGATTTTTCAGGAGGGCAAGGACAGTGCTGTATATGTCTTTCCCATGTGGCTAGCACAGTGTTGAGTTCTCAGTACGCCCAGGAAAGAACTGTTGACGAGATGAATGATAGTCATAAAAAAGAGCATAAAGCTCATAAGCACAAGATAATCTTGCATTTTGCAGCTGATCTTTTAAAAAAGCTTCACCTTCAAACCAGAAAACTGATGCTGGGAAAACAAGCACCAGTGGGTCCACAGAAATGAGTAAACAGCTTCAGTCCTTGCCTCCCAGACCTCTCTCACTCCAGGGGTTTATCACTCCCAAGCCCCTAGGAAGCTTATCATGTGACAACTACAGGAGTTAGTTGGGTGAATTAAGTTATCACCTGAAGTTGAATGATGTGTATCTAATTCTTTTCCAGTCCAGGGCCAGGCCAGGAAGGTGGGAGGCGGGTAAGAGTGAGATGGCAGAAATTAGCAAATTATTTCATTTAACTCAGTGCATCTCTAGTTTCTTCAAGACCCAACATTACTGACGGGTGAAATGAATAAACATACATCTGTACATTCACTGTTAGCTAATAATGTGTGTGTTCCCTCCAGAGAAGGATAAATGTGCTTCTTGCATCTGGTTGGCCATCATAGACAATATTTGGTCTTTTTTTTTTCAGTGACTCTGGTGAGTTTCTTAGATTTTTTTTAGTTCTCATTTTTTTAAATTAGGTGTGGTTTTTTTTTATGTTTTTAATGGAGGTCCTGGGGATTGAACCTAGGACTTCATGCATGCTAAGCACACACTCTACCACTGAGCTGTATCCTTCCCCCAACAATGTTTAGTCTTGAACTGTGAGCGTCACAGAGCTGTGTTTATTCATCTTGGACATTTCTGGAATCATAACTTGGGTTTTTCCAAGGTGTGCTGCCTAGCTTGCCCACTTGGCCACTCTGGGAAAAGAGCATGGCAGTTTCTTACAGAGGTAAACACATGCTTACCATATGACCCTGCAGTGTCCTCTTGGGCATGTGTCTTAGGGAAATAAAAACTTACGTTCCCACAAAACTCAAAATGGCTCAAAGTCTTAAACATAAGACAAGACACCATAAACCTCCTGTAAGAGAACCAGGCAAAACATTCTCTGGTATAAATCGTAGCGGTGTTCTAGAGCAGTCTACCCAGGCAATAGAAATAAAAACAAAATAAACAAATGGGACCTAATTAAACTTACAGGCTTTTGCACAGCAGAGGAAACTATAAACAAAACAAAAGGACAACGTACAGATTGGGAGAAAATATTTACAAACGATTCAACTGACAAGGGCTTAATTTCCAGAATATACAAACAGCTTATACAACTTAATAATAAAAAAGCAAACAACCCAATCCAAAAATCAGCAGAAGACATAAATATTTCTCCAATGAAGACATACAGATGGCCAATAGGCACATGAAAAAATGCTCAATATCACTAATTATCAGAGAAATGCAAATCAAAACTACAGTGAGGTGTCACCTCACACTGGTCAGTATGGCCATCATTAAAAAGTCCACAAAGGATAAATGCTGGACAGGGTGTGGAGAAAAGGGAACCCTCATACTCTGTTGGTGGGAATATAGTTTGGTGCAGCCATTATGGAAAATGGTAGGGAGATTCCTTAAAATACAGGAAGTAGACTTACCCTATGATTTAGCAATCCCACTCCTGGGCATATATCCAGAGGAAACTTTAATGTGAAAAGATACATGCACCCCAATGTTCATAGCAGAGCTATTTGCAATAATCAAGTCATGGAAGCAACTTAAATGGCCATGGACAGATGACTAGATAAAGAAGTTATGGTACTCTGTGGTAAATATGTGGTATATTTCTACAATGGAATACTACTCGGCCATAAAAAAGAATAAAATAATGCCATTTTACAGCAACACTTATCCCTTATAAGTGGAATCTAAAAAAAGGACACAAATGAACTTATTTACAGAAGAGAGACAGCCTCACAGACGTATTAAACAAAGTTATGGTTACCAGGGAGGAATGGAGATGAGGAGAGATAAATTGAGAGTTCTGGATTTGCAGATAAATACTACTATATATAAAATAGATAAGGTCCTCCTGTATAGCACAGGGAACTATGTTCAATACCTTGTAATATCCTATAATGAAAAAGAATATGAAAAAGAATATATATATAACTTAATCACTATACTGTACACCAGAACTAACACAACATTGTAAATTGACTATACCTCAATAAAAAAAAAGGACATATATAAAAAAGGACTTGAAATAAGTCCTTGTAATGGACATTTTAAAAAATGATGTATTAGTGTGGTTTTGAAATGGTAGTGACTTTCAAAAAATAACTAAAATAAAATTACAGAAGGTGAGAGCAGAGGGAATAAAGAACGAGAGAATCAGATTATTTAGTTAAACTCCTGTAATTTGAGGATGAGGTAAAAAGAAGATCCTTAGAGACCAGGAGAGTTACGCAAGGTCTGAAAGCCCAATTTATTTTCATGGCTGTATCTGGGAGAGCCACAGCCTTCAGAAGCTTTGGAACAACCTATTCGATTAGTGGAGAACTAGACGCATTTTGTCCTCTAATATTAATCTTTTAAGAAACTAAAATTTTGCAAAATATTTTTCTATATAACAAATCACAAAATCATGAGTTTCAATTCTGAATTCTTCAACATAAGAATACTCTTTATCACACCTCACTGTGAGGGTTTACTTTCCACCTAACTGGAGACCAGGGACCTGGTTAGCCCGTCTACTTCTACACTGTTCAGAAGGTTCTAAGGCAACTCAGTGTTCAGCCCAACCATGGATATTTTAATTGTATTGCAAACTTTATAATGATACTTACAGTGATATTTTTACAAATTAGAAAGAATTCTTTGTTTTTCATAAATGTTAAAGGTAGATGAAGGAGCTGATCTGATCTGAAAAATAATTTGAGAGTTTCAAGATTTCTAAGACCCTCCATTGAAAGCATAAAGATACCAAATAAGAAGCTGAAATTCATTTTACGAAATGAAAAGTTACTGTTTCTACCTCAGATGAAAAGATAAATCTCACCTAATAAAGAAAATATCATGGACATCCTTCGTGTCACGAAAAAAAAGTCTACTGGCCATTCAGTTGGCATCCAAGGAAACTTACTGCAGAAGCCCTCAAAGGTTTAGCTCTTTCATCACAGCACTTCATCTCCTTTAACCACCTCCTGTGACCCCAGCAGTTGCTGCATCTCTTCTCGGGCAATAATATTTGGTCTTATAGTTTGGCTATTCCTGTAGGTCTTACTTCCTCTACAAGAGTATAAACTAGCAGGAGAACTTTTTATTCATCTTGGGAAAATGTCTGAAGTCGACATGGTGTGTGCGTATCAGAAGATCACAGACATTTGGGAGAAGAAAGGGAACTGAATGTGGAAGTATATAATGACAGACCAATGACAGTCATACTTATGAACTGTTTACCATGCACAAGAACTATGCCCAGTACCTTATCTGTATTAACTCATTTAATAATCATAAAACCTTATCAAGTAGGAATGGTCTATTTTGATCCCCTTTTTACAGATAAGGAAACAGAGGCATAAGAGATAAAATAACATGCCCCCAGTCACATAACATGTAAGTGACAGAACTGTAGTGTAAGCCCAGACCTCTGGCTCCGGAGTGTGTGCGCTCTTAACCACTCTGCTAACGCACTTCCTAAAAGCAAGAGACACATGAGCGAAGGAAGCATCGGTACCCAGCTCTGAAAAACGTGGTGGGTTTCTGGGTCTTCTGAGATCAGCTTGTTCTGCAAGAGTAAGTTGCTCAATAGACCATCCAACCTGTGGACGCCCACCTGCCTTATTGTTGGTCTATATTGTTACCTAAAACAAAGTCTGGCTAGCCAGAGGAATTAATGGAACACATGAAAATCTTTAGAAAGGGAAGTTAACAAATATTTCAGTATATCACCACGAGCCTGTACACATCGATTTCACGCATGATATAAACACCCAGTTTTCTTAACTAGACCCATATCATCTTTCTTTCACCACTTAATACAGGACTAAGAATGCTGAAAGTCATCAATAAATCCTCTTTTGCTGTTAGTTGATTTATTGACTGATGAATAGGAGGAAGCCTTATTCTGTTTGTTTCTGAGGCCCAGCTTCGTTTATAGTCGGTACTTCGACACCCTACTCTCAGCAATTCATAGAACAAATGAACAAAATCAGCAAGAATATAAAAGAACTCAGCAACACCATCAACCAACAGGATCTGATTGACATTTATAGAAAACTACACCCAACTCAGTAGTATATACATTTTTTCAAATGATCATTGAAGCATTCACCAAAATAGGCCATACTCTGGGTCATAAACAAATCTCAGCGACTTTAAAATAATTGAAATCATGCAGGCTAAATTCTCTGACCACAATTGAAATCAGATTACTGTTGGTTTCAGTCAGACTACTCAGCTAAACAATACTATGTTATTTTTGCCTTTTTTTTTTTTTTTGTCATTTTGACCAAATATGCTGTTACTCTGCCTTTCTTCATAGCCTGGTTGGTGTTAATGGTGTCACTTTAAAAAAATCTCATAATTTCTCCCAGCATTTCTTTGAGAAGCCTGGTATCTCATGTAAAAGTCTTTTCTAATTTGTGGATTACTGCACCTATTCTTTTCTTGCAAGAGACACTTATTTCTCTGTTTCCACCCAGAACATTCACAGTATCAAAGCATCAATCTGCCCTTCCTATTTAGGCCAAGGCTGCATAGTTTCCTGAGCTAAGGGGATTGCTGGCCCACAGTTACAAGGGAGTTCAGAGTTCTCTGGGAGTCTGCCTTTGATCCCTAAGAGACAAGTTTATTCTGCTAGGAGAAAAATAGCCCCTGGAGAGCAAAAGTCAACAAGCTTTATCATTCTTCTGGGTTATTTTGCATTGTTGATAGGCTGTCAGTGTCCCAGGCCAGTTGTTTTCTGGATTTGTCCTACCCTTGGAATTACCACAGTATATCATGGCTGCCCAGAGATACGCCTTAGAGGCAGTTCTCCAACAACATCCTTCCACTGCAGCAATCGCATGGCCAAAGCCCTTCTCAGGATGCTAAGGAAGGCACTGACTCAGTGAGGCAGTTCCAAGACCATCTGGACCATAGTCCCTAGTCAGCTACTCGGTTAACAGGGTCTTCTCGAAGTTTCTCAGAGTCCTTCTCAGGAAACACAGGAAGTTGGATCTGTATCACAGCCCACTGTAAGGAGATCATATACCTTTGTTTATAGAACCCGTTCAGACTATAATGTGGACTCAAGTGTATCCCCCTAAATTCATATGTTGCTATGAACTGAATTGTGTTCCCCTCAAAGTCATATGTTGAAGCCCTAATCCCCAATGTGATAGTATTTGGAGAGAGGGCTTTGGGAGTAATTAGGTTTAGACAAGGTCCTAAGGTAGGGCCTTCATGATGGGATTAGTTTCCTTACAAGAAAAGACATCAGATCTCTCTCCCTCTCTCTCTCCCCTCCTCTTCCCACCTTCATCCCTACCCTCTACTCCCACTCCCCACCATGTGAGGGCACAGGGAGAAGGTAGCCATCTGTACTCCTGGAAGAGGACTCTCACCAGAACCTGACCATGCTGGTACCCTGATCTCAGACTTCCAACTTCCAGACTGTGAGAAAATTAATTTCTGTTGTTTAAACCCCCAGCCTATGGTATTTTGGTATGGCCGTCTGAGCAGACTAAAGCATACTTTGAAGTTCTAACCTCCAGTATCTCTGAATGTGGCTGTGTTTGGAGACAGGGTCTTTAAAGGGGTAATTAAGTCAAATGAAACCATTAGGGTGGGCCCTAATCCAATAGGACTAGTGTCCTTATAAGAAGAGGGGATCACAACCCAGACAGACACAGAGGGAAAACCACGTGAAGACGTAGAGAGGAGGAGGTGGCCACCTACAAGCCAAGGAGAAGGGTCTCAAAGGAGGCCAGCGTTGCCAAGACCTCGATCTTGGACTTCTAGCCTTCAGCCTTGTCATTCAAGTCACCCAGTCTGTTTGTTATGGGAGCCTGAGCAAACTAATACACAGGGTGTGTTGGGAGTCACTGTGGCATGTTCACTTATATGCCAACATCCCAGCCCACTAAATAACTCGAAATATAAATTAATTCAAAGATAATGGGATCTTTAAATGGTGGAGGTGATAAAGCAAATGTGAAGGAGAAGGAGGAATGGGACAGGCAACCTTAATAGAGAAACTGGAGGTTGGGGCTGAGGTTTGGTGACCAGGGCAAGAGAGTGAGTGCACTGAGCGTGAGCGCAAGAGTGAGAAGGAGAGACGTGGAGAGACTTGGGGTGAGAGAGTGGGAGGAGGAGGAGGTCCCACCCAGGAGCCCTTCCTCTCCCTCCTTGGAAGAGCTTCAGGGAGGGGAGCGCTAGCAGGGTGAAAGGAGGGCCTCTGCTCTGCCCTGAAGATGGCAGTGCGCTCACCCGCGAGTTGACCTTGGAAGCTGCTTGAGTTAAACTGACTCCCTCACCCTTCTACCTCCCTCCTCTCAGGAAGGTTCTAGCTTCTCTGAGCTGTAAGGGTGCAAATATCTCATCTGCCCTCTAACACGGAGACATGGCTCTGTTATTAGTGAAGTGAGAATGAAGTAATTATCTGGATAATTCCAGCATCCATCACCATTTTCAACTAAGATGCCCAGGTAAAAAAAAGTGTAAGAGTCAAGAGGAGTAGATGGATTTGAATTAATTGCCTCAATTTACCATTTTATATTGGACTTGTCCAAATTTAATTAGCATAAATGGCCTTTAGCTTTGCCTGTGGGTCAGCCAGTGATACAGAACACTGTCAGCCAGTGTTCCGCCAGGGGACTCCAGTCCCAGGACCTGGTTTGGAATAAGAAGACAGACACATCGTTTCATAACTGACTCATTCTTGGAGATATTTTCTGGGTGTGATACGGTGCCTCACATTCCCGAGTGTTAATCCACAGGAGTAACCCTGCAAGGCCACTGTGTGCAGGGTAAGTGTGGAGAGAGAACTGAGGTGTCTGAGCCAGTTTGTTGTTTACCTACTTAGGGGAAATGCATGAAGGCATTTAGAAGGGGGAAGTTGCAATAAACAGTATTTACATTAAGAACACATCCAAGGAGCATCGACCACAGGTGTTTCTGCGTGTCTGTGCTTCTCCCCGAAGCACAGTTCACCGGAAACCTGGATGTTACCGGAGGCGTACCCTGAGAAATGCCGCTAAGCCCCAGCTCCTTCCCTGGCAGGGGGTCGCTGCGGTGTTTTCATGTTTGCCTCTCTGAGCATCCTCCCTGGGGGTCCTCAGCTGAGGCTCAGTACCCCCATGTCATTTCTCTAACAAACGCCATAAAGAGTCCTGGCTTCCCCAATCCTCTCATTAAGAGTCAGGATGGTGGAGTATGAACCACTTGAGATGTGAAGTCAGAACACCTGCCCTTGAGTTCCAGCTCAGCTAGTTACATGCCAGGTGATCCCAGAAAGTCATTTAACTCCAGGGAGTTTCAGGTGTCTCTCCTGCGATGCCTAATATAGAACTCACAGGGTTATTAAAAAGATTAAAAGAAGTAATGGATACCAAATCCCTTCACAAACCTTAAAGCAACATGCAGCTGCTGCTCTTGCTACTGACACTCGCTCATTTCCCCAGACAAAGGTTGACGGTGTATGCCCAGCGTCACTGAGATGAACCTGATCTTGTTCACTTGCTCCTCTTACACGCTCATAATCGCCCCTTCTAGGGATCTGTAGTTGCATAAGGAAGACAGAACTCTGTGAGTTATGTAGAATTTAGCCCCAGCTTCCTTGTTTGTAAGAGTTGAAATACCTGTTTTGCAGGGTCTTTTCTTTTGAATATTAAGTCAGATAATTTATGAAAGTTAACAATCACAATGATACACTTTTGGTGCTTGATAAATACTAGTGGTTTTTTTAACGTTTATAATGACACGACTGCTGTTCTGCGGCTCGCTCCTCGGCACCTGGCAGGACTGCCATTGGTCTGCGGAGGCCCCGTCTCATTTCGTTGGTCACCTGTTTACTTCTCATCCTGGCTCCGCATCCCCACCCCCAACTCCTGATCTTCTCTTCACCCCCAAAGCAACCGTTCTAATGTGTTTGATGTCTCCTTATTTTATTTATTTATTTATTTTTATTTATTACTAGGTTTGTATGTTTCCTTGTAAAAACATGTTGAGCTGTTCTGGGTACAGAAAAGCCTCACTATCTTTAACCCTTGGATACTTTCTGGAAAAAAAAAAGGAACCATGATGCCCAGAGCATTATGGACTTTAAAAGGAACTTGAGATTTCAGCTTCAAAAAACATCTTTTTTCCTTCTGAAAAGATAAGGGCTTAGGGCTTGTCCCCACAGTGACTGTGACTCTCAGTCCCTGGTGACTGGTCACTGCCTGGAAAGCACCAGGGAGGAGCAGCACCTGATAAGGGACTGACCCTGCTCATTGAGCAAGAGGACTGATGTCATCCTCATTGGGAACAGGTCACGCCCTATTAGCAGGGAGGCAGAAGAGGTTACCCAGAGTAGAACCTAGAAATTTCCAAAAGCAAGGCTTAAAGGGACACTTACATAGACAAAACTTAACACTAAATAGATTATAGACATAAATATAACACCCCAAAGTATAAACCTCCCTGAAGAAAATATAGGAGTGAATTTTCTTGACCTTGTTTTAGGCAACGTTTCCTAGATATGACACCAAAAGAACAAGTAACAAAAGAAAAAACAGGTAAAGTAGACTTCATCAAAATTAAGAATGTACTTCAAAAGACACTGTCAAGAAAGTGAAAAGACAGCCCCCAGAATGAGAGAAAACATTTGCAAATCCATATCTAATAAAAGGCTTGTATCTAGAAGATATAAAGAACCCTTACAGCTTAATAATAAAAAGTCAAGACAACTCACTTAAAAAGTTCAAAATCGAAAGGATTTGAATAGAGATTTATCCAAAGATACACAGATTGCCAATAAGAACACAAAAAGGTGCTCAATATCATAGCCATCATGAAAATGTCAATCAAAACCACAGTGAGATATCACTTCACACCCACTAGGATGGCTATAATCAAAAAGAGAGAAAATAACAAGTGTTGGCAAGGATGCAGGGAGAGTGGAACCTTCACAACTGCTGATGGGAATGTAAAATGGTGCAGGCACTTTGGAAAAGTCTGGCTGTTCCTCAAATGATTAAACACAGAATTACCATATGACCCAGCAGTTTCACTCTTAGATCTGTCTGCTCAGGAGGAATGAAAGCATATGTCCACACAAAAACTTGTACATGAATGTCATAGCAGCACTATTCATAATAGCCACTAAGTGGAAAAAACACAAATGTCCATCAGTTGATGAATAAACTGTGGTAAATCCAAACAATGGAATATTTTTTGGCAATTAAAAAGAATAACATGCTACAAGATGGATGACCCTTGAAACTGTTATGCTAAGTTTAAAAAAAAAAAAAACAACTGTCACAGAAGGCCACAGATCATGTTATCTCATTTATATGAAATGTCCAGAATAGACCTATGGAGGCAGAAAATAGATTTGTGGCTTCTGAGGGCTGAGAGAATGGGAAATTTATGGGGTGCTGGCTAATTAGCACAGGATTTCTTTTTGAGGTGTTAAAATTTTTCAAAAAATCAATTGTGGTAATAGTTGTATAATTCTATGAATATGCTAAAAAAAATTGAATTTTACACTTGAAATGGGTGTATTTTATGGTATGAATTTTATCTCAATAAAGCTGTTAAAAAAGAGGTCCTTTTCCAAGAGGGATCTCAAAACAGCTGAAGGTGGGCATTAATTTTTAAAATAACTATTAAAAGCTAAGTGCCACCATTAAAAAGAAGAAAGACAGAGAACCCCAGACAGTAAGCAGCACATGCTTCTGCCCACTTTCTGCTTTGAACTCTCCAAGACACCGAAGCAGACTGGGTTCTGGGGAAGGTCTGACTCCTCCCCCGAGGCTGATGGAGAGCAAAGGATGTACAGATGAAAGTAACAGCAGGCCATCTGGTAATTATTTGCCCTTGACTTCAAAATCTAGGTAAAGACAGTGTCGGAGAAACTTCCATCACCAAACTGGCCCCTTTCTCAGCTTTCCTTGTAATGGGTGGTCTGACCTGGACAGAGGACAGAAATAGAGGACACCCGATATGTGACCACAAAGCGTTGCTGTCCATACACAGGATCCATCTGGTCATCTGCAGATAAACAGGCTGGAAGGTTCCCTTGTGGGGACTTTTCACTGCTGTGCTGACTGCAGCATTATGCAATGTCACAGAATTCCACATTTAGGCAGCCTGCTGATCAGGTATTCCCAGGTTGACGGGATACCCATCCTGGGAGATGAGTTAGATGTAGTGACTTTAATGGCATGAATCTCTCTGTGATTCTGTATAATTAGTTACATAACAATATTCTGAATATAAACCCACAAAAATATCAATTAAGTTTTTCACTTTTAATGAGCAGTCGATTACAAGCAAATACACTGATATCAAAGATTCATTTCCATAAAGCAATTTCCAAGCAATTTTAGGTAGTCAACATAGATTTAGTGCAATTAGAGTAGAATGAATATTCTAGATTATAAACTAGGAGGCCCAGGTTCTTGCCCTGTCTCTGCCCTTGTTTGGAAAAAACAAGAACAAAAAACCACCTCTAGCTGTGTAGGCCTCAGTTCCTCCATAAAGTGAGACTGCTATCCAGGGTCAGCCTCTGAAATCCTCCGTATGTCTGACATTCTGTGAATCCCTGTGCCTCCATTTCCTTTCACAGCTCTGGACAAGGAGAATCCAGCCCAATAATCATAGCCTTCTTTCCTACCTACAGTTATCATGCCATAGGTACTATATTTAATGCCAAATATATAATGTGCAGTTTGTAAGGTAACTCGCAGTTCAATCAAAGACTGAGTTAGCTGGCAAGCTCTGTCTCTATCCCAGGCTCAGCAAACCGTGCTCCCTCCTTTTCCCCACTTTCCCCAGCCCTCTCCGTGGACTCAGCTGGCTGGCGGGGTTACAGACTGTCAGCGCATAACACACGGTCTCAGCTTCCTGCCATTGCTCTTCCAGTGCTGCCACCCAGTCCAGCTACTCAAATCCGGCCCATCATCCAAGGTCTGCTCAAGTCCCACCTCCTGCAGGACCTCGGAGACCCACTCTGGACCACTGCAAGCCTGGCTGTGTAGACCCCACACTGGGCACTTATCTTTTTATTTTTTTTTTAATTAACTGTGATGTGTCTTTAGGCCCTTCTCATCTATCAAGCTCTCAGAAGAGAGTGCTCAGGGGCTCCCTCAGTACCTGAGAGAATCAGCAGTCACGTGGGGAGAGCGAGGCTCGCTTAGCCAGCCGGCATCTCTCCAGCAGCAGCCACTGGTCAGCCCTTTGATAGCAGTGCATTCTGAGCCTTAGTTGTGTAAGAACACAAAGCAGACTTTAAAAATCAGTAAAGAGCAGCCGACCAAAGCCAGGAAAAAAGCTTTTCAAAGGAAAAGCTAAGGTACCTCTAAGGAAGCTTATGGGTCAAGGCAAGGATGAAGCCTAAAGCTATACATGAGGAGGAACTTCCTGAGAGTCCCCAGTACCCTCAGGAGGGCTTGACCTCCCCTTATTTGGAAATCTGTTTACAATGGATGAAGGCTTATATTTCTTGCGCAGTATGAGGGCAGGTCTTTGTAGAGATAGATGCCGTCCCAGAAAATCCATCCTGCCCCGTGCCTCCAAATCCTCAGCCACAGCTCCTCACCACAGTGAAGTCTGAACGCAGGATAGCTTATGTGTCGTTTTCTTTCAGTTCCAAAGCCTTCACAGAATCAAAGTAGTCAGATTGCACTGGTTTTTAAAGGTCACCTTGTCCGGTCCACTCATCACACAGACGGGGGACTGACCCTCGGAGAGTTTGAGACTATCCCGTGATCCTGGCCTCCTGGACTCTGCCTCTCGCTCCTACTGATTCAAATTCACCACACATTTTAAATTAAGATATAAACATATGCAGCGGCACCCAAAAGTAAAACTGAGTTGCATGCGTGAAAAAAGACCCTGTGTCACCAGGACCATCTCACATTATAATCCCAGTAGTTACTCCTTAGCTACTGTCCGCCTGGCCTAGTGCGGTGCTGGTGAGAGAGAGGGAGAGGAATCCAAAGGTGAAAACTACACACCATTCTTGTCCCCCAAGCTTGTGTCTCCAGTTGGCAAGATAATATGTAAACACGTGAAAAATTAAATAGTATTAGCGGAGACAGAGGTTCAGGACAACAGTAGAAGGTCTGTAATGAAGGTCCTTTAGGATCAGTTGCCCTATGAAGAAACTGACTGATAAGAGAGCAGGGTCAGAAGCCATGAGTTTAACTGGACTGGAGCCAGAGAAAGGCCCCTCTAAGTAGGTGGGGCTGGAGCAGAACCTGGAAGGGCAGATGGGTGAGAGCGCGTAGTCAGGGAAGTGATAGCCGCAGAGCCTGACTGCACGTTGAACGGTGTTGACTTCTGACTTCTCTCCCCTGGTAAGAACTGCTGCTCAACGTTCTGACCTTATCTCTTGCATAGCAGAATAACAGGGTAGGAAAGGTTCCTTTTGCTTCCTCACCGGAGGTTAATCATCCATCAGTAGTGGCTTCATTTGGTTGACCCTGGCCCATCCCACCATCTTCCACTTGTGCCATTCACCTAAATGGACTATTTTTTTTCCTTGACACTTATTTTGTGTGTGTGTGTGTGTGCGCACGCGCATGTGCGTGTGCACTTTGTTTGTCATTGGCATGCAGTGCACTTTGTCATTGGCATGCACAGACCACACTGGGCATGGCTCCCATCTACAATTCTTAAAGTTTACTTTCTAGCTTCTGGGCATTATTTGCAATTACAATGCTGTCATGGGCAGAAAAGACATAGGCTAATTAATCATTGTCAATACTGGTTCCTATTTGCCAGATGAGGTTTTTGAACAGTAAAGCTGGAAATAATTTGTATCAGATTGTATTTCCTTGTTTTATGTCACCAAAAAGATTTATTTAGCATCCTGGTCACTGTACATAAATATCCTGGGAACAATGGGGTATGACTGAGTGGCATTGATGCATTCATTTGTATTCAGCAAGTGTATACTGAACACCTATATCAGTATATGAACTACATTGAACTCAGAATATTGGGCTGTTTTCATAGTTCCCTGAACTTGTTCAGGACCCTTCTGGTCACCTGCAGATAAACAGAATGCATAGTTTCACTTCTAGAGACTGTAACTGGGATATTCAGCATTATCTAATTCCTCGGTATTCCACTAATCAGGTGGCTTTCTAATGGTTACCGAGAGATCTGTGATTACTCAGACTGATGGTTTACCCGACAGGACTTTGCTTTCACAAGCTGATAAGTCATAGCCACTAGCTGAGATTAATCTTTGTGACATCAGAATGTGTCTCTGTTAAAGTCACTAGTCTGCTTGCTGTAGGAAGACCTCCATCCACCTCTGAAAGGACAGAATTTCAAATACCCAGGAAAGTTAGGAATTGTCAGAGACAAATGGATGCATCGTCTCAGCTATGCCTAGACCTCAACAATGCCCTGCTTCATTTCTGTCCTCTTTCTTTAGCCTTATTTCCTATTTTTGTTCTGTTAATCTCTCTTTCTATAGCCGTTGTGATTAGCTCGCTTAATAGGTACCCTACAAATATGCTTCCACTCTAATGCACACACATAATAAATGATCATTTACCACTTATTGAGTGGCTTTCTTTTTTATGAGGCATCATGCTATCAATGCAGTTATTTACATAATTGTTTCATTTAATTCTACAAAAATTCCTATGAGGAAGGTTGGTATTTTTAATCCTGTTTCAGGGATGGCTAAACAGAGATTTTGGAAAGCGAAATCACTTACCCAAGGTTACAAACCCCACGAGAAACCCAGCTAGGACTCGATCCCAGGTCTTCTTGAGTCTGACATTCCCACTGGTTTTCTTTACTTCAGCTGACCTCTCTGGCCCTGGGTTTTCTCTATTCAGTGAATACTTACACTAGAAGATTTCCAGACTCCTGACACCTTTCAGTGTCTCAATGAAGACAGGTCTCTATCCTTTGAAACTTTGAGTGTGTTTGGGAGAGAGAACTGAAAAATCTTCTACTTAAAGGAAAAGGGATGAAGGGTGATATCTGTGGTCACAAATCATACTATATTTTCAAATAGCTTGTGACAAAAGATCTAAGTGGATTTAGTAATTTAAGAAAAGAGTCTACACATTAATCCTTAACGGTATTTCTGTAAGTATACTCAGGGCAGCTGAACAATCCAGCATTTGCTCTGTTGTGCTTGTGAGCTTGTCCTTGTCAGAGGATGAGCACTGCTGGCTGACACCAGCACCAGGGTGACTCTCTAGAGGAAAGCAGGGAAAGAAAGAGAAGCTGACTCCCATGCTTCTAAGTTCTCAGGCTTTCTTCTTTAGAGATGGTGACAGCTCAGAGGCACCTAAACAACCCCCAGGTTTTCCCTGCACCAAGTTAGCAGATTCATTTTTGATTCTCAAGTCATAAAAATGATGTTCTCTATTTTTCTACAACATAATGATTCAGTATTTGTATATATTACGGAATGATCACCACAATAAGTTAACATCCGACACCATACATAGTTACCAAGAAGAGATTTTTTTTCTTTTCTTGTGATAAAGACTTTTAAGATTTACTCCCTTAGCAACTTGCAGATATGCAGTACAGCACCACTGACTGTTGTCACCATGCTGTACATTACATCCCATGACTTATTTAATGTTCCCTACTGACAGTGACTGCAGGACGGTGACTTCATCTGTCATTCAACAGAGAAAGCCTGGACTTGTGCTTAGAAATTGAAGTTAAGCATCTCCTTGTGGTTTCTTTGTAACTAAATATTTTTACCCATTCTCCTTCAAGTGAATATGCCTGGGAGCTGAACCGTTTCCTGAAATCCTGACAGCAGCTCCTCCTGTGGAAAGACAGTCCACATAAAAGAGTTCGAATAAAATGTTAGGGAAATGGAGTTTGGGTGCTATTACTATTTCCAGACACTTCACAACTCAGTGGTGAAGATATGACCAGCCTTGGGTTGAAACCTCTGTAATATCCACTTTTAACAGTATTAATATACCATGGATGCAATGCAGCTGATCACTGAAGGGAGTTTAGCTGCCCAGAGGGAATGCCTGGCTAAGGACCACAGTGCACGAATGAGGACAACTGTGGAGGCCCAAGTGCCAGGAACAAGGCAGACGTGCTTGGGGGAGTCTCCTCTAAGGGAACGGGGTCTTTATATACTGTTATATAGTATTACTGCTTTAGAACATGACCCTTCTGGAACTATCCGTGTTGGCACCAGAAGATGTAAATAACATCACAAGTAGTTTGTGACATCTGGATGCATCTCATAAATAACAAACTGTAACAAGTCCTTCTGCCGCGGGTGCCTCGCGTACCCCGGAGTCCACAGTCCCCCTTCACTGCTCCGGGCCCCCTCCCCTCCCACGCCTTCCTTCACTCT
This sequence comes from Camelus dromedarius, assembly GCF_036321535.1. NCBI lineage: Eukaryota > Metazoa > Chordata > Mammalia > Artiodactyla > Camelidae > Camelus > Camelus dromedarius. The sequence continues at coordinate 50,021,680 of NC_087450.1, forward strand.
CCTCCAGCGGTTACCCCCCCCCCCAACACACACACACACACACACACACACTCTCTCTCTCTCTATTGAGCATTGCCTGCAACCTCTGTTCCCGGCTCCCCGGCAGTTTCCTGTCTACGCATCTCATCTCGTCTCCCCAGCCGGATCGGAGGTGCCTTGTGGACGGGGCCAGCCTCAGACATGTGTCCGTCCCGTCGCAGCACCGTCCCGTCAGTCGCCCTGTGGGAGTGCTCCCGCGTCAGTGAGACAGCGTTGCTGAACTAGCTGCCCGGTGCCGCGTGTCCTCCGGCAGGGAGGAGGAAGGCTGCCTCGGCGAAAGCTTCCTGTGGGAAACGGGCAGCACCTAGGAAAGAAGGGACGGCTTCGTGGAGAAAGTTCCAGGATGTTTGGAGAAACGTGCTGTGTCCGTTCATTACTCCGGTCTCCTCGCTGGCCTCCCAGCCCCTGAGGAAACCCAGAAGCAGTTCACGTAGGGAAAAACCTCCTCTCCTCACCTTCCCAAGAAGAAATTGAGGGCGGGGGACTCAGAGGCCCCAACTCACTGGGGTTTCTGGAAGATCGGGGCTCCTGGATTCCTGCTGCGACTGGGCCACGGTCCCTCAGGGAGGGTGGGGGTCAGTTCCTCACCGGGCCTCCCTCCTTCCCCTTTCTGCTCCCTCCGGATGGGCTGAATTCAGGGCAGGTGACCCACATTCACAGGTACTGGTCTGGATTGGGGTGTCCACACAAACTCGAAGTCCTCTGAAATGGCAAAGAATGAGTAGGAAGGTGTCTCCACCAAGACGCTCCCGGTGACTACAAAGTCTGCGCAGGGAGCAGGGGTGGCTCTGGCCCCTCATCTCTGGAGGCACCCCTGGGTCAGCGCAGGCTTCTCGGGGACTGAGACCCCGGGGACAGGCGAGGCCCGGAGTGGCCCTGGCTGAGTCTGAGCTGAGCCCCTCGCCCGGCCCCTCCTGCGGCTCCGAGCCGGGCCAGGTGCGGAAAAGCAAACAGGCCCGGACACCGCCCTTTGGACCTTTTGCAATTCGCCCGGCGCTCTTTCAGCCCCGGTGCCGCGGCCCTGGCCGGGCGGCCTCCCATAAATAGGGCGCGGGCGCTGGCCGCGCATTCCCGGCTCAGGGACTACTGCCTGTGGGAGCGGGTCCCTGCGCAACCAGCGAGCAGTGGGGAGGCCAGGCCCAGCCAGCGAGGGTCCGGGGGGAGCCGCCGCCCAGGTCGGCCATGGGCCCGCCGAGGCCCGCGCTGCCGCTGCTGCTGCTGCTGCTGCTGCTGGCGGCCGCCGGCGCCCGAGCCAGTGAGTGAGGCCGCCCAGCGCGGCCGGGGTGCGGGGCTGGGGGTCGGGGCGAGAATCAGAGCCCAGGGGCGGAAGCCAGGGCAGGGGAGGTGGCCGGGACAGCTTGGGCCCGGGTTAGGGGGAAAGCAGCCAGAGGGGCAGGGGTCAGGGGCACGGGACCAACTGGGTGGCTCCTCCAGCCTCAGGATGGGGTCGGGGGCGGGGGCGGAGCTGGGATTCGGTTCTTCAGAATTTGCTTCCTTCCCAAAAGATCAAAGTCCTATTCAGTGTTCCTCCCTGTCAGACCCTAAGACCCATCTGGAAGAAAGGGAAAACTCAGTTGTCTTTCTCCTTTTCTTACAGGAGATGAAGTGCAGGAAAGTGTCAGGCCCAGCTGTCCAAGTACGTCGTTGCCCAGCCCCCCAACCCATCCCTCTGCACCTCGGGTCACTGAAATGCTGTGATGCTGTGATTGGTGTACACTGTTCTGAGCCCAAGAAGCCAGTTCCTTGAGCTTCTGCCCACCTCTGAGGGGTCTCAGCTCTCTTTTACATGACCTTCCGATCTGTCCCAGAAGCTTGGTGTGGGGGGAAGGGTGGGGAAGGGACTGTCATTCTGTTGGGCCCCGGACATTTTATAGAGACATCACTGTCCTGTTTGTCAGGGGTTAATCATTAATTTGAAGCACAGGAGAGGAGGAAATGCTGACTTTAACCTTTGTGCAGAAATCCAGACCCCCACCCCTTTGTATTTACCTGACCCCTAGGGGTCAAGGAAGCTGGCCTTGCAGTGGTACCCAGTGTGCTGAGTGGGAGGCCTCTTATGGGGCAGCACTGCCATCTCGTGGGCATCTTGCATCACTGCATCTGGGTTCATGATCCAAATGTTCTTTTTCTCAAATTGTTCAGAAAATTCCTCTCAATCACAGTGGAAACCTCCAGAAATTCCTTCTTGGAGGTTTTTTAAGTGAGCCAGATACCCCTAATAATTAATGTACTTTGCCTCAGGTATTTGGTAGAACCAAAAAAGAGCCACAGAATAATGGTATTTTCAAGCTGAAAAGGCAATGAAAGATCCTTACTTTATGCTGACAACCCTCCATTTTCCAGGGAGTCTGTCTTGTAGACTTTCTGACTCTCATCACTTGACACCCCCTGCCCTGCACCTCAGATATTATATTCAAGGAATGTCAGCTCATTTAAATGTTACCCTCAGCAAAACCATAATGGAGGAGTTAAATCCATAAAGGAAAATTAAGTGTAAGGCAAAGTCAATTAAAAATAATTTGAGTTTAATTACCACTTTTGATTATCTATGCCACTACCCCTCTCTGCCCAGGAATGACTGTCCTCAGGCAAGTTATTTCTGCTCTGTGGCTGACTTAATTCCCCTCGTTGCAGAAGATGCAACACGATTCAAGCACTTCAGGAAATACGTGTACGACTACAAGGCAGAGAGTTCCAGTGGCGTCCCCGGGACTGCTGATTCAAGAAGCTCCACCAAGATCCACTGCAAGGTGTGAGGGGAGATGGAGGGGACCCTGGAACCCAGGGCTTAGCAAACCCAGCTCACACCAGGACTGTTGTAATCTTAAAGTGCTGGGAAAGTCGGCCACTTTGCTGAGAAGTTGTCCACCATTGAAAACTTTACCCACCACACGTATCTTCCCATTCGCTTCCAAGACGTAATTTGCAGCAGGTGACCCAGAACATCCGCATTGCACACCAGTAGATTTAACGTGTTGCAACGTGTCCAGTGGGTGCGCCAAGGGAGGTGGGCACCTCAGGAAAGCATTCTGGAGTGCGGTTTTTATAACCTAAGTCCAACAGTATCTGCTACTAAAAACGAATTGAAAATGAAAAATTTAAACATGTAGTTTATTCTCAAATAAAACTTTGCTTGTTGTTGAGACTGACTATACTCATATCCATGTTCCTGTGGAACAGACCTAAGGGCCTCTACTGGGGTTCATCTGGGAACGAGAACTCCGGCTGGGTCATCTTCTTCCTAGGGCTCCCGAGTCTGTGCCATCAGATAAGGTAGCCAGGAGCCACATGTGGCTGTTTATATTGAATAAAAGTAAAAATTCCGTTGCTTAGTCACAGAGCCTCAGTTCAAGTGTCCAGTAGCCACCTAGTGGCTCCCGGGTTGGATAATGCAAATGGAGAACGTTTCCATCACTGCAGAAGGTTCTTTATAAACAGTGCTGGATGACGACTAGGGCTTAAAGTCCAGCTGTCTGTGTCCACCTGTCTGTGACGCTCTGGAGGGGCCCTGATAGATACAGTTGGTTTTGGATTTTGGGTTTTTATGGTCCCATTAAGGAAACATATGCTGTTGAAGCCAATGCTAGCCTCCTGGTTTTCTTCCTAACTCTCACTCTTAGGCTGCATTTCTTCCAACCAGCTGTACCTCCTTATGACTAACGTGAGTGCATTTAGAACCAATAAAAAGATATCCTCCTTTACAAAAATGCAGAGGGGAGGACGTCAGAAACTTGGTACCCCGGGCCAGGGAAAAGGGCAGAAAGTCCTGGGCGGTGGGGGGATCTTGTGCTCTGGGTGGAGAGTCTTGATGTGCCATTACCTTCCCTTCTCAGGTCGAGCTGAAGGTCCCTCAATTCTGCAACTTTATCCTGAATACGAGCCAGTGCTCCCTGAAAGAGGTGTATGGCTTCAACCCTGACGGCAAGGCCTTGCTGAAGAAGGCCAAGAACTCCGAGGAGTTTGCTGCCGCCATGTCCAGGTAAGACGTGGGCCCGAGCACTGAAATTTCTGAGCTCTGGGCGTCACCGCACATGTTGCGTGTGAGTATGTGTGTGTCCCCTGAGGTGTGGATGTGTGTGTTTATGTTAGGCACGTATGTGAGAAGAAGTGTTTGTATTCTCTGTTCACCGTGGATCAGCTGAGCTCTCACAATAATCAAAAAGAGGGAAGCAGTATTCACCCTCCCCTAGTGAGCTTCCCCTAATTCTCATTTAAATGTGCTTCCAAAAGATCTCATGCTTTAAAAAAAATTCCTTGAGACAAGAAAGCTGAAATGATTTGTTTAAACAAGTGCGAATACGTGTTTAAAAAATAAAGCAAGGCAGTACCTGGTGGTCTTCAGAGAGGGTCCCGGGAGGACTTGTTGGTGTGGCCAAACATGGCAGGCAGTGCAGGGAAGCCGAACACCAGCTTCAAGGAGTCCAGGGAGAGCCACGGCCTGAGCCACTGTCCCGCCAGGGCCGGCATTCTGCCAGCGCACAGTGCCCGGGCCATTCCTGCTGTGTACGGCCGGCATCTCTCTGACTGGCCAGTTTCCATGTCGTACTGGTTTTCAGATTTTTTTGAATTTCACCCCTACCTCATCTCCAGGTCATAGTTTGTAGAAGTGTGTGTGGATACAGACAGTCATGGATTTGTGGATTTGGTAGCATCAGAAACTGCCCCCCTGCCTATCTTTCAATTTGTTAAACATTAGACTTAGAAGCCAGAATAGGCCTGGGTGCTTCTGCCTCTCACCAATACATCCTGTTTTATCCTAGACCCGAGGGGGAGTGCAGTGACAGAAGGGAGTATAGTTCCTTTTTGGTCCTTACCCTCCTCCAAACAAAAGGACTCCTGCTTTTTTTCCCCAAAAAATTATTTATTTAAAATTCTTATTTTAATTATCATTTATTTAATTATAGCTGAAGTTGAATTTTTTTTAAGCGTCCATTATCCATTTTTTCCTATGAAATCTATTTTTGCACATGCTCATTTTTCTATTGGAGTTTTGATCTTTTTATAAGTAGAATTTATTTTCTATTTTATGGAGATTAGGATTCTGCTATATATGTTGGAAATATTTTGTTTTCAGTTTGCTATTTTCTTATTATTGTGTTTGTATTTTTCCATGTTCAATTTTTTAATATTTATATGTAGTTAAATTTTTTTTTTCTTTTGTGATTTCCAGGATTTTGGTTTTATTTACTCCAAGATGTTTTCTTCTTGTTGTTTTATTGTATCAGCTTTTTTTGTATATATATATTTTTATTGACGTATAGTCAGTTTACAATATTGTGTTGAGGGACTCCTGCTTTTGAGCTCAAGGCTTTTTCGTAAGCCTGTATCACAGTGTCTGGAACTTTCTGAGACAGTGCAGAGCTGTGGGAAACGTGCCTGGTTTCCTTTTCTTTCTTCTGACTTGACTGGAGCAGGTGCAGCCAGACCCTTTGACACCCTCTAAGGAAGTCCCCAAAGAAAGGTCCCCAAGATCAAAGTTGACCCAAGCTTTAGATGTAGCCTGAGATCATATAAAAGAGTGAATATCGAACAAACGTATGAAAAGCTGGAACTCACTAGGGGTCAGGAAATGCAGATTAATGTAACAACAAGATATTTATCATCTTACACCCGTAAGACTATGGGAATTTAAAACAGCTGTAGCACTGGTTGTTGGCAAGCCGACGAGGAGGAGTGTACCCTCATGCGTTGAGGGTGGGAATGAGTACCACTAGTCAGTATCTATTATAATTAAATGTACTTGTAGCCCTTGACACAGCAGTTTCAAAGTCTGAGTCTGTAGCCCATGAAAAGAAAAGCAGTAATGTCTGATGATATATGCATAAGGATGTTTATTTCAGTGTTGTTTGGGTGGTGAAAAAAAAATTAAAATTAAAAAATCCAGGAAGAGAGAAAATGAATGCCATCAAATAGGGGAATGTCTCAGTAAATCATATACAACCATAGAATAGAATTTTATACAACTGTTAAAAAAGAATCTGTCAGAGCTCTATCAGCGGACTCAGAAGGATTTTCACGGAGTAGAGAAAAGCACGATAAAGAAAAGTGTACAAGTGTTAGCCACTGTATATAAAAATAGATTAAAAGAAAAACGTTTCTGCTGTATAGCACAGGGAACTATGTTCAATATCTTGTAATAACCTTTAATGAAAAAAATAGGAAAATGAATATGTATGTATATGCATCACTGGGACATTGTGCTGTGCACCAGAAATTGACACATTGTAACTAGTGGTACTTCAATTTAAAAAAAAAAAAAAGAAAAGTATATAATAAAATACCATTTGGGTAAAACAAGCAATGATGAAACCTTTCTCTGTAGATATTCTCACCCCACACTCTGTGTAGGATTGTCTGAGTGTGGGGACACAAATGGAACGCCCCGGAGGTGGTTCTGCAGGGAGCATGGCCAGAGACTGATGTAGGTAGAAAACAGACAGGGGATGGGTAAGCCAAGCCAAAGAGGGAAAGAAATGAAAGAATACCAAATGCGTACACATGTTTGTGTACCTTTTTGAAAAGGTATGTACACTGTATAGATACATGTATAAAGAAAAGATGCGAAAAGAAAAGCAAGCAAAAAGGAGGCTGCAAAGCCACGCAGCTGACATCCAACAGGTTCCCAGTGGAGAGAAGACACCCCTGTGACCGCACTCTCTCCGGGGCAGGTACGAGCTCAAGCTGGCTGTTCCTGAAGGGAAGCGAGTGGTACTTTACCCAGAGAAGGAAGAGCCTAAACACATCCTGAACATCAAGAGAGGCATCATTTCTGCCCTCCTGCTTCCCCCGGAGACAGAAGAGGCTAAACAAGTGTTATTTCTGGTGAGAAATCTCGAAAGCCAGTAAGAGAGGCCCTGGTAACTCATCTTCGCATATTGTACATGGAGTGCATCACTGACTCCGCTGCGTGGCGGGTTACACAGGAGGCCCTGTATTGCTGTGAAGCACCGTGCCCGAGGTGCCAGCTGTGCTCTGGGCCCACTGAGGGACCATCATCCCAATTAGCCTTCTCAGGTTGGGTCTACTTTTCAGCCAGTTTTGGGGGTGTCCTGATCACGCTACTCCTTTGATTTTGTTTTATTACCACAAGGCGTAACACAGTAAATAATTTTGTTTTAAACACAGAAAATAATTCAATCTGTTTGCCAGGCTCTTTTAAGAATTTCAGGTTTTGATCTGAGAGTTAAAATTGACTTCCGTCCTACGAGCATTTTTGAGCCCTTACTGTGTTCTGAGTTGTGTACGGCGCTGTACTTGGAGAACACAGAGCTGCATCCTGCAGAGGCCTCTCCTCGGGGATCGCCAGAACCACCCTTACCTGGTTTTCTCACCCCAACTCTGGCTGCCCAGGAACCAGCAATGCCCACACTCTGCCCAAGAGGATGCAACTTTCTCCTAAATCCACGTTGCTCCTGCTTTTTCTCCCAGGTTCCTTTCCCAGCCCCACCCCAAGCTCCGAAAGATGTTTCCCCACGTTGAATGCACCTGTTTTATCTTCTGCTCCCATAGGATACCGTGTATGGAAACTGCTCCAGTGACTTTACCGTTAAAACAAGGAAGGGAAATGTGACAACTGAAATATCCATCGAAAGAAACCTGGAGAATTGTGACAACTTCCAGCCCATTAGCACAGGAGTTAGCCCTCTTGCTTTGATCAGGGGCATGGTAAGTTTCACATCCGCACTGCTACTCACACTAGCTGCAGCCTCCTCATTATTTCAATTCTGGAATGTTAGAGCTAGTAGGAATCTCAGAGAAAACGTCTAGGCAAAGAAAATGCAAGGAGCAGCAGCGTGTGAAGTGTTCGTGCATGGAAGGACAGGCATGTGTAGGATCCCAGGTTATATATACTTTGTGCAGGATTAGGGGTCCATTGGGGTGGAATAAAAAGCGTCAATAGCTTGGCTCAGCTGGGGAATGCCAAGTTGCTGCGTCCCCTTGTCTAAAGCTCAATTACCAAGCTCTTTTCTTTAACTGAGTTTACCCAGTGGTACAGAACTCCCATTCCCCTACCCTCTTCCCTGAAAGTAAATGCCTTTGGCAGGAGTCTCAGGTTCAAGCCCCAGGGACTGATGAACATGCTTGTCCCCTGATCTCATTCATAGACCCGCCCCTTGTCAACCCTGATTGGCAGCAGCCAGTCCTGCCAGTACACCCTGGACCCTGAAAGCAAGCATGTGTCGGAAGCCATCTGCAAGGAGCAACACCTGTTCCTGCCTTTCTCCTACAAGTAGGTCACCTGCTGCACCCCTACTAATGACTCTGGTCATTTATGGGGTCGCTGTGAGCTGAATGCTTCTCAGATGCCTGTTCAAAGCTAGGCTGTGCCTGGGAGGGGATTGTGAAGAGATGCAAAGCAGAGCCCAACCCCATTTCCCCTTTTCAAGTTAACCGGCAGTTTGGTAGGAAAATATTAGGCGTGCAAAACAATTTGAAACCAACACAAGATATCTGAGACCCAGATTTAAGGGCTGTAGATGAGGAAACACTGGGCATCATGGCAGGCTGCCCTGGTTAGAAAGGCTTTGTGGAAGATTTGAGAATTGGACTAGAGAACGGAGTATCCAAATCCATTTTGAGCCTGGTTGGTCAACTAGTATTTATTGAGTAACTGCCGTATTCTTGGCGCTGTGCTGTGGGAGATACAAAGGAATTTCGAAGCACAGTGTTTGTCCATTCCCTCTGGGCACTCCAGAATGGCGGGGGGTTGTAAAGTACATGTGTCCTGATGGAAGGACAGCCAGCATGACCAGAAGGAGGTGGTGCTGTTCACTGGGGAGCCGAGGACAGCTGGGTTTACCTGTGGTTTGAAAGGTGAGCAGGACTTGGGTAGAAGCGGAGATGGGAGAAGCGCTGGACGTGAGAAGAATGGAGCGCCCCGGGGAGCTGGCCCTCCGGACATGATGTGCCTCCTTTGTTACCAGGAATAAGTATGGGATGATGACACAGGTTTCACAGACTCTGAAACTTGAAGACACACCCAGGATCAACAGCCGCTTCTTTGGTGAAGGTGAGACTTTATGTGCGCATGGTGACTGGGGCGGGGAGGTCTGCCCACGACGTACCCACCATGGCTGAGCTCCTTGCTGGGCCCTGGGAAATGTCGCGGCTCTCGAGGTCAGCCTGTGGGCAATTCTGGTGAGACAGTATATTCGTTTCGTAAGTTCAGATGGCAGCGGGGTAAAGGGAAGGGAGGAGCTCCCCACAGCTCCCGTGTTTTTGTAAGCAGGAAGCTGGCCCCCTAAGCCTTCCTCTGGTAGACCTGGCCGCCTCAGACACCCCGTGATAAGGCTGAAGGAACGTTAGAGATCTCCAGACCAGCCCTAGCCCTGCTCTGGCCTTGTGTTTGAATCTTTCTTATGCCTTACCTTATCGTTCTCAGCAACCAGTGATGTCATGTGGTAGCATCGTGTGCTTTTATACCCATTCTACAGAAGGGGAAATGACGCAGAGGGGCTTAGTCACGTGTTAAAGGTCACAGGCTATCGGAGGCAGTGCAAAATGGGCCTCCAGGTCTCATCTAAGCCAGGATTCCTTCTCTTGCGTGACATTTCCATGCTGACTTCATAGGTGAGAGCAGGACGAAGGAGGGGACACAAAAGGGTCTTCCTCTCTCCCACACACTGCCATTAGACCCAACTGGACGAAACAATGGGTGAGCTTCAGTGAGTCTAACCACAGCTGTAGCCACCGCATGAGCAGCAGCACCTCCTCACCAGCTCTTTTAGGCAAAAGGGTCATCTGATACCAGATTCACACAAGCCTGGATTCAATTCCAGCTCTGCCCCTTACACCCAGAAAGGTCCCAGGCTGGGCGAGTGTCTCACCTCTGGGTTCCCTTGTCTTTAAATAGAGGAATACTGCCACCCACAGGGAGAGTGCGATGAGTCAGTGAAACACAGAAGTCAGACACCGAGCACAGGATCGTTCTCTTTCCCTCTCCCCTTTGCTGACCCCTCCGCAGCCTCCAGTTTCCAGTAGACCAAGCTGTGGCTGAGATGTGAAGGTAAGCCGGAATCCCTCTGACACGCCCCTCCTTCCAGGTCCCGAGGCGGTGGGTCTTGCCTTTGAGAGCACCAAGTCCACGTCACCTCCAAAGCAGGCCGAGGCCATCCTGCAGACCCTCCAGGAGCTGCAGAAACTGCACGACTCCGAGCAGAACTCCCAGAGAGCCAACCTCTTCTATAAACTGGTGACCGAGCTGAGAGGCCTCAGCAGCGAGGCAGTCGCATCCCTCTTGCCAAAGCTCATCGAGGTGTCCAGGTATTTTTTTACCCATCACAGCTCAGTCTCTCACAGGTTATAAATTAATCGTAGACAGCTGAGACCTTGGCCAAAGAATCTCAGGGACCATTGAAATTTCAAACCAGTTAATCAATTAGTCAATCAACTAACATTTGTTGCACAAAGAAATATCAATTAAGATGTCTCGAGTTCCATGGGCAACACACACATACATACATTGCATCCAAGGTAGATATGTATTTGTGTATTAAAATAGGAGGGAAATATTTCCCACATTTTGATGGATATCTTCTAGTTCCTAGTTCTATTAGGGGTACCCTGGAAAGTTTGAGAGGAAAAGAAGTCTGCCTTCTGGAAGCTCATAGGCTAGAGGAAAGAGAATTCAGGCAAACAATACAGTGACTTCTCTTTACTTCCGTGCGCTGGCTCTTAGTGCTGTGAAGGGGAGAGAAGGGTCTCAGGACTGAAGGGGTGTTTGCCTGGCATATTCTGTGCTCTGACCAAAGGACCACAGTCCTCTGTGGGTGTTGAGTCCAGGGGGTCCTTCTTCAGACTTTCCCCCGTGGTGCTTCTCCAGTGGAAAATGATTGGAGGGAAGGCTTCCTAGTTCTAGGGATCTGAGTGGGGTTTTGGAAGTTGGTTGGATTTGGATAGTGAATAAGGGGGATTCCTGGCAGAGGGAACGCCACGGGCCAAGGATATTTTAGCTGCCTAGAAAGTGATCTTTATAACTTTCTCTGTCCTTTTCTTTTTAGCCCCATCACTTTACAAGCCTTGATTCAGTGCGGACAGCCCCAGTGTTACACTCGCATCCTCCAGTGGCTGAAGACTGAGAAAGCCAATCCTCTTCTGATAGATGTTGTGACCTACCTGGTGGCCCTGATCCCACAGCCCTCGGCCGAGAGGCTGCGGGAGATCTTTAACATGGCGAAGGAGCAGCACAGCCGGGCCACGTTCTATGCTCTGAGTCACGTGATCAACAAGTGAGTTTTATACTGCTTCTCCTCGTGGGAGCTGAGGAAGACCCCACATCTCTGTATTAAGTTTGTACCCTCCCTCCACTTGAAATTTCTGGTGCTTCCTCTTTTGTTTTTCAACTGGTCATTTTGAGAATAGTACAATGAAATGAGAAATCAGCAAACATAAATGTGTATTTTAAGATAAACTTTTGTTCTTCTGTTTATTGCTTGTATTCTGTATTCTGTTATTACTGTAAACCCAACTATTATTATTATTCTGTAGCTATCATAAGACAGACCCTGCGGGGACACAGGACCTGCTGGACATTGCTGATTACCTACTGGAACAGATTCGTGATGACTGCACTGGGAACGAAGATCACACCTACTTAATTCTGAGGGTATTTTCAGTGTTTTGTGTAATATGCATCATTTCAGAAGTACTTTTCCTGTCCACCCTTCACTTCTCCTTCTGCATCCTAATTCCCTCTTGTTTTATTTCCAATGCAGGTCATTGGAAATATTGGCAGAACTATGGAGCAGCTAACCCCGAAACTCACACCCTCCATCCTGAAATGTATCGAAAGTAGACAGCCATCACTGCTGATTCAGAAGGCTGCCATCCAGGCCCTGCGGAAAATGGAACTTAGAGACGAGGTGAAGTCCACAGACGAGGGCTGGAAGGGAAAAGTTTATTTAGATTGACAAAGATTTGGAATGAGATTCTAAATCTCATCATTGCTCTGACTTTAGTCTTCTGCTTTTTAATTGCAAATTTTAATTGCAAATTTCAACACACCTATTGACTTCCTAGCAGTATGTGGACTTGAGAGAAATATTTGACTACAGCAGGCAGAATGAGATCTTCACTACATGTGTCCTCCTGCCAGACTGACCATCACTCCCATCTTGGCAAAATATGCCTAATTTTCCTAATGCCCCTAACCTAGGATGGTCAAACTGGCACCACCAGTTTAAGTGGCAAAGACTCCAGAGCTTTGGAGACAACCTTATTTATTTATTAGCTCCAAGTTCTCACTATCCCACCCCAGCTTTACGCTCATATTGAAATAATTTATGTTAAAACAACTTTATTTTCAGTTAGTGGTAGATCTCTAGGAAGTGGTAACTTGGCCATAATGGGTGTATTTTAATGCAATTGAATTCAGCATGCATTAGATGGGTGTCTTCTGAGAACCCTTCCTTGAGCTCTTTGCTCTGGGGGAACACTGACAAGAAGGTTCAGTGCCAACATTTGAAGAATTATTATAGAGAAATTCAGCCTGCACATGGTAAGACCAGGCATGTTTGCCGGGCACGTTCTGTGTTCTGACGAGAGGACATTGATAACAGTCCTCTCTTTTGGCTCCAGGTCCGGGAAGTCCTTCTTCAGACTTTCCTCAGCAACACCTCTCCCGGGGACAAGCGACTGGCTGCCTACCTCATGCTCATGAGGGGCCCTTCCCTGTCGGATATTAACAAAATCACCGAACTTCTCCCCTTGGAACAGAATGAGCAAGTGAAGAACTTTGTGGCTTCCCACATCGCCAACATCTTAACCTCAGATGAGCTGTCTATCCAAGAGTAAGTAAGAGCAATTTTCCTCCATCTGCTCCAAAAGACTGAAATTCCAAACCTCGATTCTGATTTCACCACTGCCTGCCCTTTATAGAGTGTTTTTCTTCTGGAACAGCATCTGTGTGAAAGTGCAGCAGATCTGAGCCAAACTCTCAGGGCAAGTGAAACCCACATGGTTTGGTAGTGATTGGAAATCCATATTTACTTGCGGTAAGAGAGTAACACGATGTGGTGTCGGCTCAAAATATCCCCCTTCTTTTCATCTAGTTTGAAGAAGTTAGTGGAAGAAGCTCTGAAAAAATCTCAACTTCCAACTGTCATGGACTTCAGAAAATTTTCCCGGAACTATCACCTTTCCAAATCTATTTCTCTCCCATCACTTGACCCGTTCTCAGCCAAAATTGAAGGGAATCTTATATTTGATCCAAATGATTACCTTCCTAAAGAAAGCATGCTGAAAGCGACCCTCACAGTCTTTGGATTTGCTCCAGCGGACCTGTTCGAGGTATGTGTGAGACTGAAGCAGAGTCCGACGTTTTCCAGCACATTCTGTTCTCCCCCATAAGCAGAACGTCAGGTCAAGGGAGCCGTGAGGCAGCCACCAGAGGAACAAGAGTCATCAGGCAGTTGTACATCACTTTGAGGCCTTCTCTCTCCCTCCTCCCTCACCTTCCTGCCTCCCCGATGGGGGTCATCTGAAGCATGACTCCTTAGAATGGACGGAAATGCAGGTGACTCAGAGAAGCCCTTAGACCCAAAATCCAAGGAAGCACATGGGCTGCACAGTCAGACCGAACTGGTTCAAACCCCAGATCCACTCCCAACTCTGAATCTCTGGTTTAACTATTTATCTTCTCTGAACCTTAGCTGCTTCTTCTAGGGAAAAAAAAGGCACATAATAAGTTCTGCCATTCAAGATGCTGGTGAGATTTAAATAAGACAACTCCTGCGGAGTGCTAAGCTCAGCTCCTGCCCTGTAGTATTCACTGAATACTTGTTGAATGAAATGAACGTAAAGAGGGGAATGGGAGGCTGACAGACCACAGAGAAACCTGATGGCATTTTCTTGGTTGACTTTCTCTCTCAGATTGGTTTGGAAGGAAAAGGCTTTGAGCCAACATTGGAAGCTCTTTTTGGAAAGCAAGGATTTTTCCCAGACAGTGTCAGCAAGGCTTTGTACTGGGTTGATGGTCAAGTTCCTGATCGTGTCTCCAAGGTCTTGGTGGACCACTTTGGCTACAGCAAAGATGATAGACGTGAGCAGGTATGTTGTTGGTTTTTTTTTAAGTTTCCTCTCAAGGAAAGCTTTCGGTGTCAATGCAGAAACATTTTTACCTAAGCCTGGAAGTCATCAAGGAATGATCTAACTGACAAATATGGCTGTTGTCAATCAGTCTAGTGGGAAGAAGAGCCAGAATCCTCTGCAGCCATGGGCCTCCTGGAGATTGAATTCATGTTGAATTCAGTCGCATCAGAGTGTGAACTCTGGGGCATGGGTTTGAACCTTGCGCTCTCCAAGCTCTGCATACCTATGCAAGTTGCTTGATGTTATGTCTCTCTGTTTCAGCATCCCCAGAATGCTAATGATAATCCATACCCTTCACAAGGATGTTTAAAGACTAAATGAAAAAATGTAAAATGCTAACCAGAGTGCCTGACTCCAGTACTGATTATTCAATAAGCAGATACTATCATACTTTTTAAATTCATGCTTTCATTGTTATTAACTACTTTCTTTGGCTCTTACCCTCATCTGTGCCCTAGCTTATGGGAGCACAATCCTCTTTGGTGCCAGCATAAGCCTCCACTGAAGGAGTAGAAAATAGATTGTATAACCTGAAACTTCTTATTCCTTAACTTTCTGCTACCCAAAGCATGGTCTAGTCATTGGCATCATATCACCAGAGCTTGTTAGAAATGCAGGTTCTCAGGCCCCTCTGGGCTCTACTGAATCAGAATCTGCATTTTCATGAGATCCCCAGGTGACTGGGATGCACATTTCAGTTTGAGAAGCAGGATGATAATTTGCTCCTAGATGCTCACAAATGGTCCTACCTCCATCTCCTGTTTACTTACCTCCACTCGAGGCTGAGGGTCTTCGATCTGTTTTGGGTCTGTGATCACTCTTTTCTTTCTCAATGCCTAAGAGTCAGCCTGTGGAATTCTTATCTCTAAGAATAACTTATGTAGAGAAGAACTTATCTAAATCAGGTATTTTCAAGCTTTTGGCTAATGTATATGGCAGCTAAGCTTTCCCGAGAAACCCCAAGTGTTCTTCCCTAGTCAAAGGAAAGAGGGAAGAAGCAGGGGAGGGGGGAGAGGCAGAGGATATTCTAATCTTGGGGGGCCATAGGGATCCTGGGATCCTGGAGAGCAGAGATTACACTGACTATGCCTACATCATTCAAGTTAAGAACAGTGTGGAAGCACCACTGTCCCTGACAAGACCTGTTTCTTCATCTCAGTTTGGAGGAGCTATCTTTTGATGACAGGTGGGAGCCTGATCTCAGTGTCTGCCTTGCGTCCCCATTTCCTTGAGTGTTTGTGTCTAGGCCCATCACAGCTGCAGCAGATGGAACCCACATCAGCAATCTAAAGTTGTTTGTCAGTGCTAACAGCTGACTAGACATTTTGTTGTTAAAATCCCAGGACATGGTCAATGGAATTATGCTCAATGTGGACAAGCTGATCAAAGACTTGAAATCCAAAGAACTCCCAGAAGCCAGAGCCTACCTCCACATCTTGGGAGAGGAGCTTGGCTTTGTCAAGCTGCATGACCTCCAGCTCCTGGGGAGGCTGCTGCTGAATGGTGTCCATACTCTGCAGGGGATCCCCCAGTTGGTAAGTGGGCCAGGCCCCATCAAAGGGTGATAAGATTAGCCTGTGCTCTTTTGGGGTCTCCCAGACTCCCTTATGGTCCCAGCCACGCCAACCAGAGAAAGTACTTGTTCTTCCTTCAAAGAGGCAGGTTTCCCTTGAATTTCAGGGAAGAAAATTCTTGGATTGCAAGGAATCCATAACATTTAGAAATGGAGCTAGTCATCATGTTAGATGTATTTTTTTTTTAATTGAAGTATATAGTCAGTTATAATGTGTCAATTTCTGGTATACAGCACAATGTCCCAGTCACGCATATACATAAATATATTTGTTTTCATAGTCTTTTTTTATTAAAGGTTATTACAAGATAGTGAATATAGTTCCCTGTGATTGGATAGATGTATCTTTTAAGAGGATTTATTTGTTCATCTGGAAAACAATGTTAAGTGTATCTCCCTCTACCTAAGCCACAGGTTTCTTTTAATATTGAAATGATGTAATGATTAAGAAAGAATGTGTGTGGCAAACTAAAATCTGCTATCTAAATATGAACTATAGTTTTTATAGTTATTCATTTATTAAGAAGGGAGAAAATAACCAAATATACTCCCTAAGGTGCAGTGAATAATAATGTGGCTTTAATAAAACAGATCTCAATTTACTTTCCAGATGTGTTATAAAAAAACAAAAAGCAATGCATACTGATATGTACATCATTTAAATTAAGCTCATCAGTTTTAAAAAAATTGGTTTTTACCATAATATATTGTGCTGCAAATAAACCTTCATTTACATTTAGACTCCAGAAAACTAGAATTAAGCCATGCCATGCAATGATACTTAAAGTTCATAAATCTCAGAGGCCCAGAAATATTCTGAAGTGCTTTCTGAATCACCAGTTGAAAATGACATGATATCTACCCACGGCAATTTTTTGTTTCCCAATTTGTTGAAAGTTATAGTTATTCATCTATTAAACTATTTGGCTAATTAAAATATGCTGGTCCCTTCCTTTCTGGATAAAGAAGAATAACTATTGTCTGATGTGTGGGAGGTTGCATTTCACGAAGCACCCTTTGGTGAGGCTTACTTTTACTCTCCCCTGTCGGATCTACAGATTAGAGAGACCATAAGGAAAGGCTCAAAGAATGACTTATTTCTTCACTACATCTTCATGGACAATGCCTTTGAACTCCCCACTGGCCTTGGATTACAACTGCAAGTGTCCTCCTCCGGAGTCATCACTCCTGGAATGAAGGCTGGGGTGAAACTGGAAGTAGCCAATGTAAGACTCTGCTCACCTTTTGAGTCCTTCAGGGCAGGTGTGCGTGCAATCTAAAAATATGTTTCCAATTCAAGATGAAGTGCATCATCATTGTAATCACCTCATTAAC